>NC_045778.1:75188375-75806947 GCF_008692025.1 Phocoena sinus | reverse complement strand
ACGAGACTGCAGTGGGGACTGGGTGGTTCCCCAGAACAAGCTTGGGGAGAAGGGTAGCGGCCGAGCAGGCAAAACCAGCAGGAACTAGGTCACCTGGTGACCAAGCATCCCACCTGACTCTGTACATCACTCCCCAGATAGCATTTCACCTGCACTATAGCCGTGGTGCTGAGAAGGGGCTCACTTGTCCATTGAACAAGTATATTCTGTGCAGCTGCCATATGCAAGGAAAGTGTTGTGTTTGGGATTTCCACCTGGGCAGACAGGCTTTTCTTTTCCTTTTAATTACCTTAGATTTCTTACATTGCCAAAGTGATACAGGTTCATTGCAACAAGTGAGCTAATACAGAGACAAGTAAAGAAAAACTTAACAAGAGTCACATCATATTTCATACTGTGGATATATCATAATTTATTAGACTATTCACCTGCTGATGATCATTGTTTGTTTCCTGTGTTTTTACTCCCAAAAACAATGCTGCAATAAACATACATACATATATGTATGTGTGTATATGTGTATATATATATATATATGTTTTTTTAAAAGTTTATTTATTTATTTTTGGCTGCATTGGGTGCTCGTTGCTGCACGCAGGCTTTCTCTAGTTGCGGTGAGCGGGGGCTACTCTTCATTGCGGTGCGCGGGCTTCTCGTTGCGTTGTCTTCTCTTGTTGTGGAGCACGGGCCCTAGGCACGTGGGCTTCAGTAGTTGTGGCACTTGGGCTCAGTAGTTGTGGCTCGCGGGCTTAGCTGCTCTGCGGCATGTGGGATCCTCCTGGACCAGGGGTTGAACTCGTGTCCCCTGCGTTGGTAGGCAGCTCCTTAACCACTGAGCCACCAGGGAAGCCATATATATATGTTTTTAAACACAGGTATTTATATCTATAGCTGTTAACTATATCTCTATCCATCTATCTATCTATCATCTCTTTCTATATCTATATATATCTTTGAGTGTTATTGCTTTTACTTCTAAGAAACAGATCCTTCAAAGTGGGATTACGCTAAAGAAGACAGGTATCTTTAATTGATGATGCCAACTCACTTTCCCAAAAGTTATAGTAATTTGCATTCCCATCCAATCTGTAAGTGCTTTTTCCCCCACACCATCTCCAGTACTCAGTATTATCAATATTTATTTTTGCCAATCTGATAGTTTCAGATTGTTATTTTAATTTGAACTTCCCTGGCCACTATTAAGATTCGTTTATATATGTATCAGCCTTATAACTTTTTATTCCTGAGAAGTGCCTAATCATAGGCTTTCCTCATTTTGCCACTGGATTGCTATAGTTTCCTTAGCATTTCTCGAAGCTCTCTATATACTACAGACATTAATCTTTTGTCTACCTTACATATTGCAAAAATTTTCTCCAGTGTATCACTTGTCTTTTCACTTTGTGAATATTATACAAAGTATTTAATTAGGTATGGAAAATATGTCAATTACATATGTATGCCTATACGTATATCTCTCTATATGTATATGTACATATCTATCCTTTGACTATCCCTAACTTAAAAACTGGATATCAAATTGATGTATTTCCTTTACGGCTGGGTTTCCATCTTGCATAAGGAGGTTTTTCCTACCCCCAGTAACACATATATGCTTCTCTGATCCATTTTCCACGCAGGCGTCAGAAAGACCTTCAACTCCGCAATGTCAAATCTTTCACCAGCTTCCACTGTCCTTACTATAAACTCCTGAATCCTCAGTGGAGCCACTTTGAGGTTAGAGTTACATTCTAAAGCAAGCCTGGTCAGCACAGAATAAACCACAGCCAGACAGAAGTTTCCCCATACCTAAGCAGAACTCGGCATCGGCTTAAGAGGGGGAGGCTGGGGTTTGCACTGAGGTACCCAAGCTCCGGCTTGATATCCAAGAGCCTTTTTAGCTGATCTTGAAATCCAGGGCTATCTCAATGGCCTGGACATGTTATTTTTCCTTTTTTCATCACACCAGGCAAAATGTCCTTTAAAGGGTTTCGAGGGTTGGTTCCTGGGTCACTCTGATTGGCATGAGTTACTTAAGATGGTACCTCAGCTCCCAGACCCCTCCTGCCTCCCAGCCCAGAACTCCCGAAGCCCCTCTCTGCCAACTGACCATATGGAATCAAGTCCAAGCAGTGCCCTATGGATGCCCTCTGTGTCTCTAATGTGGATGAAAGTACCAGCCATACTTACTACTTTGAAGCCCCCTTGCCCACCGCAGGTGTGCTTACAGGGGGAGCTAGTGGAACGAAGGCACTCTCATTACATCGGTCTCTGAATTACAGGAGAGCTGAGAGCCATTCGCCTTCTGAGCCTGAATCCTCAGAGCACTCATGACACGTGGGGCTCACCTGTCTCTTCCTGTGGGCAAGGTGCTATGGCAGGGGAGCTCACCTTTGGTTTCCTCGGGTCTTTGTGGGCACCATGGCAACATCAGGGAAGGTTCCGAGCACTCCCTGTTCCAGGCTCAGTCTCAGCACAGGCTGGGGGCTGCGGGAGGGATAGAGTCTTACAGAGACCAACTGGGGTGCCACGCATGTCCTCCTCCACTTCCCTCCTTAGGGAAACAGTGTCATTCCTGTTTCCGTGTAGCGCCATGCTTCCTTACAGCACCTGGGGTAACTAGAGTCTCTAAAAAGGCCTCAGTGGGAACCAACCCCTAAATCCTCAGTCCTCATCTGTAAAATAAGAATGGACTAGAAGGTTCTCAGATCCCTCCCAGCTTTGGCATTCTGGGGAGCTCCTTTTCTAGATCTAGTATCCAGAAATGTTTAGACAAAATTGTTTAAATAAAAATTGGAGCATTTTATATTATTGAAAGCTATGCCTGACTTATTTTGTTGGTAGATGATTTTTAATCTGCTCTCTCCGGGAACTGATAACTGTCTACAAGTTGGGGACAAGGCCGAGACCCTTCATAACATGGGCTAAGGTGGGATCTTGCAGTGTCCTCAGTGCCTTGGTCTGTGAAGCCTGTGAGGTAGGGAGGCGGGACCTCGTCCACTGAAGTCTTGGACCCCACCCCAGGGCTCACAGAAACGCCAGCTACTGAAATAGGGGCCTGGAGTCGGTGCAGCTTGTCAAGACCTGAGGGCCTTCAAGCGCAGCCTCTCCTGAGTCAAGTAAATTATAAAGCAAAACAGGAAAGTAGCTACTCTGCCTACTGGTAACTGTGTTGTCGAATCTGTAAAACCCTTGATAAAAAGGAGGCTCCTCCAAATGCACCTCCCTCCTCATTCTCGGACCTGTGATTCTACCCTCCTGACACCCACATTCTGCTTTGCAGAGTAGTTGGTTACTGTGACGCGTCCAACGGCAGCTTACCCACCCCTGTGTGCCCCCAGAGCCCAACACCAAACGCAGCCCCTGGGACCTGCTCAACAAATGTCTCAACTTGGATAATAGGATCTATCAGTCCCTAGCCACCACTCTGTCTTTGCACATGGATGAGCACTGTGTGTGTGTGTGTGTGTGTGTGTGTGTGTGTGTGTGTGCGCGTGTGCGTGTATCTGCTTCTGTGTGGGTCATGGTCCCATCTCAGCAGAAGTCTGTGTGCAAATGGGCAGATTCACTCCCTCTTTGTGGCTCCCTCCCATCCACTCCAAATTTTCCCAGCCCCTGTCCCTGGAATGTAGGACCCCACATAAGATTTCAATTAAAAAGTTTGAAACACGTTGTCCTGGACCATCTGGCAATTCCACTCGCTCCATTATGGGCCACATCCCAGGATGCCCTCAGGTACCACTTTCTGGGGCACAGAAAGCAGGCCCTTGGGCGCCCTCTAGTGTCCACTCTAGGGAAGCATCCCAGGGTGGCACACTCCTCTCTGTCCATAAGCAGAACCCCTGGCCTTGGCTGGATCCATCACTTCCTACAGAGTCTGAGCTCAGGGATCCCGGGCCTTCAGCCTACCCCAAAGCCCTCTATCCACACATCTCCCCACAAATCTTGGGAGCTGAGCTATTGGCCAAAGTCAAAGACAGCAAATACAAATAAATAGAAATGGCCCCCATCATGCTTCCCGAAAGCCCTTTCCTGGTGGTCTCCAGTGTTCTGGGATGTGCAGTGATCCAGCCCCACGGGCCCAGACAAGTCAGAAGTCCCAAGATCCTTCAGTGGCTGAGACACCAAACCTCACTGAGCATAGCTCTCAGCTAGAACCATCTGGTACCAAAATCTCCCGTGACACGGTTACAGGAGGATTCCAGCGCGATGCCCATCTTCTTCTTGAACACTCCAGGGATGAGGAACTCACTACCTTCCCAGACTGCCCACTTCAGCCACTCCATCTGGTACCCCATATGGAGAGGCAGTGGAGTACAGGGGAAAGAACACCTGATTTTGACCCTGGTTCTAGCACTGATTAGCTGTGTGACCCCGGACATGACCTTATCCTCCCTTGGTGGAAAGTGTAGACTCAGAGCCCCTGGGGCCTGGCAGTTTGGAGCATCTAGGTCTTAGAGCCCGAGCGTTGGCTCTAAAGCAGCAGTCCCCAACCTTTTAGGCACCAGGGACCGGTTTCAGGGAAGACGATTTTTCCACGGATGGGGCTGGGGCATGGTTTCGGGATGATTCAAGCGCATTACATTTATTGTGTGCTTTATTTCTATTATTATTATGTCAGCTCCACCTCAGATCATCATGCATTAGACCCCGGACGTTGGGGACCCCTGCTCCAAAGTCTCTGGTTCTAAAAGAACCAGGGCCCTGACATGGTGTGTGTGCAGTGGGAGACACCATGGGTATCAGGATCAGCTGGCTCCCAAGGTATGGGGGGGCTGTCTGTGCAACCTGGCTCCAGGCCAAGCCTCCGGGGGAGGCAGTGGACGAGCTGGAAGACAGGCAGGGGCTTCACCAAGGAGAAGCACGGGACGGGGCGTGCCCTTGAGTTGAGTCCTATATGGCAAGGGGGTGGTCTCAGCAATAAGAAATGAGAGCTGCATCGGGTCAGACCCTGGCCACTGACTTGCTTTGGGACCCTGAGAGAGTCTTGCTCTGGCTCAGGACTTCAGTGCTCTCATCTGCAAAACGAAGTTCAGACAAAACAACTCAGCTCCATCCACCGCTGAAGTTCAGACAAAACAACTCAGCTCCATCCACCGCTGACCCTATTCTTCCAAGACCTCTGGCTGGTGCAGCCGGGACTGGGAGGGCTGATGACAACGTGCTGCCCCAGGGATTACTTCACTTGCTCATTTCAACAAAGTCTGATGGTCAAGTTTGTGCTGGGTGTTGGGGTGCAGTGGCGGCAAGCCGACAGATGAGACCACCCCTGCAATTCCGTGACCTCACACGGCCTGCAGCATTGTTTACGCAAAAGTTTTCTTTAAGGACCGGCTTACTATTTTACTTACAACTTTTTGTTGCAATGTTTTTAAAGGAAATTTATTTTATGGATGAAAAAACATATTTGGTATACCGGTTGATTTCTAATATACATTAAAATTAACTACATAACTATTTTTTAAAAGTCATTTATGAGCTGCTTTTAAAAATCATCTTTTGTGCCCAAGCACCTCACTTTTGGCAGTTTAAACTCTGCCCCTGTGATGCTCACAGCGTACAGGGTGATGGGTCGGTGACTTGCAGGAACTCATAGGCAGGGCAACTGACTGTATGAAGCCTGTCTCTTATTCTCATGCTTTGACATCTTGGGGCCTTGCTGAACCTAGAGGGACTGTCTCTCCCAGGACTGGACAATTCCTACAGAGAGTAAAGGACTCGTCTCCAGGTGAGCCCTTCATATGCAAACTGGCCAATCCAGAGCCCATATCCCAACCACCTGTGACATTCAGGGCCACTGTTCCCCTGCCCTAACCATGCCAGGTACCAGACAGCTACAGAAAGCCCCTATGCCGAGTCAGCTGAAACGATTCAAACTAGCCAATGCTAAGCCTGCTCACCCTGTCTCACCTGTTCCTTCCCTCGGGAACCACAACAAAGGCTCTTGCCCACATTTTCCCCCTTCTCCCTCTGGCTCCTGCTGGACCCTACAGTGCTTCCCCATGTGGCCCTGCTCCCCTCCCCTTGGGAACTGTGAGTAACAAACTATGTTTTCCGTGGCAACTGTCTCCTCATCTGTTGGCCTCATCCTACCCGAATTATAATAAAACCTACATTTTAAAACACCGACCCAGTCCTGGGGCTTCAGGGAGAGTTCTTTGTAGGAAGTGACATCAAGGATGAGCGCCAAGGGGCTATGAATTAGCTGAGAGATACGATGATGGGCCAGGGGTGAGTGTCCCAGGTGGAGGGAACAGCATATGCTGGGCTGCAGTGAAGGATGCCCATGCAGTCTGATTGCACGATAGGGTGGGAACCCGGGACAGGAGGCCAGAAGGGGAGCAGGGAACAGATCTCCCGGGGCTTGGAGGGGCCGAGGAGTCTGGGTTTTGTCTAGTCCTACCACTTTTGATCTCCAGGTTGCTTTTCCCAGCTCCTAAAAAGCTCAAAAGAAAAACTTGTGAATTCTCCAGATTCTGCCATTGCTGTTCCAGGGAACCCAGAAGCCTGGCCACCAGCCTGGGGAGGTGCCACGGGTCCACCGACTGCTGAGGGAAACACACAAAGGCCAGGAAGAGCAAAGCCACTCACGACAGCCTAACAGAGCACACCTGGGGCAGCCACATCACCCTTCCCATCCATTGAACAAAGAGCAGGGTTTTCATACTCCGTAAAAACAATAGTGAAGCCAGCCCAGACTCAAGGCAGAGACACCAATCAGATGAATTAAAGAATGGACCTGAGGACCACGGCAGGCACCAGAGCGCATTTCCTCCCCTGTGCCTTCTCTCCCCACCACTTTCTGCTCCGACCTCCTTGGGAAGGAATCTGTTAGCCTGGGGAAAGCAAAGGACCTTGCAGTCACTGAAGAAACCAGGATCCAATCTCCTGGCTGAGTGATTCAGCCAAGTCCCTGGGGTTAACCTCTCTGAGCCTCTGTTTCCCTCTTGTAAAATGGAAATAGAAAATAGTTCCCGGGCTTCCCTGGTGGCGCACTGGTTGAGAGTCCCGCCTGCCGATGCAGGGGACGTGGTTTCGTGCCCCAGTCCGGGAAGATCCCACAGGCCGCGGAGCGGCTGGGCCCGTGAGCCATGGCCGCTGAGCCTGCGCGTCCGGAGCCTGTGCTCCGCAACGGGAGAGGCCACGGCAGTGAGAGGCCCGCGCACCGCAAAAAAAAAAAAAAAAAAAAAAAAGTTCCCATTCACCAGAATATTTCAAGGATAAAATGAGCTAGAGAGGGGCTTACCTGGTGGTGCGGTGGTTGAGAGTCCGCCGGCCGATGCAGGGGACATGGGTTCGTGCCCCGGTCCGGGAGGATCCCACATGCCGCGGAGCGGCTAGGCCCGTGAGCCATGGCCGCTGAGCCTGCGCGTCCGGAGCCTGTGCTCCGCAACGGGAGAGGCCACAACAGTGAGAGGCCCGCGTACCACAAAAAAAAAAGAGCTAGAGAGCACTGACCCCAGTGGAGACCCCGCGGGTGCTCACGTGTAAACATCCTTCCTCCTGCCCACATGGCCTGCGCACGCGCACATCTCCACCCCGCCCCCATCGGAACACTGCCTGTCCCGCTCAATTTTTCACTTAGAATGTCCTGGAAAGCACAGAGGCTTTGCTGAGCAAGGATTACGTGAAAGGAGCTGCTCAGGGAGCCAGGCATCCCTCACTCTGGGCCTGTCACCTCCAATACGGAGCAAAGCCCTGCTTCCGTAAGCCTTCCCCAGACTCACCTCACCCAAGTCCAAATCCTATGCTGTGTATCTACAGGCCTCCTAAAGACCCATTTACTGAGATGCCCCACGGCTCCCCCTGGCGGGCATCCTCCCTCACTGCAACTAGCAATAAACCCGACTTGTTCAACCACTGTTGTGTTCATGGTGGCCTTTGGCTGGAAGACAGTGACAGCATTCACCCAGGTTATCCACTTTAGGAATTTAACCTAAGGAAAGACTCACATTCAGAAACATATGTGCATAAAGAAAGTCACTGCAGCTGCGTGCATAATGATAGCAAAACACTGGACACAGTATAAATGTCCATCAGTGGGCAGTTGGTTAAATACATTTTGGTTCCATGGAAGACATTCAAAATGATGACAAACAGCGATATTTATTTATATAAGAGTTACCATAGCGTGATAGCCACATTATAGTTCTAGGTGAAAAAAGGGTTTACAAAATATTATGCAGGGGCCCTGCAGATGGCTGTGTCGGTGTGACAACACATAACTCCAAATAATCCACTTTCATAAAAATAAGTCTTTCATACACTGAGGGAAAAAGGCATAGAAATATAAGCCTAAAAACATTAATAGGGCTTCCCTGGTGGTGCAGTGGTTAAGAATCCGCCTGCCAATGCAGGGGACACGGGTTCGAGCCCTGGTCTGGGAAGATGCCACATGCCGTGGAGCAGCTGAGCCCGTGCGCCACAACTACTGGGCCTGCGCTCTAGAGCCCGTGAGCCTCAACTACTGAGCCGCCGTGCACAACTACTGAAGCCCGTGCGCCTAGAGCCCGTGCTCCACAACAGGAGAAGCCACCGCCACGGGAGGCCCGCGCACCGCAACGAAGAGTAGCCCCCGCTCACCGCAACTAGAGAAAGGCCGCGCGCAGCAACAAAGACCCAACGCGGCCAAAAATAAATAAATTAATTAAAAAAAACATTAATAGCATCTCTTGGTTTGGGGATTATGAGGGTTTTTTCTTACCTGCACTTGTAGATTTTTAGCGATGGAAATGTTAATAAAAAAAGTTAAAGCTTTCGAGCGATAGGAATGAGAAGGTAACTGAGGTCAGAATCTGGGGGCGGGGTGGAAAGGGGGTTTGGTCTGGATGAGTGAGCATGGGGGACAGGGGGCCGCGGCTGAGCCCTGGGAGGTGTACCCAGAGGCTGGACCAAGCAGAGGTTGCTGGGCGGTGGCAGGAGGCACAGCCCTGCCCTGGTTAGGGTCCCTGCCCAGTGTCCAGTGAGGGTGACAGCGGGACGAGAGGCAGGTATTCTCTCCCAGAAAGGCAGGCTGTGTCTCTCTCTCCTGCGTGGTACAGCTGAGCTTCATCTACCTTGTACGTTATAGAAGAGACCCTCCCACCCCACCCCCTTGCCACCCAGCTGAGGCTGCACAGGGCCTGCCCTGCTAGGGGTGGGGTGGGCCTGTGGGAGGGGAGCATCCCTTAGCCACTGTGGCTGGGCAGGAGAGGGGCATTCAAGCTCAGGGCCATCAGGCGCTTGGGACTGCTTTCCAAGCCAATACCCCACACCACAGGTGTCCTCCCCAAAAGACATATCCACATCCCACTACCTGTGAATGTGACCTTATTTGGAAATAGGGTATTTGCAGCTGTAATTGAGAATCTTGAGATGAGCTCATCCTGGATACAGCATGAGCCCTAAAGCCAAAGAGTGGTGTCCTTGTAAGAGAACGGAGAGGCAGATGTGAGACAGAAGAAGAGAAGCCCACGTGAAGACGGAGACAGAGACTGGCATGATGCAGCTACAAGCCAAGGAACATCAAGGATTGCCGGCCACGGCCAGGTGCCGGGGGAGGCATGGAACAGACTCTCAGAGCCTCCAGAGGGAACAAACCCCACCTACACTTTGATTTTGGAATTCTGGCCTCCAGAACTACGAGGGGGTAAATTTCTGTTGTTTAAGCTGCGAAGTTTGTGGTGATTTGTTACGGCCATCCTGGGAAACTGGGACACCTCCCCTACCCCTTCATTGCCCTTATACACCCACCCTTCAGGCTGGGGTCCCTGGGAAAGTTAGGAGCAGTTAGGGAATCTAAGGCAGACATATCCCTAACCTCCAAAGTGGCTTAATTACCTGAATAGCCACCATTTCCTATTCCTCTGGAGAGGAATGGACAACATTTCAGGGTTGATCTGCACAGACTAAAGGAATGAACAGGAAGAGTGACAGCCTGCTACCTCTTTGAGCCAATAAAGGGAAGCAGATTTTGCCCCCCTAAAGTCCAAGAGAATTTGTAAAAACAAAATTTAAGTTAATTTAACACACTCAATTATTTAAGTAGCAAGTCAATCTTTCTCAATTGCCTCATCTTACAAACACAGCCACGATAAACAAAGGAAATGTTATTTAAATCTGTGGACAAAAAAATGAGCCCAGACAGAGAAGAGTGAAAGGCCAAATCTGATATGATTTAACAAAGGTGAGAAAAGACCCAACCTTTCCCAGAAAATAAATCACAGCCACACTTATTGCCAAGATCCAAAGAAAAAAATTTATTTACAATAGAGAATTTTATTTGAAACATGCATTTTCTTTTTTTTAAAACAAATCAGCAAATGCAGATCAAGTTTACACTCCTTAAGGCAAGAGTCCCTTTGCAAGCTGTACATGATCATATTAAATCCAAAAGCCGCTCACCCTGGAAACTCATGTACAAAGGGCAAGGCCAAGGTCAGCGATTTGTCTTTTATTAGAGAATCAGACAATCTCCCTGATACAGGAACTCTGAGGTCAACTTGCTATGAATTATACTAGGAAAATGCAAACCAATAGCAAGAAATTCTGATAGTCTCCTTAGTGCTGCATATAATCAAGTCAACTTTATTTAGAAAGGAAATACAGTAGTGCATACGAAAAAGTGAAAACAGAACCTGTCCACACAACCAGAGGGACAGCAGTGTGCCGACGGTCATATTGCACGCAATGGTCAAAGTCCAAACATTTGGTTCAAAGTTAGCTTTTCCCCATTTTGGCAATCAGTTCATCACAAATCTTGGTGAGTTCTTCTATCTCTTTATTCTGCAAATGAAGACAAGAAAAGAGGTTGTTTGAAATCAAGTCAATCAGAACGGTCACTGAGCTTTTTAAGAGGAAGGGGTCCTTTGGGCCACCTGGTCCCCCTGAATTTATCTAAAGCAGCAAAAGAAATGACCTGGAGCCAAACAATCTGTACATCCCAGCTCTAGCTGTGTGACTCTGGGCAAATTACACAACCTCTCTGAGCCTCAATTTTCCTTATCTCCAATGTGTGGTTAATAACATCTGTCTCTCTCAGAATTAAATGAGGTGAGAAATATAAAGTTCCCTGCACAGTGACCAGCACGTAGTAAAGGCTTAACTAGTATTGGTTCTCTTCCGTTTATTTGTCTCCATGGATGTGGGCACAGAAGGATGGTGGTTTTTTTTGAGAAATGCCACCAGAGGGGATAAGCAATTCTACCTGGATGGGATCCCTAGCATTATTCAGAGGATGCCAGGTGAGGAGGTGCTGTGGATACAGGGCCCGAGGAGAGAGGTGAGGGCAGATGCAAGACGTCTTCAGGGACTCCTCAAGTCACACCTTGCCCGTCCTCGGAAGCCCCGCCAAGAGGAGTCAACTACGTGTTCATCTCGCACCAGCGATCCGACAACACTACCCATTCTCCAGGGACGGGGATCCAACGGGGCGACGCCTCCCTCTGGACAGCAGTGGACGGGGATCCGACGGGGCGACGCCTCCGTCTGGACAGCAGTGGCTCTGCTCTCAGATGGACTAAACGTTGAACCTGATGCTGACCCGGCTCAGCAGCCAATCCTGAAGGGTCCTCTCCAAGGGGGCGAGATCCTTCCGGTACCCGCAGAACATTGAGCAGCCAGCTTTTCCTCGAGGTCCCCATGGAAGGCAAGTCAATCACAAGCCTGTGCCCTGAAGCTGTCCTGAGGCCCTTCCCCGGAAACCCTGGGGCCTTAGACACCTTCCAGCCCGGAGCCACGTGCCCTGTGTCCCAGCTGGGCTCCAGGTGCCACTCATCACTGAGCCGGTGCCTGGGAGGAATCAGCCCTCCTTAGCAGGGGAGAGGTTCGGTCCTGGCTGCAGCCTTGCCACCAGCCCCGCCGGGAGAGAGCCCCACCTGGAACATCCCCTTGGCCTTGGCCTGTCTAGAGTTTTCGGCTCCCTGAGGCACTGAAATGCCGGTTGGAAGATGGGGCTCTGCATGGGCTGCAGGACCAGCCACTAATCCTGAAATTACTATTATCGCCACTACTGCCACTGCTGGGGCTGCTAACAGTGATTTTTCATCTTATCGGAGCACTTACCACATGCCGGTCACCATGCAAACCCAGCCTAGGCCCTGTGGTCGCACTCTGTGCTCGTTGCAGTCCCTTAAAGGTAGCCATTATTATCCCCCCACTTTTCAGTGAAGAAACTGAGGCTCAGAGAGGTTAAGCACTGTGCTAAGGTCACACAGTTGGTCAGACGTAGCAAACCTGGAATGCAAATTCAGGTCGGCCTGGCTCCTATACAGCTTGGCGATTTTATGTATTAGGCATGCTGAGAGGTACTAGCAGACCCACTAGCTATCAGTTCTTGGAGGTTCTCCCAAGCTCTGTCCTGGCTGTCACCGCCCAGGAAACTGCCCCATCAAGGAGCTCAGCGCACTGGGCAAAAGTCCCAGCTCGCTTTATCAAGTCCCGACTGGGTGAACTGCCCAACGCCGTCACCTGAGAGCTGCCCTGGGGGGAAATCATGCTTCTGGATCTCTTGAAAACAGAGAGCACCGTCTCCACATCACTTAGAGCCATTTAGCGAAGAACTCACGTGCTTAACCCCTTCTTCCTGAGTCTTAGTTTAAGACAAAACTATGTCTGCAGATACATTTGTATTTTTTCTGTTATCCAAAACAATGCAAATCCAACTTGCTTTCTCCTTGTCTTTTAGCTTGCCAGAAAACCTAGCATCAATCACCTTCACTTTGCGACCGTAACCATCTGAACAGGCCGGGTGCCTTGAAAAGCATCTCTCCTGACCCTGGTCTTAGCTCTATTGATTTAGCTAACATCAGGATGCAATTTAAACACCATCATACCCCGATGGAAACAAGAGGGAACAACCTCCAACCTTCAAGATCTACTGGTTCAGTCCTCCGACATTACAAACCTAGAAACCGAGGTGAAGGGCCAGGCCTGCCGAGGGTCAGGATGGATGGCAGGGAGGGGCAGGGACCTGAATCTCTCCCTGACACCATGCAGGTGACGTGGGAGGTGGTACCTGCCCACTGCAGAGGTTAGCACTGCTTGGCCCAGAACCCCTGGGGACCCCAGCCAGCCATGCTGGAACCTGGATGGGTGCTTCTCGGGGAGCAGAGGCCATTTGGGAGACACCCTGGGCTCCTGCTGCTACCTGCCTATAAAGTATCCTCACCAACGCCCATCAAGACCCCAATGCATGTGAAGTGCTGCTGCCCCCGGCCACTGGGCCCTCTGATGACCCCATCCTGGGGAAGCCCATGGCTCAGTAAATCAACCAGAATGGGGGTGCATGTCTGCAAACACACCCAGGGAGGAAGCCTGCCTGGCACACACTCACTCAGAATCAGATTCACAGCACCCCTGGGTGGAAGGGGCTTCTCGTCTGGACACCCAGGGAGACGGTGTTTAAGGTGGTCCAAGCGCTTGACTGGAAATCGGGAAATCTGGGGACAAGCTGAGGGACCTCAGGAGGACCCCATCATCCGCGAAAATGAGAGGACACCTGGGGGCCCTTCTGACCCTGACGCTGCCCATGTTCTGCAGCAGCCGCTTGTCTCTGCCCAGGGGGCTGCCTGGTGGGTACCATCCACTTACTGGTAAGCTCGCTGGATGCAGGGAGTAAAGTACTACGCCTGGCACACTGCAAGGGCTGAGCAAATATCTGACGAATGAACGCTGAAAAGGGATGAAAAATGGCAATTCCCAGAAAGGCAGAAAAGAGGCCAGCCTCAGGGCTGCGGTAACCTGGATCTTCCAGAGGGAGAGCGAGGCCATGCTCATGAAGCATGAACTTGTCCCGGGAGTGCCTGACATGCGGGCTGTCCCGGAGCTGCCACGGGCGCAGGGAAGCCTAGCCTCTGTGTGTCTCAGTGTCTGGCCAGCCCGGCCCGCCTGGGCCTGTTACCTTCTGCTCCAGCGTTCTTTCCAGAGCGTCCACGCGAAGCTGCTCCTTCCGCAGGCTTGCCTGGTATGCAGCCTGTTCCTGCTGGGCCTTGCCCCGGACCTGGGCGATCTCAGCGTTGGCCCTGCAGGAATGGCGCGGGGATGGGGTTCAGAAATGATCACCCTTCCTCGTAGATGCCTCCCGCTTTCCTCCTCCCAAATCTGGGTAGGGGGAACCCAACCACCCGGCTCTAGCTCTTTCTAATGGAGGCTGGAGCACAGGAGCCCATGAGAACCCCCATGCCCGTGATGCCGAGGTGCTTCCAGTGGGTACCCCGGAAATTACAACACACATCCCTTATTTATCAAAATGGATGCGAATGGAGAGCGCGCTCTCATCTTGAACTGCATTGAAAAACACGCTGCGTTAACCACCCTGCCCAAGCCGATGGCAGGGGTGCCGGGAGCTCCCAGCCTGCCTCGGCCGGGGCTGCTGAGGGGCCCCTGGGAGCAGACTTGGGGCGGGGACATTACCTGTCCAGCTTCTCCTCTGCGTGGACCTTCAGCGCCTGGTACCTCTGCTCTTCCTTCTTTACTCGGGACAGGTACTCCTGCGCACATTTCTTCAGCACCTCTTCATTCTGACTTGACAGAGGACAGGGGTCGGCCCACAGAAGAAATGCCGAGGAGGCTTGGGAACCCCAAGCGCCCTGGGACGCGGGTGTGACCCCGGACAGCCAAGTCCGAGTGCCCCGGCCTGCAGGGAAGGCCTTCCCGAGCGGCCCGCAATCCTCCCAGCCCGCCCCACCTCCTCCGCCACACGCGTCCCTCCCGCTCTGCCCGCGAACATCAACACACCTTGCGGAAGCCCTCAAGGACCTCCTTCATCTTCTCGTATCTCCTGAAGAGGTCGGCCAGAGATTTCTCCACCGAGTTCAGGTCGGCCAGGGCTTGCTCCTTCTCCAGGACCAGCTGCTGGACCGTCTGGTGGGAGACCGACTTCTCCCTCTGTTCATCCTCTGGCAGGAGACACGGGAACAAAATCATGGGGCCCATGGGCTCCGGACCTGGTCTCAGGGCTGGCTGAGGCCTCAGATGCAACTCAGCCTGACTGCGAGCAATCTCAGACCTTGGCTTTTGGTTGAGACAGACCCACTCCCCCGAGCCCATCCAGCTCTAAAGGAACAAAACCCACGGGCGCAGCATCCCAGACCTGGGCCTGGGCAACATTAGATGGGATGGAAATGAACTAGCATTCTTTAACCTGATCAATGCAACCTTGGAGACCCTGGTGATTCTATTTGATTGTCCACAGCACACAGACCGATCCATAAGGTAAAAAAGAAAACGTCGCTACTGAATTTTGTGTTGGTCCAGATTCAAAGGTGTCGTAGATTGAGCTGTGAGGGCGGGAATCTCCCTTCTTAAGTGTTATTAAGCTAAAGAGATGGTCATTAGAGAAGAAAAACAGTTTCCTCATCCTTAAAACATCCCATGAACCCAAAGCCCACATAATCATGGCCCTGAAATTCCACTCCACACAAAAATGGACATTTCCTTTGATACAGCAAGTATCTTAACTCCCAGGAAAAGGGAGCTATTTCTGTCAAAGTGAGTTTCCCAGTTATGCACAAAAGAATTAAATTCTGGCCCAGTTCAGAGTGGCTGATCCTGGTGAAATGGACTGCTTGGTGGGCCACTGCAGCGAATATGCCTGGAACCCCGTGAAAACCCCTCATATGGATGGGAACGGCTTTCTCTGGCCACTCTATAGAAAAGACCGCACAGCGCTCTCTATGCTTTGTACGCCAATCCATCACTGGTCTGGGTGGGCAAGGGACCACTTGCTCTGAACCGTCTGGAACTTTGCTGACAGCAGAGTGGCGGGGGTGAGGGGAAGCCCCACCCCGAGCTCCTGTCCTTCCTTGGCCCCAGGTCAGCTGGGAGGGGTGCCTGGGCCGCAGGATGGACAGCAGCTGTAAATGATGACACAGCCATGGTAAGAGCAGCGGCCAGTGTACCGGGCTCTTGCACGTGCCGGGCGCCGGACCGACTGTTATCTTGATTCAATGCTCCTAAGCCACTTCCAGGAAGTCCAAACCGGGTCACCCCACCCCAGGGGCTTCCCTCTGCCCTGGAATAAAATCCAAACCCCTGCCCCACACGCTCTGCTCTCAGCACTGCTGCGCCTCTGCTGGGAACGCCAGCCCGCAGCTTTCCGCCTCGCTCAAGAGGCGCCGTCCCTGAGCCCGTGTGGGAAACGCCTCCTCTGAGGGGCCCAGTGCTGGCCACTCCGTATCGTAAAATCAGACGTGTGGGTGTGCACGTGTGTGTGTGTAGAAGGCACACTCCCTGGGAGCGGGGTCCTGAGTCTGTTCTGTCCGCCGCTCTGTCCCAGAACTAGGACAGTGCCCGACTCACAGGACACCTCAATACGCGCTGTGCAGCCGGGCAGTGAACGAATGAGCACAGCCTTGCGGCAGATTTCTCGTATCCTTCCGACAGGAGAAGCCGAGTCGCTTGTTCACTGAGGACGCAGCAGATCCAGATCCAAACCCAAGGCTGTGCTCATAACTGCATCTCCACGTGAGCCCCTTAGGAATGGACCTGGAAGGATGTAGCTCCCTTAAAAGTGGGGAGATGGCGCTTCCCTGGTGGCGCAGTGGTTGAGAGTCCGCCTGCCGATTCAGGGGACACGGGTTCGTGCCCCGGTCCGGGAGGATTCCACATGCTGCGGAGCGGCTGGGCCCGTGAGCCATGGCCGCTAAGCCTGCGCGTCCGGAGCCTGTGCTCCGCGACGAGAGAGGCCACAACAGTGAGAGGCCCGCGTACCGCAAAAAAAAAAAAAAAGTGAGGAGATGTTGCTTTGGGTTCTTTCCCCTTAGATTCCCGATAGATGGGCATCTTTCTGTATCCTGACGTCAGGCATGTTCTCGGGTGTGGGGAGGAGGGAAGAGCACGGAACAGGGGGCCACATTCTGGTTTCGGCTCCAGCCCTGACCATAAACTTGCTCTTAAGTCCTCCCTCGAGGTCCCAGGGCCTCATTTCCAAAGTGAGGGGCTTCTCACACACAGATGGCTGTGCCCACCCAGCAGGGTCTGATTCAGTCAGTCTGGGGTGGGGCCGAGGATCTGCATCTGTGACAAGGTCCCCAGCGATGCTGAGGCAGCTGGTCCAGGGACCACGTTTGGAGAACCACAGGCCCGGAAGATGCCTGAGGTCCTCATACTCTGCCTCTCAGAGATCCCGCTACCAGGGCAGAGGTGAAGACCCAGGAGCCAGAGTCTGAGAGCCCACATTCCAGACCTGGCTCTGAGACCTCCCAGCTGTGTGACCTTGGGCAGAGGTTTTCAGCTCTGTCCTCCACACCTGAAACAGGGGATCACAGTATTTATCTTATGGCATCTGGGAGAAGATTAAATATAAAGCCCTCAACACATAGTAAGAACCCAGTATCAGTGACCCGTTATCAGCAGCATCATTGCCTCCCCCCAACTGGTATGATGTCAAGTTGCAGTGACCCATGAAGGGGGAGCTTTTTAACATATGGCAAGAACAGAACCGCCAGCAATCTGTTTGCTACATCTAGACTCCTAAAAGAAAGGGCGTTACAAAGTTCCACCAGTAACCAAATGCTTGTTTTTATTCTTTGAATTTTAGCTGCTTCCTTAGTTCTCGGCAAGCTGTACGATGCACATTCTGGGCTGGTTTTACACCATGTATACATTTCACTTGGCTTGGTAAAGGAGCCGTTTATCAAACGGAGTCCATCTGATTTCCTGGATCTGAGATTAGGGCGCCTCAGCTTCCTTTCCTTCCCCCATAACTCTTGTAAAAATAGAATTTCCCTGTTCCCGGGGGGGAGATGGAGGAGGAGAGAATGCTGGAGGAGGAGAAAATGCTTCACACATCTTTTTTTTTTTTTTTTTTTGTAACTTACAAATGCTGCTAGGTGCTTCAAAGCAGGAAATCAGCTCAAGACGCAAGATGCTCTATAGACACAACAATAAAACAACGGCCCTGGAGATGTTCTGGCTTTTTCAGGCGGAAACACTATTAAACCATGTGGGGAATGCAGCCAAAACACAAAAGCAAAAGTAACAAAAATAGAAAAACAAACAAACAAATAAGGGTTGCAGTGGGCCGGTGTCAAATTAGGTGAAAAAGCATTTACTTACCAGGCTTGCCTGTTTGTTTTGCAAGCAAAGGGCAAGAAGCAACAGAAAATGGAAGCAAAACAGATAATCAGGGCAGTTGTTAGGAAAGCAGGAAAAAAAAAAATCAATCGCAACAACCTGGAATGCAGAAAGCACAGAAATCCCTTTTTGTTCTCAATAGTCAATATTTGAACTTAATGAAACATATTCTCTTTAGTAACATATGGTGAGAACGGACTGTGATGACAGGACAGATGTCACACCGACATGGAGCATGTGTGAAGGTTAAACAGAGGTCAGGGAGCCAGGCTGGAGTCAAGGCTAGTGGAAGTTGGGTAGAAGCTGGTTTTAACTTCAAAATGCTATTACGTTCACTCTGGGCCCTGAACTGCAAGCTCTCTGGGCCTGAGTTTCCCTTTCCATGAGGAATGGTGGGTGGGTGAGAGGAAATGAGACGAAAAATACGGGATCCAGATGAGACATATGGGTGTGTTTCCTGCCTCAAAAGAAGGCAGGTCCCGCCGAGAGCTACAGTGAGTTCCAGCCATGCCGCAGCCCCACACCATCCTCGGCAAGGACACAAGGACCCTGAAATTGACAGTGGCCCTAATCGGCGACCTGCTAGTGACTGATGGATGACACCCACAGACATGCCACCTCTCGGATGAGAACAGCTCTGGGAAGGTGGGTGATGAATGGGACAGGAAGTGAGGATGGGGAGGGGGCGATGAGGAACAGACACACCATGAGGCGCCACCCCAGTGACAGCACTGCTTCCAGCCAGGGACGCTGGGGAGGGGGTCTCGCAGAGCCACCCGCAGAGTGCTTAAACACCCCCAAAACAGGAAAGTGCTCAGAGGAGCAATTTCACAGCTCTTGAAGAGAGGGGCTCTCAGGCCAAACACGCCAGGTCTCCTGGAGGGGGTGGGGATAGGGGGGTGGCATGTGTGGCCTTAATCCCTCAGGGTTCCAGTCATGCTTCCACATGCTCCTCAGACTGTGTCTGAATTGAAAACACTGTTCTAACTACTGTCACCTGCAGTGTGGAAAGCATCAAAGTCCAATACTCTTTCTGTCACCACAAGGACAGGCCACTGTGTCAACTAGAGACTCTGACTCTGTCAGTTTTCAAGAGGGGATGTCTGCTTCTATCAAACCACCAGCTGAGCCAGGACATCTGGTTGCTCTGGGCGGCCTGCTGTCAGGACAAAGGCTCAGGTCCTCTTCAACACTGGCCTAAACGTCATCGTCAAAAGTAAAAGATAAAAATGTATGACTGAGACGCAGAAGGATGCTTCCAGATGAGCCATGTAGGTTTGAGTGACATTTTCACGTCCCAAGACTCCAGGATGCGGAAAGGTTGCCAAACAATGTGTACTGGAAGATATAAATCCTTCCTTCTGACCATTTTCAGCAGCAGTTTCAGTTCCAAGGGTTTTTTTTTTTTTTTTATCTCATCCATATGTATCCATATGTTACACCAATTTAACAGAGAGGTTTCATTTGATAGAAAGCATACACCATGAGGCTGATCCTTAAAAAAACCCCAATGGGCTTCCCCTTGAGCTCTGGGAGAAATGGTCTTTATTATAATAAACCAAAATTAAAGCTTTTTTGAATGGAAAGCACTCAATTGGAAGCTTCTTCACTGTTCCCAAGGCTGCGGTAATATTTACCTTGGGGCAAAAGCTAGAGGTGTGGTGTGACATATCCAAACGTTCGAGATGACGAGGGGTCACCTGCTAAAACAGCATCAAGCTGTGGTTTGCAGTAAGCTTATGTCCTTTGGAGTAAAATGTTTTTTAAAAAACTGCTATCATGGACCTAAGCAAATAAATAAATAAACAAAGATCCCACACCTCGCACCCAGAGTTATAAGAGCATTTTTCAATGATGATCATCAGTGAAAAGACTTGGGCTTGGAACTTCTGCAAAAGGCCTTTTCTCACTTTTTCTTTAAAAAGAAAAAAGAGGGCTTCCCTGGTGGCGCAGTGGTTGAGAGTCCGTCTGCCGATGCAGGGGACACGGGTTCGTGCCCCGGTCCGGGAAGATCCCACATGCCGCGGAGCGGCTGGGCCCGTGAGCCATGGCCGCTGAGCCTGTGCGTCCGGAGCCTGTGCTCCGCAACGGGAGAGGCCACAACAGTGAGAGGCCCGCGTACCGCAAAAAAAAAAAAAAAAAAAGAGCCAGGTGTGTATAACTTGTAACATGAGGCCTTCTTTTATTGTAGGCCAAAGTAATCTGTCAGTACTGGCTGCCAGGGATGCTGTGTTAAGATGGATTCTGAGGCAGTGTCCAACCTCAGTGAGAAATAGTGTTGTGACCAGTTAATAGGGACAGGCAGCTGGACTGCCACGTGTTCTACTGTCCTTGTTCTAGATCTCTGTGTAAAGGCCGAGTCAGGTATTTTTTCACTTGTGTCTAAACTAAATTAGGGTTTAGAGATTTGATTATAGAGATCTGATTCTCTCCCATGAGCAAAAAAATCACCCAAATATCCTAGTAACCAACCCAAATCTCTTTCCCCATGAGGTGGGCCATCCTGGCTGGGTCAAATGGTGGCCATTGAAGTGACAGCCACGGCTTCCCACAGGCATGAATAATTCATGCTAAGGGACACATACGCTGACAGGTGTTTCCAGGAGGTCCCCAGACTCACTGATCTGGGGCAGAGCCACCTTCTGGGATGCTCTGGTCCCTCCCTAAAGGGCTTCATGCTCTAAGAGGAGCCTGAGAGGAACACACTCTGAGTCTCTACTTTCAAAGCCCTCCCCATAGTTCAGAAATCTCAGGGCAGGCCTGAGCCCCCCACCAGTGAGGATACCCACCTATCATCTGGGCGATGGTCTTCTCATACTCGGCCACTATTTTCCTGTAAGAGAAGTGAAAATAGGTTGGAACTGTGACCACAGAATAGTTTTTAATTTCATGCGGGAGCCCATGTGCTGGATATCAACAGCCTGACCACTGTCTAAGAGGACAAGTCTTATGGGTCACAGGTGGTTCAGACTACTAGGGACCCCTCCAACATCAGTCCTCTTCTTGTACACCCAAATAGGTTCATTTTCCTAGTGCAAGACTCTGATCAAATCACTCCCTTATACAAAACCTGTGTCTCCTCTCTGCCCACTGAGAAAAAAAATAAGGCCAAACCTTCAGCCTGACAGTCGAAGCCTTCTGTCACCTGGGCCTGATCTTCATCAATCTTACCTCCTTCCATGCCATCTCGTGAACACAGCGGTTCAGTGAGAACAAATGATTTCTTGTCTGCCCTGAGCTTTCTCACCTCTATGGCCTTGCCCATGTTGTTCACTTCCCCTCTCTCTTTCCACCTGTCATAGTCTGTTTCTCAAGGGCCAATTCAAATGCTACCTCCTCCAGGAAGCCTTCCCTGATTTCTCCTTAGAACCCTGTAACATTTTATCTGCATCTTCTTCCAAAACATACATCATAGTACTTGAGTGGAAGCTCCTCAAGGTCCAGGGACCACTTCTTAGTCACCTGTGTTGTTGAGTGGGGGAGTGGCAGGAAACGAAACAGTAGCACTTCTTGGGTAGGCTCAATGAAGAGAAGCTGCACAAAAGCACTAAGATCCCTTGTTTATAAGATTAAAGGAAATGCTCAAAAAAGACTTGAGGGTTTCACCTACATTATCCAATCCACAAGAGAACCAAGAGTTACTAACCTCCAACAGAACTAGGACCTGACTGCAGCTGACCCTGCCTCTCCAAGCTGTGTGATTTGAGCAAGTCAGTAATGGACGCTGAGGGTTCAGCTTACTCCCTGGTACAGTGAGGATTACCTTAGACCTTGACTTTCGGGACTGGGGGGTGGGAATTAAATGAAGTTAAAAGCGACAGTGACAGCAGAGCACACTCTTGCAAAGGCTTAAGGCCTTGCAGCTGCTGGGTGTCTGTCCCTGGCTTCTTGAACTTGGCCCCAAGGTCACTGCCTCACCCAAGGGCAGACCCACCACAAGAAAGGCAGCCACAACATGAGTGCACTTGCATTCTCTCTCTGAATCCTACAGAGACACTTCATGTTTTCTGTGCTAAAACAACCCCTCCTGGCACCCCTGAATCACAAAACAGTGATGGATCTCTGAGGCTGCCCCATCTAAACCCACCACCACTGAGGGCAGAGGCGGGACCACAGCCAGTAAGGGACGTGTCCTTTCAGAAGCGCTAGGAGACTGGGGGCCAAAGAAGTGGTCTCCCTAGAATTGCTATACAGGGTCATTCAGGAACCTTTCCAGGATCCCAGGGCTACAAAGTGGCAGAGCAAGGATTCAAACCCAGGTATCAACTCTGGAGTCTTTGTTATAACCCTTCGGCTCCACTGCCTCCAGGCATTGTGACTTACCCCCATTTTACAGATGAGCAAAGTTAGACACAGAGTTAAGAAACAGATTCAGAGAACCTGCTGTATAGCACAGGGAACTCTACTTGACTCCGCTGGACAGTAGAAACTCTAACAAAACATTGTAAAACAACTGTATCACAATTTAAAAAGAAAGAAAGAAAAAGAAACAGACTCAGAAGCAGCTACAAAGCAGAGCCTGACTTCCATCTGGTCTGGCTCCAGAGGCTGACGTTTAGGGCACCAAAAACTAGTGCCTCTGTGCCAGCTGGTGACACTTGAAATCCCACCATACCAGTTAGCAAACAGCACTCCCTGGAGCCCCCAGAGGTATAATTTCTCCCAGGAAAGCAAAAGGAATCAGAGACAAGAACTTCCAGCCTCCCCGTATGTCCTGCCTCCACCTTGAGTGCAGACAAAAAACCAAAGCCACCCGGTTCCCTCCCCAACTCCCCTTTAGCCAAAAAAAAAAAAAAAAAAGATAAAAGAGATTTTAAAATAATGCAACTACAGGGCCTCAGTTTGAATGTGAAATAGCGCTAAGATTAAGCTCCAGAAGTGATCACAAAAACTGTCAGCAGAAAGATGGAACTAACAGAAGAATTTTCAGGAAGATACTATTTGACCTAGAAAATGGGATATGATCACCTAAACATTTGCTTATTACTTAAAACGGTAGCCAGGAACATGATTTTGATAATTAGCTAACAGCACTACTGCAATGAAGTGTACTAAAAATGTACAGATTCTTCGACCAATGTTTAAAAATGCATTAATTCTCTTATTCCCACACTTTGAGACTTTAAAATGAAGCCTATTATGTATTCTTGGCACATTGCCAGACCTTCTGTCTTGTTAAAATGGTTGTGCTCGAATCCGTATCTTCTCTTGCAATTGCCTCAGCTCGTGCTGAAGAAAGGCAGGTGTGTGGAGAACGAACTATGCCCCCTCCACCCCGCCACAAGCAGTTCTTAGACCCGCAGCATCTAGAACCCGGACAAGATGTGCTAACCCGGAACGGTCAGAGCAGAGGTTTGGGCCAAAATTGCTTTAAAAGTGCCACTTACAATACAGTTTTAAAAGTCACATCCCAAGGGTAAATTCTAGCCCCAGGATGGTTTCTTAGTTTCTAAGATGATGACGAATTGAGAAAGGAAATAAAGGGGAAAAGGCACGTGAGGAGTGAAAGCAAGAGGCAGGCTGCTGGGTACGGTGGAAGGAGCTTGGCTTTCAGAGTCAGAAAGGTGGATTCAAATCCATGTTCTTGTTAACTAGCAGCTCCAGGGCCTCCGTCAAGTCACCTAACCTCTCTGCGCCTTCGCGCGGGGCTGACCATCCTCTCGACAGCTGTGGGGAGAAACAGGCTGTGTGTCTCCAGCCAAAAGCACAGTGCTTGGCACACGGCAGGTACTTACCACATGGTAGCTGTCATACTTCTAGGACAATAGGCAGCAAATGAAAATAAATCACTCAGGCGACATTTGGGAGACACCCTCAATGTTTATCAATTGAGACTGGTGAAATTAATTATGTTAGACCCTTAAAAGGACTGTCGAGCACCTGTTGAACAATAAGGTCAAGACGTATAAAAATCTGTCCAAGTTACGCTAAGTTAAAGAAGAGTGTAGGGTAATGTACATTTCTACACTCCACTTCTGAAGAAAAATGGAGGCTACACAAATACCTTAACACATTTGGGATCAGAAATGGAAAATTCTGGGAAGGATACACCAGAAATGGTGCATAGTAGGTCCCTGAAGGGTGTGGAACCAGAGGCTGAGTGGGAAGCAGATGTGTTTCTCCTTGTACATATATTTATTTGATTGCATTATATGACTCACGGTATTTTAATAATAGTAATACACTAAGAATACTTCTGTGAAAATACAAACCTTGTGGAGTAACGGGTAACTTCTATAGAGGACACTGTTCATGGGCCACACCAGCTCCAGCTGTTATCAAACCACAGGTAAGCACCCCCCCGGTACCAGGAAGCCCGAGCATCACGACTGACCTCATTTCCATCACTTCCCGCCTGCTTTCTTCATATTTATCTTTCCAGTCCGAGACCTCTCTCTCCTTGGTTATGATCTAGTATCAGGGAGAAGAAGAGGAAGGAGGTTAGTCCCAGCTGAGTCAATTCAGATCTGAGCAATTCATACACCAAGACAAGGAAACACTAAATAAATACGGAATTAAAACCTGCTACACCAAATAATTGTATTTAGAGAATTTCCCCGAGCATGAGATAGAAATAAGCCAAACGTGAGACTTTCACAATGTCCACAGAGAGCAACTAAAAGGCATGTGCTTTTTTGTTATAACTCGAACGAGGCCCTAAAAGCTCATTAAACAATAGTGTCGGGCTTCCCTGGTGGCGCAATGGTTGAGAGTCTGCCTGCCGATGTAGGGGACATGGGTTCGTGCCCCGGTCCGGGAAGATCCCACATGCCGCGGAGCGGCTAGGCCCGTGAGCCATGGCTGCTGAGCCTGTGCGTCCGGAGCCTGTGCTCCGCAACAGGAGAGGCCACAACAGTGAGAGGCCCGCGTACCACAAAAAAAAAAAAAAAAAAAAAAACCCCAAAAAACCCAATAGTGTCCAAGATCAAAACCCATGGTTTGCCACCTGTCTCTGCCTGCAGTGGTCAGAGAAGAAAGTCTGTGTCCAGAGATGCTGGCTTTGTGGGACGTGGGTACATACATTTATCTACAAATGGCAGAACCCGGAGCTTTTCCCAGGGCACCCAGAGCTGGCCTTGCCTTCTCTGAGCCACACACACGCCACAGTACCTCTGCCCTGGCAATCTGGAGGGCGGAGTCCAGGTCAGGCTGCTGGAACAGAAGGCCCGTGGGTTTCTCTACCTCGGCCGTCCCGATGCGGGAATACAAGGCTGTTTTGGAGATGGTGACGTCTGTTGGGTGAGCAGCTTCTCTCTGTGGAATGGTTTTTTTTTGGAATGATTTTTAATTTTAAAAAGTTAACATTAATCTTATGACAAAGAGAATTGCATTCATCCCCTCATGAACGGGTCCGTTGTATGGTTTTGAAACAAAGAACACCAAAAGTATGAGAAAACGCTGAGACTAATGAAAGGGGAAATGCCGGATACAATCTACGGAAATCTATCATTCTGCACCTGCGCCGGCTGACAAAGGGTCTAATGGCGGACGCCTCCCCAGCTCCCAGGCCCTGGAGTCAAGCACGTCTGGTGCCCGTTTATCACTGCCATTTATCAGCCGCAGAGGCATTTAGGCACGGCGCATAAGAACCAAGGTCATCTTCCAGCAGGTTCCACTTCCAAAACAAAAGCCTGACGGTGAACAATGTTGAATTCTACTCTATGTTTTCCCAGTTTTGAGTAACCACAGATCTGATCATTTTTGTAAGACTTGTCCACATTTCAACTTAGGGGACATTGGTTAGCTCTGTTTGAAAGGATATAATTCACACAAAGCTTAAGGCCTACCATGGCTCTCAACCAACATCACCTTCTACGAGCTAGTTTCTGGGTGCCAAAAGGTAAGCGGTACGTTGGAGTTACAGCGTCAGCGGGAAAATTGAAAACTGGATCACTGACGACATCCACCTGTGCCGATAAGCCCCTCGATGAGTGGTGTGATTCCCTGCCCCCACAACTGACACTGGACAGTCACAAGCCTCCAGGGAGGGAGGAGAGGTCTGTGCTGACTCTTCCTCCCTTTGCATAAATGCTCAGCCATTTCCAACACGCCCGAAACGCAGCATTAGGAGCGCCGTCAACCAGTGCAGCGGGGTTGTCAATCTAGTTCTACTGCAAAAGAAATGTCAAGCCAATCACACTCTCAGTCCTATTCATTAACCTCCTGGCCCGTCGTGGTTGCCAAGGCAAACCTCCACCCTGGTTACTAGAGTCCACCTGGACGTGAAGCAATGGGGGTGTAATGGCGGAGGGCAACTGCTATTTCTTTGGGAAATTTATGAGAAGAGATGGAGCCGTGAACAGAACACCACAGTGTGGAAGACAGAGAGAGATGTGGGAAAGGATCGGTGAGGACTTATCTTGTAGATGGAAGCAGAGGAGATGAAAGAACCAATGGTAACTGGGAAGGGGGTGACCCGAAGGTGCTTGGGCAGAATTTCTCTCCTCAATCTCGGGAACAGGCATGCCTACCCTACTGTGGCCACAGAGGCAATGAACTTGTGACAGCTTAGAAAATGCAGGTGGAAGCTTAATGGATAGGACTGGAGGTCACCGAGTTAGGACCAGTTAGTTGTACACATGCACGATGAACTAAGTGGTTTAAGGCTGTCCTGGAAGCGAGCGTCTGCTGCGTGGGTGTCACTACCCCTGCCTGGCCTTGAGTATCTGGGCTAACTCTCACATGGGACCCAGAATGACCACTGCTGGTCAGAAGGGAGTACCAGACCCAGGGACACGCCCACCTGTCAAGTGGGATGCCAGGATCTTCGGTGACAGGACATTTGAGCAGAACACAAGTTTAAAGCCCTCAGGAGCAGGCAGGCTGACCTCTCTGAAGAGGTCCTCCAGACCACAGGGCAGAGCCTCTCCCATGTAGGCATTAGTCTCTGATGTCTGAGATGTTTTCAAGGTTCTACTTGTCAAATGGGAAACTTCTCAGGAAGTAAATAGAAAATTATACCTAGACACCAAGACTCAGTATTTACATTTATCGAGAAAGTTCAAACACAAAAAATTCTGAAGAGGATTTTTAAAAAACCTGTTCCTGTCACAGTTAGATAAAATAATGTATTCTTTGAAAAAAATCAGAATAACATTTCAAAACGGAAAGAACCTTAGACACCGTCCAACTCATCCTGGTCCCTCTGATGATGAAAAAATTGAGGATCTAAATAAGATTTGGCCAAATCGTTTCCCAGAATGAGATTCAATTCCGACCCAAAATAAACCAACTCTCTAAAGTGCAAGAGAGAATGAATTAAAACTAACTTTATCATACTGGGCAGAAACAAAATATGACCAGTGCAGGAATTAATGATCTTTAAGCTGCCTAATGTCCTTTGTAAAACAAGGAAGGGGATGAAAAATAAACAAAATAAGGAGCTTTCTAAGGAAATGCAAACGGTTACTACCAGATACAGTAATTCACTACCACCGGTCATCCTGGCCACCTGGTGTTTTCAATAAAGAAACATGATGACTTAAGAATCCATTTGAATTACTACCAGAGTATCTGCATGTTAATGCAATTCAAGGTACACACCCTGGTTTTCTCTTACAACCAAGAATTGTTTTTAACTGAAATTAATAGGTTTGTCTCTTGATGATATTTTAAGATCAGACTTAGATTAAGCTTTGTTTCTCCCACATAACCTCCCACTTGCGACTTTAGAGGAACCAAAAAGCCACCAGAATCACAAATTAAGATGTGAAGTGGCCACGACTCAGACTGCACGGGACCAACGTCCAACCTCTCAATCCACTCCCTCAGATCTTGGTCCCTGCGGGGACCCCTGGGGCACTGTCGCCTGGATCAGGCCTGCAGACCTCATGCCTGGGGTCCTTCTGGCCTTGCAGCCAGGGGCTGGGGGTCTTGTCGCTCAGCCAGGCTCACAACAGGCTCAGCCTGTTGCCAGGCTCAGGGGAAGCTGCCATGTCTTGGACCAAAGCAGGATCGCTTTGGTCCCCGGAAACCAGGTGGGAAGCAGTGAGAAGGCGCAGGGGTAGGGCCCAAAAGCCGAGATCAGGTCATGGACCAAGCTCATGGAGCGTGGACACAGGCTGGGTGCTTGGGGGGTGATGGGGCCACGTGGCGCCAGGTGGCGCAGAGAGCAGCCTCACCCCGGTGCCGCCCCATCCAAATCTGACAAGGGGCGGGTCTCAAGTTCAGGATGGCAAACAAAAGGAAGGCACTTGATACGTGCCCTTACTCCACTCCCCACAGGAGGCGCCACCAGTACCAACCGGCCTCTCCTTCCCACTGGGTCAAGACATGGCCTCAGACCTCAACACAGGCTGCAGACGAAAACCACAAATTCTTGAAACTGGCAAATAAGCTGAAACCCACGTGCCAGCCCTTTGTCACTGCCCTTCAGACTGTTCTTGCGGGTTTCGGGTATCACCTGGTTAAATGGCCGGGGTGGGTGGTTTCCGGACACAGAAGGAGAAAAGGCAGCTATGCTATCAGGCCTTTCACCAACCATACAGTTGCCCCAGACCTGATTCCTTCTCCCACTGATGCTGCGACAACCCAGGCATCTTCCTTTATGGGCCAGGACTCCTGGAGGAATCACACACTGAAGATTAATACCCTTTCCCTCCCAGGGGAGCCTGTTTCTAGGACCTCCTCCGGTCCCAAAGCTTGCCATTTGTATGATCCTTGTTCCTATGTTACCCAGACACATCCTTCCTTCTTTATATAGGGTCCCCCTAATCCCACAAGGCCAGGTACTGGACCATACCCAGTATCTGTTATACACACAAATTAAATCCATCCCTGTGCCCTGCAGCCCTTGGAAAGCCATACAGATGGAACGCTTACGTTCTATCCACCCTGGTTTAGTGGTGAATCCAGGGCTGCTGCACCTCACAGCCAGTGACCTGGTCAGATCCCCCGCAGGAGGACACAACCGAATTCAGTTCCACCAGAAGCGTGTGGAAAGAAAACAATAAGGGGTCTGACACCCCAGCCCCTGCGGAGTTTCCCTCGTTTCTAACATTTTCTAATGAGACAGGAAACCGCACAGCAGTGCCTGGAAGGCTGGCTTTGCTGGCCTGGCCCTCAGTCTGAAGGGAAACGTCAAGTGAAGCTGCTCACAGGAGCGACCAGAAATCACCCCCATCGTATTTCATGACGTTTTTCATGCCCTCAGTATGAGTTTTTTTCATTCCAAGTGATTTCATTTTGTGTTAGCAACAGTTTAAGAGCATGCTGCCAGAAACACTGGGCTAGGTCACCTGCAACTGAGACGTATGAGCAGAAAAAAGAACAAGTTGGATACACAGCTGCTGTCTTCTCTTTCTATATATCAGCAGTTTCCATATGCGCTAAGGGGCAACCAAGCATCTCACCAGCAAGAAACCCACAGAAACCGAAATGGGTTCAGGTAAATGGACCACCCTAGGTCTGGTGAGCTACAGAAAAGAACATCTATTTTCCATGGGCCAACGTCACTAGATTAAGATACTTCTTACAAAAGTGGTACAAGTTCCTATGGTAGAGAAAAATGTTCCTCATACTCCAAGACACTTCTACCCCTATGGAATAATTCTTTTAACACGCCCTTCTGGAATACATAAGGAGGGAGCGGGGGGCGGGGGGGGGCTGTCTCTCCAAACCACACTCAGTAGACTCAGGTGACAGTATTTTCTCAATCAAAATCGGGACACATGGTCTGAGAACAGGCTTTAACTGACGGGAAGTCAACTGCCGGCCGTCTCTGAGAAGTAGGCACGGGTATCAGGCAGTCCTGAACACTTTATACTCAACTGGAACCACTGAGAACATGCTCAATTCTGCCTCAGACTTCTGGACAGGAATAAACTGTATTTATAGTGACCAAACGTCAAGCAATTCGTTCTGTGTTTAAGCCACTACCCAAGGACATCAAGAAATAAATCTAACGGGGAAAAAATCCTTGCTGCTTAATGCATTCTAAAAATCTCATTTTGACGGAAATTAAACCCAAGTGTATGGGTCTGCCACAAGAACAAAGACATCAGCAATTGGTGTTTACATTCCTATAAACACCTGATGGCCCCAGTCTGGACACCCATGGGATGACCTTCTTCTCTCACGGAGAGATGTCTCTGGAAAGGGGTCCCCATTTGGTTCCAGGGAAACCACATGTGGGGGACCCACAGGGCAGGGCCAGCAGATGAACTCCTGATCCTGTCCCAAGGACAAGTGATGGGAGAGAGCACGGGCCCCTCTGCCAAATAAGCTGTTACTTGAGATGTACAGGCAACAAGCTCCCAGGCTCCCAGATGTACAGGCAACTAACTCTCCCAGCTTCCCAGGCTCCGTTTTCCACATCTGTAAAATGGGACCTGGACCCGCTGTCTGAAGGGAGATGTTGGGAGAGTCTCATCAGGTAACGAGAGGCACAAGTGAAGGTCACCTCCCAGCAGCTTTCATTGATCGTACACCTACTGTGTGCTAGGCTCTCTGCACGGCACTTACTGTCCTCACAGCAACGTGCAAACTCGCTGCTATTAGCCTCTTGTCACAAATGGAAAAACTGAGGCTCAGAGAGGCTCACCAACTGGTTCAGGGCCACAGGGCGCACTGGGGCCCAGTCCTGGTCTCACAGCCCAGGTTCACCGGGCTGCCAACTGGGGGTGGGGTGTGGGAGAGGGAATGAGGCGGATCCTCAGAGGCCAGGTGCACCCGTCAGCCCTGGGGGTGGGCTGAACCTCCCCGGACCACGCTCCATCGTGCGTGTCATCAGCGACACATTCCAGTTGTTAAGAAAAATGACTCCAAACTTGGAAGCCAGCAAAACAATTTCTGCAGGTCTTGTCAATACCACACTCTGCTCTAGAGAAGGGCTGGCAAATTACGGCGATGGCTCAAGTGGCCCGTTGCCCTTTTCTGTAAAAAGGGTTTTCCCGGAACCCGCCACACTCGTTCATCCACGTGTGGTCCGGTGCTGCTTTAGCAGAGCTTGGTGCCAGAGCTGAGTTAGTTGTTACAGAGATCAAATAGATGCCTACAGAACCTGAAATATTTACGCTCTCCCGTTGCAGAAAGAGACTGCTTTTCTGTAATCCTTTTGACCCTGGCCTAAGGGTCATCTGACATCTCAGGAAGATCTTGTTTTCACCTATTCACTATTGACTGGGATCCGGTCTCAGTATAATTAGATGTTAACTTGTAGAAAATAGAAAAGGTGCAAATTATTTTTTATTAGTAGCGAAGCAAATGATTTCTATAGGAAGAAAAAAGAACCTCAAAGGTTATGAATTATCTGTCCTGTTTAACTAGTATTAACCTGTTTTGTATCTAACTTTGCAACCTTATTCCAGCCTCCTTACCCCACTGACTGGACATCGGTTTCTCGTATTTTTCTCCATTCAACAAGCTTTACCATCCTGCTGGTGTGTTCAGTGCGTACTTATGCACAAATCACACTTTTAGCTTTTTGGAAAATCATACTCTGTCGAACACCTGCCTGGCCATGGTTAGCAAAGAAGCTTCTGGACCACACAACATTCTCAAGAGGCAGCACACGGCAGCAGCAAACCGGTACCTTGGTGTCCTGGCGGCTACGGGAAGCCAGGGTGATCTGCCTGGCCAGCTTCAGGGCTTCTATCCGCATGATGGCAAACTCTAACTCCTCCTGCCGGAGGGGTGGGAAATGAGCAGACCGCAGGGGAAATGCATCGAGACAGGACGGAAATGTTTTCCACATCCAAGAAACGAATGTGCCACGTGAATGTGTCATGACAGGTACTCGGGGAAACATACGCGCTGGCTTTCTTTCACAATTAACACCTCAGCAGATCATGAAATAAGTGTCTCATTTCCTTTTTTTTTTTTTTTTAAATCACCCTTTGGGATGTCTGGCGGGAAGTATTACGCAAATACGAAATAATTTTTAAAATGGGATCAGAATTTTTAGTGCACTGTTCTTTCAATTTCTCTCCTTTTGTTCATTTCATGTCAAGTCGGCCAACAATTTCCACCAGCGGATTTGCGTATCTCAAATGACTATTAACAATCTCTCTTAAGTTTTTGCTCTGAACATCCCAGTCTAGAGGGTATCAAATTGAGCTGTCAAATTTAAAGCACAGACTGTGGACAATTGTTTTGGTGCCAGATACAAGACCTGAGTCCAGATGTTATCTCAACAGGGGTCTGAGATAACCTTGTATACATAAACAGCCTGGCTCCATGGTGAGCTAATACCCTTGGTTCCAGGAATAAATCAGAGAAACTGCTTTTGGGGCTATCAAAACTTCTAAAAAATGACTGCTTCGGTCCATTTTCCAAATTGAAATACAAATGGTTTGTTCCACATGTAATGGCACGATTTATAGTACTCTGGCGTCCTGGGTAAAGAACACCACATATATCTGTCTTTGAGGGGAAGCTATTCCATCTGGAACATTCTCAGCAATGCTCCATTAAATCCTGCCTCATTGCATTTGGAGTTCGGAGGTTCATTCTCTACTGAGGTTTTGACAAACTCCCCAAAGGTCACACGTGGGCTACAAACCTGAAGTTTCTGAGCAAATACTGGGGGGTTCTTTTCTGCTAAGTCGGGTTCCAGATAGTCAAGCGCACCACAGAGAGAGGCTGGATGAGCTAGCCTGCTGAGGAGGGCATCAGCAGAGGCAAAGGAGCCCTCAGGAGCTGTCTGAAGGCCGGCAGAGGAGGACACAGAGGAAAAATAGAGGAGAGCAGAGTGATATCGGTTCCAAGCAAGGACCACCCATCTATTGGCTGGACATCTCTGCCTTAGGGCTGAAGAGAGTATCAGTTAGGTGCCAATACTTTCCTTTTCCTCTGGACTAATTCCCACATGCTGGTCATGGGCATCGTGAGATCGGCAGGCCCAACCCGCTCCCCAAAAGCACAGCCTTAGGTGCCCTCTCCACCCCCATGTCACCCTCACTCCATAACCAGTTAAAGCTACCCTTTACTTATTTACTTGAAAACCTCAGTGGGTAGGAGACAAGGTAGGTGATGGGGTTTCTAAACGTAAGTCATCAAGAACATACTTTCCATTGTAAACATCCAAAGGAAGGTTTGGTAAAGGTCATTTTCTAAATAATGGAAAGATGACTTCAAACTGGTAGATCAGAAAGACTTCAAAATCAGAAGGCAAAGGTTGCATAAGTTGAATCACGCATGAGTCCTTCATAGTATCTATTTGAGAAACAGCCTAGGTCCCGTCTGGACTCTCTTTTTGCTCACTATTATTTTCCCAGTATCCACCTGCCAGACATACAGTAGGTGCTAAATAAATACTTGATGCGTGAGATCAATGAATGTCTACTAATCTGGAGCAATAGAGCAACACGCCAAGTCAATGGCCTCATACCCTCTTGGGGATTGCTAGGGGGAAATAAAAAAAGAAAAATAGAATTGGCCAGAAGGGTGATCGATTTTAGACGTGTGGGGCGCGTGGGTGAGGCCTTCAGCTCAGGTCTATTCGCTCTGCAGGTCCCACAGGGGTTGGGAGGGAAGAGGTATAAGTCCTGGTCTATAGACAGGAGGGACTTCCCATCACCAAAGCCCAGGAGAACCAACTGTTCCTCGAAAGGAGAGTGTTTCCTGATCTACCATACTCTGCCCTCTGCCAAAGAGGACAGAGAAGCAGGGTACAGACCGATGGCAGCTCAAAAACCAACAGTCCAGCCCGAAGGGGCTAGAAGTGGAAAATGAATAACCCTGAAGGCCAATAAAGCACTTAGGTGAGAACCGCAAAACCACATTGGTGAGGACGGAGAGACCTTCTCTCATTATTATGGGGTGGGGTCTCCTAGGCTGGCTTCTCTGGCGGGATAGGGGGATAGGGACCCACATCAGGTCCCAGGGGAGTGTTGCTCTGAAGGCCTGGCCCAAGTGGTGATAGAACCCAGCTGACCCAGGGCTCACCCGCAGTGATCTCGGGCCCCTCCAACCCCACTTACAATTTCGATCACTTCTGATGCGGTGCCCAAGGCCATGGCCTCCAGCTCTTTCTGGGAGGATTTCTCTGGCACCTGCAAGTGTGGCTCCTGGCTGGGGGCCAGCCCTCGTGCAACGGGATGCTGGATCTTTGCCCCGGCGTTCACGAGGGCTTCAGTCTCCTCAAAACTTGAGCTAAGGAAGCAAAGCGCATCTTTAGAGGTTGCACTGGAAATCCCACTGAAATTAGCCAGGATGACCCAACTAACACAGCAAGCGATCCTCGACTTCCAAGGTTATATTCCCTGAGGAAAACGGGCAGGTCTGAGGTGACCAAGGGGTCCGTTGGCTGGATAGAGGGTGGTCCAGCCCCACATAAGAGCCTGCTGACAACGGACAGCCAGAAGCACAGATGCCATTGGCTAAGGGTACGAGCTCTGGAGTTAGCAGACTGCCAACCCCTTGGCTGTGCACCTTGGCGGGAGGGATTAGGTACTGTAACTCTGTGAAGATCGAGTGAGATGCTGCCTGCACCTAGAGCACCAGTCATAAGGCGCCATTACTGCTGTTACAATAACATCATCACCTCATTCCCACCACCCTGAGCAGATTCCGGAGTAGGTATGGGAAGTCACAGCAAGAGCGTTCACCCCTACTCAGTGAAAGGAGCAGGTAGGAGAGGACAGGAAGGTCCCAATGTTAGCATGATACCCCCCCCCACCACCCAATCCAGCACCACACAGCTCAGAACAGGAGCCTGACAAATGCTTACATTCACATCCATATGAATAATAAACGTTTATCAGAACTTCATTTGCGCCAGGCCCTGCGACAAGTGCTTTCCTTACAGCATCTCAGTTTACTCCTCCTTTTGGCTATTTGAACAGGTACCCCTACCCCTATCCCAAGTGGCACCTCAATTCATCTTCAAAAAATCCCTACAGGATCAATTTTATTATTACTCTCACTTGACACGTGAGCAAACTGCAGCCCAGGAGGGTCAAGTAACTTGCATCAGGTCACACAACCAGTAGGGGTTGGGAGTGGGATTCGGGCACTGAATGCTGAGGCGTCCTGCTTCCCCACGGGACAAATTACACAATAAAGTGGCGTGCACCGGCAGGTCATGGGAGGGGCTCACGGTGTCAGCAGTTAAAGGGTGCTACCTTAGTCCAAAGGGCAGCCCGTGACAAACCCACTGCATCTGTGCCCGTGTGGACACAGGGAGATGGGATTGTGGGCTGCCTGAGTGTGTGCAAATGAACGGGGGTCAGGGGAGCAGGGCAGGTACTCAGAGGCCTGGGGACCTCCGCCCCGGGGTGTAACTCTCTCAACATGGAAGTCGTACCCTGAACACGGCGTCGGGGACTCCGACATCCGGACGGGGGGAGACTTGACCGGGCTCTCCTGAGAAGTGTCAAACATAAGGTACAAGGCCTGCTTCTTCGGGGCGTCGTCGTCCTGCTGCGGGGATCAAAGTGACACGTCAGCTCGGATGCAGTGGCCTAAACACGCTACAGAGACGAAAACCAGAGCGCTCTTCAGTGGGGACAGATAACTCATCAGGCAGAAGCCTTCATTTCTCTCCAGCCACCCGGAAGAGAGGAGAAAGCAGCGCTGGCTAAGAGACAGGAGAGGAGGACCGGAGGGAAGAGGAAAGTGTAGGAAGAAAGTGGGACCGCCTGCAGTTGGGAACATTTCCAGGGGGGACTGCAATGGTGTTGGTGTGCTCCATGCTGCTCAGCCCATCGGCATTTAGGGGTCATCCTCTCTGGATGGGCAACCATGCTGGCCACCGAGGATAAACAGAGGGGTAGGCGAGACCCCCATCCGGGCGTGGCCCACAGTTGAATGGTGGAGACGGGCATGATGCCCCATTGTGATGAGCGCCACCATCAAGGTTCACTGACTTACAGCAGATGTGGTTTAAGAGCAGCAACACCCCATCTATGAATGATGCAAAGAAAGATAGATAAGAGCAACGTGTCCGGGCTGCTGAGTGTCGCACAAGCCCTCCTGGGCATCTCCACACCTCTGGGGGCATCGCTGGACGACAGCAGCACAAGAGGTCATGTCCAGGACCAAGTGCCCCAGCAGCAGCACATGTTAAGCCAGGGAAGACAGGTGCCCATCATGACAACTCAAAATGAAAAGAGATGGGGGAAAGGCTTACTGCCCAAAGGGACAATTTTCAGTTCTAGGAAACAATTCATCTGAAGAAACCAGATAACGGTACACCTTAGACACCACCAAAGCACTCCCTCCACCTGTTTTAAAAGAAATCTCTTGACGAGTTCCTTCTCAGTCTAGGAAGTAATTCTGCAGGGAGCCTAACAGCATCCTATCATTTTTCTCACTGAAAATGGCATCCGAAGTGGATTGAGACAAACCTCAACTCCCCCAGCCCCAGTTCACCAATCTGACAGGGTGGGAGAGCAAGTTCCCTGCTGGCTGAAGGCAGAAGAACTTACAGGTAAGGAGGAACCAATTTTCTCCATGTATTCGATTTCATAGGAGTTTCTGTAATCCAACTCTGCAAAAGAAACAGAAGGAGAGGTGAGTGCCAGAGCGGGGAGGGGGAGTGAAAAGTTTGGGGCTGGGCAGGTGGGGTCCGGAACAAGGCTTTAAGCTTTCTGAGAATGTCCACTGACTGAGATTTCTGATATGGTCAAAAGGGGAGGCTCGACTCAGCTATTTTCAGACAACTGGTAAACCCCTTACCGTAAAGGGACTTCCACCATTTGGGAGCCTGAGAGAGTTCCAAGAGAATTAAATGTCATGACCAAGCACAGATTTGACTGGGGAAAGATCTGAGCATTTTGCACAGAGTTTTCAGATCAGACAGTGTGTTCACTGTGGGTGTTGCTTTTCTCTGTAAGTCTCACGTGCGATACACGGAACCTTCCCAAGTCCTGGTGACATTTTGGAACTGGACCCACAGTTGCCCATCCAGTTGTCGGAAGCAAGGGAAGAACAGTGCTGCTGTAAGAGAAGCTTTGTGAGTTGTCTAGAATGCTTCCCGAAATTCTTCCAGTGCCAACAGGGCTGGTGCAAATCAAACGTTCAGCTGCAAAGACTATTAAAGTCCAATTTGATGGAAAGATGACCTACTTCAAACTGACCGGAGACTTCAGGCTGCAAAGAAAACTCCAGATACTCTCACTGGATACCTGATCACAGGAATGGAGACAGTTTTGTGGATTAACGACCAGAAGGACCTCGTGCGTCCTTAAGGCCCTGACTTGTGCATCACTTGGGAAGAATGGAGACTAAGCCAAACCATATGCTGGGCAGGAACTCAGAGTGTCTGTTACCGTCGTGTGAATCTGTCCCTAGGGTCTGCCTCAACTGAAGACGAAGAAGCATTCGTTTACTAAGACTTACTATCTTTCAAAGGCAGGGGACAGTGAAGGACAAAGTGATTTCTAGGCCCTCTTTTAGACCTGTCACTTTCTGGGTGCAGGACCCCAGAACTATCATTTTATTGCTCTACTAAAGACCGTCTAAATGGAAACGAAATAGTGAACCAGCTGCTTCCTCCTCCGAGGTATTACTACTATCGCCAAGGCATGATTTAACCCTAAATTATTTCACAGAAACCACACCCCCGCACACCCCACAATGCCACAGAGCACCTGGGATGCACTGAATAAGCTGAAGCCACCATGGAGATTTTCCAGGCCCGGGGGCCCCGCGTCAGTGCCGGCTCTGGTTACCAGCCTCTCCTCAGTGTCCCACCTGGAATCTGAGCTCGTTTCCGGGCAGCAGATCTGGGGGAGTTTGAGGTCACTGAGCTCATTCATCTGCCTTCTTTCCTACCTGCCAAGAGGGTCTCAGACCTTTTGAGAAAACATCTTACTGAACTTGGTTTTCAAAATCCCATTCACCTGCCTTAAATTCTAAGCCTTAGAGGGTAGGCTTGGAGAGGGGAGCCACGACCAATTTTAGCCCCATTTTTCAACTACGCCACACGCAGCAGGCAGGCCAAGAAGGGTAACGCCAGTTATACCAAATGGCTCAACATCTTTACAAATGAGAGAAGAGGCCGCTTGCTAAAGCATGTGCTGCTTCGAGCTGAAGAGGCCAGAAGTTTTGTTTTATTTTGGTTTTTTGGCTGCACCGTGCGGCTTGCAGGATCTTAGTTCCCCAGCCAGGGATCGAACCCGGGCCCACTGCAGTGAAAGCGAGGAGTCCTAACCACTGGACCGCCAGGGAATTCCCCCGAAGTTATTTTTAATGGGTCCTGTCGTTCTGAAGGCAAGGGACCTGTGTTTCCATCTGACTCTCATGGCTGGAGCTTTGCTGGGGGACCGAAGGAGCCTGGGTAGAAGCCGGAAGGATGCAACCGAGTCCTGATTGCCACTGCCAGGATCAGGGAAGCCAACTCCCTGACTTCTCTAGCCCATCGACTTATCCATAAATGGAGCTCAAAGTGCATACATCTTGCAGGGTAAAATGATTTGATGTAAGATGAAAAGCCCCACAGCTGGTCACGCAAAGGTAAGGGACTGTGACCAGGTCTGTTACTGCTCTTTGCTAATACTTCTGAAACTTTTAACATAAGTGATGAGAGGAGACGAGCCTTTTGGAAGGGGACAAGGACACTGCTCCAACTTCCTTGGGTGGCCCTTCTACATGCCTGTAGTGTGACAACAATGGTGCCCACCACTGAAGACCAGGTTAGGCTCCTGAGAAGGACACCCCTTCTCTATCGTATGCAAGAGGAGGTGCTGGTGCAGCTGTGTGTAGAGGGAGACAGGGTGACCAGCAATGGCCATCCAGACCTTCGAATCTAAAGCAAATACTCCCTCAGGGTCTCAGACCAGAGCTAGGAGGTTTCGGAGGCTCTGTCGTCCAGCGGTTCCTAAACTTTCCATCTCTGGGGATCACATGCACGAGGTTTTCTCTCACGGCACCATGTTTCAATAGATTGCTCCAGAAAAGGGCATTTGGTAAGCAAGCACTCACAGAAAAATGTTTATAATTTTGCCAATCTGAGGTTTAAATCAATGAGAGAGTATCAGTGTCACCACAGTGAGCCGATATGATTACAGCCCCCAAGCATGCGGTTTTAAACTAGCTGGGCATCTTTCTAACCCAGCTCCACAGGTTTTCTGAAATATTAAGACAACTTGAATCTCTTGTGAACCCAGGTAGGGAAGCACCGATCAGCTCAACATCCTCATTCTACACTGAACGAAAGGAAGTCTGTATGACGCTCACGTAAAGAGCATGGCGGAAAAGAAGAGGCCCTTCGAGTCAGGCAGACCTGGTCCTACGAGAACTAGCCCCTCAACACTCAGCAAATCTTAACAGCTCAAAGCCTCTGCTCCCTTGCTCTTACGTGACGAAGTGCAGAAATCCACCATCTAGAGCTGCGAGGGTGAAATGAAATCACGTATGAAAAGGCGCAGCAGGGCTACTCCACCAATGACAGCTCTGCCTTTTTGTGTGTGTGTGTGTGGTACGCAGGCCTCTCACTGTTGTGGCCTCTCCCGTTGCGGAGCACAGGCTCCGGACACGCAGGCTCAGCGGCCATGGCTCACGGGCCCAGCCACTCCGCGGCATGTGGGATCTTCCTGGACCGGGGCATGAACCCGTGTCCCCTGCATTGGCAGGCGGACTCTCAACCACTGCGCCACCAGGGAAGCCCGACAGCTCCTCCTTATTACTGTTACTTGGAGAATTCATATTGCAGTGAATACGTGTCCAAGTGGCAAATATTATTTCTAACCCAACATTTCATTGTCCTGTGATTTATGACTTCAGTGTAAGAAAGCCTCAATCGCGGCTGCAGCACTGGGCAGGCTCTTTCTGGGGAGTACATCTGCACCCCAACCAGGTTCGTGTCTGGTATGGCCGGACGTGGCTCAGTAACAGGAGGACAATCCGAGAACAGGGCTCTGCATCCAGTTTCTACATCCAGTTGCTGGAGGGAACCAGGTACATTAGAGAGGTGAATGTAGGCCACACCTCTTGAAACTGAGGCTGTTCTGAATTCACACAGACAATGGATTTCCCATCGCCCACCAGGTATAACTATGGTCAGGACTTCCCACATATTCACATTTTCTTTTTCTTTTTCTTTCATTCATTCATTTATGGCTGCATTGGGTCTTTGTTGCTGCACGTGGGCTTTTCTCTAGTTGCGGCGAGCGGGGTCTACTCTTTGTTGCGGTGCGTGGGCTTCTCGTTGCAGTGTCTTGTTGCGGAGCATGGGCTCTAGGGGCGCGGGCTTCAGTAGTTGTGGCACACGGGCTCAGGAGTTATGGCTCGCAGGCTCTAGAGCGCAGGCTCAGGAGTTGTAGCTCACAGGCTTAGCTGCTCTGCGGCGTGTGGGATCTTCCCGGACTAGGGCTCGAACCCGTGTCCCCTGCATTGGCAGGTGGATTCTTAACCTTGTGCCACCAGAGAAGCCCCACAGTCATTTTCTAAGGAGGCAGGTTTACTAGAGCTTTGTTCCAAACTTACAGATTTCCCTATTTGTGGAACTTTTGCAGAAAACAAACAATTCTCAAATATGCCACTAAGCTAGTGAGTGGACTGCTTTAGTTCTAAGTTAAAGATGAAGAAATAGATGTTACCACTGAATGAGGCACCTATTAGATTGAAAGGTATCATGAAAATAATGCATGTAGGGAATTCCCTGGCGGTCCAGTGGTTAGGACTCCCCGCTTTCACCGCCGTGGACCCGGGTTCAATCCCTGGCCAGGGAACTAAGATCCCGCAAGCCATGTGGCGCGGCCAAAAAAAAAAAGCATGTATTTATTTGGTTCCTGATGGTACAACCACACACACACAGCCCAAAACAAACACCTTTTGATTCCTATCTATAATGGCGAGGTCAGGTTGGTTTTTATTACATTTAAAAGTTTCTTATTAAGCCTCAAGAGAGGTGAGCCAGCAGGAAACCACAGGTGCTACAAACTGGCCAGGCTCCTGCTAGTCTTCAGTCACCCCCTGCTGCTTCTGGGCTGTCAACACGCCCTCCCCCCCCCCCCCCCCCCCCCCCCCCCCCCGGCCGTCTCCCTCACACAGGTGCTGACTGATGCAAAGATCAAACCTTGGCCACTAAGCTGTCTACCTGCCTAGCCTTCTATTTTCTTTTCCTCACAAAGCTGTCTTTAGCCCTTACGATGTTCACGGCGCTGTAAGGAAAACAAAGCTGGCTCAGATGGGCTTCCCGTCTTTAAGAAACACACAGTCTAGCAGGGAGCGCCCGCATCATCCTTACCGCGTTACGTAACCTCAGAGCGAGTTCAGACCAAGCACTGATAGCAGACGGCAGAGGGGCCACGTCCAGGGCAAGGCTGGGAGACGGGGAAGCAGGGGGCATCCTGCAGGAGCCACTGCAGCGGAGCTGAGCAGGGGCGTCCCTGGGGGAAAGTGGTTCCATCCGGTACAGTCACGGCCCAGGGGTGTGTGCATAGAGGAAAAGGAGGACTGAAGAAAGCTGAGGCCAGGCCTGGGCCCCTGGGGTCAGGTTGGAGCGAGACGGTGACTCTTAAGCCTCCCAAACCCCTAGCCAGAGGGCCAACCAGACAACCAACCAAAGGCTCCATTATGCAGAAAATACAATGCCCGAAAGTCCAAAGACTCGTAATTTGGATTGTCTTTTCATCATCAAACTAGAGACAGGCATTACAATAAGATAAGCACCCCAAATCCCCCCAGAACTTGAAATGGATCTCACTGGTATCATTCAGAGACCTCATGGGCACAAAGCAAGCCACCAAGAAGCCTGATCATACAAGAACCTCCAGAGGAAGCACTCCTACTTACAATTAAAAGTTACCTCGGTTACTGCCCTGCCCTGCCCTGCCCAGGCGGGGGCAGGAGGCTGTCTGATGGAGATCATGGTTTCTCCTTAGCAGCAAAGAAGCGGAGATAAGGTTTCCCTGTATGACTGTCCTCATGTTGAATTCTACTCAGTTTTTAAAAATCGCTAGAAATCAAGATCTTGGAAAGGGAAACTTAGAACCATCACAACAGCCCACAGTGCTGGGATGACGGCCCAGTACTAGGCTCACAAGCCGCACATGGTGGTGGGTGGAGGAAAGGCCCCAGGAGGACTAGGGATGCAGGGTACCGTCACACCTGGAAATGGACTAATCCTTCGCAGGAAGGTTCTAGTTGCTGACTTAAGATACATGAATTTTTCAAGCCGAAGAATCAGGCAGAAAGCTGAAAGTGGGTATACGCAAGGGGAAGGAAGATACAAATGAGATAAGTGACTTGCTTGGGGCCTATTCAGAAGGACTCAGTCCTCTCGTTGGCAAGCCTGGGGGGAACCTCTGGTTTGGGGCTTGAGCAGGTGTCGGTCACACTGTGGGACGTCCCGTGGGGCCGATGAACAGTGGGCTAAGAGACCCCACAGGCAGGCTGACGTGCCCTGAGCATTTGACTCAAAATCCTCAAGGGATGTAAGCCATACAGCCAAGAAGGCGCGAGGCTCAGGTAAGCTCAGGACCCAGAGTTAGAGAGCTCTTTACAGGCTCTCAGCAGGTCCCCCGGGGTCACCGTTCAGCTGGTTTCAAGCCTCAGGCTGTTTCAAAAGGCAGCCTGAGCTCGGGGTGCACCGGGGATGGCAGCCAACAGCAGGGTTACCTGGCTTAGAAGTTCCTTTCCTGGCCTTTTGCTCCCTAGGGGCAGTGGTCTCCAAGGCAGAGTGGCGGTCCAGCCGGCCACCGAGTTGCTTACCCTCCGTGGGCGAATTGAATTTGGTCTCGTTGACGAAGGTGGACAGGTCCGAGGGCTGTGGATAGTCCTGTTTGTCAGCCTCCAGGTCCACCGTCATGCACGTCCATTTCTGGTTGGTGACCGCCAGCTTCTCCTCGTCGGTTGCGTGGACCACCGCGGAGATGACGGGCGGCGTTTCCGGCGTGGTCACAGGGGTGGGGTCCTACCAGGAGAAGGGAAGCTGTCTCTTCTCTCGTCCAGCCTCCACGCCCACCCACAGGGATCTGGGCCCCCCTCACCAGGACCGGTCCCTGTCAAATTCCTCTGCTCAAAATAGTCCCAAGGACACAAAGTCTTTCCGCTATGAATTTCTTTTTCTGATGGTTTGTTTCAAGGGGGTGATGGCCGTGGGTTTTAAAAGAATCAGGATTTTGTGTCTTGGTTATTTGAGATACTTCTGCCCATTCACTTTGAGAAAAATAAGGAAACTTTTACTACGGGCACGTTTATGAAGGCAACTATAGTGTTACGCCCACACAGTGCTTCAGGCTTGTACATCAACATCATCAACACTGCCTGACAATCCTCACGCCTGACACGGGAGGTAGAGAGAGGGGGGTCTCATCTCCATCTCCACAGAGGGTGTGCAGCTGAGCAGGGCAGGGTGGGAGCCCAGAAATGTTACAGCAGAGGTGGCATTGGACCCAAGACCCCTCTCGTGGGGCTGGGCGCCTCTCTGCAGCCTCGCCCTGCCCAGGGTTGGCTGGCCAGGGCTTTGCTTGTTTTATGACCTTGAATGGCCTGGCACATACTTCAGGATACCCTTCTTGGTCTGTAAACAGGGTAGAAGAAATGGCGTATATTTGGTAGAGGAACTATAGGAAGAGGGAGACAGGGACTCGTATGAAGAAAGAGCCCAAGCCGCCACTTCTGCAGGGGATGAAAGCCCTTTATCTCCCCATCCGGACCCTGGTTACATAATCCAGGGTTCCTGACACATATTCATTTCTTTCTCACTATATATGCGTCTATCTTAACAGTCTTCCGCAACTTGATATTCAAGTTAAGTTCTCAACAGATTAACTGGCCAAAATGGACCAGCACGACTCCCATAGAATCCAACTGACATTTTTCCTGAACATCTGCCTATTCTTGGGACATACTCTGATGTTTCCCCAAGGAAAGGGATCAAAACAATGTCTTGCAAACACTGAGGGACCCTCCATGTAGGAGGCAAGGAGAGGGGCATGATGAGTAGAAAAGAAAACTCTATTGACTAATGGGGAATAAAAACACACCAGCCTTATCTTCCCGAGTGAGGGATAAAATCACAAGTATCAAGGGAACATTATACCTGAGAAGGTGGATCAGAGAGAGGAGACCGTTTTGGCGACTTTTTCACCCTAAATGTGTCACTGGAAACAAAATGGAAAATGTAAACACAACAGACAGAGGCACAGAACATTCCAGAGCCGACTGAGGCCCAGAGCGTCTGACTGCTGAGTATCTGACCCAGACCACCCTCCAGTCTACACCACTCCAACACCAACCGAAAGACGTCCACACCGACAATCCATTCCGACTTTTCAACAGATATTATTATTGCCCCCGAGGGAAAGAGTCATCAAGCTGGAAATCTTGGAAGAGATGCCATTTTGGAGAGCTGACCCAGAAAAAGAAGCTAAATTTACCCAGATGTTCTTATTTCAAAAAGCAGATTCTGGTGAGCAGATTAATATATCTGGATCCATCCAGGAATGTCTGAACCAACTAAGGTGGGGGAGGGGATGTCAGCTCGTGACACCAGTGAACAGGATCCAGTTCACAGAAGACCAAGCCGACACAGCACTCAAACAACCGAAGGAGCCGTGCAGAAACAGGAAGGAAAGTCCTGGGTCTTCAGGGAGAACTGGCAGATTCCCTCCTACGTGCGGGGACTCCGAGCTTAATGGATTCCCGCACCTCTGAACTTCCGGGTGGGATTCTGACTAAAGGCAGGGCGAGGGGTGAGATCGTTTTTTTTTTAAATTATGGTAGAATACACATAACACAAAATTTACCACCGTCAACGCTTTTAAGTGTACGGTTCAGTAGCGTAAAATATGTTTACGTTGTTGGGCAACCAATCTCCGGAACTCTTTCTCGGAGATGAAACAATTTTTTAAAAAAATGTCTTTCCTAACCACGACTACCAACTCTGGTCTCTCTTTTTTTCCCCCTCGTATAAATAACTGGGGGCTGAGGGGGAGGGGAGGAGAGGGGAGGACCTAGGCAAAGGAAGCATCAGCTCAGACTCCAGAGGAGTCAGAAGGGGCTTTTAGCACAGATGGCTCCATTAAGTCTACTGGGTGGTCAGGGGTTCATCTCCACTATCAGAATGGAGGCTTCTCCACCTGCAGATCGGCCCCTGCCCCCTGGTCTCAGGCCCCTCCGTGGTCTGGTCCTGCCCCCAGCAAGGCAAGGGCTTGTGCGGGGGTCCCCCTCACCTTAGACCACCCCCCTCCCCTCCCCTGCTCTATACGTTAACTGGGTGGACAGAGCAAATTGGCACCAAGTTCCTCCTCGTGTTCTCTGGAATGAAACGCTCCAACAATGGCTTTCAGTCATGAAAGAAATACCATAAATGGTTATTTACAGCATTTATGACATTTGCCATGTGAACAGTGAAATCACAGCTTGAAGCATACATTTGTCCATGCATATAAATATACAACTGTGTATTTTACAGTTGCTAAATGGCTCTAAAATACCAAAGAAATCCCTTGGGCAGAAGAGAGCCTGAGAGACTCCACCCTATCCCGGGGCTGCTGGATGTCTGGGGCCAGGCCAGCTCCTCGTGGAATAATGGAGAGGCAGAGAAAGTGCCTGTCCTTGGGCCCCCCGGGAGCAGCCCACAAGATCTCTCCTGGCCAGGGAGGCAAAGCAGTCCAGGCACAGCGGTGGTCTGCTCTGTTGCTCTGTCTCCCTCAACAAGGCGACCCCCAGATGGCATGCTGATACCTAGCCCGGTCCTGCTGACCCAGAGCAGCCTGGCGATGGCTCTCACGGCCGTGTGCTCCACTGAGCTGACCCTGCGTTTCAGGGGGCTCCCATCGGTCTCAATTTGAAACAGCTCAAACATTTCTGCTTCACGTGTAGCCAGAACAAGTGGTAGCGGTTGCTGCCTGCGGTTGGACTGGGTGGTTATTTTAATGTGAAGCCATGATACTTTGAAAGCAATCGCCCAATTTCAAATGAAAGAATGGGATGAGAGTGAAAAAAAAAAAAAGTATGGGTTTCAGATGAAGACGTCCAATAAGCAAGGGGGAAAAAAAACTTCCATTCCTGACAAGCAGGCAGATGTTGGATAATCACGTTTTCACAGCCAAGCAGTTTCATTTATGCTAATCACGATGAAACAGATAAATAACCTCTGCTACTGGGAAGCCCCATGCCCCAGCATCCCCAGGCCTGCCACAGAAATACGTAAGGAGCAGCCACGGAAAGGAAATTAAAAAAGCTTGGAAGCAAAAACAAAGGCAGAAAAAAGCACATTTGGTGTAAGAGGCAGATTCCATTTAATTTACTTACAACAGAGAACATACAGACATCACGTCTTCAACCATCCTAAGACAAGAAGACAAAGAAAAAGAGAGACAGACAGAAGGAACTGACAAAAAAGGTAAATCTGCAGACAACTGGTTATTAATGGGTTAGGCTACAGCCATCCGCTGCTCTGCTTGGAAGTGTGGGCCACATCCCCGCTTTCTGGAGAGGGGCTGTCCGAGAACGCCTTCCTCTCTTGGTTCCAGTTATCCCATAAAATGTTGGTGGCTCAAAGAGCTTTGTCACCCCAGTGTAGGATTCCAAGCCATCTGCCCTAGAGGTAAGACCTGGAGACGGGTTAGCTTCCCCAACCTCGGTTAGCTACCTCTGATGACAGAACAGAAGAGAACCAAGCTATCTGCAGGGAAGGAGGAGGTAGTGGCTACAAACTGGCTCTCATCCCCAAAATGAGAGATTAGCTTTGTGATTTGGGCATTTCAGATTTCTCCGTTTGAGGCTTAAAACAAAGCTTCCAACAAAGATACTATGGAATCTTTAAGGAGGGCCTGGTTTGGCAGCTGATCTAAGAAAAGTCCCATTTTTGGCCAGGACTGTTTCCTCTATCCAACACCGGACAGAGGTAAGGTGATCCAAGGCCAAAGCCTGCTTAGAGACCTTCTTCTCAGGAAGCCTTGGGTTCTTCTCAAATGTTAAATGCTTGGGGGAGCCCAGAATGAGAGGTAAACAGGACACCATCTATCTCGATTTGTGCCAGGCAGACTCGGAGGGGCCAGCAGCCATGGTCTGTTCTGCTGAGTTGCCGCCAGAAGCCCGGTCTCCTTGCCCTTGTTAAATTATTGACGATACTACATGAGTGGAGAAAAGCTCCAAGCACCAAACCACCTACACTTGGACCAAAGTCCTGAGGATGGACCAGTAGCCATCCGAGTTGGAGCTGGGTCTTGGGATGAATTCCAGAGGCATGGACACGTAGTATTATGCTCAGTCTACTTGGCCAGTGTTTGGATAGCAGACCTGATTATTAATGGCCTCCTGGGGACCATGGGGACTGCTTCTCCCTTTCAGGTTCCATTGACCTTTACTGGACGTACAGGGCCTGTGGACGCTCGTCTATGAAGATGACTACACAGGGGTGAAGACAAACCGGCGTGCTTCTTACACCTTAGCTGGGTACAGGAAGGGGCCCAGACCAGACCTCTCTCTCTCTCTCAAGGGCTTCCCAAGCCTACTGTGTTTGCCTCCTGGGCTAATGTCTCCTTAATGGGCAGAAACAAACACTACAAATTTTAATAATATAAGGGCAAATCTCTTAGTTTTGAAGCCACTCCAAAAAGCAATTCACGTGTTAAACAGAAAATGCCAAGTCACCAACAGGGAGGCTGACCAGACCTCCACTGGGCTGCTCCCTTTCCATGGTTCCCACACTCTCCTGAAGTTGAAAGTCAGGTCTTCAGCTACAAGTAAAGCTTTAGACCACTGACTAATTGAGGCAAAAGATCAATGACTCTAGACCCAACGGGATATGTGGATAGGAAAAGCCACCACTGTGGGTGCAGAGAGGAATGAAAACAGATATCCTGCCGCAAACACGGTGGCACTGCAGCGAATGCGGGACGGGTCATCCAGGCACGTGAGCAACAATCACAGCCAATGCCCAACCCCGACTCCGATCTTACCACCTGCACCCCTGAACTTACGTCTTGAGGGGCGTCTTCTTCTTCTTGGCGGGCTTGTTCAGCCCATCCCCGTCCACTCCATTGGCTTCGATGGCACTGGCTGGGATCTCAAAAGAGGCTGGGGATTTAGAAGGTGAGCTGGGGGTCTTAGAGCATGTCTTAAAGGGCTCAGTGGACTCATCACAGGCGTCCGGGTCAAAGTTGTATGACTGTTGGGGCAGTTTGGGAGACTCCTGCATTTTTGAGGTGGAAGAAAAAGGGTTAAAATTGGGGTCGTCCCACTTGTCAATATCAAAGGTGTAGGTACCTTTAGCGATAGGGATGTCATTGGGCTCAGCAGGGGATCTGGTAGGTGAGGCAGGAGTGTTGTCGAGTTTTTCGGGTGTTTTTTTCATCTTTGGCCTCCTTAGGGGCATTTTGGCAACCGGCTTTTTGCCTGTCTTTTTGGTGGGAGGGGGGTTTTCCTGCTGGGTGTCCCAACTACCCTTGTCCTCAGAATAGTCAAACTCCAGCCTCACTGAGAGGCCTTTGGCTGGGGAGTCCTCTTGCCCCCCAGTATCCAATGGGGACACCTCCACCACCTCTGGGGCCGTGGCAGGAGACAATGTTTTCCTTCCAGCGGGGGGTGAGTTCTGCACTCTGCCACCCCCAGAAGCTGGGGGGATGGCCCCTTCTGCACCCTCGGAGTCCAGAGGGCAGGCAGCCTTGGGCACAGCAGCAGGTTCTACGGGTGCCTCCTCCGATAAGGCTGGTCCAGAACCTTCCGTCTTGGCCGATTCCGTTTTTGTCTCGGCGATTCGATTCTCCTCGCTGGGGTCGGGACTCTCTTCGGCTGGCTCTTGCTGTGTCTCTTTCACTGGGGGGGTTTCAGGGGGTTTCTTAGTGGTCTGTTTCTTTTTTAAGGAAGGTGGCCTTGGTTTCTTAGTTCGCTTAAGGGTACTGGAAGCACTGCTCGAACCCGTGCTATGTGCATCTGGGGCCGGGGCCGCGGCCTCGGGGTTGCCTGAGCAAGAAGCACCATCAAAGTCACTGGCTTGCAGGCTGAGCGAGCGGGATAACGTCGACTTAGAGATGGGGACAGAGTCCGTGGACTTCCTCCGCGAGCTCACCTTGCAATCCTGATTCTTAGAGTCTGAGGAGCGAGGCTCCAAGGTCTGAAAATCATCCACCAGCTCGATGTTGTCAAAGTCCAAGTTGTAAGTCCCGCTGCTGGCTATCGGCTTGTCTTCATCGAAGACGGAGGAGAAGGAGTGTGTCGGAGGACGGAAAGGACTTCCTTCCACCGAGCTGCTGCGGGGGCCATCGGGGACACAGACCGGCTCAGAGCCACATCCTGAGGAAACGGAGACAGAGCCGTCACTGAAGGACACAGGACACTTCGGACAGTCTCTCATCCCATGCCAGACTACAACCCTCTAATACCAGAGCCCCAGGTCAACCCACCCACCACTGGACAGGCACGCTGCTTGGGTACAAATCCTGCTCTCACCCATTGGCTCCAGGGTCTGGACAAGCTGACCCTCAGCTCTCTCATCTGTAAAGTGGGAGCAATAAGGGCTGTTTAAGGAATAGCTCAAATCATTGTCATTCAAAATACGTTTACCAAGTGCCTGATCAAACAAAGCACCTGTTCTGGGCGTTGGGTATTCAACAATGAACGAAATCTTTGCCCTTCTGGAAGTTACATTCTTTAGGGAGAAGACAGTCAAGGAACAATAAACAAGTAAAACGTATGGACTGTCGGATGGTGACGAGTGCTATGGAGAAAAAGAAAGCCAGGAGAGGGGTGTTGCAATTTTAAAATAAGGCAGCTGGGCAAAGCCCTCCAAGGAGGAAACACTGAAGCCAAGATCAGAAACGAGGTAAAGGCGTGAACCAGGGGGATACCTGCGGGGGGAAGCATCCTAGGCAAAGGGAACAGCAAGTGCAAAGGCCCTGGGGTAGGCGCACACCTGGTATGTTGCAGAAATATCAGAGGCCAGTGTGGCTAAAGTAAAGGAGAGGAGCAGGAAAGGAAGACAGAGAAATAATGCAAGTAAAGCATAGTGAGCCTTTGGGAAATACTAGTTGCTATCATCATCCAGCCTGCTGTCGACTCGTCAGAGCCTTTATCTGGAGGCCCCCGGGCAACTGCAGCAGGATTGAGCTCGCCCCGTCTGCCACCTGTCCCGACTCCAGGGATCCCCGTGATCTCTCCCTCCAACCCTGCCTGCCATGCTCCTCTTCTTGGCCTTCCCTCTCATCCATCGTCTCTCCATTTTTCTGGAGCTTCTTCCCCGTTTCTCCTCCCCCCTCAGCCACTACCAGCCAAGGAGGCTGATCCTTATTTTAAAACATGCTGCGGTGCTCCAGATGCTGGCCAAGAGATATTCCATCATCTCATGACCCCACTGCTCTGTTGGGATGAGGCCAGCCTGGCCTTGGCTTGGCTCCTCTGGGCTCTGCCTGCACCAGGCGGCACCTTGCATGCATTTCTGGCTTCACAGCTGTCCTGGGCAGTCAAGATGCCAGAAAACGATTGGCCAGAAAACTGAAAACGTGTCCCTAGACAAAGGGGAGAAAACGTTGCAAAGTGGTCTGCAGAAGGAATTCAAGAGCTGGCACGGGGCCTTCCCTGGCGGTCCAGTGGTTAACACTCCGGGCTTCCACCGTAGGGGGCGCAGTTTCGATCCCTGGTCGGGGGACTAAAATCCCGCATGCTGTGTGCAGCGGCCAAAAAAAGAAAAAAAAAAAAAAGAGCTGGCACATATATGACTTGGGACGGCATTCCACTGTCAGGAGTTATATCCTGCAGTACCCACCCCACCCCTTGCCGTGGGTTGCCAGATAAAATATAGGATGTTCAGTTAAATTTGCATTTAGGATAAAAGAATACATTTTTTAGTATAAAGTCCCAGTCACTCACTGTGTGTCTGCGATTCTAATTTAATTGGACGCTCTGTATTTTTGTTTGCTAAATCTGGCAGCCCTAATCCCTCATTCCAACAAACCAACAAGGTTTGTGAAATCCTCACTTACACCCAAACTGGCTTCCTACTGTAGATTTTTCTCAGAGCGGTTCATGCTCACGGCAGTGCACCCCGAGGTGGTGAGCACTTAGCAGAGAACCACAGGAAATGAAGACAACACGAGGAAATGCCGGCCTCCTGAGCTCAGGACCTGGTCTGATTTATCTTCGTTTTCCCTGGACCTGCCACAGTTTCTCTTGCCGGCTCAATAAATGCCTCTGGCATTGAGATCACTTCCTGGAAGCAGGTCTACTCGCCAGCCATGGTTTCAAACCTTCCCTTCTCTTCTGCATCCAAAGCCACCCCAGGCCCTACTTGGAGCAGATGTCCTAGAAGATGGGAGCACTTGCTTGAAGGCTCTCAACGCTTTTTGCCAAAAGATTCCTCCGTGTCTCGAAAACACGCCTGCTTCATTCTCATCTCAAAAGATGTCCCCTCCCTTCTTCTTTCTACAACCGTCTCCCTCCCTATTTCCTCCAGAGACTGGCACCCTCCGGCACCCCATCCTCGCATCAGCAGTTGCCTCCCCTTCCTGCCCTGGACACACAGTACAGAGGGCACCGAAGGACCAGGGGACTCAGAGGACCAGGTGTTTCAAATGGGCCTTGCAGGAGAGAGAAAGGGCCTCAGCCCAGCCCATCATTTCCAAAGCAAGGCCCACAACTGCTGACCTGCTTTCTCTCAGGCTGCCACGCATACCCCAGCAGCCTGAAGAAGGAAGCCTTTCGAGGCCCTTCAGATGTCAGGAGTTCTCCCCAGACCGTGCAACAGTCAGCAGATATGCAGCTCAACCATCTGCTAACTGTTTTCCCCAGAAGAAAAGCTCTCTGACGGCTTAATGTGGCTTTCCTCTTTAGAACTGACACACCCTAATTAAATCATCATGGACCAGGAAATCGAGTCTCGACACAGGACTTCTTAGCCTCGGCACTGTGGCCATCTCAGGATGGTTAGTACTTTGTCGCAGCGGGCCCATCCTGTTCATTGTAGGATGTCTAGCAGAATCCTTGGCTTCTGCCCACTAGATGCCATTAGCATCCCCCCACCCCAAGCTGTGACAACAAAAATGTGCCTAGAAATTACCAAATGTTCCCTGGGGGGCGCAATAATCCCTGGTTGAGAACCACTGTTTTATTGTCTGTTGACCGGAGCAGGGCTGGGAGGGCCCTTCGATGCTCTTCAGAGAAAACTTTAGACCAGAGAAATGGGTCACTGCCACGTGCAGGCCTTGATTTGCCAAAGCAAGTGTGGTCCAACTGGATTCCCGGTCCCCCCCACTGGATTTCTAAACGTCCATACATCGTATCTGCATGAAGACAATTTATTCATTCATCCCTATATGTCAAACAATCTGGCTGCCTCCTATACGTCAGCCACTGTGGGGCATGCTGTGGACACAGAGGTAAGGAAGGATCCATCCACGTGCTCACGTCCTCTGCCTGCTGCATCCCAACAGCGCAGACCTGGGCAACGCTTGCCCTGGAGACCAACGCCTTGTCCTGGCTCCAGGTTCTGGCTCAGTCTGAGGACAAAATCAGCATCTTTGGTTCACGATACCCAAAGGATTACTAGGTGGCGCCCGACGTATCAGTCAACTCAGGCCACCAGAACAAAGTCCGCAGACCAAAGGGCTTAAACAACACAGCTCTGGAGGCTGGACGTCCGAGGTCAAGGGGTCCACAGGTTTGGTTTCTCCTTGACTTGCTGATGGGCATCTTCTCCCTGTGTCCTCACACGGCCTTTGCTCTGTGTGAGCACATCCCTAACGTCTCCTCCTCTTCTTACAGGGACGTCAGCCCTAACAGATTAGCACCTTACGACCTCATTTAACCTTCGTCACCTCCTTAAAGGTCCTATCTTCAAATACAGTCACACTGGGGGGTCAGGGCTTCAACATATGAACTTGGGGGCACGCAGGGCAGTCCCTAACTGTGCTAGGCAATACAATCCCCGAGCTAAGGAAAAAAGAAATGTGTTTGGAAACAAGAGGGGATTCCAAGGAAAGGGAGAAAGCCAACGAGGGGCAACCGATGTCACCCAACTCTCACACTACTGTCTTCAAAGGCCACATCCCTTAGCCTTGCTGACTGCTTCTAGCTGGAGCACGTACTGCCAGCTGTGTTGTGCTGCTCCCTCTGCCTCCCCCCACCCCCCCCCCCCCCAGCCAGCTCGCCCTGGGCAGGAACCCACAGGCCCAGAGGCCTAAAGGTGCCAACACAAGGCACCCCTGCACTCAGACACTTAGCTTCACCCAGGATATCAAGCGTAAATGGTCTTGTACACGGGGAGCCTAGCTCTACATCCTTCCAAGCATGTGAATAATAATCGATTGCAATCAATAATGTGTATTCTGGAAAAGGCCTCCGTTTTTTTCTTTTTTTGCAGTACGCGGGCCTCTCACTGTTGTGGCCTCTCCCGTTGCGGAGCACAGGCTCTGGACGCGCAGGCTCAGCAGCCATGGCTCACGGGCCCAGCCGCTCCGCGGCATGTGGGATCTTCCCGGACCAGGGCACGAACCCGTGTCCCCTGCATCGGCAGGCGGACTCCCAACCACTGCGCCACCAGAGAAGCCCAAGGCCTCCGTTTTAAGAAGGCTAATGAGAGATAAATGGAGCCTGACTCAGTCCTCATGCGGCATTGCCTGAGACGCTCACTGAAAGCCCTGGCTTCTGGCTCCTTCCTGGCGAAGCAGTTCAGCACAGCTGGGATCAGGGCTCGGAACGCCCATTTTCACGGGTGCCACGGGTGGCTCCCAGAGCAGGCAAGTCGGGCCCGGGCTAGCTCACGTCACCTGCTTCCTATCAGGACACAGTCTAGTTCTTCACATCTCCGGGGGCAATGTTTTCATATGTGGCCACACATACGGCTTGAAGGATCAGCCTGGATGGCTTGGACTGATCTTTGAGGTGAGTTCTGATTGCTTATGGGTACTCAGCGGTGTGAGACGTCAGGGCGGGTGGAAGTGACAGGCAGATGCGGTCCCTGTGTGTCCACTCTCTGATGTGGTCACTAAACCCAGAACGGACCAGCAAGAGAGGCAGGCAGCCCATGCAAAACCGGCTTCCGGACTCTCACGCAGACCCTGCTGGGTCCCGAGGACCTCCACACCTGGCAGGTCTGTGCCCGCTGCTTCCTGGACACCTGCCCTCCTCTCCCACATCTATGCTCTCCAACCTGCCTTCAGCTCCCAAAGGCTGAGGAGCAGCCCTGCTCGAGGCTCTGTGGGTCACGACAGCTATCGACTGGGGTGACTCTGTTTGCAGATGGAGAAATTCTCTGTGAAAACAGGTTGGATCCACCTGAGCTGGACGTTGAGTGCAGTCAAGGTCCTCCAGCGAGGTCATTAAGGGCAGACAATGTGAGCCCAGAGGCTCAGGGCCCTGCCAGGTTCTTGGTGTGCCCACCCAAGGTGCCCAGGGCCACCCCTGGCAGGTTATTCAACTCCTCTGAGCCTCAACCATAAATCAAGCACTCTTGTGAGGATGAAACAGGAGGAGCACGTAAGCACCTAGTCCCGGGTACAGCAGTGCCAGGAAACAGCAGCCGTGGGCCCCAACTCTTACACACGCCACCGTGACCCCACTCCCTGTGCCCCTGCCCCAGGATGGGAAGGGCCCTCGCCTGGCCGGGCTCTCAGATGCCTCGCCTGATACCAGGAGGCTTCCTCTCTCTCTGCGGGGGGCACCCTGCACTTCAACCTCAGAGGAGATGAAAGCAAGTGACAATATGTATGGAGACTGAGTCCTGAGACGTAAAAACAGAAGCCCCTGGGTGCAGTAAGCTCCCTTCTGGGTCAATCTGCAGACAGCAGTCCACACACGGCCACGTGGAGCACAACTGGAGCCTCAACAAGGCCACCCTCCCCGCTGAGCAGTGAGGAAAGGTCGAGGTCAAGCAGGGCACGGGTGGCTCCGGTCACCTCCAAGGCCCCCACACCGGCCTTTCCCGTGCGACAATGAGCAAACAGCGCTTCCCCCACGGGGAACCGCGTCTCCAGAGGGAGGGCAACTGTAGGATGGAAACCCGCCCCTGGTCTCATAGACAGGCTTTCCTCACTGACCATCTACTTGCCACCACCTGGCAACCGCATGGCCTACCCTCTGCCTCGGATGTACCGGCTCATCTCGCCTGCACAGAGAGCAACTTGATTTCCAAATGGAAGGGAGTCGAGAAGCGGGGATTCTGATGCCACAGCCCCTCACTTGTTTTGAGACCAAGGGCAAGGTCCAGAAGCCCCACATCTCACTGGCAAGCAGGTGATGAGATGCCCAGTACAGGGATGCTGTGAGCACTGGGGTTCCTTCCCTTGCCTGAGATGGGATGAAACTTGCTAAGAACCTGGCACAGGACTGGCACATGATAGACACGAAATGGAGCTATTATTCAATTATGTGACGTTTCATTCTGTCCTTCAGTGGTCAGTTCTGAGTTCTAATAATGCAGCCACTGTAGAGCAGCCACGCGTCCTGATTACAGAACCACGAAAAGTCGGAGTGGGAAGGATCTCAGAGGACTCACGGGTCACCTGCTTCATTTTACAGATAAGAAAACGGCTCAGAAAGTGATTATATATATATTTTTTCTTCTTTTTCAGATTCTTTTCCATTATAGGTTATTGCAAGACACTGAAAATAGTTCCCTGTGCTCTACAGTAGGTCCCTGTTTAACTATTTTGCACTCAGTAGAGTGTTTATGCTAATCCCAAACTCCTAATTTACCTTCCACTCCCCCGCTATCCCCTCTGGTAACCGTAGGTTTGTTTCTTAGGTCTGTGGGTCTATTTCTGTTTTGTAAATAAGTTCATTTGTATCATTTTTTTTGGATTCCACATATAAGTGATATTATATGATGTTTGTCTTTCTCTGTCTGGCTTACATCACTTAATATGATGGTCTCTGGGTGCGTCCATGTTGCTGCAAATGGCATTATTTCGTTCTTTTTTAATGGCTGGGTGGTATCCCACTGTGTATATATATGCACTGCATCTTCTCCGTCCATTCATCTGTCGATGGACACGTGGTTTGCTTCCATGTCTTGGCTATTGTAAATAGTGCTGCTATGAACAATGGGGTGCATGTTAACTTTTCAAATTAATTTTCTCCCGTTTCTTTTCAATTAAAGAGGTTAATTTCACTTTTATTTTTTAGTTAATCTGTCTATAACGTAGCAACCTAAGGTAAAATCATGTCCTAGCTGAAAAGAAGATTTAATGACTAATCCACGTAGGCAATCACATGTTTTTGTATCATGAGCTAAACCATCAGTTTTAACCAACCATGCAAGAATTACAAAGCCACTGAAGTAAAAGCCATAAAGGCTGGAGTGACCATCCCTAGTTAGACTATGTTAATCAATGGTAAATGCTAAGAGCCTCTGGAATGTATATTTACCTAATAACTAGTAAAATCATACAATCATTAAAAAAATCTTAGGTCAGTTATTAAAAAAAAAAAGAAAAAAAACTGGGCTCAGATAAGCCACACCCTGGCACAGCCCAGACGAGCGGCAGACACATGGTGGCCAGCCACATCTCACCCATTATCCTGTCCCGTGCAGCACCACCATCTGGCGGCACCCAAGGTAAGGTGACAGGTTATTTTGTCAAATTAAGTTTCCAGGAGGAAAAATCATGTCTTTATTCACAGCCAAAGGTCTCGTCTATTATTTCCTGTGGTTCTTTTGGCACCTTTAGCAACATCGCAGGCACTCTGCAGAGGCAAAAACCAAACGGTAGATTTTCCTCTCTTGCCCTCTCTCTCCCTCGGTTCCCAGAAGGAAGCTTTCTTCTCCTCTAGCCACCTCCACAAGCAAGCACAGCGCCCCTTTAATCTGTACCGTCCCATGCTGTCCACAGAAGGGACCAGCAGACTTTTCTAATGAGTGCGACAAATCAGATGGATCTTTGTACAGCCCAAGACAGGGGGGCTTTAGGCAGACACAATCCCGACCGTAAGCGTCCTTATTGTATAATCCGCATACATGTAGCCTCACTGTAGTTTTCCAAGGAGGAGAAGCATAAAGTCAGACTCCAGCCAGGGTAATCAAAAGTTCCATGGGGCTGTGACTCATGGCAATTCACGGCTCCAACCCCTTCCACTGGGGGTTCTCTCCTAATCCTCCATAGTGTTCATTCTTTCAAAAAGTGCCACCAAGCAAGAGCTGAGTGTTGTGCGTGCGTGTGGGTGTGTGTTTAAGAATGGAGATTGTTCTTCGCTTTGTTGCAAGAGAAGTCAGGAAGAAAGAACAAAGACAGGCTGAAGAAAAGAACAGAGGTGGCAAACCAACCCCAGAAGCGCTATGTGACTGGAAATCCCACGGGACGCACACGTGCCCACAGCAATGACCGTCCTCTGGACGCTGCACGGCACTTGGGGTTGGACCACACACTGTCCTCGGCCTTCGTTCTTCTTCTGACATCTTTCCTAAGGCATGAACTTATTACACCCATAAAAAAGGATAATTTAATCTTAACTGCACATCTGACCTAAGGATTAAAATGTGTTTGTCATTCAGTCACTTTCCATTAAAACCTTGGGGCGAGTTTTTTACAATATCATAGGAAATGGAATTTTTACGTTCTTTATTATATGAAAGAAAGAAAGTTGGGGTGCAAACGACTCCCTGAGAAATGTAAGCAGCCCTTCCTGCTTCTTCCCCACCTTAAAATCAAATAAATTCCAATAATTACCCTCTCAGAGCTCAGTGCCTAAACGAACTTTGCAGCATCCGGTACTACTAACTGACAAGCTGTCAAAAGGGGAGAATATGAAAACTGCATTTATTAGACACCAGCAAAGGTATCTCTCCTCTCCCCCCAGCACCATGGAGCACATTTGCTTAGGAACAAAGCTCCAGGAGTATCTGCCCTAAAACTATGGCCAGCTTGAAGCCAGAGCAGCTAGAAAGAATCCCATCCATTTCTTTCTAAAACCAACATTAAGGTCAAAATCGTTTTTTATTTTGCAGTTCACCTGGCTCCTGGCCAGGGTGAGAGTACAAATGGAGGCCGGGCCCCTGGCCTGTTCCTTCTCTCCCCAACCTCCATCCCTCACCAGGGGCAGCCTCGAGCACAGGTGTGTGGACAACCCACCTGGAAGTCACAGCCCCATCCCTGGTATCTCCTTGGCTAAAGGGTGCAAACGCGGGCACAGTCAGCCTTGGGAAGATGGGCCAGGAGATGGGGACGGGGTGGGCCCAGGAAGTGGCTGCTCCCAGGTATCCAGAACACGGTCCAGGAGGAGTTTGGCTCTGCAGACTTACCTCGCTGTGAGGGCTGTGGCCCCAGGAAGGCCAGAATGGGGCCCTCTGAAGTTCAGGGTCCAGCTGAGGCTGTCCGGCTCTGAAGACAGTACTACCCGGCCCCCTGATTGGCCTGTATGGCCATTTCTGAGACCACCTGGCCCCCTGACCAGCTTGTGAGGCCATTCCTAGCAATCCCCATCTCCTTCCAGGCCTCCTTGAGGTGGTCCCACCCCTGCTGGTGTAACTGAAGGAAGCACACAGAAGACTCCAGCCAGCTGGGCAGGCTGGAGGCTGGGACAGGAGGTCTGTCCTATCCTTCCCCATCCTCCCAATCACAGTAGTCACCACATCCGAAAGGTACATAAAGGTCTTTGTTCTAAGTCACACTAGGGGGTGTGGGAAAGTGATAAGAAGTCTGGATAATTTGAAGTTAATGAGGAAAAAAGGAGCCATCCCTGCACAGACTCAGCCGTCCATCATTTTCTCTTCTCGCCCATTTACTAATTATCATCCCCAAGCCCACAGGGGCAACGTTTTTAATAAAAATGCAGGTTCACATGGGCGATCCAGAACCAGTACTCTTATGGGAGCAAGGGGCCAAATGTCAGAATCGAAGATTGCACCAGAGAATTCCATGACCCGCACAAACCCAGTTCTGGACGTCAGCTGAAAGGCACCCAGAGTTAAATGCATGGTTTCCCCAGAGGCCTCCCCTAAACTTCTGCAAAGCAGACACAAAATAGCCCACTGTATCTCCGCACCCTTAGTTTACACCACATCAAACCAAGCCTGGAGCTGAGAGGCCCCAGAGGCTGGTGACAATCTAAGGAGCTCCAGCCCCCCGGGGTGTGTGCCCTCCTCCGGCCGGGTCCCCTGAGGAGCCGCTGTTGAGTCTTCCTGGGGCTCAGCCGCAGGGCTGCCCCCAGGCCTCCCCCAGGGGCGCCTGATCCTTGGTTACCTGGTTCTTCTGGGGGAGGCGGAGCGCTGACCTCGGGCTCTGGAACGACTTCAGAGGGTGGCGGAGGTGGGGCCGGTGGAGCTTTGACGGGGGTCGTTGACTCCGGGGTCTCAAATGCTTCTTCAGAGTCAGAACTCCTGATGGAGAGAGAGGGGGTGGAGAGCAGGTTAGACAGTGGCCGGGGCTGCGTTGGCTCCGAGGGGCCAGTGCTGGGGAGCCATGCACGGCCTAATGACCCTTCCCAGGACCGGTGCAACCAGTCTCACTGTCCAATTAAACGGTCCAAGGCCAGCCGTGAGCAAAGTCACTTCTCAGCGTGATTCCCAGGAGTGAAACTCGTTATCACCAGCTTTGCGCCCAAATGATGGAGTCTTTGAACTCAGCTCTACACGAAATACGTATTTCTGGCCTTAGTGGCAAATACAAACAGTGGAATCTTTTGATCAACGTTGGCTCGCGTTATTTTGGCAACAATTCAGGCAAAATGATATGGAAGCATTCCCAGGGATACTCTGTGATGCTGTGGTTCCAACACACCCATAGGACCCTCACCCCACAAGACAAAATCTCATTAGGTCTCTCTCCCCCTCACCCCATCATTCTCTCCCACTGCCTTTCTTTCGTAGCACAAAACCTGTTATTATAGATTTAGTCACTTTCTAATCATGTTAATGATCTTTCCCTTCTATTGAGCTGAAAGGCCAAGAGGACAGCCTGTTTTGTTTTGTGTTTTTTTTATCACTGCATCCCCAGCCTAAACATCCCGTAAGTGAATACATGAATGAATGAGAGCTGGCAGGTCAGGTGGAGGACGTGTCAGACTAAAACACAAAGCACAGCCCCCCTGCTGATCCCAAGAGTGTGAAAATGGCCCTCGCTGGTCTGCAGCAAAGTCTCTTCTCAAGGAAGATTCTTCAGCCAGAGAGATGAACCGAAACTCCACCCAGAGGATGCCTCCCACCCAGGAACAAGGGGATGCCACTCACCGAACTAAAGCCTTATCCTGGGCTCGAGAAAATCCAGAGCAGACAGTCCTCCTCCATCACCCTGCTTCCACTGAGGACTCAATTTCAAGCCAGAAAGGATGAGGCACCCCCAAATCACTGAGCCAGGCATGTGTCCTCAGGCTGGAGGGCAGCTCCTTACGTACTCAGGATGCACGGGGGTCCATGGTCCCAGCCCCACCACACTCTGAGGATGCCGGCGTGCAAGAAGCAGCAGCATCACGTGGGCTAATTTCCGTCTCGGGGTACTTTAAATAGACCAAGATGCCACTTACTTACTTGCAACAAGGAAGGTAATTATCAAGAGGGTGGATACTTAGGATCGCTGCTGGCACGAGCGACCCAGCCGGCGATTTGGCAGAAGATGTATCATCGGAGGGCGACGCGTCAGGTGTGTACGGAACGCGAAACGCTCACAGCGCAGAGCACCAAGATATCAAAGGACCAGTGTCCTCTGCAGAAGTCAGCATCTTCTAAAGACCATCTGCCAGCCGGCAGAGAACGCCACGACAAACCAATCCCTCCACAGTCAGGCAGGACAGGAAAAAAAGGGCCATTTGGTGAGTTCTCCTTCAGGAAATCTACATCGATGTTTTTACAACTTGTCTGTCAGAGACTCACTTTGTCAGAGCCAAAGATTCCCCCACCCCCATCCTTTCAAGGACCCTGGCTCCTCCAACCTGCCACACAGCCCTCAGGGACAAAGAGACGAACAGAAACATCAGAGCTGCTTTTGATGGGATCCAATGAGCCGAAGCCTGCATAGTATCAAATTTCATTAGTAAAGACTGGATTCATGCAAACACGACAGAGGCCATGCTGACTTTCACAAACACACGTTAATATTAACGGACTTAGCTTTTGTCTAGGGGGGAAATTTAAGATCCACGCCTGGACAACAACAGATCTAGGTGCTGACGTTTTGCAGAATCTGTTTACCGGGATGAAAAACACAAGGAAGTTATACAACTGAGCATCAAAGAGAAAGAGGAGCTTGGATCTGCGTGGTGGGCCCCGGGGGTCGCCCTGGCCCCCAGCTTCACACACGTCAGGGGCAGTGCTGAAGAGATACACGGAGACAACTTGCCTCTTTCCTGAGTTTCCTTGAAGGACCTGCAGACTGGAGTCCCCACTGCCGGTCACCGTTGTCCACATCCACCGGGCCCATTCCACCGGGGGCCATGTCCACCAGGAGGCAAAAGCCATCTCCGCTGAAGAACAGCTTCTGTCGCCCCAATTCCCACCCCTAATTCCTTTGCTGATATCTCCGGGATCTGAATCTCTTTAAGATGTCACGAAAAGGTTAGCTGCACCGCCAGCCACAAATGTTGTGAGAGCTTCCCCAGCCTCCAGCAGAGATACTGAGGGAGAGACTCTGTGCTCTTCCCATGGCTTCTGCATCCCCGGGCCCTGGCGATGCGTGGCTTTAGAGCACAAAGGGCCCCTGATCTTTCCCAAGAGCACAAGCAAGCGACAGGGAGGGTTGGACGCTTGTGGATTCAAGCTGCTGAATTCCAATGAGGTCTCCCCTGCTTGCAGCTGCCCAGCTGGCACACCTGCTCGGAAGGGACCACCGTTCCCCATGGCCCCGTGCGGGACGCAGTGCGTGGGAAGGGCAAGGGTACACCAAGCCCCCGTGTGGTTCCTTGCCTTGTTTACCGTGAACTTTTCTGCATCAAAGCATCAGAAGCTACCACGGACCCCTAGAATGCCATTCACTTCCAGCACTTCCTGCATTGTTTTCATATTTTCACTCCCTCTCCCAGGAGCGGAGAGCAAGCTAATTAGAGGAGGCGGATAGCAGCTTTTTAAGTTAGCTCTTTTCTCCCTATTCAGTTTCTCAGGGGGCTCAAAAACATTCCCAAGAGCAGGGATTTCTGCAGTCCCCCCACAGAGCCTGGACATAAAAATAAAGCAGCATTTCAGAGTCCCAATGCATAAAAGCAGTTCCCATCGGCTGCTTGATTATTTTTTCCTACCAAAAGAACCTAAAGCACAGGAAATTATTCTGCAAAGGCTCCACACTTTTAAAATGAAAAAGTAACTCATTTAATTTGCCAAGAAGCTGTATTAGAAAGAGAAATGTGCCATTACAGTCTGCCAAAACGACTCTAAATGGTAGGGAAATATATTCAGCAGGATATGCAGAGCTAGGCTCTCCATATAAGGAAATATGTAAATACATGCAAATACGATAAGGTATATGCACTTCCATAGTATAAAGACATACCTCTTAATGGCCAGGCATGAACTATCATGACTTTAATTCCTAGCATGAAGAGCGTTCTAATAACTATCAAATGCTGAACTCTTTGTTACGTGTCAGGCACTGGACTAGGCCATCTGTACATTTCTCGAGAATCTGCAAAAACATCCTGCTGCTGGAGAGCAGGCCCATTTTACAGAAGACACCAACTATGGTTTAGAGAGGCAAATTACTTCGCTCGAGGCCATCCAGTTAGTAAGCTAGGGAAAGCTGGGCTCATATCTAGAACTGTCTGCCTCTAAAATCTGGGCTGTCTTACTACATCAGTGGCTTCCAAACCTTTTTAGCAACAGAACTATTTTTCCAAATGCATCTTACATGAAATTCCTATGCATAGAGAAAGGTCGTATTTCACTTATTATGTAAGCTCAAGGTATAATATATTCTCATTATAAAGTCTATTATTGAGAACAATTAAGCTATTTTGATGAACTTGAAAATTTGACACTGAGGGTCGGGGATGCCAACTGCAGCATTAGATCTGTTGATTCCTCTCCTGGCTGCGCATTATTAAGAAAAGTCCCAGGGACTTCCCTGGAGGTCCCGTGGTTAGGACTCCGTGCTTCCACTGCAGTGGGCCCGGGCGCGAGGCCTGGCCGGGGAACTAGGATCCTGCAAGCGGCACAGTGCAGCCAAAAAAAGAAAAGAAAAGAAAAGTCCCGATACATACCGACGAGTTAACCACAAACAACACCTGTTTTTAACAGCTTGTCCTGTGACCATGGAACATTCTTTAATAAGGCAGACAAGACAGGAGAGCTACCTAACCGGGCAAAACCAAATTAATCTATCAGCACAGGGCCATATGCTTGTGGCATCCAACACCACACAGTGTGTGTGTACAAAGAAAGATGGAAATGTGTAACCAAGTGCGGACACACCGTGCTGGGTGCTGAAACCTGAAGTCTACCAAGCTCCCCAGTGCGCTGGTAAAGTTTCTAAATATCTTTTCAAATACTTTTCTCAGATTTTGGAGAATCTCTATAGAGTGCTGAAGCCCACAGAGCACAGCTTGGAAACTTCTCCTCTGTACAACAACGAATACGGTCCCTCTATAGATGGCACATTGTGTCAAAACAGTATTTTATGGCAACTGTCCCCAAAGCAAGACAGCCGGCAGAATGTAGAACCCCGAGGCCTATTAACCTATATTTTTGATTTGGTTTAAATATGTTTGTGTTTTACTTCTATAAACTACAACAACAAAGTAGTATAAGATCACTCACATAATATAATAATAATATAACATAGTATAGTATTAGTATCATATATAAGTAGTTAGTATAATATAATTAACATATTATAATATATACACATACATACATACATATACAAATACATGTGTGAATGTGTATCTATAAATAAAACGTCAGACCCTTTTAAGAGAGAACTATAAATGCAGTTTTCCAGCACATCATTAAACGGTTACATTTTGCTTAAGTTTTACTAAAGCTAATTCAAGGGCTTGGGAGAATACATTTTAGAGACCACAGAATCTTCCAACTTTGAAGCTGGTGGAAAACTTAGAGACTCCTTCCTGCTCCGACACTCTTATCACGTCTTTTTAAACAGGTGAGGAAACTGAGCCCTGGAGAGCTAAAGTGATTCCCAAGGCCACCAGCCCATTCGTGGCAGACGTTCTATAGAACTGGGCTTGCCTGCAGGAAACACTGACTCCAAATAACAGCTTTCTTTTCTAAATATAATGTCCCTCCCACCCTGGAAATCTAAAGTTACCTATACTTACAGGTTACCTGATTATCAAGACACACTGTGTGATTAAGCGTTGCTAAGGTGGAGGGGACGTTTCCACGTGCGTATCCATTTCCAGATCAATTCCTCAGAATTCCAGTGTACAGTTCCCACTGTGAAAGTGATTCGGGGGACACAGGTTCTTGTCACCACCCACCAAGAGTGAAAGGACACAGTGCAGGCACTTGAGAGGTGGGGGGCTTCCCAGGACACGAGCCCCAGCCTCTGAGCTCCTCGTGGAGGGACCACATGAGCGAGAAGTGAGTCCCTTCTCCTCCTACCCACCCCCTCCTTGAAGACAAACCAAGGGAAAGGCAGAGCACTGGCCCAAAGCCCCGACTCAGGGAGGACGGCTCGAATCCTCCAGGTCAGAAGACCACCGTCCCGCCCGAAGACAGAGGGAGACCTTCCGGGAACGAACCTGAGCTCTCGAGAGATCAGACGTCTCGTTCATCTCTGCAGCTCACGTAAGAGTCGGATGGATTTGTGAGTGAGCAGATATCTTTGAAACTGATGTGCACTAAATTCTACTCGTCAGAACATTCTGCTGTGAGAGCCTTGTCAAGAAAAGCTGTCTCTGCCCCAAACACACACACACATGCTTCCCTCCTGCCTAAAACAACTTGGCCGGACTGGTTATTTTTTCGGGCCAACTGAAAAGGGCCTTTCACTTTAATTTGTCCATCCCGGACATAGAAAAGGGATTGCTCAGCAGCATCGCTCCTCAATATACAGGTAAAGGGAGAACGTGATTTCAACACAACCAAAGGCTGGCTGGGATGCTTCTTGGACTGTCAGGTGACTGAGGGGCCCACGGTCAAGTGCTGTCTCTCACGAACACAGAGCCAGCTCTGGCAAGCCAGGCAGCTAGGATTTTCAGCCTGACACTCTAGGGAAAATCAACATAGATGCTAACACACGTATCCCAAGATTCTTGGCACCTAGCGTCTGTCGGGCTATAAGCCAGGTCCATTTTCAGATTCAAGCAGCTTTCACTTGGTGGCTATGTTGAGACGTCAGCAGGGTTCAAAAGGCACTGGCCATCAACTTACTGGCCACCTCTGGGTTAGGCTGCTGCTCCAGCAAGAGAAATGCAATCACAAAGGGAAAGAGTACACATACATAGAGGAGTCCCGCAGACCTGGTGATGGCCTGTTGTAAATTGACTATAGTTGCAAGAAACAGGAACCGACTCAATAACTAAAAAATGGAATTTATACAGAAAAGCTATGGTGGCTGAGGAGTCAGATTTGAAGAAATAGGGAGGAGTGTCCAATTGGCCCACCTTGGATCGCAGGCCCATCATTTAGCTAGAAGAGGGTAGGGAACCCTGATAAATAAGCAACCCATCCAGACCCAGTGGAATGGGGGAGACAGAATGTCCCCCAAAGAAATCAGAAGTTGGAATGGATGGTATGCAGTCCATCAGCTCTCACGACACTATAACTACGTCACTCACTGTAACCGTATGACCTTAGGCAAGTCACTCGACCTCCCAGGCCCTTGGATTGTTTGTCCAATAAGTGGGGAAATAACTGGAAGGATAATACTTCCTCCATATTATTACGGCTCCAAGTCTGCCCTTGGCTTCTAAGCAACAGAAATTTGGGGGAATGTGATTTGCTAGCCAGTTAAGTCTTCTATTTTATTTGGTCTTGCCTACTGAGTTGGGCATGAAAGAGAATCTGGAGGCCACACACAGCACGGGATGGCTGTCCTGCCAGGTGGTCCGTGGACACAAGTGCATCCATGAGAATGTGGACACTCTCAGAGTCACACTGAGCTGGGCCTCATCCTTCCCTCAAGGTGCACACAACCCACGTCTGCCAGGGACAGGGGTGAGGGATCGGTGTGGCACTACACACGTGTGTGTACGCGTGTGCCCGATGAACCACCCCCCCCGCCACACACACACACACACACACACACACACACACACACACACAGAGTTAGCTCTGAAATTGACTTAACTGCAATGACACCGGAAACTTCACAAAAGAGAAGTGACTCTACTGGCTGCGGGCCTCATTGCAGGCAGTGAAGAATCAATGCTGAATGGGCTCCGGACTCGTGATTCCACAGATTTGTAACCGCATGGTGTTATGCCTTCCTGGAGAAAGGCCAGACTGAATCAAGTCTCAGGAGAAATAAAGAGACAAGGGACCCAGATGGCCCTTTTATGTCCTGACCTTCATGCTGATACTCCTGAAATCTCATCTTCGTAGCCTAACGGCTTGCCTGAGTAACTTACATTGGAATCTTTCAACTCAGATTCTTAAAAATCTAACTGGATATTGATGCATGCTAGCAAAAAAACAATAGGCAGATAAATAGCACCTATAAAGACTAAGTGGTAAAAGAGACAGAAAAACAATAGGAGAGGAGGCAAAAACTCAAACAGAGCAGTAATGTTTGGCCACAACCACCAGGGCTTTTTCTAGCACCTGGCAAGTAACAAACCCTCCCTCAGAACCGCATACTGTTAATGAGGGTGGGTGGGTTTGCAAATACAGTCAGGAGAGTTCCAAGCTAAGTGGTAAGTAGAAAAACAGCAAATCAGGGACTTCCCTGGTGGCGCGGTGGCTACGAATCCGCCTGCCAGTGTAGGGGACACGGGTTTGAGCCCTGGTCCGGGAAGATACCACATGCCACGGAGCAACTAAGCCCGTGCGCCACAACTACTGAGCCTACGCTCTAGAGCTCACGAGCCGCAACTGCTGAGCCCACGTGCCACAACTACTGAAGCCCGTGCACCTGGAGCCCGTGCTCGGCAACAAGAGAAGCCACCTCAATGGAAAGTCCGCGTGCCGCAACAAAGAGTAGCCCCCGCTCGCCGCAACTCGAGAAAGCCCGCGCGCAGCAATGAAGACCCAATGCAGTCAAAAATAAATAAATAAAATAAATAAATTTATAAAAATACCCGAGCAAATTAAGGAATATAGTATGAGCTTATTTGGGGTACAATAATTATATATAAACGTAAACAAATACACATAAACACATGTATATTTACATACACATATATATCTATGTAGAGATGGTCCAGAACGCAAGGAATTGAACACAGTTGGGACCTGATTAGCTGGATGTCCAGAGTGACACAATGTAAGAGAAGGCGCCGACAAGGAGTTTGGAGAAAGCAGAGTGGCAGCTAGAATGCAGCCAATCCCCTCTGCACAGTTCAGGGCAGACACGCCCACGTGGGCCAGCCCCCTCCAGGCTCTACCCGCAGGAGTGCAGCGGGGCCACCCTCCAGGTGCTGTCACAGCCTGCAAGAAGCATCCATCCTGCATCCAGGGCTCACCTGCCACACTCAGCGAGCATTCTTCTGATTTCAAGGTGGTTTTCCAGGCAGGCACCTGGGTACCAGGATGGGGGTGCCCCAAGCAGGGGCCAATGTTTTACAATCAGTACCTCAGAGCTTCCTCATCCAGCCTCTCACGTGATCCTCACAACAAGGGAGGCACGTGGATTTCACTCCATGACTATTTCAGCAGGACCTGTCAGGTGCTGGGCACCTGGGCAGCTGAGTCAGACAGATCAGCTCCCCATCTCGAGAAGCTTGCGTCCCCCTGGGTGCCCAGGAGGAGAATCCATAGCCAAGTGGCTCAGCGACTTGCCGAGGGCTCGGAGCCAATACCAGAGCTCGTGTCTTCCGTCTCCTGTCCTAACCCAAGTACCGTCCTCCACGTCCCAGAGGCTCCTGGACGTTGACAGGCTAGACTCCTCATTTGCAGATCAGTCTCTGGTACATTTGGGTGCTGTCAGTTTCCCAGAGCATCCTCACCTCCAAGGCAAGAGATCAAATGGAGTTTCTGCGTCTGGGTCCACGACTGCCCGATGCAGGGTATCCAGCCAGGCCAGCCTGGGTCTCCTGCCCTACTCACTCCCTCTCCCCTTCCTTATGGCCACACTTAACCCCCTCCCCCTCATTCAACCAGTGTATGTCTAGGCACCCTGGCCCTGGCATCCTGACTATAGTGGCTTGAGGTTCTTAGAACCTACAGGGAGTGATGAGGGGAGGTCATGGGCCACTCAGACCTCTGGGGTCAAGAAAGTGGCCTCTGTTGGGGGTCAGGTCAGCCCCTGAAGTCTGTTACCCTCATCAATCACATCCTGGGCAAAGGGTAATATCATCACAGAGTCAAGGGAGACTGAAGTGCTGACATCCCAGGACAGACTCTTTCAGGAGGCCACAGGATTTCCGCTTAGCAGAGAGCAGGGGCGGCTCTGGCCTTAGATTCCTGGTTCCCAAGTTCTTTAGATCCAAAGTGTCCTCACCTGAGTGTCTGTCTCTCTCTGTGTGTCTATCTCTCTGTGTCTCCATTTCTATTTGCCTCCCTCCCCTCCTGTGCGTGCGTGCGTGTGCACACGTGTATGTGTGTCCCCTCCCTTGCCTAGCTCCCCCGCCATGCCATCCCCCTCTCTAGTCAAAACAAGAAAAGGAGCAGTGGAGGCTGCCCTGCCAATTTGATTCCCGCACTTTCCATCAATAACTTAAAGCTCATGCATTTTGACTTCATAAAATTCTTCATTTATAATCTTACCTTTAAATTGGTCCTTTAAGGCTTTGCAAATTATTGTTAATAATGGCCACTGGAGAAAGGACTTGAGGGCCCTTACTGCATCAGGCATTAACATCCCTATACTCACCCCTTGTAATGTTTCACTCAGTATAAATACATTACTGAGTCACGCTGAGAAGTCCTTGTCCTTAACAAATACATATACACCTTACAGGTAGATTTCAACCAGCTTGTTAAAACCTGAGCATCCCAGAAAGCATGGCGAGTTCCTTGTGAGACCCAAGCAGCTGGGATTATTAACGGAGCAGGAACCTACAGATTCTTGTTTGTAGAAAAAGGTTTTTGTCTCCTTGGCCTTCCCTGGGTTCCAAAGAGCAGACTCAAGCAGTTACTGATTAGGAAGTGAGGGAATGCAGAAACAAAGGAAAAGCAGTAAAGAAACAATAGTTCAGTGATAAAACAGAGTCCTAGTTCCTCCTGAAGGTATCAATATACACAGAACAAGTGGACACATGTTTTGCAGGAACCAAGACCCTCCCGGGTGGAGGATGGTGACTACACACTGACCACAAGTACGCAGACCCCAGACTGGTTGGAACCAGAAGGTTGATGATTGAGATTCCCTAAACGTCATCCTGTCACCTCACCACCAACCAATCAAAAGAAAGTTATCCACCCTGCAGCCCTCACTCCAAATGTTGCCTTTAAAAATCCTTCCCAGACTTCCCTGGTGGCGCAGTGCTTAAGACTCTGCCTGCCAATGCAGGGGACACGGGTTTGATCCCTGGTCCGGCAAGATCCCACACGCCGCAGAGTAACTAAGCCCGTGCTCCACAACTACTGAGCCTGCGCTCTAGAGCCCGTGAGCCACAACGACTGAGCCCGTGTGCCACAACTACTGAGCCTGAGCTCTAGAGCCTGCGAACCACAACTACTGAGCCTGCGTGCCACAACTACTGAAGCCCGCACACCTAGGGCCAGTGCTCCGCAACAAGAGAAGCCACCGCATGAGAAGCCTGTGCACTGAAACGAAGAGTAGCTCCCACTCGCCACAACTAGAGAAAGCCCGTGTGCAGCAATGAAGACCCAACGCAGCCAAAAATAAGTAAGAAAAAAAATCCTTCCCTGCAAACCTTTGAGGAGTTCAGGTCTTTTGAGCATGAGTTGACCATTCTCCTTGCCTGTCGCGCTGCAAATAAATGCTGTACTTTCTTTTACTGCAATCCAGTGTCAGTAGATCGGCTTTGCTGCAAAGCAGGCGAGCGGACCCAAGTTCAGTTCAGAAACAACACCCTCCTGGGGAAGAGAACAGTGACCTTCAGCGACGCATCTGGAGACCCCGATGCTTTGACAACTGAGAACATGCTTCCAGAGTGGGTTTAGATTTTGCTATATTTCACTTATCTGAACCAATACGTCCCACAGCCTCTCTCTGCTAATCAGAAAGATGAATTCTCCAGAAAACCTCTTTCCCAGCTCTGCTAAGTGAATGACAACCTGCGGTCCACTGTGGGTCTCAATGAGCCTCCATCGCGATGCTGCACACAGAAACAAGATGTACAAACCTGAACTCGGGATGGGGTGGCCAGGATACTTTTGTAAAAAAAAGTCTGACATTTAGAAAGTTTGAAAAGCTCATTTTCTACCACCGTCTGCAAACAGCGCTTCTGTATAATAAAGAAGGAGCAGGATGCCAATCTTGTGTCCCTTTCTTTCCCATCTCTTTACATGATAAAAAGGAAAAGAAGAGCTTGTAAACAGGAGGCCAGTTGCAGAGAATAAGTATTGTTCAATGCCTTGAAAACACGCTTTTCCCTGAAGGCACTGCCTGCCTCAGTGTGTTATCGTACCCTCTCTCGTACAAGACGCAGCGACATCAACCCAGTCTTTGACCTACTTATTAAAAATTCTGAACTGATAAAATCTAAGTGAAAGCACTTTCTTGTGTATAAGATAGGAATTTATGATTCTGATCATTTTGTAGATGAACAGAGCGCAACATTCACCAAATATAAAAAATGAGATCAACAGATCTGGTTCTAAAAGTCCTGCTCTGTCATCTGTGAGGTGAGCCACGTGGGACAGTTTCTGTAACATCCCTGGGCCGCAGTTTCCCCATCTATGCAGTGCGCGTAGTAGCGAGTAACAGGTGGTGGTACCACCAGCCATATGGGGTTACTTTGAGGAGTGAGTTTATACCTGGGAAATGCCGTGCACAAGCCCAGGCAGTTCGAAGGCATTTACTCTCTCCAGTCCTTCAAGTGTTAAAATTCTACAACCAAGATTATTGTATCCATCACCTAAACATAATCAGAGAAACACTAAGCATAGTCATCTTTTCTTTAAAGCCCCCTGTAGTCAGAGGACAGCTGTACCAATGATTCCTGAGTTTTCTACAGAGCGATGAGAAAAGAGTGTGATTTTCTTGTTCTTCCCACACACCTAACAGCAACCCCCGCCCCCAGACACATACGGCTAAAAGGGCTGTGGGCGAGGAATTGTAAAATTAAGCAAGAAACTTCACTCGGCTATTTACTGAATTAATTCACAGCCACTCAGAGAGAAACTATAATCAACAAAACAGAAGTTATAGCCCCTGATCTACGTTTTTAAAAGGTCTTTCTGGCTGCTCAGAGAACAGCATTAGGAGCAGGAGTGGGAGGCGGGGGGTGGGGGGGGGGGGGGTGGGGGGGGGGTGGGGGAGGGGTGAGGAGATGATCAGATCAGCAAGGAGATAGGAGAGTCCAGAAGGGAGAAGATGGGGCTCAGACTAGAGGAGGGGCATGGACCAAGGTGGTGAGAAGTGGCCAGATTTGAGGTGCTAACATGTGAGAATTAAGGAGCCAGCTGTCAGCGGTGGAACTGAGATTCCAAGAGCGTTTTCAAAAAGTTTTGGCTAGGGGCTTCCCTGGTGGCACAGTGGTTGAGAGTCCGCCTGCCGATGCAGGGGACACGGGTTCGTGCCCCAGTCCGGGAAGATCCCACATGCCGCGGAGCGGCTGGGCCCGTGAGCCGTGGCCACTGAGCCTGCGCGTCCGGAGCCTGCGCGTCCGGAGCCTGTGCTCCGCAACGGGAGAGGCCACAGCAGTGAGAGGTCCACATACCGCAAAAAAAAAAAAGTTTTGGCTAAATATAAGCATTTATTTTTACTTGCACTATAATTGATACAAGGAAAAAAATAGTTTTTTCTCAACTCCAAGAGACTCTGAATCATCTTTTACACTGGTTGATTTAATAATAACAAAAATATCGCAGTCATCATCACTGGTTTAAATATGACAAAGCTGATAAGTAACCTCATATTTCAGTTACGTATAACAAAGCTCCAACGAACAGATAAATTACCCACATCAAACAGACAAACTGTCTCAAGGTTAAGGGATTTGTGACAATAAGCCAATTGGGTTAAAATAGACTCTCAGAGCTGACCTTCTTGACAACAATCAACTCAATTTTATGATAAAAGGAACAGAACATGGTACAAATCTGACCACAGTCACCTGGCTATTTCTCTTCATCTTGCCTGCAAACCCAGTTACTTATAAGCATGCTCCAGCCCCCATCCTCACTTATTTTTAGGGCAAGATGTTAAAGGCCAGCTTTGTGCTCTGTTTCTCAAATCTCTTGCATCAAAGGCTCAAAGTTCTCCAATTATCTCAAGGTTCCTGCCATTTAAAAGTCATGCTTCTGGTTTCAGCTGAAAACCTTAATGTAAGATGAATTAAATAATTAGGGGCTTATCTCTTCTTGCCTTTATTTGTCACAGGACATGGGAATGGATTAAGCATAAGAGATAAGAAAAGGAAAGAATCAGGAATTTCACCTAAGTCTTTGCTCACAAAACTGGGGGAAGCATGAATGGAGAATATGATACATTTTGCCCAAAATTAAGATGGAGAAGCTCTGACTCTTGACATTCCACCCCGCACCTCCTTCAACAAGCAACACCAGAGGGTCTCACGGGCTTGGTTCAGGTAATCATCATCATGGCCACTGAGAGAACTGGCCAGCTTGAGATCAGACTCCTGGAGGAAACCCCATCCACCGGGTCCTCATTCCACAGCCTCTAAGTTCAAGTAAATAGAAATCTTACAACAAAGACATCAGGGATGGAAAATGAGCATCTCCGCCAAAGAATGCAAAAGTACTCAGATATGGAAAAAATATCAGACACTTCCTAAGCACCATTTCAAGACGGAGGCCCCACAAACCCTCAATTTCTCCCTTAGACACTATTTTCACCCCAGGCCTTGGAAGCAATGCCTCAGAATGAGCCAGAAGGAGAGCGGGAAGGGGAGGGTATGTGTCACTCAGAACAAGGGACTCCACGGGCACAAACACTGGATTCTGAGCCCTTAATAGATGCCTGTCTGAGATGAGCTCACCCATCTTATCACAGTATGTCCAGTGCTCTCCGCCTTAGATTTTTTCCAGGTCCCAGATGAGAGAAGATGCAGACTCACTTCCTGACACATGGACACACTGTCAACGCGCAGCTTGGGGACCTCGCAAAGACACGGGATGCTGCTCGGTCATTTCCTCACCCCCACTGCACACTGAGGTCTCCAGCCCAGTGCCTAGGATGCCCATGTGCACGGCTTGGGGGTGTGGCATTGGCCTCCCCAACAGATGTGGGCTCCCTGCAGGCCGAGTGTGGCCGCTGCATCACCTTGGCCCCCAATTCTTCATGTGTAGCCATCATTCTATTACTTTGTTCCCTTCTATCTTACAACTTGACTGCTCCAACGTCACGGATTTTCATCCCCAATTTCATTTTTTACCAATAAAAGGTTACATCTGGGTATGGGGAAGATATTTCCCAGGGCCCCTGAGATTTGGGCAATCCATATCATCTGGCAAGCCTGTACCCAAACACCCCCGCACCTCTGGTCCCTTCCACCCACCACCAGAGGCATCTAAACCCTGACTTTTAGAAGGAGTGGTCACATTTCGGAGAAGTGGGAGAAAATCAGTACCCAGGAAATTACAAATATCATGTCATGTCATGCCATGTCATAGTATATATTTTGAGCACAGATTGGGAAATATAATATGTAAACCTAAGAGAGTGAGCTTAGAGAACGAAACAGCAGTATTAGAGCACCCCCTTCCCAGCAGGCTGGTTCTGAGGTTTAGCATGTTCTTTTCCACATTCATAAGCACGAAGGGGTTTTCTTGTTGTTATAAACAGTTCAGACAAGTGATATTAATGTAGTCTACTACATAATGTATTGGCATTGCAGGGTTTTCTTCAGTAGATTACATAGGAATTACGCTATGTTCACACAAACAAAAAACCAGAAACATTTCATAGATCATTTCTTTGTTTTGTTGTTTTTGTTTGTTTTTTTATTAAGACGTTACTTTTTAAGAGCAGTTTAAGGTTCACAGCAAAACTGAGGAAAAAATAGAGATTTTTCATATACTTACTATTCCCTGCCTCCACACACGTATAGACTCTCCTATTACTAATATCCTCATGTAGAGTGGGACATCTGCTACAATTGATCAACATAAAATTGACACATCATAATCACTCCAAATCCACAGTCTACATTACCGTTCACTCTTGGTGTTTTACATTCTCTGGGTTTGGACAAATGTATAATGACATGTATCCATCATTATGTCATATATCATTTCTTTACATATATTCTCTTAGGTGGAGAATTCTTCTGCAACAAGGAGGGGGATGGGGTGTTAACCCCATTTCATGGATGTCATCACTGAGGCTCTGAAAGCTGACGATCCTGAGGGCACAGACTGAGCCGGCAATGCCTCGTGCCCAGGAACCTAGGACAGGTCTGCATTGTGTGCGGCGGTCCACTAATTGTTTTTTAAGGCGGTGTTTATTAACTCTGCACTGTTCTTGACAGTGGAGATGGGCTGCTTAGTGCTGATCTGGGCACACTCACCCCTCTTTATCTCGGGAGCAGCTGGGTCACTACATCAGCACCCCCCGCCCCCGCAGTGTCAATGTCACCTGACTCTCTGGTCCATGTAAAATATGCAGGTCACAGATATGGACCCGTTTCACCAGCCAGAAAGACAGAGAGGAAACGGAGGACTTTCAGTCAGGAGAAAGACAGGTGCCGAAACACCCGGGAGTTTTCCCAGGAGCAGGCTCGCCTCCCATGACACCCCCGTTAGGGCCCGAGACACAGGCTGAGCTGCCGAAGGTCAGTTCATCGGCCAAACAAGGACCGGGGCCCAGAGGACCACCCCTCCCCTCGGTCTCCTCACTTCCCAGCCTGGTCCCTGCAGGCAGCACCAGAGGCTGCACAAAACCCCAGCTGCTGAAAGCCCCTTAGAGGCATCAAGAGGTTAGAGGGGCAGCCCCAGGAGGAACTCACCTACTGTAGGTCAAAGAAGGTGAGTCTAAAAGCCACAAACTCTGATGCTTTAGGCTTTTCAGGTTTTTGTCCAGCTTTTTGGACAAAATGGGAGGAGATCCCTTTCTCTAAGCCATCCTGACAATTACCACCTGTCAGTTATAGGAAACATTTTCCCTCTTTTCTTTCTTTCTTTTTTTTTTTTTTTTTCTTTGCTCTGGACCTTTTTTATTTTTTCAGTTGAAGTATAGTTAATTTACAATGTTGTGTTAGTTTCAGGTGTACACCAAAGTGATTCAGGTATACATATACATATATATACATTCTTTTTCAGATTCTTTTCCCTTACAGGTTATTACAAGATATTGAATATAGTTCCCTGTGCTATACAATAGGTCCTTGTTGTTTATTTTGTATATAGTAATGTGTAACTGTTAATCCCAAACTCCTAATTTCTCTCTCCCCCGCTCCCTCTTTTCTTTAAATCAGTTTGAAGTTTTGGTTTTTCACGTGCCAGCGAAGGTGCCTAGCTGAGGCCACAGTCAAAGCCCTTCCGAGGAAGAGACACTGAGGCTGGAATACCAAAGGGTCCAGCCTGACCCCGGCACCACCCCCCCACCCCCAGCAGCTGCCTCCCGAACACCCTCTGGGCACTTCAGCCTTTTCCTTCTCCCCCAGGAGCAGAGTTCCTTGGAGACTAATGTTGTGAGTGATGACCTCACTCCCCCAGCAGCAGTGTCCTCCAGGAAAGTGTCTTCAGGGTCAGTCTTTCTCCCCTCGAGCATTAAAGGAAATGAACACAGTGACAAGATCCTCTATGAACAAAGTCGGGCCAGGAAATTCCACGCAAGACCTACGTGTCTGCAGATGTTTTCCCTAAAGTAAAGCCAGCCTCTCCCGCCTTCTTCCTGGAGGGAAAATACTTCCAGACTGCTTTAGGCATGTCCCTTTAAAGCAGATCAAAGAACGATTAGCAAGTCCCACCAGGGCCTTGACAAAGAAAAGTAACTCTCAGAAGCTGGAGCCCCCTTTGATCCAGACTGCTTCTGAAGTCCCAGAGACCCAGATCTGATCCCCATTAAAGGCGAGCTTGCGCAGGGTGGGGGGAAGGGGGCGGAGCTGCAGAAAGCATGGCTGCTCCTGGGCGGGCAGCCACTGACAGGGTTGTTGGCAAATCTCAGTGTGATTTTCTCCCCCAGCATCAATAAAGAGCGGCTGGGTGTTTAATAAGTGTTAAGCTCAACCTAGACGAACTTCAGCTACCTCCCACTCGGATAAACAGGGTAAACCCCCACTTCCCTTAGAAATTGACCTCTAGAACATCCCTGAGATGATGGAAGGAATCAGAAAATTAAAAGACACTTCAGGGCAAAGACACAGGCTAAGACTCAAGGGAGGGCCTGGACCAAGGGCCCTGTCAGTCATTTTTATCCCCAAATAAACTATCCACTACACTTCCTCAGCGGGGAGAGAATTTACAGTCTAAGCTATTTCACTGCCCTGGGAGGACACCTCTGGTTTAAGCTTGCCAAATGATATATCTAAATATATTTTTTAGCAAATTGAAAGTTAAAGGGAAACGATTAAAATGACTACCAAGGGCTTCCCTGGTGGCGCAGTGGTTGAGAGTCCGCCTGCCGATGCAGGGGACGCGGGTTCGTGCCCCGGTCCGGGAAGATCCCACGTGCCGCGGAGCGGCTGGGCCCGTGAGCCGTGGCCGCTGAGCCTGCGCGTCCGGAGCCTGTGCTCCGCAACGGGAGAGGCCACAACAGTGAGAGGCCCGCGTACCACAAAAACAACAACAACAACAACAAAAATGACGACCAGACTCAGTTTGAATAATAACTAGCAGGAAAGGCCCGAGTGATAGTTCACAAATGACGTGCTCATGGGATTTAAAACTAACTTTCTGTCAGGAAAAAGCCCCCTGTGATATCTAAGATCCTGATGTTTCCAGCTCTAAAATTCTCAGACTCTGCAACTCCACAAACACCTTGAAGGAAATGAAGCTGGGATGTTGACCGCAAACTGGGCCCAGCAGTTGGCCTTAGCTGTCAGTCCCATAAGGACAAAGAGATGCTGGATCTGCCTGTTAGCAGGGCTGGAGCAAACCCTGGACAGAAGGGCCACCTCCACCCCTGCCTCCACCCCACCATCCCCGGCCCAGAGCCAGGAGCTGCTGCTGCTTCCATTTCAGGAGAAAGCAGAGAAAACAGTGAAAGCAGCTAATGCAGAGAAAACAACGCTTCTAAATAAGGAGGGTTGGCAAGTACAAAACCTGTGGGAAGTCCACCTCTCCAACAGGTAATTTATCACACAGAAATGGGATGCACTGTGCAGAAGGCCCTAGGAGCCGCTTTCTTTTGCTAGGGCAAAGAATGAGAGAACAAAGGGAATTCGCACCTCACACTGTCCTGCCCCAGCCTCATAAGCCTCTGCACTGCCTGCAGCCGCTGCCTCATCTACCCAGCAATGAAGGCGGGGAAGAGACCAGCTGAGAGACGGACAGAGACACCCTCAGGTGCACAGAAGTTTGGGAGAAAACAGACGTCTGAGAGGAGGAGCGAGCCATGCAGGAAGGGAAGGAGGAGGCTGCGGTGCGTGTCCAGCTGTTACCTGAGTAACCTGTAGCCTGCAATGCATCCTGGGATATTCTGCGGGAGCCTTTAGGCAGGGATGTGCTTCCTTTAACCCGGGGCTCTGGCAGGATCCTGTGACGCTACATGGTGGTGACTGGCAGGCCAAGGGTTGAACCAGCTGTCTTCCTGGGTCAAGTACCACAGAACCTTAGTGCCTGGGGTCCACCCGAGCCTGTTCTGGCCCCATCAAGTCCCCAACTGCAGGGTCCCTTGGCATAGCTCAGTGTGGAGCTGATGGGCCTAGGATTCTTTTTGCTAGTAAGACATTCATTCATCTGTTCATGCATTCATTCATTCAACAAATGATTTACTGAGCACCTACTATGTGCCAGGCACTGTACTAGGTACGGGGGACACAGGCATAAAAAGGAAAATTGTGAGAGACTGTAATGGAAAAGAATATGAAAAAGAATACATGTATGTATAACTGAATCACTTTGCTGTACAGCAGAAATTAAACACAACACTGTCAATCAACTATACTTGAATAAAATTTAACTAAATAAATAAGTAAATAAAAAGCAGCAAAAAAAAAAAAAAAAGAAAAGAAAACCAAGGAGAATGCCCTCATGCTGCTCACATTCTGTTAACAGTTAAAGGGACAAATCAAACAACTCCACATTGTGCTGAGTTTTACAAAGAACTCAAACAAAAGAATGATATACTGAGCTACAATGTCCAATACAACAGCCACTTACCATACGTGGCTCTTTTAATTTAAATAAAATTAAAGATTCAGTTTCTTGGGTGTACGACCCACATTTTAAGCGCTCAGTAGCCACTAGTGGCTAGCGGCTACCATATGGGACAACACGAATTATAGGACCTTTCCATCGTCACAGGTTCCACCGGACAGCACTGGAGAGTAAAGGCAGGAAAACCTGCCGAGAATCAAAGCTGGAGAAGGAGGCGGCCATGCCAGCGTGGGGCAGAAGGCCTTCTAGACGGCTTACAGCATGTGCAAAGGCTCTGGGGCAGGTGGGTATTGCATGCTCAAAGAACTGACCGGTGACCGGTGTGCTTGTAGGCCCCAACAGGAGGTCCGAATGTTAGACTAAAAGCAATGGGAAGCAGATACAGGGAACTGTTTAGAAAGAAGGGAGGTGAGGGAAAAGGAAAAACAGGACTTGACTACCAGGTTTCTGGTCAGAGCAGCTGGGCGGTGAGGTGCCATGTGCTGAGATGGGGAACTGGCGTGGAGGCTCGGTTACTTCATAGGTACTTTTTTTGTTTTTGAGATAAGGAAGGTCATCAGTTCTATTCTGGACAAGTTAGGCCTCACCGCCCCCTGAGAGACCCAAGAGGAGATATAAAGTAAGCAGCTGGATAAGTATGGTGCTCAGATGAGAAGGAAGGATATAAATGGGGGCATTCTTGGTACATAATAGTATTAAATCCATGCGCATGGATGAGATGTCTTAGAACAGAGAAGGTGGCCCAGGCCGAAGACTTGAGGACCCTTGTGTTGATAAATGGCCATGAGGTAATGAGAGGAGGGGACACGGGTCCAAGCCCTGTATGATCAGGTGCCAGCAAAGTAAAACTCACTGCCTGTTTCTGTAACTAAAGTTTAACTGGGACACTGATGTACTCACTAACTGTCCGTGGCTGCTTTCACACTCTCACAGAAGAGTTGTTGCAACAGAGACCATACAGACTGCAAAGCCTAACATGTTTATTGTCTGGCCCTTTACAGAAAAAGTTTGCCAACCCCTTAATTTAAGCCATGCAGTGAGTTCAGTCTCCTTACCTATAAAATGGGGGTGGAAGTACTTGCCTCATCATAGGAGCAATGATATAATGTGTCTATCATGGGAAACACCTGAGTCTACTCAACAAGACCAAGAAGAAGAGCTTTTCACGCTTGGCTTTGACACTGCAGCATCCAGCTCTGTTTCCATGTTTGGCAAAAGCAAACAGCACCCACCTGCTCTCTAGAAACAACCGCTAAAGTGAAGTTGTAAACATAAACAGAACCAGTGTCACCAAAGCTACCACTTCCAATGCAGAATGGATATACACGAGCGGTTCTAAGTCAGTTCTTTATGGCCAACCAGTCTCCCGCAGACTCCCGTCAACCTGAAGCAAAAGCATGAGTCCATCAACAATTGGCTTTCATGGAACAATTGTTTACAATGCCTAAGTCCTCATCATTAATCTTCGGGAGAGAGAACGGAATTGTTCAACATCCTTTGCCTACCCCCGAACGCTGCCCCAGCTCAGGCAATCCATCTGGCAGGAGCAGCCAATCATATTTCAGGCTACAGTGGTTCCCAGGCAACCAAAACTATAGCCACTGAAACTGAGGCTGTAGATGACAGAAAGAAACATGAAGATGAGGACAGAGCGTCGATGGGGAGAGTGCCCCGAATCCACTGACCTGGATGTAACACCTGCCACGGTCACTTCATCTCCCAGTCGTAGCTGCTCACCCTACCATAAGCAGGTGCCCTGTCCCAGTGCCCAGCAGAAAGGCGTGGCATGACCCCTTGGACAGTTGGCAGCTACCTGGAAGGCCTTGGAATGTTCTTGCCTTCTGCTCACCTTAGAGAAAGCCAGCAGATAAGCCCTACAGAGAAGGTAGTGAAGGGCCATTCTTCTGGACCCAGGTACCTGGCCACAGAGCCCACGCTGGATATATTCAGAAATGATAACCAAGGAAGAACATCTGCTATGGACTCAGTGCTTATGTCTCCCCAAAATCTGTACACTGAAACTCTAACTCCCAACGTGATGGCATTAGGAGGTAGGGCCTTTGGGAGGTGATTAGGTCATGAGGGTGGAGCCTTGTAAGGGCATTAGTGCCCTTATAAGAAGAGATACTTGAGAGCTTGCTTTTCTCTCTCTTTCTCCGTCTCTCTCGTTCACTGCCCTGTCATGCGAGGACAAGAAGACAGCCGTCTGTAAACCAGGAAGGGGGCCCTCACCACACACTGGCTCTGCCGACACACTGATCTTGGATTTCCCAGCCTCCAGAACTATGAGAAATAAATATCTGTTGTTTAGGCCACCCCATCTGTGGTATTTTTGTTATAGCAACCTGAACTAAGATAGCACCTTTGGGACTCAGGCAACTCCCACTCTACAGACAACTTTACAGCTTATTCGGTTTCGGGGGAAAAGAACTACTCATCATTTTGTCAAATGATAATATCCAAAAGTGAAATCTGCTTCTAGGAACTGAGAAGCCCACATTCAAGATGCTGTCATTTAAGCTAAATGACTTAGCCAAGGGTCGCCTTAAGAAACAAGACTTTGAAAGAGATCCAATGAGAAAGATCCTGCCAGGAGCCCCAGCAGCCCTTTCGGGACTTCTGAGCGGTTGACATGCTGGTAATTTTCAGGCACAGAGCGTTCCTGCTTTTGCCACTGTCTGGTGCTTTTGCCTTCTCAGAGTCTACACAGGTGGAACCTCACCTCTGAGAAGCCCTAAGAGGCAGGTGGGGCAAGGTCAGAGTCACTGGACCCTCTAAGCAGCTCCCAGATTGAGAGACAGGATGGGGAGCCAGCCACACGAGGATGGAAGAGACCAAAACTCTACTTTCCCGTCTGCGAACACAGCTGCACGAAGAGGTGCAACCCCTGTCCTGGAACCACTGAACCTGGTGCAGGTGGTGCCCAAGGCCTCTCTGGTCCTGGCCACTGTCTTGGCTCTCTCTCTATATATATGCCTTTTTCTAATTGTTTTTCTTTTTTTTTGGCCATGCTGCACGGCATGCGGGATCTTAGTTCCCTGACCAGGGATCGAACCCGTGCCCCCTGCAGTGGAAGCTCGGAGTCCTAACTACTAGACCTCCAGGGAATTCCCTCTCAGCTATAATTCTGATCCCATCTGCATCTCACATCCCAGCCCAAACTCATCAACCTTCCCCCAAACGCACTCCCAATCCCGTTTCCTTGTTTTGGCAAACAAGGAAACCATCCTTTTCTTGGTCATCTGAGTATAAACCCTGCACTTGTATACCCCACTGTCTTTAACCTTCCCTCCCCTGTCTCATCAATCACCAGGGCAGTCATCACTTCTCTCCATCCATCCTGGCCCTCCTATTTTGATCCTCACGGGTCTACACAGGCATGGGTTTCCCTATTTGTGATGTTTTTTAGAGCCCAGGTCATGAGTGGTGCCACAGACGAAGCAGGCTGAACTTTCCCACAGAACAATCGCTTTCACTCTCAGATGCTAATGGCCCCTGGCTGCCCCTCGGTGGCCAGGGTGTGGGAATTTGCAGGAAGCTGAGGAAGCCCCCGGAATGAGGGTCTCTAGCTACACAAAGGACAAAGTACTTAATGCTGCAGCGGAAGAAGGGCACAGCCAGCGGGTCTAATCAATAGACTCAGACCACATTTACTCAAGTACTTCCCGTCCCTTTCCTGTATGTGTTTCCCAACCGTCAGTGCTGAGAAGTAAGTGTTTTCTGTGGCAGAATTCTCCTCTCCCTGCTACTCCTCTTCTATTCGGAAACAACGGCTACTGTCACTACCAGAACTTCTTTCCCAGACAAGAAAGCAGCAGCTAGAGAAGTGGCCAATGGTTTCTGAGGGACCAGGATGGAAAGACTCACCTAGCTCAGGGCTTCCCCAACTTTTCTGCCTAAAAATCATCTGGGCATATTTACAAATCACTGGTTAAAATGGAGATTCTGATGGAGCCAATCTGGGGTGGGGCTTAAGATTCTGCCTTTCTAACAAGCCAGGGGAAGCTGATGCTGCTGTTTGTGGACCATCCCGGGAATAGCAAGGGACTGCAACACTTGAACCTCAGTCCCCCTGCCTCACCTCCCAATCCCATGTGCCACCCTCCAGTCTGCTGCTACACCCCAAGACTCGCCATCTTCCTCCTCCTTCCTTACCCCACTGCACTCCTGTACAGAATGAAGCTATCAGCTGGGGCCACAAAAGTTGCCCAAAGGCACCCCAACCTGAAACCAGAAAGAGAAATCCTGAAACTAAAAAAAAAAAGAAAATGTCCTGCAGGGATTTCCAAATCATCCCTGTCTTCCTCTGTCTTTTGGTTTCACTCTTACACACGGGCCTCCCTTCATTTGATCTTTCACAGGGAACCACCAGAAAAAAAAGATATAGATGTTCGGTTCAGATACCAGTTGTCATGGGCTGTACCTCGCGGCAGGCGTGCGCCGAGTTCATCTCCGTCCCTGCAGCCCTGACAGCATTATCTTACAGTGGAAGCGTCTCTTCTGCCATGGACCATATGCTACGCTGTTTTGCGTATTATCCATGTGCCTGTGATTTTATGTGCATGGAAACGCATGCTATTGTGAAAGACACGAACCTGTGCAAAAAGGGGGTACTCTCTTAATATACTTTTTTAAATCTCTAGACTGGAAATAAGCGAATCTGTAGTAGGAAAACAAGCCCCAGTTATTCAGACATCAGAGATGCGATCTTAGAGAATAGTTGCCAGGTATGGCACCAGCCCCAAGCATTTCCACTCTCTCCATTTTTTCAAAACAAAAATGTTAGGGGATGGAGGGTGGGATTCTGTTTAGGAGTAAATATACCATCTTAAAGATCTCGATTTAGAGACATTTCAGAAGTCGCACTTCCAGGGAAAGAAGACTCAGGCTGGCACATATGGACCAGCTCACGCATGCAATATTTGAGAAGCAGCTTCCATCACGATGTGGCTATTTGGCCTGGAGTTTTACTTAAACACCACTTATTCCCATAGGGTAGACTTAGGGGACCTTAGCCAAAAAGGCAGCTTCTACCAACAGAATCTCTCCCAACTCAGACCTCAACCAGCAGAATCCTGGTCATTTATTAACGTAACTGGGAAAGAGGGAGGGGATGCCAGGGACGGGGAAGCTGAATTCCCAATGGCTGAGGAGTGTATTTTCCCAAACATACGGTCACATTACCTTTTCCAAGTCTCTCTAAAGCTTTTAGACAGGTTTGAGCCCTGACATCTCACTAGCCAGCTAGTGCCCTTTAACTAAACACAGGCTGAAACCGTTCTTTTAGGCTTAGGCTCAAATCCTGTGTGGTAGTACGTGATTTCCACGCATCTAACAATACGACACATGAACGAAAAACAGGGCAGGCAAAGCGCAAGGCTCACGGCACTTAAAATCCTCCAACACGACGCGCTTCCATTGTAAGATGATGCTTTCTCGAGCTACGGGGAGGAAGACAAATGATCGGTGCACACCTGCTCCTTAGCGTGGTTCGCTGCTGAAGAGCCAGAGCCTGGAAAACCATGAGGCTCACTCAGCTTAGCATTACATCACCGCGCTGAGCCAGCTCCTCATTGAAACCCAGGAGCGGGGACGAGTGAGGAAGCCCCACATGGCACCCCATCCCTACTACAACACACAGACCAATCCCTGCAACCCTTTAATCTACACATCCGTGGCTCCCGTGACCACTTGACCGTCCCCACCCCTGCATCCACCAAATACTCCTCTCTGAAACACATTCTTCTCTTTGGGAAAGGAGAGCAGGCAAGGCTGGGATGTGGAGGCCCGCAAGCCTGACCTGCTGAAATACAGCTCGGCAGCCAGATCTATTCAATAAGCTCCAGGCATGCCCGGGGTAGGCAATGGAGACGACCGTACAGAAATGGCAATCCTAATAAACACCCAGCCAGGATAAAGGCCACTTCTGAGCACATGAGCTCTGCGGTTTAGAGAAACAATCGGATTCCTGGATGGATGCACAGTCAAATGCTGCCTCGACCGATGGACCAACGACAGGACCCTTCAGCTGCCTTTACTAATAATAGCAAGAGGCCTTGTCATCGACAGCGTTCACCAGCGAGTGAGTGCATGGACGCTCAGGCTAACGGGACTGAACGTATACCAGCGATGCTCCACTCCATCCGCCTAGCCACGTGAGTGGCTGCCCCTAAACTGGTCTGTCTCCATGGGCACAGCACTGCCACACTCAAGGATTCTTCCCATGAGGCCCCTGTTGAGGCCCGGCTGTTCCCTTGCAGGAAATACCACTGTGCCGGGGGTGCAGAGTGAAGACACACAAGAAGCCCCCAGTCATGCACTGGGCTGCTCAACAACCGTACAATTCCAGGGGGTCACTTCTGCCCCCGGCAGTATCCTGGGGCTGCCAGATGCCCGTTCCAGAGGGGGAACTAAATGCTAGAAGGGGGAGCCACCAGGTAAAACCATGCAAGGCTGCCTGGAGAGAACGGCGGGGCCAGTCCCAGCTCCGGGCTGCCAGGGCATCAGGAGAGGGGGCACTAACAAAGCCCTGGTAGCCTCTCCTCCTGGGGGGACGGTGGGGGGGCCTCCAGGGCGGCCCGGCGGAGCACTTACATAGCCTCGGAAGCCTCCAGGTTCAGGTCGCTGGCTGGGACTGGCTGCAGAGACTGCGACCCTCCCATCCTCGCTGCGCCCTGGCGAGCAGGCTAGCCGCGAGTAGGGCCAGCGTCCTGGCACGATTCCTCCAGCGGGAGCCCGGGGTGGGCCGGCCGGCGGCCGGGGCTGCTGCACTGCAGATGGGAGCAGCTGCTGGCATCCGGGGCGGCGGCGGCGGGGAGTTGCGGATCGGGGCCCGAGCCGGAGCCCGGGGAGCGAGCGCCGCGGAAGTGTGCGCGCGAGGCTGGCCGGCGCGCGCCTCAGTGTGTGCGCGAGTGTGGACGGCGCGCGCGGCTCTGCCGGGGCGCGCGAGTGTGAGTGTGAGCGCCGGTGGGGTCCGAATGGATCTGCTCTCAAACCCCCCGGCAGCCCGGCTCCAGTGTACGACACGGTGATGTCATCATCACCGAGCAGCCCCCGACGCCTGGATCTTCACAAAGCTCCACCGCTGGCTCCGGAAACGGGGCGAAGACCCTCCCTCTACACCCAAGTCGCCTCCCCCAGCTTCCCGCAGCCTCGCCCAGACCGCCGGCATTGTGTGGCTTTGAAATGCAAATGCACTGCGGGCTGGGGAGCGCGGGGCCCCAGGAGGGAGGGGCGTGGTGGTCTCGGCCAGGCTGACCACAGAGGGAGTGAGGGTATTCTCATTCCAGCTGGCTCATCCCTCCAAGGAAGGAAGTGGACTCTCCCGATGGCTGGGAGAGCAGGTAAACAGGCTGCAGCGGGAAATGTGCAAGACGTGTGCAGTATCCTGGCGGCTTCTGCCTCCTTCAGGCCCGGCGGCCAGGCTGGCGCTGGCTGAGGCCTGTACCAGGGAGATGCGAGGGCCTGGCTCCCCGCCTCCCCACCCCTCGTGAACCTAGGCCCGGCCTCCAAGGACACCTTTTGGGGGTGGGGGGATTGGGGGAAGAAAGAAACACAGCGGCTACAGAGTCTGCAGCCCCATCTTTGGCCACCAGATGAGGGCTCCACAGAGAAGCCCCCGTGCCAGGGCTCGTCCTAAACCATCAGAGGCCAGGCAGGCTGCGAGCAGCATGTCAAAAGCCCCTTAAGGCTAAGGCTGCACAGGGAAAAGGCAGCCCTCCCTGACATACAATCAAAACATCCATCTCTGTGCTTCTAAACACAGGCTGGGCCTGCAGGACTGTCGGTGACACCCCATCCAGTGCCCACAGCACCCACCCCCATCCCCCTGCTGGGGTAACCATGCCCAGCTCGCCAGGTCCCCCCACCTGGCTCTGGCTGGCTCCAAAACCCTCAAGTCTTGCTTGGGCTCCTGGGTGGCGTCATCGAAGGCTACTAGAGAAGGATTTCATCTCCTTTTGGTTCAGGAGGTTTGGGGGCCCACCCGGGAACTGACCATCCATCCCATTCTGAGCTCCAAACACAGACTCACGACTGAATTAAGGTGGAACCTCTGATGCGTAAATTGAAAACTCTTCCCCAGGTTCCCAGCATTTCTTCACCCCACAGCGCCGTCAGCCTAAAATGCATCTAAATCGTGGCCAAAAGAAAAATTAAATGGAAACAAAACTCAAAGCGTTTTGAAATGTCCTCCAACACACTGAGTGTTTTCTAAAACTGTGGCCAGGGGTGTCTGGACGGGTACTTTTGAGGCTGTGGCTCCTGAGCAGTTCTAGAGCTTCATGGTGGGCTGACTTTCCTCTGCTGACAGTTAAGATCAGTGTCAGACAAAGAGCCAGAAAGTCAAAATCGTTTCCCGGGATGCAGCAACATGAAATTTCCGGGAAACACTGAGAAGGCTTACTTTCTCCAATTTATATGAAAATAGCTAATGATGTGTCAGTCTCGCAGGGAAGGCGACTGTCAGGGGCTGGCCTGGTGAGGCTTGCTCTAGAAAGCACCTCCCAGGAAGCTGTCACTCACTGTCGTGTGGCGTGTCATCTGGTGGCAGGGATTCTCAGACTTGTTCATCCTGTCATTCTCGGCACCCCGAGGGTTTGTTTCTTTGTCAGAAAACAGACCTCTTGGGCCACATATGCAGCTGGGAGTCCAAAGAACCTGACCACGTGGAGCTGAAAACTTCATAAGCTCTAACTTAGACTTCATCTTTTGAGGAAAGTGACCCCTTCCCTGGGCACTGAGGGTATGTACGGCCTTCAGCCAAACTCAGCACTAGAAAGATACATGGGGAAAAAATGAGAAACCACAATTAGAACTCATCTGCTAACTTTTATTTTTCATGACACGTGAAAGCACAGACCCTTCCAAGTGTCCAGATCCTTAACCGGTAGGGATTTGCTGCAATAACGAGAGAGGGCTTTGACATGAGAAGGGAGTTCAACTCCCGACTTCTCCCTCCTTTGCTGTGTGGCCTTGAGGCAATCGCTTGACCATGCTGAACCACTGCTTCCTCAGCTGGCAAAAGTGAGGAAGCATCTATTTTGCAGGGTATTGGGAATATTAAATTATACGTATGAAAGCCTGGGACTAGGACTGTAATTGCTGCTTGAGTGGTGTTAATTTTCTTTCCTTCTTTATAAGAAACGTTTTCCCCTAAGTATAGCACCACGTGGGAAATGAGGAGGCATTACAGTGAAGTGCTTTTATTTAGAGCCCCAACAGTCATAAACTTATGACCTAGTGACACTTCACTTAGTAGGCTGACACCATCTCAGTGATGTTAAAAACATGACCAAAAACCAGGGGGAAAGCAAATACAACCTGGAAGCCCTTGAGGTCGATGCAACTGAAATCCGTGCATTACTAGTTTCTGTGATGAACTTCCAGAAGAACTTCTCAGACCCTCATTTAAGACAGTTGATGCTTACTTTACACACCATTTAAAACAAGCTTGGGAACTTCTCTGGTGGTCCAGTGGTTAAGACTTCACGCTTCCACTGCAGGGGGCACGGGTTTGATCCCTGATAGGGGAACTAGAATCCCGCATGCTGCACAGCATGGCCAAAGAAATAAATAAAATAAAACAAGCTTGGTTAGCTAGTAATTCTGCCTCCAGAAAAAAAGGAAAACTTAAAAAAAATGGGGAGGGAGACTGATTAGAGAGGAAAAGGGCTGCTCTCCCTAAGAACCCGACCGTGCCTGCACCCTCATCTCAGACTTCCAGCCTCCAGAACTGTGAGAAATCGCTGTTTTTGTGTAAGCCCCCTGGCCCAAGTTATTTTTATTACAGCAGCCCAAGCTGACCAACCAAGATGGACTGCTTAAGATACACTTCTAGGACTAAGAACGACTAACAAAAAGGGAAAAGATTAAAAAACAAAACAAAACAAAACAAAATACCCAAGTTAGACCAAGGAAATTCGAAAAAACAGCAGTCCAGGGCCATTTAAGCCCGCTTAAATGCTCCGTAGACCCCAGGCTCTGGTTATCCACAGAAACTGCAGATGACACAGACACCACCCGCTAGGCCGCACGCCTGCCTGCTTACTCCCTCCCCTTCCTCCCTTCCGTCCTCAGCCACTCCACCCCAAATCATGCCCAGGAGGTAAAATCATGGGGTTTATACAATAAGAAAGCACAGATTCCATCCAAAATTATTACAATGCAAGCAATTAGCATTGCAATCACACATTCCCTAGTGTAGTCAAACCTGCACTGAGCACCCACTTGGGCCAGACCTTTGGCTGAAGCTGAGGCTCCGTCAGTCCCAACAGTCCTATCAGTCCCCTCTGCTTAGTCCCAGCCTTCCTTCCCGGAAGTGCTGCCTTCAAACGGCCCGGCTGCCCCTCCCTCCCTCCCTTACCGCCTCTTCACACCCACCCCACACTCCAGACTCTACCTGCCCGCACCTGGCCGCTCTGTGAGATGCAGAGGCTGCTACAGCAGAGCACTTCCTCTCTCCACCAAACCAGTGATGCCCAGTGTTTCTAACCATGGCCCTAATGAGACCTGAACTCCTCCCGCTCTGCTCTGGATCAGAGCATGCATATTCTAGAACGCTAAAGGTCAGCTAAGCCCACTCAGATGGGCTCCACTGCCAGCCCTCCTACTGATGTCCCCAAGACATCCTAGAAACCTGGATAAATCAAGGAATGCACCCATCATTTCTAGATCAATTAGCAATTCCACATATATTAGTGCATTTAGCATGGGCCTGATGCGTCTATTCTCAAGTTACTCACTGACACATACCAGAAAGATCAGCAAACCTGCTAAATCCCTGTAATTGAGGGATAAGATACATGGGACAGACTCTTAAATCCCATTAGGGTCCAAGGGACCGAGCCACAGTCAGAAAGGGCGAGTAATTTGAAGCACCTCTGACACCCCAAGAAAAACACACTTGAGCGGCTTCATCTTTGCCTCCAGCCTCGGGGAAGTCTCCAGTTGCCATAGCAACAACACTCTCCAAACAAGACCAGTGGACCCCTGTGCTACTAATTAGCCCAAGCACACTGGCTAAAGGAAACCAGGTCAGATCACAGGAAAATCCATCTGGCAAGCACGAATAATGTCAATACAGATGGAGAATGGGCCTGGGCAAGATCCTATTTCTTCAAGTCTCTGGCCTTCACCGTCACCGTGGGGACCAGAGGGAGGCTGCACAAAAGCATGTGGACCGCCAACCTTTAGGCAGGGTCCCGGCTCTGCGGTGCCATCACCACCCGCTTGCAGCTTGTTCCTTCATCTCAAGCCCGGAAGGTCCTGCCCCACAACCCACAGCTCCAGCCAGCCTGTTGCTCACTGCCTTTCCTAAGACTCTAAGAGCTGGGAGCCGTTTGATTGCAGGCCCACGTTCAGCAACCATATGTAAATAGGAGCCTGAGACCAGCAAAGCCGACCGGCGTACAGGACCAGGCTGCAGGTCACGAACGGCGTGTTGCTGATACTTTCCCCACCCAGGTTTTACAGAGTAGGGGGCCATTTTCCTCGGCTTTTGGAGACACAGCTTTAACGTCCCACAGCCTCGCTCCATAAGTTGTCCACTGCCTTCGGGAAAAAGTCCCAATTCTATATTCCGGCCCTGATCCTGACACTGGCTCCATCCTGCATTCGAGCAGGGCCAGGGTCCCCGCTGTGACCTCAAGCCGAGGAGATGCTCCTCCCCAACCTCTCCAGCTCCCCCAATTCCTCCTGTGCGTCAGGGCCCATCTCCCGGCCAGCTTGTAGGAGGGGTGAGTCTCCTCCAGCCCACAGACTTCGTTCTCCCCATTCTCTACCGCGGGCAGATTTACGCCTGGTGCTTTCTCGCCTCATCAGTCTCGCTTTATCTGTGTGTCTGTGTTTGGTGTCCACGCTCTCCGGCCTGCCGTGTGCCCCACGCTCAGCGAGAGCTTCATAAACATACACGGTGTGAAACCTCAGAGGATGTGGGAACAGGTCCTGGCAAAAGTCTTCAGTCTTATGGTAAATAGAGAAAAGGTAGAAGATGGTGGGGTTCCTTCATTTCCAGGGCCACAGGGATTCTGATCATCTTCTATACTCCAACATTAGATCTCACATGCTCACCCTGCAGAGTCTGAGTGGTTTACTTGGGCTGAAGAGCAGGCTCAGGTAAAACCTCACCTTTTCCAAGGTTCTCTCACTCTCTCTTTGAAAAGGGCTGATCTTCTATGCCTTTCTCACCGCCTTCACCACAGGTACACCTGAGATCGTTCAAAGTTCCTTGCAAGCAAGGACCACCCCAAAGGCTACTCTCCATGGGGAAAAAAATTCCTTTCAATTCTTTTAGGATAGAAGGTGAAGGTTGAGGATTTTACTGTTAGACCCAGGAAGGCAAGCCAAAATGTACTAGAAAAGGAATCAGTAAAGCGAGATAAGGGGGACTTCCCTGGTGGTCCCGTCTTGCAATGCAGGGGAAGTCCGTTCAATCCCTGGTCCGGTAACTAAGATCCCACATGCTCCAGGGCAAATAAGCCCAAGCACTGCAACTACTGAGCCCGCACGCCACAACTACGGAGCCCATGTGCTCTGGAGTCCACGCACCACAACTAGAGAGAAGCCCGCACACCGCAACTAGAGAGAAGCCCGCGCACCGCAACTAAGACCCGACACAGCCCAAAAATAAATAAATAAAATAAATATTTAAAAAAAGAGAGAGCGATAAGACTCACTTTTATTTCAAAATTAAGGATTCAGGATACATTTTTAATCTTTGATTCCTACAAGAAGGAAGGAAAGCAGGCTAACCCTAAAACCCAGGGCTATGCAAAAATGAGGATAGCATTGAGTTGAGAAGTCTCGTCACATGTGCAAAGGAAATCAGTAACACGAACACCACATCCCAGAAGACTAAACAAGATCCTTAAAATCCCTCTTTCTTTACCAAATAAATTCAGCTCTTTTGAGATGGAAATGGTAGAAGACACTCTTGAGATAACATTTAAGAAAATATATCCTACCTAATCTCAAAAAGGACTCAAGCTTGCCATTCAAGACAGCAAAAGAATTTTGAAAGAAAAGATGGCTAAAAGCTTGAGGGACTGAGGTTATCCCGAAAGTACTTACCTAAACCCTGGTTGGAGTAAGCTGCAAGTTTGGCTCTACGTTTCCCAGCAGCCAAAGCGAAAAGGGAAACAATCATTTTCAGTTACACAATTCATAAAACCCAGCAGACTTTTTTTTAAAAAAGGCCATTCCATGGATAAGCAGCTTTTTGCGTGACTCACATTCTCAACATGTTCTTTCCTATGGGTTCTCCATCAGGAGACAGGGTATATGGTGGATAATGCCTTCAACAATATCCTTCCACCAACACAACATTCAATTTCATATGGCGACTTCAGCAAACATATCAGCCCCTACTTAGCTCCTCTAGCAATCAATAAAATCAGAAGTTCCTGGAGGATATATTTCCAGTTGCCCCATCCTGCAGAGAGGGTCCCTCCCATCCACGCTCCCACAGTAACAAGGTTACAATAAGGCAAAGCAAAGGTCAGCCTTGGAAGACGTTCATCAACAAAGCAACCACTTCTGGACTCAGTGGTCCCTCAGATACTCCTCCTGGCTTCACAAGTTCCTGCCAGTTGTCGCTCGTTGATTGTGGGGAAATATACAACACCACCAACTGCAAAGGAAACTGCAAACCTAGCAGAAGCTGCAGGACACCATGAAGTGAATGAATCTGATCCTGAGGAACTGCTCAAAAGCCACCCAAACCTGTTGAGATAATGGTGATCTGTGAACAACTGAAGAGGAGAAACTCACAAAGAGGAGGAAGAAGGTAGCTTCGAGGAGAGGACATCAAAGAAGGGAGAGAGCCCTTCAGAAAACAGTTGAAGCATTTATGTTAAAGTGACTGTGTAGTTGAGCTGCAGGGGTCAAGTGTGAAGTGAAGAATACGCAAGTCTGAAAATCTGCCAGAAAAACGTAGCCCAAATTCCTTGTTCATGCTAAGCACGAACATGTGGTTATCATTAAAGCCCACATTTTGTTAAATATTAATCATTCTCATAAGTTTTTCATTTCTTTTTTCAAGATCAAGTCCCAATTAAACATTTTCCCCACTATTACCGTAAAAGTTTGATTCAACAAGTGGATTCATTTTAAGTGGCCTTTCTCAAGGAACAATTTGCTTTAGATAATCTGCACCCCTTACTGTAACTACTTTAACAACTAGGTTTAAGATCATAGGCAAAACCGAACAGGGAGACATTTGGCCAAATAAAACACCGACCTCCAGAGTTCAAGCTTCTACTAAGAAATAGTCAAGTTTCATTCAAACCTGGGAAGAGAGAACCGATTGACTGGGGTCAAAAACGTAACCAGTGAAATCCATCTTTCCTCTTGGAGAACTGTTTCCAAGAAGAACAGAAAATTGCAAAAGCACTATAAAAACATTTCAGTCCTTGTTAAAAGAGCTAAAATATTGTATTTGATTTGACTGTTGTGTTAATCTATTGAGTTCCTCTAGAGCTTAAGCCTACTGGTTTTAGAGGTTACCAGGAGTAAGAGACCTTTTAAAGAGAACATTCAAGTGTAAACAGAGATGGAATCTCCCAGCTGTCAAAATGGACAGTGAAGCTGGTTTCTGAAGCCAGACTGGAGAAACAGGTTGAGAACTGCAGGTTCCACCCATCTGGACTGAGAGAGGGTTCTCCGTAGTGGCCCCAAAGTGGCCGTTCAGCGTGGAAATGCTTCCAAGATGAAAATGCAAAAGAGCACGTGCAGAAGCTCTAAAACTCATGGTCCTTCCTTCGTTGGGTCCTTGTGACGTCCGCTGCCCCAGAGCAGAGGCCAGTTCAGGAAGGTGGCCGGTTGTCAGCTGGTCTGGAGTAAATGTCTTCCCATGCCTGACTAGCAGTGACACAGAGCCTGACACGGGGCTGTCCTACTTACGAGCGGAGCGGTGAAAACCAGGCGCTGAGTCCCAGAACTGCTGACTCAAGGCTCTGTGATAGAACAGAAATCCAGAACAGCTGGGCCAGAAATAGCAACCATGCGCATCTACTGATAGCTAATTAGCATAACATCTGAGGGCAGTGACTGAATGAGTGTGAGTGTGTGTGTGGGGGGGGGCATGTGTGTGTGCACATGTGTGCTACCAAACCCTAAATATACTTCCTTCTTTTCATAACCATCCCATAGACCCTAACTATGTAACCCACTAGGCACCCTGCCTAACCGTCACTGGATGCAATTACCTTATAACTTAGCGCCTGAGGAAAAGGGATTATTTTTCCCAAATACCCGGATTTTTTAGGAATTGATCTGTCCATGGGAAGACAATCTTGCCGTGACAGCAGATTGACCCAATTCCTGCCCCATCCCACTGACCCTAAGAAAATGTGCGAGAGGCATCACCAGGTCTCGTGACAGCTTTCAGAGGCTGGTAGCTTATAAAAGTTCAGTGCAGAATATGTGTATGGTATATTCACATTTTTTTGCATCTCTTTAAGCCATTAATGCAGAAAAAGATGAAGGGGTCCTACTTTATGTCAACATTTCCCTGGGGCAGTAATTGTCTAGCCTGGGAACATGCCTCTGGTCCCCTAGCATTGGGGACAGCAAGGTGTGGCTCCCTGGTTTCTGGGAGGTCCACATCGCCCTCCAGAGGGGTCTGCTCTGACCCTTTCAAACTAGGGTAGCCGCCCCTCAGTACCCCCAGCATCCAGTTTCTCCTTACAAAGCAGAGGTTTGGGCCAGGTCAGCTCCTGGAGGGCTGAGGCCATGCCTCCCATATGCCCCACGAAATGCCCAATGCCGGGGACACAGAGACCCTCCTGAAATGCAAATATCTAAAATTATAAAGTGGCAGCCAACCTAACATGGGGTCCGGGGCACCACTGGGAATGGAAGGCGGGCTCCCGGGCCTCACGCTGCCCTGACACCTCCCACGCCCGCAGAGCTGGGCTGGGGACTTCCATCCAGGCCTTCACTGGCCCCTCAAAGCTCCATGCACACCCTGCTCCTCTCTGGACCCCAAATCAGGTCAGAATCCCTTCCAGCTTTGGAGAAGTCTCCCAACTGCACCCCAATAAGCAGGGTCAGGGGAGCCCTGCCTGGCGGCCCACTCTCCTGTCTTCCCCCAGAAATGGGAAAAAGAATTTGAGGACTGGGACTTCCCTGGTGGCGCAGTGGTTAAGAATCCACCTGCCAGTGCAGGAGACGTGGGTTCGAGCCCTGGTCTGGGAAGATCCCACATGTCGCGGAGCAACTAAGCCCGTGCGCCACAACTACTGAGCCCCTGAGCCTCTGCTCTGGAGCCCGCAAGCCACAACTACTGAAGCCCGCGTGCCTGGAGCCCATGCCCTGCAACAAGAGAAGCTACCACAATGAGAAGCCCGCGCACCACAACGAAGAGTAGCCCCCGCTCACCACAAATAGAAAAAGCTCACGCGCAGCGATGAAGACCCAATGCGGCCAAAAATAAAAAATAATAAATAAATTAAAATAAAAAAAAAAGAATTTGAGAGCTGGGATCACGGGTCCCGCCTGCTCCATACTGGCTCCGCCCAGACTGAGGAGGCCACCATTTACCGAACTGTGTTTGGAGAACAGAGTGACGGGCTTCCTCGCTGTGCTCCTGGGGCTGAAGCCAGCCAGGTGGAGCTTCAGACACGCCTGCCTGCAAACACTGGGAAGCTCAGCAGCCCCCAAACACCGGTGCCTGTTCATGAGACTGGCCGAGAGCCGGAGGCCCAGGTCAGACAGCCTCTGCTTGTCCCGCCAGGACGGTGATTCTCAGCAACATATCCACGCCCAGGGCTGCCCTGCAAGAAGTGGGTCTGACAGGCAGGAGAGTGAGTGAAATGAAACTGGGTTCACGTAAACAAATGAATGAGGCCAGATGAGACCCCAGTCTGCTCAGTGCAGCATCTCATCACCAGAGAGTCTCAGCATCAGCAACCCCAAGGATGGTCCTGACCCCACCTACGAAATTAACCACTGAGCTGTGAGTGGGCAAACGGCCTAGCTCTGTGCGCGAGGATGTGCAGTATTTCTCAAGGGGTTCACTCCCCTGAGCTGTGCGCGAGGATGTGCGGTATTTCTCGAGGGGTTCACTCCCCTGAGCTGTGCGCGAGGATGTGCGGTATTTCCCGAGGGGTTCACTGCCCTGAGCTGTGCGCGAGGATGTGCGGTATTTCCCAAGGGGTTCACTCCCCTGAGCTGTGCGCGAGGATGTGCGGTATTTCCCGAGGGGTTCACTCCCCTGAGCTGTGCGCGAGGATGTGCGGTATTTCCCGAGGGGTTCACTCCCCTGAGCTGTGCGCGAGGATGTGCGGTATTTCCCGAGGGGTTCATTGCCCTGAGCTGTGCGCGAGGACGTGCGGTATTTCCCGAGGGGTTCACTCCCCTGAGCTGTGCGCGAGGATGTGCGGTATTTCCCGAGGGGTTCACTGCCCTGAGCTGTGCGCGAGGACGTGCGGTATTTCCCGAGGGGTTCACTCCCCTGAGCTGTGCGCGAGGACGTGCGGTATTTCCCGAGGGGTTCACTGCCCTGAGCTGTGCGCGAGGTTGTGCGGTATTTCCCGAGGGGTTCACTGCCCTGAGCTGTGCGCGAGGATGTGCGGTATTTCCCGAGGGGTTCACTGCCCTGAGCTGTGCGCGAGGATGTGCGGTATTTCCCGAGGGGTTCACTCCCCTGAGCTGTGCGCGAGGATGTGCGGTATTTCTCGAGGGGTTCACTCCCCTGAGCTGGCAGGAGAAGCGTACCACCCTAGAGGCCAGGGAGAAGGTCTCCTCATTCCCTCTCCCGCTAGGAAAAGCTCTCAAGTCTGGGAGAGGTGCTGACAGAGAGACGGGAGCATTTGAGGGCTGCCCACGGTGGGCCAAACATCCCACCAGAAACCGTGGTGAGCCCAGGCCACCTGCCTCTCCCCAGACGCCAGGCTGCATTCAGGGTGGTGTGTCTCAGGGTTGTTGCCCCCTGGCCTTCCTGCACCAACACAGAACCAGCTCCTCCTTGCAAGAAGTTCAGCTGCTTCCCCCGTCTCATTCCTTCTGGGTCGTCCAGGCAGCCGCTGGCCAGGTTTCCAAGTTACTGATTCCTTAGGGACCGCCATCCCCAGTAGGCAGAGCGGGAGGTCAGCTCTGATGTTTGCTGAGGTTCATATCTGCCTGCCCCACGTGCCAACACAGCAGGCTCTTTGCCATAAGCCCCCCGAGGTCCAAAGCCCCTGGTCAGCTGTGGCTGCCTTTGCAAGAGTGAGGGCTTTCGACTTGCACTCCTGGAAAGTCTTTATCTTCAGATTCCCTGTCTGGCTCCAGCCTCTTAAAGCTCGACTAATCGCCACATAATGCTCTCCAAACAGCTTTAGTAGGTCAGGGTGTCTGCTGGGCACAAACGCCGCAGACGGGTCAGGGTGTCTGCTGGGCACAAACGCCACAGACGGGCAGGGCTGAAGGAACGAGGAAGGCCTGTCGGAGCTCTGCCACCTTGGTGGACAGTGTCCCTCCCAGGACACCCCCTTTGCTTCAGCCAGGGTTGGGAAGCAGAGAAATGAAGCCCCCTCTCCTCCCCATGGACTCTCTCAAAGTCACATCTGTTCTCCCCAAGGCTTGTGGCCTAATGATTACCAGTGGACATGGGGGAGGGGGGAGGGTGGGAAAACTCCGGGAGAAAAGCCATTTGCACTGGAAATGTGGGATTATGTCATCATTTCCACAGCAGCCATCAGAAGCAGGGGGAGGCTGCAGGAAGTCACCCAGCATGCCTGCAAGAACAGAACATCTGTCGATTCTGTAATAAGATGTGCCCTGGGCTTTCTTTGCTAAGACACCAGGTCTCACTGCCCCACTGCTCTCCCCTCCAAGCCCAAAGAGGGGAAGACAAAGCCATAGATGTCAGGGGCACTGCCGTCGCCTGGGCATGGTGAAAACACACAGAGGGCGTAACAGCTCCAACAAGAGAGGCCTGGCTGGAGATGGGCACTGATGGAGGATGTATCTCCAAATCATGAGACCAACAGGGACCTCAGACTCTGGCCCAGACCTGGCGAATAACAACTTCCATTTCAGTGAAATGAAATTTTCATTTGTACATTTTTGAAACTTGCTTCGCAAACTTCCAAGGACCCGACAAAGGGAAAAAGACAGGACTTATTTGGATCCCTGGATCCAGGCCACAGCCCCGCTGAAAAGAGCAGCCATGCAGAGACACTGGAGCTGGCCAACACCCTGAAGCCACAGCTGAGGGTGTACTTAGGGCGATGGGACCACAGCTGTCCCTGGTCCTGTCCAGTCCGCTGGGCCAGGACAGGGAGTCTCAGGGTCTGGGGGCCCTGATCAGTCCTGAAACCACTCCTGCCCTGCCAAGCAGCTGGAGACATCTTTTAAAAATGCAAATCTGCTCAGATCTCTGCCTGCCTCCGGGCTTCTGGACTTTCTTAAAATAAAGCCCTAGGAGCCAATGGCCCAATGGCCGAAAAGCTGGAACAATCTGAGCGACCAAATAAAGTAGTATTGTATTATAACTCAAAGTATAAAATAGATACCCGCGAGTCCATATTGATATAAATAAATGACTGAATAAGTTAATAAATGGAGGAGAAGAGACAAATCTCCCATGCAGAAGAATTCCAAAAAATTTATGCAGATACTCCCCCTAAAAGAGGGGGCACAACTCCCCAGTCCTGAGATGTGCCCATAGTGACTTCCTTCCAAAGAGGACAGTATGGAAAAGGGGACAAAAAAGAGAAACTTGACAGTCAACACGACCCCAGCCAAGCGATCAAGGTCAACGTGAACAGTCATAAAACACGTTGACGGTAAGTACCCTTGATATGATGTGATGAAAATGGCACTTTACCTCTGTGATCTTCCTCCCCAAACCCATAACTCTACTCTAATCATGAGAAAAACATCAGACGAATCCCAGCTAAGGGGCATTCGACAAAGTACCTGACAGTCCTCCTCAGAACTGTCAAGGTCATCAAGAACAAGAGAGTCTGAGGAACAGTCACAGCCAAGAGGCGCCTAAGGAGACGTAAAGACTAAGTGCCATGTCGTATCTTGGATGGGGTCCTGGGACAGAAAAAGGACATTAGGGAAAAGGTAAGGAAATCGGAATAAACTGTGGACTTTAGTTAATAACAATGTGTCAGTATTGGTTCATGAATTGCATCAAATGAACCACGCTGCTGCTGAGATGTTAATAATAGGGCAACTGTGTGCTTGGTAAATGGGTACACTTGATACTACTGTCTCGATTTTTTTTGGTAAGTCTAAAACTATTCTTAAAAGAAATCTATTAATCGAAAAAAATTCTACCGAGAAAAAAAAATAAAGCCCCCAATCCTTAACATGAGCCACGGTGTGCCAACCACCGGCCCCTGACCACTGTGCTACCCCCTTCCCTTCTCTGCCTGCCCCAGCCTCCAAGGGACCTCTTCAGTTTTGCTCCCTTCTCTTTCCTCAAGGTTTCTGCAGATGCTGTTCCCTCCCCTGCCCGTGTGTAGTTAAGTCCACTTAGCCTTCAGTTCTCAGCTTAGAAGTTGCCTCCCCCGGGAAGCCCTCGGGGACAAGGGACCAACAGAGAGGCAGGTAGACCTCAAGAGATAATGGGCAAGGAAGAGCGTCTGCTCCATGGAGTATCATCCAGATAAGAGAGATTCAGGTCCAGCTCCATCCCCACCTCCTCATCACTGCGTGTTCTAGAACCACATCTGCACACAACGAGCCTCCTCTCCCCTGATTCCTCTATTACTTCTGGACACTGGCTTGGCAGGTGATCATCAATGCGTTGGCCACCCCTTGTACTCTCACTCTCTCCTTCAGCTTAGCTTTGGGCACCTCTGTGCCTCCCCAGTAGCAGGACTCTCTGAGGCCACAGGCTTCCCCTTCTCAACACACCCAGGTGTGTTTAGCCCTCCACAAGAAAAGACTATCTGAAAATGCTCTTTAGAGGACTTAATAGCTAAGCAGAATAGTTTCTAATCAGAACCAGCCATTTGCATAGAAACAGGAGTTCTAAATACTTGCTGTGGATTAATTTTAAGTGCTGTCTTGGCCATTGTACTCAGATATCTGGTCAGTGTAGATGTTGCTGTGAAGGTTTTTTAGATAAGAGTAACATCTAAATCAGTAGACTTTAAGTAAAGCAGATTACCCCCCATAATGTGGGTGAGCCTCACCCAATCAGTTGAAGGCTTTAAGAGACAAAGACTGAGGTTCCCCAAGGAAGAAGGAGTTCTGCCAGCAGACGGCCTTTGGACTCCAGCTACAACATCAATGCGTCCCCAGGCCTCCAGCCTGTTGGCCTGCCTTGCAGTTTTGGGATTTGCCAGTCTCCACATTTTCATGAGCCAATTCCTTAAAATAAATTTCTCTCTAAACAGGCAGACCTCCGAGGTAATATAAGTATGGTTCCAGACTACCACAATAAAGCGAATATCACAATAAAGTGAGTCACACGAAGTTTCTGGTTTCCCAATGCATATAAAAGTTACTTTTACACTATACTGTAGACTATTGTGTTCAATAGTATTGTCTAAAGAAACCATTGTACATACCTTAATTAAAAAATACTTTATTGCTAACAAATGCTAACCGTCATCTGAGCCTTCAGTGAGTCATGATCTTTTTGCAATAGTAACATCAAAGATCACCAATCACAGATCACCATGACAAATATACTAATGCGAAAGTCTGAAATATTGCGAGAATCCTCAAAATGTGACACAGAGACACGAAGGGAGCAAATGTCGGGAAAATGAAGCCAATAGACTTGCTCAATTCAGGGTTGCCACAAGCCTTCAATTTGTAAAAAACTCAACATCTGCAAAGTACAATAAAACAAGTTCTGCCTGTATGTGTGTATATATATTCCACTGGTTCTGTTTCTCCGGAGAACGCCAATTAATACACCAATACTCACACAGGACGTCCCCTTTGTTACATGGAGAGCTTGCTAGCATGGATAAACTTCAAATCAACTACAGCCCAAACAATCACACATGGCATCACGGGTCCAAACTGTCAACGCCTTCTTGGCCCCATCCTAAATGCAGCTCCCCAGGGCCTAAGGGACAGAGACCACCAGGCCCCTCCTCTCTGGGGGCAGCGGCTTGGAAGGAGAGCTTTGTACAATACCTGCTTAAGTCCTTGGCTAGACCTTGGCAGGTGGGAACGGAAGCTTCGACTCCATCACCAGCTGGAGTGGAAGGCAAAGGTGCGTGTCCATCACCAGCTGGGGCGGAAGGCAAAGATGTGTGTTCTGAGGCCGGGGGAGTGAGATCCACACGGGCAGCAGCTGGGTGGGTGCTGGGGACACAAAGGGAGAATTATTCCCAGCGGAACTCGGCTCCTTTTTGGCACATTCATCAGGCCCGCTCACCCCTCCCAACCCAGTCACACACATGGCATTGGGTATTTAAAGACCCAGCACACTGGCTCCCCACCGGGTTCCCCAGGCCTCTGCTTAGACACAGTCGGGGTGCACCTTCCAGTGCAGCAGCCCCCAGGCCAGGCTGTGAATTCCCCCCCCCACCCCTTAGGCTGCAGGCAGCTCGGGTGTCAGAACACTGAGTTGTCTTGTTTGAGTTTTGTTTGGGGGAAGGGAATTTCATATGATCGTTTCTCATCACTTTTTAATAAGCAGTGAAACTCTGGGAGTTGAAAACTAAAATACAATTTTGCAAACTCCCCAGGATTTGGCCCAAAACTCTGAGGCTGAGAAAAGTCGAGGTGAAGAGGCTGATGTGTAACCAAGGAACCTGCACCAGGAACTTGCCGGGATCCCTCTTCCCTGGGGAAGGATTCCCAGAGCACAGCCCTGTCCCTGGTTTAATGGGTGAGTGCCCCCTGCTGGACATCCAGGGAAAGGCTGGGAGTGCAGGGAGGCCCCCAGCAGGAGGGAAGGTAGCAGGGGCTTCCCTGGTGGCACCGTGGTTTAGAGTCGGCCTGCCGATGCAGGGGACGCGGGTTCGTGCCCCGGTCCAGGAGGATCCTGCATGCCGCGGAGCGGCTGGGCCCGTGAGCCATGGCCGCTGAGCCTGCGCGTCTGGAGCCTGTGCTCAGCAACGGGAGAGGCCACAGCAGTGAGAGGCCCGCGTACCGCAAAAAAAAAAAAAAAGGAGGGAAGGCAGGAAGGACAGCCACCTGCAGACACACCCTTGGATCCAAAAGGCACCAGGCTTGGAGCTCAAAAGAGGTTCTGATCTTCCCCTTTGGCAAAAGCAAGACTAGCAAGGCCGTACACAGACTTCCAGGGCGGGTTAGCCCTCCCAGCCTCTCCGGCTGTCCGCACTGCTGTCCACACTGTGTGGCTCAGTACCGAGAGCCTGAAACCCAGCCAGAGGTCGAATCTGGGGTTACGAGTTTCACAGCCTCGTGCTGGGGACTCACTGCTTCCCTGTGGGCGTGAGCTCCTGCTGGCAGCTCCCGCACTGCAGGAAGGCAGGACGTTAGGGTTTCCAGGTTTCCGTGTCAAGGGTGTCCTGCTAATCTCCACCTCCTCCACGTCCCCTGCGAGGCTGGCTTCCCGGCCTGGAGGACGGCTGCCACGGGCACCGCACACCCAGTACAGCGAAAGAACTCTCAGTCTAGCCCCGAATCCCCGTCGCAGCTCTCAGCAGGTCTTGCAGGGCCGGGCTTCTGCCCCGCGCCTCGCCCCACGGTCCTCACCCTCACCTGCTCTGCTCTGACCAGCCGGACCCCCCTCCCCGGGTTCCCACAGCACTGGCTGCCCCTGCTGTCTCCTGGCCTTGGAAGCCCCCCTCCTCCCCGGGCCAGCAATTGCTCCGCTGCCCGCGTCCTGGCTTGGCCTTCACTATTCCGCAGCTACGAAAACAGCAGTAGCTTGCCCCTGCTGGTGCAAATGTCCGGGGTGGCTCTGTCCTAGGTGCCTGAGCCTGTGAGCCCGGCCCTGTGTTAAATACTTCACATACGTGACCTCGGGAAGCGCCACAACAGCCTTTGAGTCAGATGTCACCACCCTCACTTTACAGAGATCAAAGCCGAGGCTTGGAGGGGCGAGGTCACAGAGCGAGCAGGCGGGGGAGCCAGGATGGGAACCCAGGCTCTGAATCCTTAACACAGCACCGAGAGCCTGAAACCCAGCCAGAGGTCGAAGCTGGGGTCCAGCTCCATGCCCACTTTCTAACGGACCCCCTAGCACACACCCGGAAGCCCCCAGCTCCTCCTCAGTGACTCCCATCACCAGTGACTCCCATCACCTGGGACTTGAAGACCGCGAGGGAGACCGAGCTCCCTGAGGACAGGGGCTTTGTCTCTCAGATTCACCCCAGCAGCCCAATATCCAGCCGGGCCACCCACAGTGGGCACTCGGACAGGCAGAGGGAGAGCCGGGGACGGGGTGGGGGGAGTCCCGAATGGCTACGACCAAACCGGGTTCAGGGAGCAGAGACAGAGCTGGAACCACATGACCTTCTCCCCTGGGCCTCATGGAAACTAGGAGAAAAACAGAGCAGAGAGTAATGATCCTGGCTAAGCCCAGAGCAAGGCAATCCACACGTGAACAGAAATTACAATGAGCTCGTGGGCAGAACCGGCAGAAGTGCAAAGTGGGTTTACAGATGGCACGACGCCTTGGCTGTTCAAACTGCTGTTTGTCACAACATGGACAGTGGCTGAAATAACATTTTTCGTAAAGAGATGACTCAAACGAATAATGAAAACTACGGGGGGCTGTTAAGCTCCTTAAGAAAGCCATTTTCACACTCTGGAAAGCTACATTTATTCTTATCCATAAGCAGTGAACAGGCCACTTACAAACTCAAGCCTTCAGTCTGAAATTTGCTTTCGAAAGAAATTACACTGGCCGAGCCCCTTCCTCTGCACACCCCCTGAAGATTTTATTTAATTTAATGCAAACAGAATAGGTGACACAGTTCGTGGACACAACTCCATCAAAGTGCAAGGAAAGGTTTCTGCCTTTGAAAACCCTGGCAGAGGGGAGGAGCTGTGGCCTCAGAACAAGGCCAACCCCTCGGGGAAGCACAGTGACAGTTACACTGTGATGAGGGTGCCTCGAGGCTGACCGCATGCCCCCACCCCTGAGAAAACCCTGTGGTCCCCTCAGCTCTTCAGCCTGGAGACCGGATGCCTGCCCCCTCCACCCTTCACTTGGTTGGCACCCAGACCACCAGGGCCACACCCTTCCGGCGCTGGCCTGTTCCCATCAGCTAAAGGCACCAAACAAATGACTCAACAGCTCTTTTAAGAATGATGGCGCCCCTCCCTCCTGGTCTGCAGCCTGCCCTTGGTCCAACCCCAGAGGCGGGGAGGTCAGGCCCCAACAGGGAAAGCTTCAGTGACTCACGACCGAAGCTCTGACACACGGGCACCTACAGATGCCTCCCGGCCCCACAGAAGTCCCACTGTCCCCTCTTAACCCTCCTCCTCCCCCAAATTTCTCCCCAGCTTGGCTAGTGGCCCCACCAGCTGTCCAGGCCCTGGACCAGAAGTTGAGACTGTCCTTGACTCTCCTTGTTCTCTCGCCCCATCATCGCCCCTCCATGCTGAGTCACATCCCTTGTCCTTCCAGAATCTGTCCCCTTTGCCCTGCTGGTCCAGGCCTGCAGCCTCTCTGGGCAGGGCTCCTGCACATCCACCCCCCAACACACACACAGACACCAGGATGTCCCAACTCGAGTTCTGATCAGGTCCTTTCTTTTTTCTTTTCTGCGGTACGCGGGCCTCTCACTGTTGTGGCCTCTCCCGTTGCAGAGCACAGGCTCCGGATGCACAGGCTCAGCGGCCATGGCTCACGGGCCCAGCCACTCCGCGGCATGTGGGATCTTCCCGGACCAGGGCACGAACCCGTGTCCCCTGCATCGGCAGGCGGACTCTCAACCACTGCGCCACCAGGGAAGCCCTGATCAGGTCCTTTCATTGCCTGAAGGCCACCCCCCGCCACTTTCCACGCCTTACACCTGGTGGAATACAGGTGAAACTCCTGGACCTCGCAAGCTGGGGCTCCCGCAGCCCAGTTCTGTCCCCTCCCGGGTTTGTCCTCCTGTTGCCCTGACCCCACCAAGCCAGTCTCCAAGGGCTCCTGGCAGTTTCTTGCCTCTGTGTCTTTGCTCTAGCAGACCCTGCCCCTGAATCCCCGCCTACCTCTCTCAGGCCCCCTCCTAGCCCACCCCATAATCATCCTGCAGTGTCACCCAAAAGAGGAAGCTCCCCCCATCCCCAGCAGGGGTAACGATGCCCACCCTGCATTGCCAGGCTTAACTGGGCCTGGCTTCTGCATATGCTGTTGTTTTCTGCTAACACGTCCTCTTCTCCTATTAGAGACTCAGCCACTGTGGTCTCTCCAGCCCCCAGCACGGGGCCTGGCCCGGAACAAGTGCACGGCACATGGCAGCTCCTTCCCTCCCGCCCCCTGGCCTCCCAAACGTGCAGGCCACCGACAGTGGGACAACTGTCCTATCTTCTTGGAATCTCAGAGTCCAACCGTCTTGAGGTGGGACCAGCAACATAAGCTGCAGGAATGCAGATGAAAGCAAAGTGGAAACGCAAGGCCCCGTGTGCCTGAAATGTGAGAATTTCAGGAGGGTGACGACAGCAACGTGCTGAACCGAGCACGGGGCCCTGGGTGACTGCCCAGGTCACATGCCCACGAAGTCAGCCCTCGTTCCAGACCCCGAGGGAAAGCTTCCATAGGGCCCCTCCAAGGCCCCCTGAGCTGCCAGAGGGCCTTGTTGCTGGAGCAGATAACCAGGTCAGCCTCCCTTGCCAGCTCCTGTCCACTCAAGTCTCCCGTGAGCGGCAGTGACTTGTCTTAGAGACGTTATTCTCAGGGAGTCGGGCCCTTTCCAATGCCCAGTACCACTCCCAGCCCTCAGTGGGAACCTGTGGGCAGCTGTCAAGCCCAGCACAGAGCGGGGCAGAGCCCTGAGACGGGGTCCACATCTGCCTTCTCAGTTGTCTTCTTTTCTTTCTTTTTGGCCATGCCACGTGGCACGTGGGATCTTAGTTTCCCAACCAGAGATCGAACCCGTGCCCCCGGCACTGGAAGCGCGGAGTCCTAACCACTGGACCGCCAAGGAATTCCCCTCAGTTGGCTTCTGCAAGGCACTTACATTCACTTGCCCTTGATCTCCTCCCCTATAAAATGGGCCAGGAATAGGGCTGCAAAGACCCTTCTAGTTGTAAAAGTCCACTAATCCCTTTTCCCATGTAAGGAGTTAATCAGTGTCTCCTATGGAATAACAAAGAAGCTGAATTCAAATTCATGTAAAGTATTTGTATTTTTGGAAGATGAAGGAAATGTTGATTTAATTTAAGCCTTTTATTTTTTAAGGGAAGGGCTGACAAAAAAAAAGGGCAAATAAACTCACCATACTTTCAGCAGACAGAAATGGCATGTCGATCAAGGCATTCTTTCCTGCGAGGCCCAGCTGGACAAGACCTCTGAAACCTTCTCAACACAGATCCCTAAGGAACCACTACTAACGGGTCAGAGTTTGCCATCCCTGATTCAGTACCTCACCAAGGTCATCACTAACAACAACTGGTCCCATTAACTGTTTGGATGCAGTCGCCACCCACACGAGACCTGAGAAACACAGGGCATGTTGCTTCAGGGCTGGCACTCAGCCCGACAGTCCTCCAAGCCCAGCTGTAGTGAGATGCCGTCACCAGCTGTTGTCTCTTGACACCCTGTCCAGGGCTTTTGAGTCCTTGGCGGATCCCCCACTGAACTGATAGCAGGTTTCATTTCAGAGATCGGAGAGAGTTGCCAAATTAAGCCCCCGTCTAAGGACAAACACCAGAGTGACCTTGGCTGTCACGGGAGTGTGATAACGGCCCCCAAGATACAAGCCGAGCATATCACGTCCTGTCGGGCCAGATGGGCGAGAGCATCTTATCTCCTATTTCACATCACCATCTGGAAGGTATTAACACAATAGCCCTTCCTCACAGGCCCCCTTGATTTTTTTCTTCCTGAATCCCCAAGTGCACACGATCACGTAATAGGGCAAGAGCTAAGGCCAAAGACTCAGCTCAGGCTGAAAGTGAGATGCAAGCCAGAGAAAGAAAAGCGCTTTGAAATTGCTGGTTTGGAGAGCTACGTTCGGTCGACAGGAGCACCGGACAATCAGTCCAACCGAGGCCTGGGGTTTGATAAGAGGAGTCTCCGAGATGGGAGATCCTGCATCACCCTCCTCCGAGATGCAGCCGCTGAGAAGCAACAAAGCCCAAATCAGAAAGCGCCCAGAGAGGCTTGCAAATTGGCTGACAACTCCAAGACAGGCACATCAAGTGATCTCTAGTCGCGAGGGAGATATTCCAGCCTGTGAAGAGCAGCCCACATGAGAGTATAAATGCCACCGACCTTCAGACGTCTGGCCGTAGGCTGGCTCTGCACAGTTAACCCTGAACAGGCTTGTCGGTTCCTTCCCAGCACACTCATACCCTTTTCACAGAGTGAGTCTGTGCTCAAAGGACAGAGATTACTTTTAAGCTTGGCAGAAGCAAAACTTAATCAGGAAGGAAAATATTAACTAAAGGGAAAGTCATAAATACCATCCCAAAACTACACGAGGCTTTGATCTGGGTTGGGTCATCCAGCCCATTAATTCCCACCATTGTCTCTCCCAGTTCCTTGCATCCCTCTTCCCAGGTGCAAGATTCCTTGCGTGCCTTGACGGTCCTTGGTAACAGAAAATGCAGAGCTGAGGATACCGAGGACAAAAGGAAACTGATCTCAGATATCCAAGATTTAACTATTTATTCAGAAAGTCAAACCTACGTACTACATAAAGCAGCTCCAGAACCATGAAAAACCGAACCAAGAACAAAATCCTGTGCTAGTTTGAACCCTACGAAGCTGTCAATATTTTGACAATTGCCAATGTGGCGATTCCTGTGCTTCAACCTAACAGTAGCCAGCTGGACACCGGAAACGCAAAGGTTCTGAACAGATATACAGGTGCATCCCAACTGGCTCAGCCTGCTAGGCACTGGTTATGTAACTCTATTTCATGAGCACGTACCTTCATTCAACATGTAGCTTTTAAATGGTACAAAGGAATTCGGTTATTCAGAGAAGACTTTCAGGTGATCCCTTTTCTAAGTTAAAACAACAGCGCCCCCACTTTATCCCTCGGTTTTTAACAAGGTGCTTGCTTAAATAAAGGTTCAGCTAACCTTTCTGAAGCAGTTGAACCTACCCACGCACACCCATAGCAGAAAGACCAAAAAAAACCTTATTGTGCAAACAGATGAAACCCAAAGAAACCACATGATTTGGAGCAAGAGGAAAAACAGAAGCTGTAAGTCAGTATGAATTCCCTGTGCTTTCAACTCTGGAAAATTCTGAATTTGGAAACTCTAGTGAGATGATCGCGCTGAGCAGGGGCCATCCCCTACTCCTGGCTCTTTGGTCAGAAAGCTCAGCCGCCAGCTGCTGGGTCGGGTGTTTCCTACCCTGAGGAGCCATTAACAGCCAGACAGGTGAGGAGAAGAGCATCTGGACACGTTGCTTTACCCAGTGGTTCTCCGATTGTGGACTCCAGACCAGCAGTAGCAGCGGCATCCGGGAACTTGTTAAAAAGGCAAAACCCTGGGTGCCTCCTCAGACCTCCTGAATCAGACACTCTGGGGATGGGGCAGCAATCTGGGCTGGAAGTGGGTTATTTTGAGGCATGCTAACGTTTGGACCCCATGGACGTGAGTCAGGTGAGTAGTTTTCCAGCTGTGTCCACGGGAGACCTCAAGGTCTAAAGAGACCCCTCAGCCTGGATTCCTGACTACAGGAAAAGCACCGAAGGTTCCCAGATGTAACCAGGGTGCCCCATTTTACTCTGTTTAACAAATGGTAGTAGAGCTGGAAGGTTCCAATTGAAAAACAATTCTGCTGCTTTATAAAAAAAATAGAAAATATTGAACAGATGGGAGTACAAGTGGCCACGGGCAATCTAGTCATTTGTAGAACGTTCTGGAGGGTCTGGGCTTGGCTTTCTGTGCCATCTGGGGATGTCAAAAGCCAAAGGGAAGCTCAACCATTTACAGGGGGTTCAGGGGCTGTTTCCCGAAGAGGGAGCAAGTTTGATGTCGTCCAGTGGCTTTAACTGGACAGAAGGGGAGCGTCAAAATCCCTTTCATTTTATTTGAGAATTGCTGCAGGGATGGGGGTAGCTTCTCTCTTTGTTCTTGTTCAGAAAGAAGAGTTGAAAGGGAAGGATCAGTACCAAAGAATTAGTAGCGGCAGAAAGGAGGGAGAGAGTCCTGCTCTGCTTTCTCTCTGGTGGCTTAAAGAAAATGCTCCAGCCCCACTTTTCTTGTTTTAATAATTTTTAACATATTTTTATTTTAATTTAAATTAATTTAAGGTACCAACCCTGCTTCTGCGGGGCAGCAAACCTCTAGAGGACGTTGCAGGCTGCCCTCTGCCCAGGTTTGTTCCTTCCCCGTCCCTCCTCACCTCTCCCCCTGCCTCTCCTGTCTCTGCTCTGAACAGGAAATGGAGGGGGGGAATCCTTGGGTGATGCTATGATCTGAATGTTTGTGTCCCCCCAAATTCCTATGTGGAAGTCCCAGTGCCCAAGGTGATGGTATTAGGAGGTGGGGCCTCTAGCAGGTTAGATCATGAGGCTGGAGCCCTCATGATGGGATTACCGACTTTATAAAAGAGACCCTGCAGAGCTCCCCAGACCTTTCCATCACGTAAGAGCACAAGGAGAGGTGTGCAACCAGGAAGAGGGCCTTCACTCGACCATGCTGGCACCCTGATCATGGACTTCCAGCCTCCAGAGCTGTGAGCAATAATTTCTGCTGTGTATAAGCCACCCAGCCTGTGGTATTTGTTATAGCAGCAGGAACAGACTAAGACAGATGGGGTGGGGAGGCAGGGTCATTTCTGAGGTCTAAAAAGCCACCAGCACACACCCAGAATGCCCTTCTCAGTCACTCCCACAGAGCAGCAAGGTTAAGTACAGTTGATTCTCTTTATTCACAGTAACTATGTTCTATGAAGTCACCCTGGACACTGAATTAGCAGACACTAAACCATTGCTCCTAGAGGAAATCTAGGGTTAGGTTCCTGCAAGCCACTGGTCCCAATATTTTTGTCAACCGATCAAAACATAATCTTGCTTTATGTGAGTTTCTATTTAAAAACATCTTATTTAATATATAATTGATTCCTTAACACTGAATTTACAGTAGATAGCACTGTAACTCACACCCAAACGAAGCTTATCTAACAAGTATTTTCTACATCAGGTACATCACAGCCTTCTTGCACTTTGAAACACTGGACAGCACTTCAGCACTGTGCTTGGGGGCTATTTTAAACAGCAAAATCATCAACACAATCGCAAAAAGCACGGCACTAACTATACTGTGAAAGGACACTTTTCATAATACGAGAGCTGTGGCAAGAAGCCAGAGGTCACCTTGCTCCACTTCAGCTGGGAGCACGGTCGCCAGGTGACCGAAATTTTGTGCTGCTCTGCATGTGTTCACAAATGACCATGAAAGAGCCTTGAGTGTCAATCTTGGGGTTACAAATAAATCTCAGTGAGGAAGCAAACTCACAAACACGGAATCTGCAAATAACTCGGATCGACCGTATTCTGTAGACAGAGTTGGTAACCAAAGCCAGACCAATCTCTGCTCCTACCAGAACTACCTCCTTCCCACCAACTTCCAGTAAAAATAGGACAATACAACTCCAGACAAATGTCCAATCACACTGGCAAGGCACCAAAGTTGCTCAGTCGGCATTGAGATCTACTGAGCCTTTCCACTGGAAAATAAAGCCAGAGAGCTGGCCAAGCTCTCAGCACTGATGAACTCAGTACTCAGCCACCGGTCCCTTCCTGCATCCTGTGATCACGCTCGGTCATGGTCACAGGTGACACAACTTCTTTACTCATGTCTTTCTCGGACTTGAGAGGCCAGCGATGTAGGCGGGACCCCGTGGCGTGGGGGGAAGGGGGAACCCGGCTCCCTGCAGCCAGTGGAGAAGCTCAGAACCAGGTTCGGTAGCCAAGCTGGACCTGCTTCAAACCCCAGCTCTGCCACTCACTAGCCACGTGTCTCTGAGCCTCTCTGTCTGCTCACCTGTAACACAGCAGTTGTAACAGAACCCCCTACCTGCTGGGGCTGTTGTGAGGATTTACGGAGATACACCCCGCATGGTGCCTGGAGCACAGGAAGTGCCCTCAGTGGGAGCTTAAAGAGCTGACGTCACGGGACTACTATGGGGCCTGGGACAGGTCATTCAAAATACAGTCTCGGGTTGAGGCGGGAACTTCAGAAGCGCCAGTAACACCCCCCGGTGGACATTGGTTCTCCTGAGTCACCCAGCCAAGTCCTCCTGTATCCTCTGCTCTCACGGCCCCTTGGCGTCCCTCGAGCACTGGATGAGGATGATCTCAGCCCCACTCCTTTCCCTAAGGGAGGCTGAGCCTCTCTGGCTGCAGCTGGAGGTCCCTAGGCCTTGCTACAACGGTGGGGGTCAGGGAAGGGCCATGGGGGAGGGGAGGAGGCCGAGCACAAGGACGGAAAGGGATGCCCGACTTCACCCTGGAAGCTTCTGCACGCTCCTTGTGTGCTGGGCCTTGTTGCCCAGCTAGGATGCCTCTTTTAAGAAGTTAAACTCATACGTAAGAACTATGGTTGACTCCCACCTGTAACAGAAACACTCGGAGTTCGACGTCAACGTGCAGCTGCCTTAGAGCACCTGTTTCTGGCCTGGAGCTTCCTGCTGTGTCAGCCCTGCCCTCACACTTCTCCTCCACCAGGCAAACCTCCTCCCAGTTTATGAAGAGGCCTCTCGACGCTGTCCCAGCAGGACAGCGGGGACCAGGCAGGAATGGACCGCCTGTCCCCCAAGAGGGCCGACTTCGGGGGTGGTTAGCACACACTGGCCCCCAAGCAGGCAGACAAGGAGACTCACCCCCGTCTTCCCTCTAACCCAGTTCAAGTGTACTGCCCTTCCCCAAGGACCAGCCCAGGCCAGGCTGGGTGCTGTGATTCCAGAGGTCGCAGCGGATTCAGTTCCTCCCTGCGAGGGCATTCGAGACAGGTAATTCATAGAGATCTGTGAAGGGCAGTGACACAGGGGGAGAGGGGTGGCTGCAGGAGTTCAGAGGGAGGCTCCTGTCTCAGCCTGGGGAGAAGGGACCCAGTGTCTGTCCCGTTCACTATGGTTCCCCAGTGCCATGCACCATCCGGCAAAAAGCAGCTGTTTTACTAATACAAATACAATGAAAATGTGTGTGTGTGTATGTTATATAAATATAGAGAGAGACACATATAGACGTGTGTAGAGAAAGAGACTGTGTGTGTGTGTATGTTATATAAATATAGAGACGTATATAGACATGTGTAGAGAGAGAGCTTGTGTGTGTATGTGTGTTATATAGAGAGACTCATATAGACATGTGTAGAGAAAGAGACTGTGTGTGTGTGTATGTTATATAAATATAGAGACATATATAGATGTGTGTAGAGAGAGAGATTGTGTGTGTATGTACATATGTTATATAAATATATAGAGAGACACATACAGACGTGTGTAGAGAAAGAGACTGTGTGTGTGTATGTTATATAAATATAGAGAGACTCATATAGATGTGTAGAGAAAGAGACTCTGTGTGTGTGTGTATGTTATATAGAGACATATATAGATGTGTATAGAGAGATTGTGTGTGTGTGTATGTACATGTTATATAAATATATAGAGAGACACAGACGTGTGTAGAGAAAGAGACTGTGTGTGTGTGTTATATAAATATACACATATACAGACGTGGGTAGAGAGACTGTGTATGTGTGTGTGTATGTACATGTTACATACAGAGACATAGACGTGTGTAGAGAGAGAGATTGCGTGTGTGTGTATATATATGTTATATAAATATAAAGACATATATAGACATGTGTAGCGAGATTGTGTGTGTGTGTATATATATATGTTATATAAATATACAGAGAGACACATAGATGTATGTAGAGAGAGAAATTGTGTGTGTGTGTATATATGTTATATAAATATAGAGACACATATAGACGTGTGCAGAGATTGTGTGTGTGTGTACATATGTTATATAAATATAGAAAGACACATATAAACGTGTGTAGAGAAAGAGACTGTGTATATGTGTGTGTGTATATGTTATATAGAGAGACACATATAGACGTGTGTAGAAAGAGAGCTTGTGTGTGTGTATGTTATATAAATATAGAGACGTATATAGACGTGTGTAGAGAGAGATTGTGTGTGTGTGTGTGTACATGTTATATACAGAGAGAGACACATATAAACGTGTGTAGAGAAAGACTGTGTGTGTGTATGTTATATAAATATAGAGACACATATAGATGTGTGTAGAGAGACTCTGTGTGTGTGTATGTTATATAAATATAGAGACATATAGACGTGTGCAGAGAGAGAGCTTGTGTGTGTGTACGTACATATGTTATATAAATACAGAGACACATATAGACGTGTGTAGAGAGGGAGATTGTGTGTGAGTGTGTGTGTGTGTGTGTGTACAGGCGTATGAGCCAAGTCCCAAGGCTGGCTGTGAGCAAGCCTGGTTTAAATAAACCACGGGTCAAATCCGCACCCTCCGAGTCCGGGGCGAAGCCCGATGTACACGCCGCACACGGAAAGCAGCGATGGGTGCGGGGCTTGGGGCATGCAGGACAGGGGGAGGGCGCACGGGCGGAACACGAGGCAGGAGAAAGCCCATCCCCCGCCGCCCAGGCCGGTCTGCTGAGCAAGGCGCGGCATCTGGTCCCCTTCCCCGTGTGCTGATGCCTCTTCCCTTCCCCAATGACCCAGCGGGTGATCCGGGAAGCCAGAGGCAGCTAAGTCATTCCCTGGAAACGTATAAAGAGCACAATATCGCTCCTGGAGGACTGCTATTTTAAATAGAGCAGAGGGGCGGAGGGTGTCTTTCTGTTGCCCCCTCAGGTAATTCCTGGGGCCCTAAAAAGAGGCCCAGCCCTGTGCAGGAGAGTGAGCACACCTGTGTGTGTGTTGGGTCTGTGGGGGAACTGCGGGACAGAAGATGGGACAGAGGACAGGAGGCAGCCTCAGGGGCCGGGCCCGGGTGTCCCACCATCCGCCGTGGGCACCACCGCCACCATACCTCTGGGCTGTCAAATCCGGGGACACCCAGCCGCTGACATCACCGTGGGAGGAGAAGGCAGCTAAGAGAGGGTTTTCCAGGTCTTCAAGGGCAGCTGGTTCGATGACATCATCCACTACAGGTGAACTGAAGGAAGGAAAAAAACCAAGGCTCAGAAATGTTCCTGAATGCCTTAAATATGTTTCAACAGCACATTTTATCTGGGCCCTAAGCAGGGCCTCAGTTTCCCTTTTCATAAAGGAAGGGGCCGATGTTGCTCCAGGTGTAGCCCACGGAGGGGGCTGGTCCAGGAGGGGCTGTTTACCGCTCCACGAGGAGACAGCACAGACACCTGGGGTAAGGGTTTAGAAACCTTTAGAGCAACACGATAGAGTCATTTTGTCTGTTGACGCTAATAATGTAAGTCACGGCTTGTGTTTTGTAGGTCTTGATGGGTGGTTCTCAAGCAGGGGTGATTTTTGCCCCCTGGGGACATTTGGCAATATCTAAAGACATTTTTGGTTGTCACAGCTGGAGGGGGCGGGTGCTACTGGCATCTAGAAGGTAGAGGCCAGGGATGGTGCTAAACATCCTGCAGTGCACAGGACAGACTCACAACAAAGAATTATCTGGCCCCAAATGTCAGTAGTGCTGAGGTCGAGAAACCGTGGCCTTGAGCTTTGTTTCATTCTCTAGTAATTCATTTAATTATATTTTCAAAAGTTTTGATCTACAGTGAGATAGAAATTAAAAACTACACTGGTCCTTCATCCACTGGGAAAGTCAGCATTTGACAACCTCCAAGAGCAGGCTGGATTTGAAAGTTCGGAGGGACACAGGTCACCAGACACTGTCTCTGGTCACACAAATCTGCTTACTCTGCTGGGAAACCCATTTCATGATCAGTTATGTCTCAGTTTACCAAGAGTTCTTCCTTCTGATGAACTCAGCTCTGGGGCAGTGAGTAACGAGACAGTTATCTTCATACCTTGAGCAGATATTGATTGAACAACAACTTTATGTGGTGAGCAGGAAAGAGGTGGTCCCTGCCCCCGTGGAGCTTACAGTCTCAGGAAACAGTCAAACATTTTTTTTAAATGCTTATTTATCCAGTAATAACTGTTGTAACTACTAAGAAGGAAAGGTACAGATGGCTAAGAAAGCATAAACTAGGAGGTCCCAGTGGGAGTGGGGGTCAGGAAAAATGTCTTCGTAAAATTGTACGCTGAGGCCAGTCACCAGCTCAGTGATAGCGAATATGTGCTGACACTTGCTGTGTGCCAGGATCTAAGCACTTACAGATATCACCATATGGTGATCCTCACAACAGCCCTGTGAGGTCGGTGCTATCATTATTCCCATTTTACAGATGAGGAAACTAAGGCACAGGGAAGTTGAAGAATTTGTCCAAGGTTGCACAGCCTGTAAGAAGATACAAACCCAAGCCAGACCCCAGAAGCCATGTTCTTAACCACCCCACTAGGCTATGTCCCAAAGGTTGAAGAGTAAGGGAAGGAAGAGTGCCCCCAGCACAGGGAACCACACACCTGAAAGCCCCAGATCAGGAAGGAGACCGGCATTCTGGAGGAATGCAGAAAGGCCACTGTAGCTGGAACGCAGATCAAAACAACCAGGAAGGGGACAGGTGGACAGGAACCAGATCACAAGGCCAGGTCGAGGGACTGGGACTTGATCCTAAGCTGAAGAATCAGCCCAAAGCCTCTATCAAGTACTCAGCCACAAAGTACTGCCCTGGGCATCGAGACGAAAGACAGGCAGGGAGGCCCAGGGCGAACTTCCCAAAACTATGTTCTAAATATGACCGCACTAGCACACGTTTGTGCCCACACCTTTCTATTTATTCCCATGGATCTTGTGATGCTTCCTTTTTCCTCCATGGTTCCCACCCACTATCCCAAATCCCCCAGAACGTGACCCTGGAGCCCTGTAATGACCACACCCAAGGAGCCAGAGAGAAATGGGCACAGCGTGAAGTGAAGCAAGGGGCGAGCCTGGAGGAGGAGGAGGCCGGCAGGGACTCTGGGTGTCTCTGTTGGATCACGATTTGGAGAATCCTAAACCACAGGCAATATCGACTTTCTAAAGTCATAAAACCTGAGCGGAAAAATGTGGCCCAGGAGTTCTGGCAACACAGATCGAAAGCCGTAAAAGACTTTGTTTTCTTTGACACAGCCATTCTACTTCCAAGAATTTATTCTAAGGAGATGATTAAGGGTGTGAGCAAAGATGCTGACCATAGCTGTGACCACAATAGCAAAAAAAAAAAAATGGAAACAACCAAAATGTCCAACACTAGGGGACAGTCAATCAAGTTAAAGCATGTCCACAGAATGGACTCATTTGCAACCATTTTAAAAAAGAAGGTAAAAAACATAAATAATTAAAAAATAAATTAAAAAAAAGAAAGTAGCCCTCCAGGTATCCAGAGGTAAAGGATCCATTATTAACTGAAAATAGTTTAAAAAACTATTGGCAACATGATCCAGATTTTATGTGCATGTGTGTATCGATATATACGTATGTGTGTGTATATGTGTACACATGCATGTATGTGTAAACACCCACATAGGAAGCGAGCAACAGAGTGAATAAATGCCAAGGTATTAATGGTAATTCTTTCAGTAGTAAAGTTATGAGTGTTTTTTTCTTCTTCGTGGAATTTCTCTCTATTTTCTAGTTCTATTCTGAACACATACTGCTTTTATAAGCAAAAGAAATAAGAAAGCATTTTTAAGGACAATTTTGAGTGCCAGGGAGCAACTTCAATTCATAGTTCAGTGAAAGTTTCAAGAGACGGGACAAGCAGAGCAACGTCGTCTTTCCCCCACTTTTACACTCACACGTTCCCCCAGGAAGGACCCAGGCTTGTCAGCCTCATCTCAGGACAGAAACCCAGCCATGTCTCACTCAACAGGCACCCGTGAGGAAAATAAGGTCCTGGTGGAGAATTTTTTAGATAACCAGTATCTGCTCGCATATTCTACGGGATGGCGTTTTAATTTTAACTCTTTGGGATGGAATTAGTTTTCAAAGCATATTAGACACTTCCTTGATTTTTTCTGAACAGAGAATCCTGAACACAACTAAACACTTTGTCAATGACACATGATCAGCATCTTGAGTGACTATGATATAAGTGAGGAGGTATGCTATGGCACTAAAACAACTGTGCACAAAGTCAAGAGGGCTGGATTCTAGACCAGCCCCACCTTGGGATCTCAGCCAGGTGACTCCTCTGAGCTCAACTTTTCCGTCTTTAAAAGGGAAGGCCCTGGACGGCACAATCTCAAGGACTCTGCAAACTCAGTCTGGTCCCTCCCTCACAGGCTGTGAGCCAGTACGTCTGCTTCCAACTCACCTGACTCTTTTTTACTTTATGCCTTCCAGTTCTCTGCTTCTAATGTACTACAGACTATGGGTGTTAGAATAGTGTGTAAATCAAGAGTTAATAGGCTGGATAAGCCTCCCACATTATGTCATATGGGAGGTTTATAAACCTCCCATATGACATAATTTTAATAATTTTTACATATACATATATGTGTGTATACACATATATTAAATTGAACTATGTGAAATTGTTAAAAGCAAAAAACTGTCAAATTCACACTGTACCATCAGCCTCAGGATCTTTCTGTCTTACTTCGCAGGGGTCTGGTCGTGCTCCAGATGGCTAAGGATAGGGGACAGCCGACTTCTGGGGACACAGGGGAATTCTTCTCAGACCAGCTGTAAGAGGCTATAAATGGCTTCCAAATTCTGTGGTGCCGGGACTAGGGTGACTGAAATATTTTTCAGAGAGGAAAAAAAAAATCTGTCAGAGATTTTAACCACCAGCTGCTTCTGCCAGCTGCTGGGGCCAACCCACTATAAATTTAGTCAAGCCAGCAAAGGGTTGATTTTCCACTGGAATGTCAGGGAGGGAAGCTTGTATCAACAAGTGCTTCTCCAAAGGGCCATGAGTCACCTTCCTTCAGAGGCTGAGGCAGAGAGGGCTCTGCTTCAAAGAGGAAGATATTCACATTCTAGTCTAAAAAGCCAACACCTTCCGTTCTACACATAAGACCTGTGCACAGCAAGAGCTCTGTGGCCAGCACCAAGATAAATTAAATCACATCAATAATAACAGTAATAGTAATGGGGTGGGAGGAAACTTTGGGAGGTGATGGATATGTTTATGGCCTTGATGGTGGTGCTGGTTTCACAGATGTACACGTATCCCCAAACTCATCGAATTGTGTACATTAAATATCTACAGCTTTGTATATGTCAATCACACCTCAATAAAGTAGTTTTAAAAAGATGGGGATCCCACGCTTCAGGGTGGACAGGCTGATGGAGAGCAAGGCAAGTTGAAAGTCTAACTCAAGGAAAACTGTGAAGGGCGGTAATAGCAAAACAAGCTGCCACAGAAAAATGGGCTCCTTTCAGGCCGGGGTGATCTGGGAAGGGCCTGTGAGGGGATGAAGCAAGTCAAGTGCTTCAACAGACAGACATGTGCAAAGGGCTTTCTCGGTGAAAAATGCTTCTCCCTCCCTCTCTCCCTGATGGTTTGGGTGGAAAGCCACCAGGCTTCGCTTCCCTTCCCTTGGACAGGGCAAGGAAGGAAGGGGTACCGGAGAAGGGACAGGGGCCACACTGGCACAGAGGAGGAGACTGGTGTCTTAAGGAAACTGTTACCCACAGGGAGACTAGCAGAAAAATAAACTCATCAGGGATAAAGGGAGCATGTTCTCACAGTCAGGGAAGACTTGCATAGAATATACAAAGGTGATGAGGCTTGAAAGAACTCTCAGGGCTGGGCTGCAATCAGACATATCAGACAAACACTAGCTATAGATAGAGAGGGGTGTGTGTGTGTACACATTACACACACCTATTTCCCAGCTATGTCTGCTGAAAGGGGTCACGTCAAAAGGACATCAGAACCACTTAAAGAGGCTGCCACGGGTCACATCTGGGACTATTTGGACATCAAAAAAAAAATACAGATAGTAACAGATTAAAATCCATTGAGTAAAGTAATAATCCACAAGTCCATATAGATATAAAAACGCCAACAAATACATAAATGCGGGGGAGGGAAAGTTCCTCTTTACAGTACAATGTCAACTGGTAAATGTAGAAGAAGCGATGAAAACTGAAAATCTGCCATTTAAAAACTATCAGAGTGGTGGTGAATTCTGGCAGGAGCCATCTAAGGACACTAAGGGAGGTGGATGGAGGTTTAAAGTCCAAACGAAATGGACTCAACACCCCATATTCAACGCCTAGGAATATACCTGACTAGTAAGAATCTTAAAACCTATGGATTTATATGTCTCCGTAAGAGAATCAAGTGTGTGTACAGCGGCATAAACGCAGCTGTGAAAATCAGCTAAATCCCATTATCAAAATAAATTTCAAAAACAAAACACAATGACAGTGAAATAGAGAGCAATTCTTAAATAATCCATTCAGGGCTTGTGATGAAACCTGGATTTACCACATCTACACCCACAGCTGGTGAAGGTGAAGGAGGTTTAAAGGACACTAAGGGAGGTGAAGGGCAGTGGTGTGGTCTTGGAGTACCTTCCCACCAGATACTGATAGATTACAAAGGGGGAAATGGTGACTTAAAGATGGAGAAACTCGGTGGGCACCGACGTGGCCAGGTGCTGACCGGGATTACGTCCCTGGCGGTGGGTGGTCCTCACCCTATGTCACTTCTATGGGATCCCTGCCCCAAACGACAGCCAGAGTCTGGTCATGAGGTGACACGGGTTGAGGGATCTTCCCAGAACGGAAGAGCTGTACTCTGAAAGGTCATGAAAGACAGCAAGAGACGGAGGAGCTCTTCCAGACTGAAGGAGAGTCTGCGGGCATACTTAGAGTGTGACACGTGCCTTTGGGCTGGACCCTGGATCTGTAGGAAAAGGGACGGTGTGGATGAATTCGAATGGGTTCTGCAGACTGGCTGATGCCGTGACATATCCTATTGATTTCCCAACTGGATGGCTGTATCGCGTTGTGCTGGAGAGGGACCTTGCTTGGGGGAAATGATCACTGGAGTGTTCGTCTGGATCGGGACACCTTCGTGTTTGCAACTTGCTCTCAAATGATTCAGAAAAAGAGCGATGATAGTGGATATATATATGTATCTCCATCCATATGTACACATATAAAGAGGGGATGACAGCACTTGAGGTAAAATGGCGATAATTCAGGAACTTGGGCAAAGGGAGTAGGGAAGTCTTTGTACGACTCTTGCAACTTTTCTGTAAGTTGGAAATTATTTCAGGAAGAAAAGAACAAAACCATTCCTGAGTGAAGGCATGCAGGCAGCCTCTCCCCAGCACCCGCAGAGTTCGGTCTGGGTTCTGGAGGACAGAGTGTGGTCGAGACGGGAGCAGTGTTGAATAGGGGCCTGTGGGCCATTCACCGGGGCAGCCGGTGGCCTGTGGGCCATTCACTCGGGCCCAAACGTCTTGCAGAAGGTCTCAAACGTCAGGCCAAGAACTGGCTGTTTTCCAAGGCATGGGGAGCACCAGAGATTTAAGAGCAGGGAAGCAGCAGAATATCTGGGAGACAGCCCTTATGCGGAGTAGAGAATAATGACCGGGGAGAGGAAATGCAGACAAGGGAGCCGGAGCCGGAGCTGTGGAGCAGGGCCAGGTGATGCGGGACGGAATCCCAGCAGCTGGAGCCAGGGCCAGTCGTGCATCGAGCTTCACGATGTCCCCCCAACACATCGTGAAGATGGAGGAAAGCGAAACGGAGAACAATCAAAGATGATTTGGATTTTAAGCATCTGATTGGTTGGAAAGTCGCGTTAATAACTGCATGTTTCACGTATAGTACCTTAGACCCTCTGTACTATTATTTACTTTCTACTTAACTTTCAATGAAGTCAGTTGTTCAAATTAAATAAAGGTACATCATTCTAGGGAATAACCCTGGTGAGTCTGAGGTTTTGAAGTGCTGCTTGCACTTCTTTCTAACAGAATGAGTAATAGATAACTCACCACGACGAGGCAGCCCCCAGGCTCAGGCCAGGCCGCCCGGGAGCTGGGCACCACACTTTGGGAAATGCTGGTGAAGCTCTCACCAACACAGCTGAAAGACAGCCCAGGGCTGCTCACACTGGCTCAGTCCTCTTTTTTTTTTTTAAGAAAAGCAAAACCTGTCATAAATGACCAAAACGGCATACTCTGAGATCTCCATCTTGGGAGCTGTTGGCCGGTTAGGAGCTGGGCACGACCCAGCTGGCAAAGGTTACAAGCCAGGGCCAAGGCACGAGAGCACGTGGGGCACATACGCGCATCCCTTCCAGGTGCCCCCTCAGCGTTCCGAGACAGAACCTGCATCCCCACCACGCTCTCCCCAGACAGGCAGGATGGAGCCGGTGACAGGAGGCCAGGGTCTCAACACCACTCCCGCAATAAAGAGCTGTGCAACCTTGTGGAAGATTTCCTCAGAGCCCAGCTTCCCCATCTGTCAGAGAGGGCAAGGGCCACCCTGTCTGGAAAGGGCGTGGGGAGGGTTCGCTGAGACCAGTCATGTCGACTGGCAAAGGGCCCGGCACACGGAAGTACTTCACAAGTGATGGCGTCAGTAACACAAAACACAACAGGGTGTGGTGTTTTCCCCAACGGAACACACTGAACGTGCTTCTTCAAAGCACCCGTGCCCCTCCTCCCGCCGCCCCTGCCCAGGTGTGCTCCCTCAGGTGTGCACGCCGTCTGGGGTCATAGAACAGGGGTGAGTACAGGTGGCAACAGCAACGGGAACCAAGGTTTAGGAGCACCTACTGTGTGCTGGGCACCGTGCAGGGCCTTTGTCACTGTGAGCAATGTGACAGCCCGTTTCAGGAAGAGCAAATGGAGCCCCTGGGTGGAGAAAGTCACTACCCACGGCCACGCTGAGCTCAGCTCCATCCGGCTGCTCCGACCGCAGACCTCACGCCAACAGGACCCTGGTCTCAAGCGGCGTCTCTCTCAAGCATGCAGAATGAAGAGAGTGACGTGCAAAGCAGCCCAGCGGGGTCTGCCTCCCCACAGAGAGCATGTGAGCAGTCCGCGGGGGCACTGGCACGGCTCTAACCCGGGGTAGCCAGGCAAGACCCTTCCCCACCCAGGCTGCATGCACGTCCTCCATAAAATGATGCTTTGGACTGTTGGGTCTCCAGGGTCCCTTCCAGGCCACTGATTTTCTGATCTGAAAACCCCGAGGCTCTATAGGCACAGCCCCCTGGGATGGCTGGAAAAGGACATCTTGGAGGAGGCTCTGGGCCGTGTCCACTGTGGCCCAGCACCAGCTGGTCTGGCACCTTGTCCAGGGGCCAGGTTCCTGGTTAGGACTTACAGATGGGAGGCGGGGGTGACCAGCTCCCTGGGAGACCTGGTGACGGGGAGGGGGCGCAGAGGGGGAACCCCCCTCTCATACACAACTTACTTACGCACTCCTTAAAATCGGACTGCTGCCCCCGTACCTCTCAGGGTTAACGAACTCAAGGACTGGGGTTTACGCAAAGCTCAAAGGGGAGGAAGTTATTCTAGGAGGACAAGGCAGGGAGACAGTAGTCACTGTTCTTTTCAAAAGACAAAGAAAGAAGCCCATCCAGGTGCTGGGAGAAGGTACATGGTCAGGTAAGTGACGATGTAGTTGCTCCCCTGATCAGAGAGCACAAAGCCAAGGGGTATGCCTGATGAATAGGCCAGCACCTTGGGGTCAAGACCTCAGCCAAGGCTGCCTACTTCTCCCGAGAGCCCGTGCATGTAACCAACAGGTGCCTCGACTTCACCAGAACCCTGGGCACAGAAATCCAACTGAGTCATCCACTGGGTGGGTAAGCAGGGCAGTGAGTATAGTACAGAGAGCACAGCTCTGGAGACGGGCAGATGTGAGCTTGAAGCCAGCTTTGCCATTTACTAGCTTTTTGTAGTCCTAGGCAAGTTCATTAACCTCTTTGAGCCTCGGTTTCTGAACCTATAAAATGGGGACAAATTGAATAACTTGGAAAGATTATTAAAAGAAATAAAAGCAAAACACAGATGTCAAGCATAGTGTCGATCTCACAATGGGTCCTCAACAAACAGTAGGTGTCCGGTAAATATTAGTTGAACGTGTGGATGCAAGGAAAGTAGCAAGGGCAGAGAGATGTTAACTGCTGCTGCCACTTAATTCAGGCCAGAGCCAGCTTCTCTAACTTTTCTGAACTGAGAGCAGGCAACTGAGCTCCTAATCAAGCTGAGGCCTGAACAAATGCCTTAAGTACAGACAAGGCAAAATTTTAGTGTTCTTTTTTAAAAAAAAACCTCTTGGAGTTCTCCATATCTTATAACAGTCACAGATTTTCCCTGATTCCAAAACTACACAAGTAGCAAAATTACCTCTGTAAGCCCTCCCTACCCACGGAATGCAACGAGAGGTCTAGACATCACGCATGGAGCAAAGCCTTGTACCCGCCGTTTCCAGAGAGAAGCCAAAGCAGACAGTCACTGACCCAAGAAGGAACCGCTGGACAGGTGTCCTACTCAGCACGACACTAGGCACGAGGATGCCGGGGAAGTGAGGCAGGGTCTTGTCGGCACTGGAAGAGAGAGACCCTAGCACATGGCTGAGCACAAGACAACCTGGGAGCTGGAAGCAGGGAGCTGTGGAACACAGGTTCCTGGGCCAGGTAACTCACAAGGTGAGCGAGCCTCGGTCAAGGTTTGCAAGGGAACACTGGACCTTCTACTGTTTCCCGTGAAGCAGGCGCTGGAGAGCAGGCAGCCAGGGGAAGCCTGAGGGCTGGAGGGAGGGGCATCCTGACCATAAAAGGAGGAGGGAAAAGATGCTCCTGACGTGGACATGCCCCATCTTCTTATGGCCTCTTTGGAATGGGCCCGCACTGGGGAAACGTCATGATAGGAAACCAACCCTGTGCCCTCAGGAGCTTAAACCTGAGGATGCTGGCCAGGAACCGTACGCTCTCGATGACACAGACGCCCACCCGGAGAGCTCTGGACCTCAGAGGACCCACTGGACGCAACCAGGCAGTGAGAGGAATTAGGACTCTAAATAGCCAATCCTGCATAGGAGCCAGGGAAGCGACTGCTTTCTCTTTCCAGTTTTTCACCAGATTTGCTCTCTGTAAGAGGAACTGACGTGCATTTCCTATTCTTTTATTTTTACTTGTTTTCTGGGGAAAGTATAAATAAGCAATTAAAAGGGAGGGGGACAAAGCAAGGGAAGACGGATAGAAAGGAAACCTAGATAACCAGCTTCCAAATAAAAGAGATCTGCATCGACTAGCACACCTCCTTGTTTCCAATTAAAAATAATAACAACAAAAATAAGCTACAGGAGGTGTTAGGAAATCTACCTCCTCTAATTAAATCCTTTTAAATCATAACAGTGAAAAACATTAGCATGACTTTCCATTTGCACTGCACTTCACAGTTTGCCAAGTATTTTCACGCACATGATTTCACTTGCCCCTACAGCTCCGTGAGCCAGGCGGGCACCGTGACTACCCCCACTGTTAATGAGATGGAAATCATGATTCACAGAGACGGTTAGTGACTTGTTCAAGGTCACAGAGCTGGTAAGAGTGGGGCAGGGATTCTAATACAAAATCTCTGTCTCTGAATTTGGAGCTCTCTCTAGACCGCCTTTCTCCAAGCCACGGAAAAACAGTCTTGGGAACTTTGCTTTCTTTTAAGTGGTAGCCTGAATACATTTGCTAAATGACAGTCTGAAACCATACACCAGAGTGGACCAGACAGGAAAGGGAGGGGGACGCAGCTGATACCCAATGTATCTGAAACGAAAGCCCCATCACAGGTCACGGCTCTGTAGTCCCCCGAGAATTTTGCCTGCCCTCTACTCTATTTTTAGAGGCACTTCCCTACAAACTTGTTTCCCCAGCTCTTCTTTTTCATGGCTTCCTTTCTCTGGAATGATCTCATAATCCTTGGCCTGTTTTGTCATCACGGTGAGTTGCTGTGGAAATGGTTATTGAGGCTGTGAACAAAGGACTGTGACCTCAGCGGGGGCAAGGGAGACAAAGCCCAGCCTCCAGGACAGATTTCGCGCGACGTGGCCACAGGTCACAGCGGGAGAGACCAGGGCACCCAGTCCTCCTCCTTAGACTTGCTTCTCCCACCAGGACTAGTCAGGGACACCACCACCAGCTTCCTAAACCTTCTCCTGGTTATGCAAAAGGTGTCAGGGCTTGCTCGACTCAAACCATAGTTAATTCAAGAACCATCTGCTTTTGGCTGTGGAACTGAGTACCAGGAGAACACACACACGTACGCGCGCGCACACACACACACACACACACACACACACACACGGCTCTTGACCTCACCCTCAGTCTCTCCCAGCCTCATTCAAACCTGAAGCCTGGGGTCTAGTGAGCCCATAGACCCCCATCTCTCATCTTCCCAATTAGAACTGGTCTCTCCCAACTCCTCAAACCCTTGCAGTGTCCTCTACAGGGGGCGCTATTGGCATTTAGGGTGAAGCGGTTCTTGGTTGGACAGGACTGTCCCATGCACAGCATCCCTGGCCCTTACTAGATATTGCCCACTCCAGTCCCTGGGACGACCAAACATCCTCATGTATATGCACACATCCCCTCCTGGGGCACTATCCTCACCATAAAGTTTGCCCAGTGTGTGTCCGTTCAGGTATCTCACACACACACACACACACACACACACCCCTCCCTGAGAGCAGGGGTGGCCTTACTTACTTCAACTACCATTCACCCCGACCCCCGGCCCCTCGTCACACTTGTGGTGTGGTACCACCGTAAACTAGACAAGCCTTCCGGGAAGCACTGTCTGTCTCCATAGAAACGACAAATGTAAATAACCACGGTACACAGCGTGAAACCAAAGAGGCCGCAGGACTTAGCTACCAGGCCAGGTGTCTGGGGTCCTGGGTTTGAGTCCCACCTTCACATGTGACCCCGAGCAAGACCCCGGACTTCTCTGAGTCTCCCTTTTCACATCTGTAAAATGAAATCTTGATCTTTAAGTTTCCTTCCAGCTAAAATATTCTAAGTGCCCAAGCTCAGAGAGACAAAAGGGATGCATGTGAACAGAGGGACCAGAGGCCAATTCTGTCTAGCTCTCCCAGAGGGGACCAGGAGGGGTGCGTTGGCTCCATAAGCAGTAACGCCTATGTATGGGTTGTACTGTATGGTGCTGGCCTCCCTGAGACTTGGGAAGTTAACTTTTGAAGAGGGGCCAGTGACAATGTAAGAACCAAAGAAGAGGCTCTGGGTAGCTGAGAGTTGGCTGTGGTGTCTGCACAAGAAGGGCAGTCCCTGACCTATTTCCTGCAACTCTCCTCTGAAGAGAATGCCCAAGCCCCAGGCACAGCCTATGAGAAGCCCCGTGGGAATCCACTCCCTTCCACTCACGTGCCCAGCACAACTGGCCCCATTCTCTGGAGGAGCTCCCAGCTCGACCTCCGAACAGGAAAACCGAACATTCTAAGAGGTAACTCACTCCACAATTCCCAACCAAATCCTTCCTCTGAGTTCCATCACTTGTCCAAATGGACCCCCTAAAAACACTAGTGAAGACTAACTTTGAAATGTATAAGTGAATCTGGATGGATGAAAACCATGGATGGAAACCACAGATGAAACTCAGTCTCAGGACAAGGCCCCAGACAAAGTCATTTCTAAATACAATGGAAACAGTCTTTGAAATGTGGCCTCAATAGGGAATCCTAGAGAAATAAGTTGTTCTCCACCTAATAACAGAGCTGAACCTTCCTCTGGCATAAAACAGATAGGAAATTGCACTAGGACCCCTGCTATTCCATGTACTGTGATAGAAAAGGCTTGGGACAGACATGTGTACACATGCACGCACACATATGAAGACGTGCGCAGGCACACACACACTCCGGCACCAACCAAACACCCTGGCTACCCTTCCCTAGGCTCAGCTTCTATTTCCATCCCCCCAGTACACCTTGGAGACACATTTTTCTCACAATGTCTATTTCACTTGCCTCTCAACCCACTCCCACATTTTCCTGTCCTAGCATTTGACGGAGGCAAAAGATAACAACAATAATAATATCACGCTGATGACGATGCCATTTAAGAAAAGACAAGCACCGAGGAGGACAACAAACGTCGCAGGAACACCATGCAACAGCTTGCTGCAGAAAGCGCTCGGAGGCCGTGGGGACGACACGGCCCCGAGGCCGCGGGAGCCAAGGACGCCAAGGAGAAAGAGAAAAAAGAAAAAAAAAAAAAAAAAAAAATCAAGGGCTGGTCACGTGGTGCGCCCGAGCCCTGAAGTGCACTGGCCCCGCTGACGTAACTATTCGAGAATTTAAAAGTCCCAAACTCGGAAGAAGTCCAGTGCAGAGTTTTAGGGCTAATCCATGCGCCGCTGTGGCCCGCCGGGGGAGCCCCCGCGCTACCGGGTGGGACCACACCAGCCCGCAAGGACCCCAGCGGGGATGGCGCGGAGCCGGGCCACCGGCACGAACCCCAACCGCGGGCGGGGACCTCCACCGTGAGCGGGATCCCAGCCTCGGGCATGCGCCCCGACCTCGGGCGCGGATCCCGACCCGCCTCACCCGACGGAACGAGCTTCCCGGGCAGAAGCCGCGGGCCCCGCCGGCTCCCCCGCAGACACACTCCCCTGCCAGCAAGTGACACACATGTGTGTTCAGCCAGTTTCCTCCCCTTAGCCAGTCCCCGTCGGGGAAAGATAAAATGAGCTTCGGCCACTTCTAGCACAACTTTGGCGGCCAAGGTCCTGGGGACGCGGGTCTCCTCCCGACTCCGGGCGCTCGCCCTCCCGCCCGCCCTTGCCCGCGGCGCACTTACCACGGAGCCGCCTTCCTTCGGGGACGCAACTGCCCAAGAGCCCCCGAGAGGCTGAGGTTTCCGAGCCCGGCGGCGGCGCGGCGCGCGGAGTCTCACGGCCCGGCCCGGCCGGGGACGCACACTTTCCCGGGGCAACTGCGCGGGACGGGCGCGGGGCGGCGCGGCTCCCCGAAGGGCTCGGGCAAAGTTGCAGCACAAAAGGCCAATGAGTGGGAGAGCGGCGGCGGCCGGGCCAGGCTCCTCCCCCAGCTCTCGGCGCTCCCGGCCGGCCAGCGCGCAGCCAGCTGCTCGCGCTGGGCGCCCGCCGCGCTCTCCTCACGGGCCAGGAATGCGCGGGGCCGGTCGCGGCGCGCCCAGGCCACCGAGGGGCCCACGCGGCGGCGCGCCCACTCGCCCCGCGGCCGCCGAGCGCGCAGGGGACAGAGAGACAGTCGGACAGACGGACGCGCGGCCCGGGCGCTGCTCGCGAATGCGCTGCAGACTTCCTCCAGGAGTCTCTGAGTCATGACAACTTGCTACAGCTCTTATTTTTTACACGGCGCTTTCCACTACTCATGACAACGCGGGGAAGGCACCGGCGTGTGAACCACTGAGAAGGCCAAGTACAGGCCGGTGCCCCAACTCTGCGGTCCACGCGCGCTTCCTCCGCCTCCGCCGAGCCCGGGGCGGGGTGGGGTGTGGAGACGGAGGGGAGGAGGGGAATGCCGGCGCCCTGGCCTCCGGAGCCTCAGAAAGAAGCTGGGGCTGATGTGGTGGCTCGTTGGTTCCGGGAGCCAAATTCTGGCCCTTCTTTCTTCACCTGCCTAGTCCTAACTCTGCTTAACCATGGAGCCTTAGAGCGTACTGCGCTCTACAGTTTGCAAAACCTGTTGCCTATGCCTTCTCCTGGGCTGATATGCCCTCTAAATTGGGCAGAGGCTAAATCCAAACCCCTTCCCGCGGCCATATTTCCGGGAAGCATGTGAGTTTCTATTTGTGCGTTGTGGATTTCGGTATTTTGTTTTTCTCATAGGACCCCAGATCAACTCCTTCGCTAACATAGACCTCACTCCCAGAGTGGCGCTTACCTGCCTGCACCAGTGAAACGTATCACCTTTTCTCTGGAAATTTCTGCATCTAGGCCGCAATGGAGAAGAGCCTGTGGCTATACGTGGGCGCCAGGCTTCCTATTTTAAGTTTGGTGTCAAGAAAACATTGCTGTGTTTTATATCCTCTGGGACCAAAGGGTAAGAGACTCACAAATGACTCAAGGCTTCATTTCCTCCTCTTAAAGAAACAGATGCCCAGGGTTCGATGTCCTCAAATGGGAATTCTCTGTAGAATAAAGAAGTAGACTTTTATTGCCTTCCACTAAAATACTGTTTTTTTAAAAACACCATGCTTCTAAGAATCACATTTCTGACGGAAATTTAAATAGATTCCTCCTCCACATGCTTATCATGGGCTCAGGGGTTTAGTATTAAAGTGCCTATTTCACTAATGTGAAAACTGACACTCAAATAGGCTAATTTGTTCAAATGTATACCATCAGCTGTTCGTGACATGAGAATTGGAATGCCCAGTCTTCTGTGCCCTTGTGCCCTGATCTGAGGTCATACCCACTCACGGTAAAAAAAAATATATATATATGCTCCACTCACCACCTCCTAAGCTTGAGCATTCCAATTAGGCAAAGAGCTAACATGTATTTTGAGATAACATCCCTTTCAAGTGAAATAGCCCCTCCCCAGTTGCCAGAGGCATATCCTTCATGACACAGGAAGGTACCACTATGCTTTGAAACCTACTGGTGTGGCCAGGAGAATGATGCCCTCCTCAAGGATGTCCACAAAGATGTCCGTGAGTATATTAATTTATAGGGCAAAGGGGAATTAAGGTTGCTAATCATCTGACCATAAAATAGGGAGATTATCCTGGATTATCCGGGTGGGCCCAGTATAATCGCAAGGGCCCTTATAAGTGGAAGAGGGAGGAAGAAGAGAGTCAGAGAAAAAAAGAACTGATAGTGGAAGCAGAGGCAGAGAGAGATTTGAAGATGCTGTGTTCCTGTCTTTGAAGGTGGAGGATGGGCATCACAAGACAATAAATGTGGGCAGACTCTAGAAGCTGGAAAAGCAAGGAGATAGGTTTTTCCCTAGGGCTTCCAGAAAGGGACACAGCCCTACTGATTTTAGCCCACTGAGACCAATGTGAGATGTTTTACCTACAGAACTGTAAGAAAATTTTTTTTTTTTTTTGTGGCACGCGGGCCTCTCACTGTTGTGGCCTCTCCCGTTGCGGAGCACAGGCTCCAGACATGCAGGCTCAGCGGCCATGGCTCACGGGCCCAGCTACTCTGCGGCATGTGGGATCTTTCCGGACCGGGGCACGAACCCATGTCCCCTGCATCGGCAGGAGGACTCTCAACCACTGCACCACCAGGGAAGCCCAGAAAATAAATCTGTATTGTCTTAAGCCATGAATTTTGTGGCCATGTATCATAGCAGCAATAGGAAACTAATGCAGTAGGTATCTGGTTACTGCTGTGATTTAATCTCCTCCTTGAAGAATTTTATGAAAGTATCCAGAGTCTAAGCCCATTCATTGCAGGAGAAACACTCTGGCTGAGAAAGACCTGACCCCAGCACCTCTCCAAGGTATCATCAAGATCAGAACAGCGCAATGATGTTCAGTAGCTAGCTTTCAGACAGAGCCGTGGTCCAGTGTAGGACACACTCATAGCAAGATGAAATAAAGGGCTCTCAACATCACGAGGGATTGACATTTAAATCCTGACATCTGACAAAGATACATCCATACCAGAAAGTCTCAGCCAACCCACACAGCCCTGGTCCTGGCCGCAGCTGGAAAAGTTGCCCTGATGATAAACTTGAAGCAATAGTAAGTGTGCATTGCCTGTCTCCTCCGGCTCCAGGTCAAGGGTAACAACACGACACAGCAGGCCCCCCACATCTGCGTCTTCTGCATCTGCAGATTCAACCAACTGTGGATGGAAAATATTCAGGAAAAAAATTCCAGAAAGCCCCCAGAAGCAGAACTTAAATTTTGCTATGCACAGGCGACTATTTACATAACATTTATGTTGTATTAGGTATTATAAGTAATCTAGAGATGATTTAAAATATATGGGAGAATGTGTGTAGGTGATATGCAAATACTACACCATTTCATATAAGGGACTTGAGCATCCTCGGATTTGCGTATCCATGGGGGTCCTGGAATCATTCTCCAGGTATGCAGAGGGATGACTGCACTGGTACAGAGTCGGACAGACACGTGCTTATGCCCTTCGTCTTGGGATACCTGGACTCTATAGAAGAAGACTGAATCACAGGCAGCATGGATGTGCCTTAGTAATTGCATCCATGACAGAATCTTTACATCCTAAGGATTTCTTGGTTCTGAGTACAAGGTCAAGGCCCCTGCAGAAATGTGGTCAGTGTTTTCAGCAATGCCCCAGTGCAATAGCTGTTCAACGATCTTCTCCAGAGTCCTAGGTTTCTGGAGTTATCTTAAAGGCTACTTGGGAGGCCCCTGTAACCAGAGCTATTTCACTGAAATCTGTCATATCTTTGGGTTCCACAAAAGATTTTGTGCACGAAAAGGTTCATTTGGAGGGAAAGGGAGAAAAAGAAAACATGAATACACTGCTTTATAGAAAAGAACTTGTGCTGTTGGAATCCTGGAATCCAATCTGAGACCCAGAGAAGGAGGTTGACACACCCAAGGTCAAAGGCTACATAGTGACAGAGCAGGTATCAGGAAGGGAGATTTTTTTTTTTTTTTTTTTGCGGTACGCGGGCCTCTCACTGTTGTGGCCTCTCCCACTGCAGAGCACAGGCTCCGGACGCGCAGGCTCAGTGGCCATGGCTCACGGGCCCAGCCGCTCCGCGGCATGTGGGATCTTCCTGGACCGGGGCACGAACCCGTGTCCCCTGCATCGGCAGGCGGACTCTCAACCACTGCGCCATCAGGGAAGCCCAGGAAGGGAGATTTTTTTAAACTTAAGTGAAGAGAACAGTATAATGAACTCTATTATATCAAACAGTTTCAATATTATCAAATCATGGCTAACTCTGTTGTATTCACATGCTCACTTCTCACTTGTTACTCAGATTATTTTAAACCAAATCCCAGATATCATCACTGTATCAGTTAATATTCCTGTTTGAATCTCCAAAAGGCAAGGACTGGGAAGGGAATTTTGAAGGCTGACTCTGTATTCTCTTTGCTCCCTCAGCCTCCCCTCAAGAGGATCAGCACAGCTGAAGGATGATCTACAACCTGTAAATATTAGTAGGTAAAAACCACAAGCACCATGGGTCCAAAACTTGGTGCATGTCAGACTCCCTGGGTTATTTTTAAAATGTTCCCAGCGATTCTGATTCAGGAAGTCAGGAAGAGGCTCAGGAATGTGCGTTTTAGCAAGCATATTCTGGATAATTCTGGTGGAGATGCTTTCCAAACCACACTGGGAGAAACTCTGAATCTGAACTTTTGTGACAGGAGTCATTGGTTGCCTCCAAAAGTGATGTTCCCTCTCCTGTTTACTAACTTACTAATGTTCAAATAATTAGTTTAGGTATGGTCATGTGACACACCCTTGGCCAACGAAACAGAAAGGAAAGTCTGTTGTATTTCTGGAGACATTCTCCTTACTCTTCAGAGGAGATACAAGACTGCAAATCTTGTGTCTTCAGATGTCTTCCTGCCTCTCGACATTGTCATATGGGGCCTGATGCTTAGAGCTTCTGCAGCCAGTTTGAAACAATGAAGGGGAACATTAACCAGCACACTAAATTCAGGTAGAGAGTAAGATAAAAAGGGCTAATGAATTACTTACTCAACCTTGGAAGTGCCCTGCCTCTGGATTTCCTGCCAGGAGAAATGATGGACCTAGTATTGTTGTTTTCTTGTGTTGGGTTATCTGTTACTTGCAACCAAAAGCATCGTGAAAAGGCTGTCAACTGTGAGGTTGAGAAGCTTTCATTTGGTCCATACTAGACCTAAGGCTCTAAAACCACAAAGCAAATCAAAGATTCTTTGCCAGTGGAGTCTCCTGGAAAACAAAAGGCAAATCAGTGCCTAGGAAACACCCCCAGGTCTGTCCACCGAGTACTGCTCTGTTCTGTGTTTGCAGCTTCCTTTACACTCTGTTGTGGCAATGATATTTTTCTTTGGCTGAGAGGTGGCAAGCCACATGAAAATGGGAAGCCAAACGAGGAACCCGTGTCCAAATTTGCCTGATACATAAATAACCATGAACTAATCAAATATTCACTGAGCACTATTCCAAGTGCCCATGCGGGTGTAAAAGTGCATAAGACAGGACCCTGCCTGGGCAGACAGACTCACGCTGGAGGGGCAAGAAGCAGGAGGATGGGACCAAGAACACCAGCAGACACCAGGTGCTGTCGGCCTTCGGAGCAGGAAGAACCGAGGGTACAGCATGTGTATTAGGAGATGTTATTCAGGAGACTGAAAGGAACCTTCATTCTATCCAATTCTATTCATTCTAACTATGTGACTTGCTTCTGCCCCACTGGACCATGGGCACCTCCCTGAACTGCCAATGCCATAACTTCATACGTGAAGAAACCTGGGAAACAAGGCCAGAGACTGGAAACATGCAAGGCCGGCTGGTTAACTGGTAGGGAGTATGTGACGCTGAAGGACAGAGGTCAAACTCTCCCTAAACAAAGAACACACTAGCTCCCTGCCGGAAGTGTGAGTCTACATGGAAGTTCACATATCTGCCTTGTTTATGGGCACCCAAATGGAAGGTTGGTTACAGCACATTGTCTTCAGAGAATCATAGGGCGTCCGCCCAGGACACCCATACGTGGCCAGACAGCACAAACTCTCCTGGACTCAAGAGGTTTCATTCAGTCTTTCAAAATCACGTATTGAGTATCTACTGCATTCCTGGGCCTGTGCAATGTCAGATGCCTCGTGGTCCCTTGCCCACTTCTACAGATGGTTCATGGAATGGCCACCACATGACAGAAACATAAAAGCAATATTTCAATCAGCCTCAGAAGAGACATGGGGAGATTTTCCAGAAGAGGGAATACTTAAGCTGACTTTTATAGGGTAAGGAGGTGTTACCATAGTAAGGTTTCTCATATGAGGGTATTTTTTTAAATAGTTATACATTTGAAGCATATGGGGAAGAAGTTCTGATTAGCACATCAAACCCATAACTTCACAGACATTACCTAAAACAAAAGTAATATATTGAAATAAAAATGAACCGATGTAAAGAAAAATAATAAGTAGATAATAATACAGTGGTATACAGATATGGTAAAACTCTTGAAAGTGGTTACAGGGTGGTACACATTGATGAAACACTGAGCCAAAAAAAGGGGAAATGGACGTGGAGAAGAGAAACAGAATGTTCTGGGGAGTGGGAATGAAACCTCTTCTTGAGTATAACCAGTAACTGGTTGTGATAAGGAAGCATACGACTAAGCCATTCAACAAGTATTTCTTGGGCACCTACAATGTGTTAGCTACTTCCAGGTGCTGGGAGATAGGGGTGAACAGAAGAGACAAAATATCTGCCCTCGTGGAGAATACTTTCTAGGTAAGTATTAACGGCCACCTACCTTAATTACCCAATGAGAGGCGAAGACAATTAGGGCTGTGAGCTGTTTTAACTCTTTAATGCTCGTGTGCTGCCTCTTGAACCAGACTGTCAGCTCAAGGGCAGGACAGCAAGCCTTCCCCGTGCCCACCTGACAGCTGTGCTGACTCTCAGCCCAGTGCTCATCGCTCTCCTGGCAGGAGTCTCTCCTCCGGGGCCCGCCTTCCCCAGCCCTCCCTACCTCCCTGTTACCTGAAGCCCTTCTTCTCCAATGTGGCAGCGTCTCAGGGCTTCACCCAACCCCCAGAAACCCGAGCCGATAGGGCCTTTTTGCCTAGAAGATTATCCTGTCATCTGCCAGCTATGAAGGGTGACAAAATACCACCCACAAGACAGCCTGCACTCTGCTGTCCCTACTTAATTATCAGATCAGTTAAACCAAAAGGCAATTTAAAAACTCTTTTAGGGCTTCCCTGGTGGCGCAGTGGTTGAGAGTCCGCCTGCCGATGCAGCGGACGCGGGTTCGTGCCCCGGTCCGGGAAGATCCCACATGCCGCGGAGCGGCTGGGCCCGTGAGCCATGGCCGCTGAGCCTGCGCGTCCGGAGCCTGTGCTCCGCAACGGGAGAGGCCCCAACAGAGAGAGGCCCGCGTACCGCAAAACAACCCAAAAAACAAAAAACTTTTTAAAATGACCACTCTAATATTAGCTAACATTTGTGAGCATTTGCTGCAGAGCCAGCACTCTGCTAGGCGGCTTCCATCCCTCCTCTGACTTAATCCTCACATGAGCCTATGCGGTGGGCACTGCTGTTGTCCTTAGCAGACAAAGGAGAAAACAGACTTGGAGTGGTGAAGCCCCTTACCCAGGGTCGCACCAACCAAGCAGAGGTAGCTGCACCCACAGGCTGCGTGTCTACGAACCCAAACTCCTAACCGGTCCACAGGGACAAAGGACTAACTTCAGCTTATTTTTATATACTCTGAACACATCAGCAGACGAATGTGCCATGAGGAACCCAGGACCAGTGCCCGCCTCTAGCATGTGAGTTCAGCTCTCACACTAATAAGATCCACTTCGCTAGTGACTTCTGGGGATTTTTTTTTTTTTTTTAAGAAGGAATCACTGCTTTGGGCTTCTGAGCTAAGTTCTCACATTCCATGAATGGCTGTCCAAGCAGGGAGGTACGTTCCTGAATCGCAACCCAGCAAAATGTAGTTGTAAGGGCAAAGAGAAATGCTGGTAGGCGGGGTTCAGGCCTTCAAAATATTCAGCCATTGCCTCCACCCACGCTAAGATGAAATGTCAGCCTGAACCCAAAATATACACAGAAAATGCGTGGGGCAGTTCCCGTGACTTCTGAGTCTCATCCAGGATTTCTAGCCGCGGCCTTGGAATTTTCCTTGAGTGCACACGAAGCCTTCTTCACACAAGGGCCCGCACCGCTTGAACGTGTACTCGGCTGAACCTGTATTTGATCTTGACCTCGTCCTAATTTTAAGTAAGTCTGACCAAATACAAAGCAAGCTCCGCCGGCTGTACCCTCTTCCTGAACAGAAAAACAGTGTTCTCTAGGAGTCGGAGTCAGATGTCTGTGTCCCATCCGACACGATGGTGGAAAGTAAAGTACTTGATGAAACAACCACAGTCTAACAGGCTCCCAGGTGATGCCAAGGCTGCTGGTCTAAAGAACCACACCTTGAGTAGCACAGCCCTAGAGCAGCAGCTCTCCAGGGGCAGTTTTGCCCAGCAGGGGACATTTGGCAGTCTCTGGGGGCATTTTTGATTGTCACGACTTGGGGGATGCTACTGGCATCCACCCTACTATGTGCGGGACAGCCGTCCCCAACAATTACCCAGCCCAAAATGCCAATAGTGTTGAGGATCGGAAACCCTGCCTAGAGCACCTAGCTTGACCTTATGTAGGAGGCCCTCAGTCTGAGTGAATGAAGAAATGAATGAATGTGTGATTTTGTTATTGTGTTACTGAACTAACCTGGCCAGTAGATTTGTATTCCTCTTTTGAGGGAAGCACCAAACAGACACACCCTCTATCTGCTGGACAACACAGAATCAGTCTACAAACATTTGTTGAGGACCTACTATGTGTAGCCCATTGTGCTGAAGACTAGGACCAGCGCAGACCCTGCCGTCAGAGGCCTCGCCCTCAAACGGAGACAGACGTCTTTTGGGTGCTTGCCTGTGCCAGCCCCGAGCTAGCACTTCCCTCACACTATCACACAGTCCTCCGGAGGTAGGTGCTGACTTGTACACACTTTACAGATGAGGAAACTGAGGCCTCAAGCAAGTAAGTAACTGGACCGATGTCCTACAGTGAATAAGTGACAAATTTGAACCCAGATCTGTCCAGCTGAAAACACCCAACCTCTTCTGCAAAGTGTGAAATCCTATACGAACTATAATACATTTGCTTCTGTCTTAAAATTGTGGTCAGGTAACAGAAAGAACTCTCAATTCTTGGGCAGGGCCGGGGGCGGGGGTACCCCCGGGGAGTTGGAGGGTTGAGAAGGCTTCACAGGCACTACATTCGCCTGAGCCTCTATGGTCTCATGAACCAGAGTGTGGTTCCCCAGAGGATGGAGAAGTAGGGGGCGCGGCAAGGCAGGCAGAGGGGTCACCCAAGGACAAGGGTGTCTGAGTCTGGCCAGCATCTCTCAGCCATGCTAGAGTTCCTTCTGCTAATGCCTTTAAAGTCTGGGCCTGCCTCTGCGTTTCCACATTTCTCCAGTTCTTATACCAGAGGAAAAGGAACATAGAAGAGAAGACATAAAACGCCCTTCGTTAGACTTGCGAGCCAGTGGCTTTTCAGGACTCCCAGGAAGAAGCAGGGAAGTGTAACGCTGTCCCATTGGGGTCAGTCATAGTTCCCGAGTGCAAAATGCAAAGGGGGTTTCTGAAAAGCAAAAATGCCGCCGCTCCCAGGTGAGGCCATCTCTACAGAATAATTTCTCTCCGCCGAAGATCAAATATGAACCACAGAACACGTACAAACAGCGACTCAGCAGGGAGCCTGGTGGTTTCTAACATAAGCTTCCCATCTTCGTGCAAAAGCAAAACTAGACCCTGCAGTGATCATCAAGAGTGTTTTATCTCCCAAGGATTCATGGCCCAACTGTTTGTAAAGAAACCTGAAACAGACTGCAGTATCGTCTGAGAGTTCCCTCAGCAAGCTGCTCACATAGACACACTGGGCTAGAAGGAGGTGAACTCAAGTTTCAGCAGAACCTTCTCCTGAGTTAACTCTAATCAGACTTCCCTCCCCACCAGTATATGCACACGCCCCAAATCCTGGTGAATTAGAGAATCCGCAGCTCTTGTCCAACCAGCTCCTCATAATGGTTTTCCTGCAATCCTACTGCGAACGGTACTGGCCACAATCAAAGGGAAGCCAGGGTCAGCAGAGTGCAGGGGCTGCAGTTTAACTCATTTCGCAAAATAGCTGGAGGAAGCCTGCACATGCAACTTCCTTGGATACAACCCAAGGACAAGATTACTTTAGACCACTACCACCACCTCCAGAAAACGATCTATAACGCCAGTTCATACCAGGCCCACCTGGGGTGCTCGCTGGGTACAGGAAAGGTGATGGCTGCTCACTAGAATGGCAGCGGATTTGCTGGAAAGAGCACTGGTCTCGAGGCCAGAAGGACTGCGTTCAATACGAGTCAGACCAGTGGCCCCCTGACAGGCTGTGTGGCCTTCCGGAAGTCACACACCCTCTCGAGGTCTCAAGTTTCTCACCTGTAAAATGAGGAGCCTGAAGATCCTTCTGGTTCAGTTATTTCAGGACTACGAATGCCTGAGCCAGACGTGGGTGGTACCTGTCTCAAAGGATGAGCATCCCCGCTACCAGGCCTCAGGAGCCAGGGACTCTGCCCCAGACATCCTTCAAAGGTGGCCCTGAAAGGCAGTCTGGCCTAAACTGAGACCTCAAGCCCAAGCTTGGCACTCTCCCCTCATCCAAATCCTCACTTTCTGACAACTCTGGCCACTCCCACTTAAATACCAGCCGCTTGGTCACCTGCCAGGAGGGGGTCTCCTTCACCAGCTACTGTGCTGTAGCATCTGGAAGTCAGGTGGCCAGACAACTTTCATCCCTGCCCCTTCCTCTAGGAGTCTGGGATGGGCTAGCAGCTCAAAACATCTTACTAAGTAGTCGGGCAGTTTGACCCATAAGACACACTCAGAGCTTGCGTTCCGCTGGTGCAGCCTCCGCTGGGCTCACCCACACAGGCGCTCCATCCCTGCCACAAATGTTAGGTTTCAGCCTCTTTGCAGCCATTCTTGGCAAGAGGTTAACCACAAAGCCCTAGCTTCCCCAAGGGAGAGAAGGCATTCCCCACGTGTGCCTGATGGCTTGACCTTGCATCAAATACAATGTTGCAACACCGAGGGCCACTCCAGGGGGGAGGATGTCAGCCACAGTTCGAGAGGTAGCTTTAATGGGCAATGACACCTTCCAAAGAATCCAGGGGAGATGCAAATGAACTTCAGCAAATTTCAAGGAGTCCTTGTGTCAAAGCACAAATGTTTACCCTTCCCCCTCCCCATATCCTCAAGTCCATTCTTTAGTAGGTCTGTGTCTAGCTGTGACAAAGTGAGAGAGTGGCATGGACATATATACACTACCAAACGTAAAATAGATAGCTAGTGGGAAGCAGCCGCATAGCACAGGGGGATCAGCTCGGTGCTTTGTGACCACCTAGAGGGGTGGGATAGGGAGGGTGGGAGGGAGGGAGACACAAGAGGGAAGAGATATGGGAACATATGTATATGTATAACTGATTCACTTTGTTATAAAGCAGAAACTAACACACCATTGTAAAGCAGTTATACTCCAATAAGGATGTAAAAAATAAAAAAGCACAAATGTTTACCAGTAACTTGCCTGAATCATAGCATTATTATCATTCAAATGATGATAGTAGTAAAAACAGCAGTAAGAACAAAAATTACCCCTGATTAAGTCCTTACTGCATGCCAGACAGGCACTCGGCTAAGCTTTTAACACACATTATTTTTATGTGATCTCCCTAATATCTGTCCGTAGTGTAGCATTATACACATTTTACAGGTGAGGAAACTGAGGCTTAGAGTAGCTAAGGAATTTGCTCGAGGTTGGAGAGCCTAATGGCAGATTCAGAAGTTAGACCTGGCCATCTGCCTCCTGGAGTACCACCTGACCCGGTTTTCCCAGACAGAAAGCCTCCAACAGAGAGTGAGTTGAGATGAATTATTCAGCAAAGGCTCACGGAGCGCCCACTGTGTGCCATGCAGAGTATCGGGTGCTGGGTAACCGAGAGCCGCATCTGCAAGTCTGACCTTCCCAAAGAAACAAGATCCTGACTTCTTCTTTTGGCCAGAGGCCGACACCCACTTTCTATAGAGGTGACCATCACCATGTGTCCCACCAAACATTTCTAGACGGGGAATTCATGCTCATGACACCCACCTCCTGATCTAGTGTCAGAGGACACTGCGGCACAGGGAGGGGAAGGAAGTGCAGTCGCTTGGCAAAGGCGTGAAGGCGCACAGCGAGTGGCGGGAACCAGTGAACCACCTGACCCCTCCAGAGGGAGGATGCCGAGCACCGGGCTGGGAGTCAGCAAACCGCACGCGTCACTCCTCCGCAGTGCCTGCCCACCGACTGCCCACCTGCCGATTCACCCCAACCCTCTATCCAAGGGAGGAGGGGTGCCCAGTGTCCTAGCTCCTCCCTAAGGGGGAGACCTTGGCTTGCCTTCTAAGCACCTGGCCTGGCTGCACACCTGCTGGGGGCCTGAGCCCGCTATGGGGATGGAGCTGCCTTCAGGAGCCCCCGCAGCTCAGGGACCTTGTCTACAGCTCTGCCATCACAGCTCCTGGCTATGGAAAGCTGGCTCGTGCAGGGTACTCTGTATCTTGCCTCCTCTAATCACCTTTAACCTTCCTTTAAGCCCCAGGAGACATCATTGGCCATCTATCCGTGAAGAAGCTGAGGCTTGGAGAAGTGACCCAATCACCCAACAAGGCCCAAGAGCGGGCGATCAGGATTTGAACTCCAGGACCTAACGCTCCCCTCCCTCCAGCCTGGTTTCACCCTCAGCCTCATGTCTGGTGCCTCCTCCCCCCCCCCCCCCCCCCGTCCTCCATGCCCATGTCTCGGGGCCCTGCTTCCCTCCACCTACGGGTGCTCCTGGCCTGAGGACTCAGTGCTGACCGTGTCCGCTGCACACTGCGATCCTCTCTCTGCGCACCCCGCCCACTCCCAGGGCGCAGGTGCACTCCTGCGCCCTGGGAGTGAGGTTTTTCTTCCCAGACACCCTCTGACCACCTTACAAAAGGAAAAGGCATTAAAAGCCTCAGTAATCAGACCCCTTACAGTGCCTTCCCTGGAAACAAAGAAGCCCTTGCACGGTCTACCTCTGATTCAGCAGGCTGCTAAAATATTTAACACCTGACGACTTAACATGCTTGAGAAGAAAGGGGAGGCCGAGATGCAGCTAGCTGGGGCCTCTGACCTTGCACACCCCACGGTGAGCTTCTTTCCCACCCTGCCAGTTTCTTGGGACAAGATCGGTACAGAGACGGCAATTGGCAAACACTTCTCTGCTGTGGGCCCATGTCAGCTCCCTCCCAGCCCAGATGGGCACCCTTACAGGTGTGGCCAGTGGGGATGGGTAGGCACAGAGAGCTCTAGATTAAGTGTTTGGAGCCAGTTGACCGGGTTCCCCGGGCCTCCTTACCAGGCCTGTGTGTGAGGTTGCACTGGCTGAGCCAAGGCCTCCGCTCGGCCCGGTGGTGAACATCCTTGGTTCAGGTGCCAGACAGACGCCTTCCGCTCATCCGTGTCGCCAGGCGCTTGAGCCACGAATACAGCCCAGTCTCCGCTCTGCAGGCACAGCTACCTGACTTGCCCACTGGCAGAGCCAAGGGGTGGCCAGGAGGAACCCAGCGCTCACTGAGCACCACCAGGCATCTGAGCTCTGCAAGGGCTCCACACAGAACCTCTCGGAATCCATGCTGCTGACGGGCACGGTTCACCTCTTATGTACACATGAAGGAACTATGTCTTCAGGTTGGGCTGTCCCATGCAGAGCCCGCTACCCCACGTGGCTATTTCAATTTCAGTTTTAATGAATCAAAGTTAAATAAAATTCACAGTTCAGTTCCTCCCTAACCCTAAACCACATCACCCTGAAACCGGCCAGATTTTCGAGTGGCCTCATTTCAGGTGTGTAGTAGGCACACGTGGCTAGTGGCTGCCATACTGGATAGCGGAGATATAGAACATTTCCGTCATCGTAGAAAGCTCCAGTGGACAGAATGTCTTAGAGGATAACCTCCCCAAGATTCCTTCTGGCTAATAAGTTACTGATCAGGGATCCAAACATGGATTTGGTGTCTGAGGAATTCTCCAGAAGAGAGGTTCCAGCCCCAGCCCTAACTCTCATTAAACCACTGGTCTTGAGCAAGCCATGTCACCTGTCCCAGCCTCCCCTTCCTCCTTTGCACAAGTGGTACCTACTAAGGGTTAAGGTGAGGTGGAAATAAGATGCTAGATGTGGGCGTACTTTGGCCCAGAAGGAGGAATAAGTGAAAGGGAACTTACACTGAGTACTTATTTTGTGTTGGGCGCTCTAAATAAAGTGGCTCCTTTAATCCTAGGTATTATATACCCCCACTTTACAGGTGGGTAAACAGTTTCATCAAAGGTGATGCCCCCAAGGTCACACAGAACTAGAACTCGGCCTGGAACTTATCTGTAGACCTCCAGGCCTATGCTGGTCTCACACAATAGAACTCAATTCTACAGTCTTCTCTCTAAAGCCCAGAAGCAGGTTTGGGGCGGTGTGGCTGGGAAGAATGGCTCCATATCCTGGGGCAGGTCCTCGGTTCAGCTCAGGCATCAAGGGGAAACATCGTCAGGGGCCAGATTCTGATTCCGGTTCTGCTGTCAGGTAGCTCCCTCATCCCATCCCTATTCCGAGTCTCGACAAGAATGCGCCCAAGTTTCCTTCCAGATATCCAGCTAGAGTCTAAAATACCCATTTCTCAGTCACACCTACCGAAACGAACCTGCATCCTGGTCTAAAACAGTGGCGGTAATGAGAGGTTCCAGGAAGAGAAGCGGATGAGTTTGGACACATTCATTTGGAAAATCACCACCTTGCCCTGAAACTGGCCTGGGATTCTTAAGCGGCTCTTCCTGCATCAGATCCAGATGTGGCATAGCGGAGGCCTCAGGGCTGAGGGGCTCAGAAACCCAGAAGGGCTAGACCAAAGTAGTGGCATTCCCGTCACAGGCACCTGGAGGGAGGGAACAAGCCCCTTGCCTTCAGGGCGGCTGCCACCTTTGGTGTGGGTGCCTCATAATCCAGCTTTCCAAAGTGACTTGGCATTATTCCCAAGGGCAGATTCACCTCTAAAAAAATTTGTTTTAATTATGGAACACAAAAGCTTCAGAACATAAAGCCTACATTTTTTTTTTTTTTTTTTTTTTTTGCGGTACGCAGGCCTCTCACTGTTGTGGCCTCTCCCGTTGCGGAGCACAGGCTCTGGACGCGCAGGCTCAGCAGCCATGGCTCACAGGCCCAGCCACTCCACAGCATGTGGGATCTTCCCAGATCGGGGCACGAACCCATGTCCCCTGCATTGGCAGGCGGACTTTCAACTACGGCGCCACCAGGGAAGCCCGAAGCCTACATTTTTAAAGGTCCTTTGACTTTTACATTACGATGGTTCACAATGATTGAAGCTGTGGATCGTCATGTAAATCCGCGTCATCTGTAGAGTCGTTAGTCCTGAGGTACTTTTGAACCACGTAACAAGCTCCTGTGAGCCGAGCAGGGTTAGCAGAGCTCACATATGACAGAAGCAGAGGCATAGAGAGGTCAACCGGATGGAGAAAGACTCATCCAGCCTCATGTCTCCCATTCCTGTGGGGTCTGTTACTATATCATTTGGAGACCTTGGGTATTTTCTTTGTTTGCTTAATTCCCAGGATGTTTTTGAATAAAGACGTTTAAAATGATAATAGTGGTTACCATTTGTATTTTACACTTACCGTATATCAGGCATTATACTATGTGGCTTTGGAAACATTCCATTTTCATCTTAATTCCAACCCTAACAGGGAAGTATTATTTTTCCCATTTTATAGATATGGAAACAGGATTGAAAAGTTAAGCATTTTCTCCAAGGCATCACACAGCCAGTAAGAGATCTCTGGGATATAAACCCTCCGTCTTACTCCATTGTCTCCCTTTTGGGAAGAAAATTGCTCCGAGGGAAAGAAGTGTCAGCATTGTAGCTCTGTAACAGCCCTGTAATAGCCCAATACTTCCCAAAAGGAAGTTTAAAATAATCCAAGCAATGTAATCGAAAATCAAACCCAGAAGGATGGGGGTGGGGATGGAGATCTGTCATCCTGGTTTTATCTGCTAAGAGACCTAGGCTTGGTAGCTTCTTTTCTTTTCCTTAATTTATACGGCTGTAGCCCTCCTCAAAATCTTATTCTGAAACTCAAAAACATGGTGTCACAGCTGGTAATTTTAGAAGGAGGAGGAGAGAGAAGGAAGAAACAGACCCAGTGGGAGGAAGGGCAGGAAGTCGCTCCAGCCCTGCCTTTAAGTCCAGCCAGGGCTTCCTGGACAAGATGCCGGCTGCCCCTCGCTGCTTCCTCCTTCTACCCCTCAACGCCTCAACCCAACTGCCCTTTGTGGTTTAGCCTAGGTGTACGCAAAGACCCAAAGCACCTGGGAATAATTTAATTCTCTCAAATGTACTAGTAATTGAAAAGGATACCTTTCCAACCATTTCCCCAAATGGAAAAAAAAAGAGACCCCTTTAAATAAATATTCAGGAAAAACAAGCTTGGTGATGTCCACGATGGATTCAGAACTACACATCTGACCATCAGTGGTGTGAAAGCAAAATGCCAAATTCTAGACTTTCCATCCACTGAAGACAGTCGTTGTATATAGAAATCCACAGCCAAGCCGTCTGTCAACAGACTCCTATTTCTTGGAGTTGGGTGTACGTGTACCCCTTGGGTGGAGGTGAGCAAAGCCACAAGATACCCACAGCACATCCACCAGCAGGGCCAATTTGACGTCAAAAGATGGGAAATTAAGCAGCAAAATATTTGTGCTCCTGGCATCTACCTGGATATGAGATTGGGTTATTAAACTATCCTGTCACCAAGACAGAAAAGAGACATTTCTTAGATATTGAATCTGATCTGTGATATCAGCCCCATTCAAGTTAGCAGAATCTCAAAATTCAATAGATTCAAAGAAGCACGTCACCTGATAACCAAGAGAGTAGAAAATATGGTTTTGACTTGCTTTGCTCTTCTCGTGGCAACTCAAAGCATTATTTTTATGTTGAAATACAATACGATACGGTACACAATAAAAGATACACATAAAGTTTTACAATAAAACAAGATCTCAAAATTTTTTAACTTGAAGCAGATCGCTGTGGGCTACCTAGTAGGGGGTAAGAAAGAGTTCGCTCTCTTCAGCCATGAAGACATTTTAGCAGACAAGGAAGTCAGCCCTGGAAAAGAAAGATGGCCGGGCTGGAACCTCAACCTCAAGAAGACGAACAGTTACCACTCAGTTCACTGCAGGAGAAAAGCCTGTCCCACAGAACTGTAATAGGAAACCTAACCCCTACCAGGGGCTGGAGTGCACTGGAATTGCATTTGATCAGTTATCTCAGCCTTCACTGCAACTCAGCGAGGCAAGTATAGTTGTGACCTCCCCATTCTACAGACTGGCAAACCGAAGTTAGGTATGTAACCTGTAAGGTGCACAGCTGGGTGTGAATCCGAACTTCACCACCACCCTAGCTTCTAGCAGTGTCTGCCTCAGTGTGGCCACCCAACCTCCCCAAGACCGCTGCCAAAATTCACCTTCACGTGCAACACCTCCTGTTCCCAGGACGCGCACCTCTCACCTTGGCCAGACTTTCTCTGAGGCCTGCCCAGGTCCACGGCACAACTCTCTCCTGGTGAAAGGTCCACTGGAGCTCCTGAGCCTACCCCCAAGGCAAAGGAGCATTCCCTACGTTTGTGTTACAGTAGGAATGATGTTGCTGGGTTGAGAGATGAGGGTCACCATGGGAAGGCTTGGCCTTTGGGATCATTCGATAATGTGAGAGCTCTGTGAGGAGCTGGGGTGCTCCAGGGGGCAGCTACTCACCATGTGGAACTGTTGAGGGCTTGGAGTGTGGCCGGTCCAAACTGAGATGCACTGTGGGTACAAAATACAACCCAGCTTGCAAAGACTTCATATGAAAGCAAGAATGTAGGATATCAGATTAATAATTTATATATTGATTGCATGTTGAAATGATAATATTTGTGTTATATTGGGTTACATAAAATGTATTATTGAAATTAATTTTACCTGTTTCTATTCAGTTTTGAATGTGGCTACCAGAAAATTTAGGATTACGTTTATGGCTTACATTCTATTTCTTTTTTTTTTAACATCTTTATTGGAGTATAATTGCTTTACAATGGTGTGTTAGTTTCTGCTGTATAACAAAGTGAATCAGCTATACATAAACATATATCCCCATATCCCCTCCCTCTTGCGCCTCCCTCCCACCCGCCCTGTCCCACCCCTCTAGGTGGTCACAAAGCACTGAGCTGATCTCCCTGTGCTATGTTATGTTCTATTTCTATTGGACAGAGCTGGTCTATACCTTCCAGAGACCTTTGACTGTCTACTAAGAGACAGAGGTCACCCCACCTGGCAAGCTGGAGGGGAGGGCCCATTCAGAATTCTTTCTGGAAATCCTCAGCCAATGGGAGAGTGGCAGCCCTTTTTCCTAAGAACCCAAAGCACAGGAAAGGTCGGCCCTTTTCCATCCTCATTTCCTTCAAGGACCAGGGCAAAGCAGGTTCTGGAGCCCAGTGATCTAAATAGAAGTAGACCATGGACCACAAATGCAAGCCCAGAATGCAAAAGCTACATAGGTAATTTTAAAAGGTTGATAGCCGCATTAAAAACAAGAAAAAAATGTGAAATTAATTTCAGTAACATATTCTAACCAAGTACATCCTAAATATTATCATTTTAACATATAACAATATAAAAATGATTAACGATGTATTTTGTATTCTTTTTTTTTGGCCGCACTGCACGGCTTGTGGGATCCGAGTTCAAAGCGCAGAGTCCTAACCACTGGACCGCCAGGGAATTCCGTGTGTTCTTTTCTTCACACTAATTCTTCAACCTCTGGGGTGTGTTTTACCCTTACAGCACAGCTTCATTCACATGTGACCAGTGGCCGCCAAATTGGACAGCACAGCTCAAGAATCTAAAAGTCTACCACCCAGCAAATCCTCAACCAGAGCCAATCGCACAGAACACCCATTATAATGTAAATGTCTCCTGCTCTGTAAACCGTGATAAGTCACAACTTCAGCCACTAAGATTTACGTTTGCAAAGAGTTCTGACGGCAGCAGAAAAAAAGGACTCAGAATTTAAACAGGAGAAAACAGTGGATGACGCGACGCTAACATAATAAACACCAGTCATCGTTAGTTGGTGTGGTTGCGGATTCTTCTCCTTTTCTTTATACTTTTCTATACCTTACGAAGTTTCTGATATTAATTTAGAAATTATAATTTAAAAATTTTAAGTGATTAAAACAAAGAGCCATGAAATACTTATTGAACTACTACTATATGCCTGGTCCTGAGATCTTCTTGTTCTCCAAGAAGGTGATAAAACATCCAGGGACTGAAGAAGGAGCTAATATGACATTTATGGGGAGGGGAGGGGAGGGGAGGATTTTCCAGTCAGACATTTTTTCCTACGCTTTAACTGGGAATGTCAAAAATACATACGAGCCGGGGCTGCAGGGAATTTTGTGCTAAGTCAGCAGTGGAGACAAGTGTCGAACGCAGATTAAAACTGCATCTGTCTTGGCAGCAGCGTCCGTATCTCATTGGCCCAGAGTTATAAGAGTCGCTCTCGAAGGGCAGGAAAGGCAGCTGGGTGTCGGTGGAAGTGCTCAGACTCGAAAAACAGGTGATCATGCATTCTTTCAGCATGTGTAGAATAGGCAATAGATCATTTACAAAATGCCTGCAGCTGTTTGGTGGCTACACTGGCCAGCCACAGGTACTAATTTAAAGGCCAACCCCGCTCCGCTTCACACAAGCGTGTGCCTGCACACACATACACATACACGCACACATCCCCATGGAGAGCTCTGGAATAGCCAAAGATCGAAGGATGCTGCACAGCTTGGTCAGAACGTGTCTTTGCCACAGTATCTCCCTCTCCCCCAAAGGATGAAATCTCCCAGATGCTGCTGTTGCATCTCACTCAGGAAAAGAACAGGCAGGTATGCTGCAAAGCATCAAGGTCTGGGATTCACAGACGCATCTATCATTTGTCCTCCTCTAATCTTGAGAGGGGTGTGACTGCTGCTGGTGATTAGACATTCCTGCTTGAGATTAAAGCAAAGTTGAGCCCATTTGCCTCAAAAAGTAATGAACTAGATTAGGAGGTGTCGGGCTCAGGGGGTTGGGAGTCGTGAGGTGTGCTGTCTAAGGGGCGCAGGGTTTCTTTGGCGGCGGGGGGGTGGATGACCATGTTCTAAAATTGACTGTAGGGATAATTACACAACTCTGTGAATATATTAAAAGCCACTGAATTGTACACCTTAAATGAGCAAATTATATGCTTTGTGAATTACATCTCAATAAAGCTGTTAAGGAAAACAAAGATAAGCTCAGATATGAAAGCAACTCACTCAATTCCTTTCACAGCAACGGAGCTTGTAGTTATCTTAGCCACTGCTTTACCTGTATAAAGAACGGGAGTGACTAGGTGTTTCTTTCTTAGATAAAGACTCATATATTAGCAGTACCCTCCTTTGCAAAACATCCAGCACGTCTCTGCCAAAGGCACGTTTCATGGTTCTCCAAAGGCTGCTACCTTTTCACTGACCTTTCTGCTCCGCCCGCACTTCGGGTCTCGTCTGAAATGACCTCGCCCGTGACATCTGGAGCATCCTCCTCAGAAACCGAAGGTAAGGTGGATGGGCTGGGCCCAGAGCTCTTTCTGGGATAAGGTAAAAGAAGCAAGAAATATTTAAAAAGGCATTCTTCTCCATGTCCTATTGAAAAGCCCATTTCCCAATTAAAGCTTTAAGTGTCTACTTCACCAAAATCTCTGGAAAAAATTAGCTTCAGGCAGCAAATGGCTTTGAGATGCTTTGGGATCATTTAGGTCTCTCTGCATAACTCTGCATAAATAAATCCAGATTCAAAAGCAGATGTATTTTGACTCCAGAAAAACTTCTGACTGACCATAACCTATGACCTTAGAGTGCACTGCCAGCCTGTAAACATTTCACGCTTTGCGAACAGTTTCAGTTAGAAGAATTAAAAGAACACAAGGCAAGGAATAAGACACGTTAAACAGACACAGCTCCCATGCCTCCAAAGCACTTCTCACGTTTTTCAGAATCACAGCACATCCAGAGATTGTGAGCAGGTAAATTTCAACAATTAGATATGGAAAATTAACCTTCTTCTAACCACCCATCTCTTTGATTGACTTTTTAAAACCAAGTGGGAACCACTTTTGAAGCTGACCCCATATTCCCATAGGAATTTATTCTTGGAAGTACCTCTCGGCGTCGAGCGCTTCTGGATCCAGGCTTTGCAGCTTCAGGTCCCGGATCTCATCAGGTTCCGCAGGTGAGGAGACAGGCACCTTCCCATCGCCAGCAGGAGTGGGGGGCTCAGGCCTGGGCTGCCCCTCAGCCTGCGGGTACCCGGCCGGGCTGTCCCCGCTCGGGGCGGCTGCAGCCTCCATCCTCAGAGCCCCTTCAGAGCAGCTGGGGTCCCCAAGGCTTCCTGGCAGAGCTGAGGCACAAGCAGCACCAGAGAACATTCTCGTAGTACCTGCTTCAGGCAGGTGGGCAGACACGCGTGCCCCGGTCTCAGCTGTGCTCACAGTGACGTCATCCTCTGCTTCCCTAGCAGCTTCTGCTCCCAAGCCGGGCTCCAGGGGAGTATCCACCACTTGCCCAGCTGGTGGCTCCAGGGTGCTCTGGGTGCCCAGGGCGTTCTGTGTTTCCGAGATCCCAGCAGCACCTTCATGCCTCCTCTCACCCCTAAGTGTGTCTGGGGTACAGGCCTCACTGATGGCCTCGGCCACAGTCGGAACGTTCCCATGGGGAGAAGATGCTCCCTGGGCAGAGGTGGGCACCGACATGTCACCCAGAGCCCCTGGGTGAGAAAAGCCCTGGGCACCATCTTCTCTGGGTTGACTGTCTCGGCTAGATGTCTCCTGGTGCTGTTTTCCAGGAGGAATTCTGTCGTCTTGAACTGCGTCCCCTTCTCCATGGCTCTGGGGAGCCACCTGCAAGTCAGCATCGGGAATCTCTGGAGAAGTCACCTGTGAAGACAGACCCGAAGCTGCTTCCTGCCGGCCGCTTTCCTGCTGTGAGCGGGCCTGGCTCCCAAGCCCCGGCCAGCCTTCCCCAGACCCCTCTGGCTTCTTGCTTTCTGTCAGCATCTGTGGAGGCCCACTCATTTCCTTCCCCACACTGGCACCTGGCAGGCTCTGCTCTGCAGCTGGCCGTGCCGGCCCCGGCAGCTTTTCTGGAGCTGGATCCTGGGGACCCAGACGAGAAATCTCAGCCTCTACAGTCAGCTCTTGCTTCTTCTCCTTTGACTGTATCCAGAGTCCGGCAGGAGTGGTGGGGAGAGGCGCGATGGCCACTCCTTGAGTCCCATCTGGAAGCTTCTCTGGGCTTGGCGTGGCGAGGTCCTTGCCCATCACACTCTTCCCAGCTCCTGCCTTTTCTCCCAGTGTGCTCTGGGGCCGATCGGCGGTCAGGGCTCCAAGCACAGACTTCTCAAAGATCTTGGTGATGTGCTCTCTGAAGTCAGGGAGCCCAGCGATCATACTGGTCTGCCTGGAGCTTGCGCCTACACCAGCTGAGGCTCCCTTCCTGGGATCCTTGGAAGGGTCTACCATCCTCTGCCCACTGCGCTCTCTCTCCCTTGCTGCATCACCTGCTGTGCTCTCCTCACCGGCAAGGTGTGCCGAAAGTTCACTGGGCTTGCCACTTGCCCCGGGAGTCCTTGAGCCTTTCTGTTCCCCTGTGGTCTGCTTTCCCTTGGCCAGAAGTGGCACCCTGTCCAGGTAGGGCACGGAGTCCACAGGCCCCTCAGAGGTCCCAGCTTGGGGGCTTCCGCTGCTGGCTGGCACGGCGGAGGTTTCCTCACCTGCAGCTCCTGGTTGCCAGAGGGAGGCAGGGGAGCCACACGGTACCTTCGCGGAGGAGGCATTTTCCAAGACAAGCAGGGGCTCCCGTGTGGGACAAGGGCTTTCACCAGGAGCTCCGAGGCCTTGAGGTGAAACAGTTTTCACGCCACTGTCTTCTGCCCCTTTCCTGGCAGCACGCTCCACATGCAGGTAAGGAGTGTCAGGGGCAGCCTCTTCTGGTGGCCTGGACGACAGGAGCCTCTTTGAGTCAGGGACAGCCTGGGCTGCAGAAATATCCACCACGCTCCTGGGAATCCCACCCAGCTCTCTGGCTGGCAGCAAGGCATCCTGGCAGCTGGCGGAGGGCTGCTCAGCTTGGCAGGGCTCACCTAGGGCACAGGTAGAAGCTTCCTCCCCAGGGGAGGGGCACTGCTCTGTTGGGAGGAAGCCACCACTCCGAGCAGCTTCTCCTGGCTCCCCCGGAGCACATTGTGTCCGCAGGTCTCCTCCGTCAGCGTTCCCACCAATCTCAGCAGTCCCACCACCCGCACCTTGATCCTCGGCTGATGGGAAACTTTCAAGAAGCTTTTGGGGCTCTGCCTCTGTGGCAGTGGGATGCTCCATTTCCTTGTGTGGGGCTAACCCCGATTGCTGCCTGCCCTCCTGGGTTTCATCACCGGCCTCTCTCTCTGGGGCCTCCTGGGTGGGTGTGACTCTGGGGCCGGCAGGTGCTGGAGCTGGTGGGCAGCGAGCTGCCTTCAGGAGAGCTACTGAATCAGGCCGACAAGGCGGGGCCCCCACTGTGTTCCCACTTGCCTTCTCTGTCTCACCCAAGTCCTGGAGCGGGGGCCAAGCGTCAGCTGCTTCCGAAATGCCTGCATCCCCGAGACATGCCTCTTCATGCTGGCTGCCAGCTTTCCGCCCATCAACCAGCTCCTGCTGGGACTTGTTTGGCCCCTGTCCAGCACAGCAACTTTCCTTTCTGCTCAAGCTACATGCAAGAGAAGAGTCTTGTAAGGTGTCTGCTGCAGGAGGTGGGCCGCTGGACAGCTGACTGCCACTGCATTCCGCCTCCTGCCCGTTCCCCCCTAGCGCAGGCAACTCCGGTCTCTCTGGTGCTGACAACTCCAACTGCTCTGTCGTACGATTCTCCGGAACTGTGTGCCCGGGAGGTGAACGTGGAGCATCAGACGGACTGCCCTTGGGGAGCTCACTGTGGAGTTCTGATTCAGAGGCCTGTTCCTTTGCTCCATGAGCGGGCAAGCTCACATCTTCCCGAGGTTCCACAGGTATGTGGATTTGGGGAGAATCTGCACCCAGGTTCTTAAACTCTGCATCACCTGGGTAAGTCTCTTTCTCGCTTTCGCACTGTTGGGACAGCTCCCTGAGCATTTCAGAGGTGGATGCTTCTGGGTCCGTTTGGGACTGCTGGAGACGGTTCTCGGAATACAGTGAGGGCCTCTCGGTTGCAGCCACTCGTATCCCGCTGTCCCCCGGGCAGGACAGGGTTTCCTGCTGACCTAGCTCCAGGCTGAGGGTCGTGAGCCCACAGTCCACTGCCAAGTTCTCCTCCTCAGGGGGAGGTGGCCCATCGGTGTGGACTTCCTGTCCAGCTGCATCACGCCCCAGCCCACGGGCGTGGGGTGGTGTCACCAAGCACTCCGCATCACAGCTGCCCGGCCTCTGCGCAGATGGGTGGCTCCTCGTCTTTATTTCAGATTTGCCCTCCGCCTCCTGGGCTTTGGGGACGACCTCTGTAGCAGGAGTTGACAGGAAATCCGATTTCTCTGATTCTAAAGCAGGAAGAGGGTCCATTCTTCCCAATGCCCCCACATCCTGAAAGGTGTCAGGATACTTGGTCTGCAGTCCTGGCCCCTCCCAGACAGCTCCCTCGGGAAAAACGTGTTTACTGGCTCCATCCGGCCCAGAGGGGGGGATGGGATCCTGCTCGGGAAGCTGGTGCAGTGAAGCAGATGCATGGACCACTTGGGCTTCTCCCATCATCCCACAGGCTGCCGAGCTCCAAGCTGCATCTTCTGATGGAGAGCCGGGCCTGTCCACGCGCCCGGGGGCCTCCCTTCTGAGTGGCTGTGCTGAGGCCATGCTGGGAAGGCTGTTGCTCTCCACATCGCCAGTTAGCTGTGAAACCTCATCCTTTTCCCCCTTTGGGTCAGGCTTGCAGCCACAGGCTTCGGGTTGCTCTCCCTGAAGGTTCCCAGGATCTGCACCCTCGGGGGGCTCTGGGGCTGCCTCCTGTCCTCTAGGGTCGGCCCCAGGTTGTCTGCTTTCCGCAGCCACAGCTGGACCCTCGGGGGCTTTGCCTTCATCCTTTGGCCCCAGTGACCTTCTGGCATTTTCATCTGAGGCAGCGGGAGGGGGAAGAGGCAGAAGCCCTTGCTGGACCTCGTGGCTTTGCTCCCTATTCCAGAGCTCTTCCCTCTCCTCCGGGGGTGAAGGGATAGGAACCTCTCCGGGGCCGCCTTCGGGACCCGCTCCCTCTCCTCCGCGGTCTGATGCGTGCTTCTCCTGTCCTGCCAACCCTGCTTCTGCCCGCTCTGTAGCCAGATCTGTAGGAACAGGCCTCTCAGCACCGGAAGTCATCTCTCTGGGCTGTTCTGCAGCAGCAGAGGCCCGAGCAGCTGCCTGTGAAGTGAGGCTTGAAGCTGGGTCCGTTTCCTCAGTCGCCGCGTGTGGGGCGGGCTCGGGGCTCACAAGCAGGCCCCCCTCGGGCTGGTCACCTGCCGTCACACAGACGGCCTGACGGCGCTCAGCTCCTTGCCTCCCTGTCTGCGAATGACCCCGAGCATCAGGGGCATCCAGAGTCTCCTCCCAAGAGCCCTTGGCCCCAGATGCCAGGGCAGGACCCAGTGACTCCCAGGGCAGCTCTGTGGGCGGCAGATGCGCTCCCACTTGCCGCGGGCAGCTTTCCCAGGCAGCGACCTTCGCTTCTGCTCCTTGGGTCGTCCCTGGAGCACTCCTGCTGGGAGGGCTGGCCCTGAGCGCTCCCAAGTCATCGGTGAAGTCCTGAGGCGGCCCCTCCACTTGGCATTTAGGGGCTGGATCTTGTGGGGTCAGGTTCTCGGGTTCTGGGGGGGACTCTTCCAGGCCAGCTGAGCTCTCTTGGCCTGGCTGGGCTGCAGCAGGGGCCATGGGGGCTCCCCGCGCAGACTCTGGCAGGGGAAAGCCACCTGCAGCCTCTTTCCCTTGGGACTCAAAACCACCAGTCCAGCCATCGTCTCCACACAGCTGCACCGTCATGGGCTCTCGAGGAGCAGCTGCTGAAATTCCCGGCACCTGGTCAATGGAACTGGAGGAAGACAGCTTCTGCCCCGCTTCTTCCTTCGGTCCTCTCTCTCTTCCGGCGCTGGGGGCGATTGCAACCACCCTGCGCTGAGTAGAGCTGTCCATCCCAGGGACAAAGGCTGCTGGGGTGTATCCTGGGACATTTGGGGAAGGTTCCCTCTGGGGGTGTTGAGCCAGGGGACAATCTTCAGGTTCCTCTGCTGGGCTTGCCAAGCAACCTTCCGGGGCGCCCTCAGCAAAGGGCACGGAGGCCAAGGGACTCCCCTGCTCCCAGGGCTCCGGTGGGCTGGGCAGTGGAGAATCTTCGTGGCCCATGGCTTCCTGTGGGTGCTTCCTTGGCTCAGTCACCTCTGGGGACATGATGCAGGGATACCGGCTGGCAGCACCTTCAGAAGTGGAGCAGGAACCTCCATGCCCGACGCTGCCAACAATGAAAACATTTATTGTTTTATCAGTTCTCATGGATGCCAAGGACAGAGCCACAGCCCAGGCAGAATCACTGCACACCTCTCCCCACCAAAGGCCACAACACACACCAGCCTCGTGCATCTCGTCCCTCTCCATGAAGAGACACCCCCCAATCCCACCCCACCTGTAACCATGACACGTGCCCTCACTGTCTGCAAAAATTAGCACAGAAAATCTCAAACATTCAATCTGAGTCTTTCCATGCTGGTCAGTAGAGAATGCGGTAATATGGAAACTAATTCATAATTGTCTACAATGCAGGAAACTCAGAAGATTTTGAATAAATATAAACCATGGTAGAGAACTTGGATGAGCTCTCTGTAGTTTACAGAGAGGTCCTGAACACTTCTTGGGATCCTTAGATGTTCAGGAAAAAGGCAAAAATGGGCAAAGCCAAGCTTTGAAATAAAGAGCTATTCTTGCAAAAAGTTAACTCGATTCTTTACATTCAGCGGGTGGTACTGTGAGGCATAATCCCCAAATCAATTCTATTTAGCTGTGGAATTTCTGCATATGAACTACATATAAAATTCCTGGGAGCTGAATTACCTTCATACCCATATGTGTCTCAGCTTGAAATTACTTTGCTGTACAGTGTGTAAAGAAAAACTGTGAACATGCAGGAAACTTGGGGGAATATGGCTCAGAGTCATGGACTTGCTATAGATCATCAACTATCCAGTTATTGTAAAATAGCTTATCACATCCCATATTTAGACTGTGTTTCTCAATTCTATATAGTTTTAATTAGGTGTGTTTTTAAAATTTAAAAGCAATATACGGCCAAGACAAAATTTTGAAAATGTAGAAAACATGCTTGCCACCTGAAGTGTTCTGGTGAATTTCCTTTTTTTCCCACGCAACTCTTTAGGGAGTGCAACTTTTGTTATTTTTACATAGCTGTGATTCTATATACTTTTATGATTATGTATCTTTCAGTATCAAAAGAAACTGCTCAAGGCAAAGTTAACAGAAGTATGGCTTTTCTAAGGCTTTTACCATGTTCTTTGAAATTATTACAGGGAGGAAAATTTATGGCATCTTCTTGTAACTATTACATACACACACATTCACATATTCATAGACCCACAGTGTTTTGGATACAACCAGAGGAAAGATTTTATTCTACATGTCCACTACCAAAATCCTATCTTTCCATGTAGGGCAACGCATATACATTCGTTTATGAGAGATGCATATAGTGGGAAGATGAAGTACATTTCTGTTCAAATTTAGAAATATGTGTTATGGACTGAATTGTGTCCATCTAAAAATCCATATGTTGAAGTCCTAATCTATCATGTGACTGTATTTGGACACGGGGCCTTTAAGGAGGTTAATTACGGTTAAGTGAGGTCGTAAGAGGGAGGTCCTAATCCAGTAAGACTGAAGTCCTTATAAGAAGAGGAAGGGACACCAGGAGTCGCTCACATAGACAAGAAGGCCATGAGCAGATGCAGCAGGAAGGTGCCATCTGCAAGCCAAGAAGAAAGGTCTCACCAGAAACCAACCCTCTAGCCCCCTAAACTTGGAATTCCCTAACTGAAAAAATAAATTTCTGTCACTGAAGCCACCCAGTCTGTGGTCTTCTCTTATGGCAGTGTGAACAGACTAATACAATAGGTATATTGGGCATTTATTGTACTATCCTTTCAACATTTTTAAGGTTTCAAAATTTCCAAAATGAAAAGCTGGGAAAATAATAATGGATGAAATTTATTGGACATCAGTGCTTTACATGGATTATCTCATTTAGCCCTACCAATAGCCATGCAAGATGGATATTATCACTGCCATTTTGCAGATAAGAACCCCGAGAACAGAGGGGTTAAGCTTGAATCTGACAACGTTTGTGTCCCCAAAATTCAAATGTTGAAAACTAATCCCCAAGGTGATGGTATTAGGAGATGGGGTCTTTGGGAGGTGATTAAGTCATGAAGGTGGAGCCCCCATAAAGGGATTAGTGCCCTCATAGAAGAGACCCGAGAGAGTTTCCTTGCCCCTTCTGCCTTGTAAGGACTCAGAGAGGAGACGTCCATCTGTGAACTCGAAAATGGACCCTCACCAGACATAGAATCTGCTGGCACCTTGACGTTAGATTTCCAGCCTCCAGAACCACAAGAAATAAATGTCTGTCGTTAAGCCATCCAGTCTATGGTATTTTTATAGCAGGCTGAACAAACTGAGACAGAGGGCAAAAGGCTCTTTACCTGGCTCCATTCCAACCTCTTGCCAAGTCCCTCACCTATGAAAAGTACATGACATCCTTGAAGGAGGTGTGTACACATGTCACCACACTAGTTGTCCTGATTTAATGCTTGTTCCTGAACATATGACATTGAAAATATTTCAGATGGACCCAAGAGAAAGAGTTGGCTACTATCTCAACCAGATTAGCATTTTCAGACCAAACGCAAGGCTGACAAGAGCAAAGAAGAGAAAACTCAGAGGGTAAGTTATGGGAATCCCTCCAATCCTCACACGGTCATGAGGACGGACGCGCCCACGGAGAGCCCTGGCCCCATGCTGACTGACACGTGTGAAACCACCAGGTGTGCAGGTAACGTGCCTTGGCCTGGCCTCTGCAGAGCAGCATTTCTGGAAATCAATGGATTGTTCCAGAACCAGCAACTCTGCACTCTTGAATCTGGCCATTTTCCTTTCTATAAGCACTTTACACTGACTTGTGTCCCAGTCTTTAACTAGGGTGTCAAACGGTTTAGTAGCTGATGAGATCAGTGGTGTGTAATGCATAAATGAAGTGCTCCTACTGAGGCCTGCTTGTTCAAGAAGCGCACAACACAGCCCCTCTGCGCTGGTAACAAAACAGACAAAGCAGCTTCGTTATCCTGTCTCTGACAGCAGCTGCTAGCTCAGGAGAGCGTGCGGCTTCCCTTCAGGCTGCCTGAAGTCAGGACCATCTGGGGACGAGATGACAAATTCACTCAATTTGGGCACCTTGAAAACCTGCGGGTCTTTGGAGACAGCAACCAGGAACACATCTCCCAGAGTGTGAGCATACGACTCCATTCAAAATAAGGACCCGGCCTTGGTTTATTTCGCCTAAGCTGGGCACCAGCAACCTCTGTGATTGCCCATCAGAAGCCAATTTTTAAAACCAGATTAAAGCCACTCACCAGGAGCAGATCTGCCCAAGGGCAGGAAAAATTCTAAGAGCTCATCTGTGAGGGCTCTGCATTAATGGAAGCTCCCATAATGTCCTTTTGTGCTTCAAGATTGAATCACAATGTGTAGGATGGAGGTTCAGCTCAGAATCCAAAGGCGAGCTCTTGTGGGCTGGGCAGCGTGTTCTCAATGGAAGGCTTTCAGCCCAAAGTGGGCACAGCCTTTGAACTGAGGAGGGGAGGGCACAGCCTCCCCGGTGCCGACCAGACGTCCCCAGCCAAGAAAGCGAGAGGCATGGGGTGCAGAGACCTGGGAGGAGGGGTGATTTGCTGCAGCGAAGGTCTAAGCAGAGGATGGAGATGCAGATAATGTCCTCCCCATCATCCTAGCTGGAGACAATCACATCCAGATGGGTTCCTAAATGAATAGCTCTGAAGACACACACTCAGGCCAAGTAGGAATGCTTAAAGAGAGGAAGGAGGCTGGTGGAGGGAAAAACAAGCATGCCCCTGCACTACCAGGCTTTAGGGGAACCAGCAAAACCATAAAGCAAAATCGTCAAGATGGAGAATCGCCGCTGACTGAGCATCTACTAAGGCCAAGCCCGTGCTAAGCGCTTCAGTTATGATTACATTTAACCCACACAGCAGCCAGGCAGAGCGGATGCCCCCCACTGCACAAATGAGGAAATATTCACAGAGAGGTTCAAGACCAGACCCGGGTGGCACGCGGAGCTCCCACGGCAAAGCAAGATCAAGCCCCGCCTGGCTCCAGGACCCTGCTGTCTCCTGCTTCCCTGAACTTGCTGGCCTCGCCTCTCCTGGACCAATGCAGCAGCCTCTTCTCCCACCCACTCTGGCCCCTGCATTCTCTTCTCCAGGCTGCAGCCAGAGCAATGGCTTAGAAATGAAAGCCTGACCCTGTCACCCTCATGGGAAGACTCCCCGGTGGCGGCTTCACTTTGCAATCAGCTGTGCCCCAGCCTACCTTTGCGGCTTCATCCCACACAGAGCTCCCCACCCGTGCATTTTCCTGGAGCTGGAGCCCTCCTGCTTCTCCCTGCATATCTCAGCCCCAGTCTTCACTTTTGGATGAAACCTCCCTGGACTGGCCTCTGGGATCAGCTCTCCTTCTACAGGCCTACATAGTGAGGGCACTAGTCACAGCTGCCATCAGAAAGGATGACCATTTCTCCCACTGGAGTATAATGGAGACTGGGTCTTGCCTCTTTTCAATATTGTATCTCCAGTGCTTGCCATACTGCAAGCATTGAATATATGAATGCATGAGTGGATGGATGGATGGATGGATGATGGATGGATGGATGGACAAATACAACTAAACGCAAATCAAGGATTCTAAATATGCAGAAATGCTCCCAAATCCTGGTTGTTTGACTTGAAGATTAGGAAAGTTCTTTTCTTCCATACAATCACAGCACTCTAGTGATCTATGAGTCCAAACCTCTCATTTTACAGGAATGAGGAAACTGAGGCCCAGGAAAGGCAAAGTACTTTTGTTTAAATACCTCTGCCAAAGAAATGAGGTTAAGGCAGCACTACCCAACCACATGTCCCTTTGCTCACTGGTGGGTCTGATAAGTTAGGGGGTACACTGCAAGGGATTTGTCATTAATTATAAAGCACACAAGTCTGCGAATGATTTGTAATTTTCATAAATTAGCCTAATTCAAAAGATGATAAGGTGTCCCCACAGAACATCGTCTCTGTTACTCATTTTGCATTCTGCTGCAGTTTCTGGAAAAGGAAAGCATGGGGCCGAGGGACATCCAGCAAGTTAGACCACAGACCCTGGGGACTACCTGTCCTCAAGCACGGCTAACGGCTGGGGCTGGGGTGAGGGGCACGGGGGCTGTGGGTGCTCCTCGGCTTCTGCATCATGCCGTGGCCCACAAATTAGGGGCTTTTCTGACACTTCTGAGTTCTCAGAGAAGTCTGACACTTCTGCCCTATTCTCCACTCCTTTCGGGTCGTCGCCCCAGGAAGCGAGGCTTCTCTGATTGGTTAGATGGGGAAGGCAGCCCCCCGTAGGTCCAGTCTTCCCATGGGTGGGAGTTAAGGTGTTCAAGGTCACTGAGATGAGCTCACCCACAGTGCAGCCCCTCTCCCCGCTGCCTGCCTCCCCGTCCATCAGGGCAGCCTGCCCTCGCGCACAGCCTGGCGCTGGTGGGACTTGATTCCGGGCACAGTATGCCGAGCCCCTGGTTGGCTCTTCCTCCAGTCCAGCCTCGCCAGTGATCAAGCTGGCTTCCTTCTCCCTCTCTGACTCCGGCCGTCTCCTTCACAATTGATTCAGAATCTGCTGCGACCACTGACCTTCAACACCCGCTGAAAGGAGTTCAGGGCGGAGATCAGGAATGAGGCCCTCTGTGCTCTGGGAAAACTGGCACACCAGGGCTTCAGAGAGAGATTTTCAGGAGGAGGTTTTATGAGCCCATGTCTTGCACCTCCTCAGATCTAGAAAAGCACTAAGATCGTGAACGGAGACATCTGCTCCTCGTGACCAGCAGCGGCCTTCTGCTGAGACGTGCGCTTGACTGCACGCACCCCCTTCACCAAAATCATATGTAACACTGACCTTCCCCCCACCCCTTCGGAGCAGTTCCCCAGAGCTCTCTGGGAGGCTGTCTCCCGGGCTGTAGTCCTCATTTTGCCCCAAATAAAACCTAACCCACGGGACTTCCCTGGTGGCGCAGTGGTTAAGAATCCGCCTGCCAATGCAGGGGACACGGGTTTGAGCCCTGCTCCGGGAAGATCCCACATGCCGCGGAGCAACTAAGCCCGTGCGCCACAACTACTGAGCCTGCGCTCTAGAGCCCGCAAGCCACAACTACTGAGCCCATGCGCTACAGCTACTGAAGCCCGCACACCTAGAGCCCGTGCTCCGCAGTGAGAGAAGCCACCGTAATGAGAAGCCTGTGCACCGCAACGAAGAGTAGCCCCCGCTCTCCGCAACTAGAGAAAGCCCACGCGCAGCAACGAAAACCCAACACCGCCAAAAATAAGTAAATAATAAAATAAATAAAGTTTAAAAAATTATAAAAGTAATTAAAAACAACAACAACGAAACACCTAACCCACAACTCTCACGTTGTGCATTTTCTTTAAGTCAACAATGGGATGAATAAAAAATATATTTTTAACGGACGCCATAACTGCTCACTTAGGTTGACTCCTGCACTGTGAGATAGATCACCATTCCAGAGCCTTCAGAGAAGGAATTTACATGGTGAGTGGTCTGTGCAGAGCAAAGACTCTCAAGTTAATAAGGATATGACAACTATCACATGGTATTTCACGGAGAAAGAGGCACCTCCTCAGAAACTTCTTTGTGGTCCGAGCAGATTAGGTCCAATCCACACTCACAGTCCTAACTTGTCCAAACAATGCTCCCTATATGGATGCCAGCGAGCCTGCTGACCTTGGCAGCCCTGTCAGACTCAGCTTTGTATTTTAAATCCAGTGTTAACTCTTCTCTGTGCTCGTTCTGCATTAGAAAAAAGAAAGACCACAATGCTTAAGCAATCCACGCAATAAATGAAAGAAAATTATTAGTAGGTTCTAAAGAGTTATTGGGGAAAAGGGGGTGTGTGTGTTGGGGGTTGGATAAAACACCAAAGCATCCTGAGTGTTCAGCCTGTACTTTGCCACACGAACTTTTATTTGACTTCAAGGTCAAGGTGTTGGTCCACTCATGAGACTTCATTAACCAGCATAAGGAGGGGAGGGCACAGGCAACTGAATTCCAAAGAAAATTCAAAAACTGTCCTGTAACCAGTTTTTTTCAGCAACCCTCGTGTGGGTGTTGACCAAACTGTGTGGTTCCCAGCCTCAGTGCTGGGCTTGGAGTGTGACCCCCAAGCCTTCCCTGTAGCTGGAATGAACTCGGTGTCTCCTCTTTCTGTCTGTCTGTCACTGTACTTCAAATGTATGTAGATATTATCACAAGAAAACAGAAATTCATTTAAATGCATTTCTGGCATAATAATTACTTTTGATCATCTGGATGTTTCTTAACGATCAATTACCAAAACTAAAACTACAATCCCATTAGAGGAGGCATCTGGGTTTTCTGTTTGTTTGTCTGTTTTTAATCTAATAAGATATTTCTTGAAGAAGATAAGTAAGATGTGATCTTACTTACAAAGTGAGATTTCCATAAATGTTATTCACAGTAAGTAATCAAATGTCTCTAATGTTGTATACAGGTAGTTTTTTTGTTTGTTTGTTTGTTTGGTTAGTTTTTTACATTTATATATATTCGTTTTCAGATTCTTTTCCATTACAGGTTATTATAAGATACCGAGTAGATTTCCCTGTGATATACAGTAGGACCTTGTCGTTTCCTCACTTTATATATAGTAGTGTGTATACGTTAACCCCAAATTCCTAATTTATCCACCCTCCCCGCCCCCCAGGATCCTCTTTGGTAACCATAAATTTGTTTTCTAGAGGCATCTACTTTTATTCACAATAAAGATTTTTTACATTCTAATGAGCACAAATCGAGGAATTGGGTAGAGGGACTTCCCTGGAGGTCCAGTGGGTGAGACTGCGCACCCCCAATGCTCCCAGGTTCACTCCCAGGTCGGGGAACTAGATTCCGCACGCATGCCACAACTAAGAGTCTGCATGCCACAACTAAAAGACCTTGTGTGCTGCCACTAAGACCAGGTGCAGGTTAAATAAATAAATAAAAATAAATATGAAAAAGAAAAGGAATTGGGTAGAATGTTTAACTGAGAATGTGAAGATTTCCTGAATTGTAAATTAAATCCCACTACTCATCCATGGAAAAATGCAAATGACAGTTTCGCCCATGTGCTCGGATTATGGGGGTGTTTTTATTTTATTTTGACACCACAAGGATATTTTGGACAAGAAGTAGTGGGAAACATGTTTTTGTTATATCCCTTCTTGATAAGACCTCTAACATACCTTAGAATAATTTCCCTCCCTTAGTCAACAAAGTGCAAAACAGAGAACACACTGGAATTTTCCCTTGATGACTGAAAAATCTTTCAGCGAATTTGGGCCACTCTCTGAAAAAGAAGATGTTACCAATATCACCTACGTGAGACTGAGCTCCAAAATGTGACTAAGTGTCTCTTGTTAGAGCAAGTCCCAGGGATGATCCATTTTGCTGAGATCTGTCTCTCTGTGATCCCACTGGTCTACATGGTGGTGGGGGTGGTGGTGATGAGTCAACATTAGTGGTGGCCAAGCTGGTTCAATGTCAAAGACATAAAGACCATCCTAGGCTCCTTCCCAGCTCTGACACAGCTGCAGTGACGCATTTGGGAAGATTAACTGCTGTCAAAGTTGGCATTTGAGGCTGTAAAAAGACACAAGAGACAGCAAGTGGCTGTGATACAAGCTGCTCTTGAAGAGAAAAGAGAAACAACTCTTGCCCCTAGCATCCTCTCTCTTACTATAATTTTTTTTCTGGAAGGGTCTCCCCACCTCTCCCAGAATAAATGCCAGGTGATTTTGCTGCATTTCCATTTAAAGAAAAAAATTTGATACGGTGGTTTTTCAAAGTTTTCAGGGAGCCAGGTTGGAAAATTTCATATAAAGAATTATTAACTAACAGGAGGTTGGGCTGATGGGGGATTGGCTTCTACAGGAGATGTGGGAAATGAAGGGCGGTGATTCCTGGAGATGGAAAGTGACAGAGTAAGCCCTGCTCTTGCCCCATCTTAAGGCCTGGAGACAGTGGCCCAGGGTGGGGGACCCCAGCTGGAGCCAGATAGTCTCCCTGACTTAAGGAGATGGAGCTGGGTGCTGGGGGGGTGGGGTGGTGACCAAGGCATGTAAAGTTCCCAAGGCAGAGCACCAAGAAGTGAAAGCTGGGCAAAGAGAGAACTTGGAGTTGTACAAAACACTGATCGGCACATGTATGTATGGAAAGCACATGGGAGTAGGTACAGACCACCTGAAAAGCTTATAGGGAAGAATCATTAAAGCTAATACAGAGCTGGGAATAGTTCCCATTCCTACCAACCAGGGTGGAAATCCTCATAATTCATCGGACGTCTGTTACAGAGTACTAAGAAGGGTCTTGCCTCAGTAGTGGAGAAAATTAACCCTAGACTAAACGCTGCTCTGGTCTCACCTTAAAAGCAAAACCCAAAAGGATTAAGCTGATCCAAATAACTGCATCCCAGAGCAAAGTTCAAGAATATTTATAGGAATACAAAAATATCCAGCATCTGAAAGCTTAAAGTCCACAGTGCCTGGCATTCAAAGAAGCAGGAAAATAGACTCAGACTGAAAAGAAAACTCAGTTAATCAAAGTCAACCCAGAAATTGTGCAGATAACAGAATTAGTACACGAGGACTTTTAAAAACGTAATATAACTGTATTCCATATGTTCAGGAGGCTAGAGGAAGGATTGAGCATGATAAGTACAGACATGGAAGATAAAAAAAAGACCAAATCAAACTTCTAGAGATGAAAACTACAATGCCTGAAATGAAAAACACATTAGGAGGAATTAATAACAGATTAGTCATTACCGAGAAAAAGATTAGTGAACTTGAAGACATAGCAGTAGAAACTCCCCAAAATGAAACACAAAGAGAAAAAGACTCAAAAAAAAAAAAAAGAACAGATCATCAGTGAGCTGTCAGACAACTTCAAGCAGCTGAACGTATGTGTAGTCAGAGTCCCCAAAGGCGGCAGAGACATTACAAAAAACAGTTGAAGGAATAATGGTTGCAAAATTTCCAACTATGATGCAAACTGTAAACCCACAAATCCAAGAATCTAACTTCTAGCACAGGAAACAAGAAGAAACTTACACCAAGGCATATCATAACCAAATTGCTTAAAACCAGTGAAAAAGAAAAAAACATTAAAATCAGCTGGAGGAAAAAAACAGAAGAACAAACTTAAGGACGACATCAGATTTTGGAAACAATGCAAGCTGGAATACAGTGGGATATCTTTAAAGCAATAAAAGAAAAAAAAAAACTGTCCAACTAAGGACTCTTTGCACAGTGAAAATATCTTTCTAAAACACAGATGAAATGAAGATTTTTTTTCAGGGACTTCCCTAGTGGCGCAGTTAAGAATCTGCTTGCCAACACAGGGGCCATGGGTTTGAGCCCCGGTCCGGGAAGATCCCACATGCTGTGGAGCAACTAAGCCTGTCCGCCACAACTACTGAAACCCGTGAGCCTAGAGCCCGTGCTCGGCGACAAGAGAAGTACCACAATGAGAAGCCTGTGCACCGCAACGAAGAGCAGACCCCGCTCGCCGCAACTAGAGAAAGCCCGTGCGCAGCAACGAAGATCCAGTGCAGCCAAAAAAAAATAAATAAATAAATTTATTTTTAAAGAAAAGATTATTTTTCAGACATGCAAAAGCTAAAAGAATTCATCACCAGCAGACCAGTATTTCAAGAAATATTGAAGACAGTCCCTCAAACCAACAGAAAATAATACCAGAGGGCCGTCAGGATCTATATAAAAGGATAAAGAGCACCAGAAATGGTAACTATGCAGGTAAATATAAAGGCATTTTTCCTCACTATTTAAATCTCTTTTAGAAGATAATTGGCTATGTAAAGCAAAAATACCATATACTGTGGGATTTGTAACACATAGTAGTAAAATGTATGTCCGCAATAGCACGAAGGCCAAAAGTGGAGAAATGGAAGTATATTGTGCAAGATTCTTCTAATATACATGAAGTGGTACAATACCACTTGACAGGAGCTTGTGATACTTTAAAGATGTATATACTATAGATCCTAAAGCAACTACTTAAAATAACACAAATAATTGTAATAAGTCAAAAGGGAGGTAAAGTAGAATCATAAAAATAAATTTTTTTTAAAAAGGAGAAGAAGGAGGGAAAAAGGAACAAAAAAATAGATGTACAGAGAAAACAACAGGACCGTAGATTTAAGCCAACTATATTAATAATCACATTAAATGTAAATGTTATAAACACTCCAGTTAACATGCAGAGGTATTCAGAATGGATTAAAAAATCAAGATCCAACTATATGCTTCCTACAAAAAAGGCACTTTGAACTTTGCTTAACAAGCACAAATAGGTTAAAAGTAAGAAAATGAGGGGGGGAAATGTAAACCATGAAAATACTAATCAAAAGAAAGCTGTTGTGTCTATATTATATCGGACAAAGTCAATTTTAGAGCAAAAAATATTACCAGGCATAAAGTAGATCATCATAATGATAAAATGTCCAATTCATCAAGAGGATGTAGCCATTCTGAAAGTTTATCTAACAACAGAGCTTCAAAATACATAATGCGGCCTTCCCTGGTGGTTCAGTGGTTAAGAGTCTGCCTGCCATTGCAGGGGACACGGGTTCAAGCCCTGGTCTGGGAAGATCCCACATGCTGCGGAGCAACTAAGCCCATGTGCCACAACTACTGAGCCTGTGCTCTAGAGCCTGAGAGCCACAACTACTGAGCCCTCATGCCACAACCACTGAAGCCCAGGCGCCTAGAGCCTGTGCTCCACAACAAGAGAAGCCACCGTAATGAGAAGACTGTGCACCACAATGAAGAATAGCCCCCGCTCGCCTCAACTAGAGAAAGTCCCCACGCAGCAATGAAGACCCAACTCAGCCAAAAACAAATAAATTAAATAAATAAATTAAAATATATATATATGTAAAACGCAAAAACTGATAAAAGCGGAGGTGGACAAATCTACAATTATAACCTAATGGTTCCATACCCTTTTCTCAATAATTTATTCAACAAGTAGATAGAAAATCAGTACAGATATAGAAGAATGGAACTACACTATCAACCAACCTGACCTAATTGACATTTATTAAACACTATTCAATAGTGGCAGAATTCATTCTTTTCAATTGCAAATGAAACATTTATAAGACAGACCATATTCTACACGTTAAAAAAAACTCAATAAATTTTAAAATATTAAATTATTCAGAGTGCATTATCTGGCTACAATAGAATTAAATTAGAAATCAATAAGAGAAAGATATCTGGAAAATCCTCAACTATTTGGAAATTAAATAATACACTTCTAAATAGGCTGTGAGTCAAAGAACAAATTAAACGGATAATTAGAAAGTATTTGAACAAAATGAAAATGAAAACACAAACATCAAAATGTGTCAGAGGCAGTTAAAGCAGGATTTAGAGTGACTTCTAATGCTCTAAAATACCTATATTAAAAAAGAAGGACTCAAATAAATGACCTCAACTTCTACCTTAAGAAACTATAGAAACACTGGTTACACAACAGTTAAGTGGTGATACTTAACACCACTGAACTGTACTTAAAATTGGTTAAGATGGTAAATTGTATGCTTTGCCTTTTCAAACCCAATAAAAAATAACTTAAAAAAACAAGTAGCAGTGTTGATTAAAAGAAACCACATACCAAAGTATACCTACCGTTCCATACCATTTATATGAAATTCAAGAACTGGCAAGACTAATCAGTGGTGGTAGAAGTCAGAATAGTTGTTATTCTTGGGCAGAGGTACGGCCTGGGAAGTGACGTGAGAGAATGTTCTGGGGTAATGGAAATAGATCTGGGCGTGATTACACAGGGGTATAGGCGTGTGAACGTTCAACAAGTTCAGATTTATAAGCTTATGGTACGTATTTTATACCAATTTAAAAAAGGTAATAGAAAAAAGAAAAGACTATGAAGACAGTTAGAAGACTCATGGTTGCCCCTGGAGAGAAGGAGGGAGGGATGAATAGGTGGAACACAGGAGATTTTTAAGGCAGTGAAACTATGCTGTATGATATCGTAATGGTGGACACATGACATCATGCATTTTTCAAACCCATAGAAGGTATAATACGATGAGTGAACCTTAATGTAAAGTATAGATTTTAGTTAATAATGTATCGATATTGGTACATTAATTGTAACGAATGTACCACACTAATACAAAATCTTAATAACAGGGGAAACTACTGTACAGAGGAGGGAGAGATTTTGGGAGCTCTCTGTACTAAGTTTTTCTGTAAAACCGCTCCAAAAATAATTCATTAATTATTTAAATATATTATATATTTTTATTATATTTATACAAATAAGTTATTTAAACGTGTGTTGTATTTAAATATATATAAATATATGTATATCTGCACAGAGCTATGACAATCAATAAAGAACTAGAAAAAATAGAAAAGTCTGAGGGAAACACGCTAATATTTTAAAAAAAGTTGTCTGTAGACGGTGGGAGTATCAGTGACTTTCTCCCCCTCTACTTTCTACTTTTCTCTATTTTCCAAGTACTGTCTCTGAATGGAACAATGCTCCTCTTCTCCGCTTCTTAAAGGTTCTGTTGAAACCAGATGAGCAGAAAGCAGACACACACCTAATTCAGCACATGACCTTCTTTTCCAGCCAGTGTCAAAAGTCAGGGAGCTCCTCCTTTTCTCCCTCCCTCCCACTCTCCTCTCCGTGTTTACTTCCTGCCAGAGATAAATAATGAGTGAGAAGCAGGACAGGCTGGTGGAAGCTGCAACCGGCGCTGCCTGACACACCCTGCCTTGCTTGGCAGGAGCCTGTGAACAGAACCCGGACTTCACAATGCTTTGTTTGGAAGAAACAGCATCTACTGCTTGGGAAACATGGAGCCCAGTCCTGAAGCGCTGGCCCCGGCCACTGCTCATAAAACCGATCAGATCTTCTTGCTTCTTCTTTTTTCTGGGTCTGAGAACTGACCTTCTTTATAGGGAAATTAAACTTTGAAAACAGACTGGGGTTTGCTTTCTAATGTGTCTCTATGGAGACCACAAGGCAAATCTTTTCAGGCACCTGTAAGGACTCAGCGTAATGGCTACGGGCCTGGGCTTTGGGTGGCATCAAACCAAGTTGTATTCTAGTTCCCACCATGCTACGTTTTGTCTGTGTGACCTGGGGCTGGTTCCTTAACCTCCCAGAACCTCAGTTTCCTTATATAGCCCCTCAGGTCATCTGCATTCATCCACACAGAGCTGCTAGAATGAGGTATGTGTTTCAGCCCTGAGTCCAATGCCCAGCATGCAGTGGACTTAGTTTGAAAATAACTGACAAGGGAAAAGAATCTGAAAAAGAATATATATATATTCTGAATATATATATATCCTGAGTCACATTGCTGTACACCTGAAACTAACACAACATTGTAAATCAACTACACTTCAACAAAAAATAAAATAAAAATAATTTTTTAAAAAAAGTCAGTACCTTTATAAACTAAAAAAATAAGAAAAGAAAAGAAAACGACTGTGGGAGGCAAGGTATAAGAAACATCCTTACCTGTCATTTGGAGCCCATTATTTCTTTTTTTTCGAACCGTTTTTCTACCCTTCCCTAGGTGTTCCCTACCCAAACGCCAAGGATTTTTTCTTCTAAGTTTGTAGTTTTGAAAGATCCAAGAGGTTGAGCTTAATGAATGTGCTACATCTCCTATTTTCCACATTTAAAGAAGTTCTGAAATTTAAGAGGCTAGTAAGTCTAGTGCTTCCTAAATTCTGTTTCTTATAGATCTATAATAATTATACCTCTTCCTTCTGCCTGGGACCACCTTCTTTCCCCACAATCCCCTACTTCTACTCAGTTTTGAAGCCCCGGCTGCAAGGCCATCTCCTCTGGGGGATGCTCCTTCTTTCCTCAGCGAGTCTGGCCTCTCTCCTGTCCCTGTGCTCCCACAGAGTCTGCCTATAGCATTTAGCTTCTTCTAGAATTATTCATCTACATGTCTTTCTCTACACCTGGACCAACACGTCCTGTTCATCTTTGTACCTCTGGCCTCAAGCCCAGAGCTTGCCCTGTGGTGAGCTGTGGGTCCATGTTTGTTAAATGGACTAAGAAACCTGTCCCTCCTCCAAGGAAATTCAGGCGTTTAAGGTGTTGGGTGTTAAGATTCTGCACCAAAAATTCTGAAGTGTGGGTATTTTTTTCCCCACACCGACAAGCAGTTCTCCAATACTAGCTGGGAGTCCTACAATTCAGCTCCATTCTGACATGACCTGGAGGTACACTGCATAGCATCAGACCACACAGGCTAAGGGCTCCGTCCCACAGGAGTGCTCCCGCCACCCCAATAAGTCCAGATTGCTACCTGAGCTTCTGACCAACTGGCTATAAATCAGAGGTTCCAGTGACCCCCCTCCTCGGGTTTAATTAATTGGCTAGAGTGGTTCACAGAACTCAGAGAAACATTTTACTTCCTGGATCACCAGTTTATTACAAAAGGAACAGCCCAATGGCGGACGTGCATAAAGCAAGGTATGGGGAGAGAGTGAGGGGCCTCCATGCCCTCTGAGCTTCGCACTCTCTTTGACTCCATGTGTCCACCACCCCAGAGGCCCTCTGAACCCTGTCTTTGTGGGGTTTTAAGGAGGCTTCATTACATAGGCATGACTGATTAAAATCATTGGCCATTGGTGATCAATTCAACCTCCAGCCCCTCTCCACACACCCCCCCCCCCCCCCCCACACACACACAGAGGTCAGGGAGGTAGGACTGAAAGTTCCAACCCTCCAATCACAGGGTTGGTTCCCCTGGTAACCAGCCCCCATTTTTAAGTGCTTTCCAAAAGTCACGTCATTAGCATAACAAAAGACACCTTTATTGCTCTCATCACTTAGGAAATTCCCAAGGTTTTAGGAGCTCAGTGCCAGGACTGGGATGAAGACCAAATATATGTTCCTTATTGTAAATCACAATATCACAGGTATATAGCAGGAAATGAGCTATGCCTGAAGCACAAAGGAGAACCCTGCTTTTCTCTCAAAGATGGTGGGCCATCCTACGTTTCTCCCAGTTTGAGACAGAGTTTGTGATGGTCACCACGCTATCTTGCTAGATTGGTACCTGGTAGCAACAGGATTTCCTCCTGGACACTGGGTCTGTGACTTATGGAACTCAGCAGATAGACCTGTTCAGGCCAGTTTTTCATATCTCAGCAAATGGCTCCCGTTACCCAATTGCTCAAGCCCAGACTTTGGGAGTCTTCCTTGATTCTTCTCTCCCTCCTTCTAAATCCCATCCATCCACAAGTTCTGGCATCTCTAGCTCCAAAATATCCAAAATACTCAAAGCTGCATATGTTTCTCCATCTCCACTGTTATCACCTCAGTCCTTGCATCATCAGTGGGCCAGTATCGCCCCCAGAGGGGTGAAAATTGGCTCTCAGGAGGCAGGAAAAGAAAATCATACATATTGCGATGGTTCGCAGCCCTCCAAAGACCACAATACATAAACATATGCACTATAGCTGTGGTACTGAAGTTTCTTGGGGAGGGGAAGGCAATTTGGAATAAAATGTCTACAAAGGTTCCTGTGGGAGGGCAGGGAAAGGAAGATAATGAAAACAAGGCTGGGAATCCCTGCCCTAGCTCCAGGCACCCCTTCATCCTTCAGGGACCTGCAATGACCTCTCCTCTGACTTCCTGGCCTCCAGTCTTTCTCCCTTGCATTCTCCTTACAGCAACCAGAGAGGTCCTGTTTCAACACATATCGGCTCACGTCACCTAAATCTGGGTGTCTTACCGTGGGCAGCCCGCAAGGCCCCAGTCTGGCTGATCTGACCCCTGCGCACCTCTCGCTCACTCATCAGTCTCCTCCTGTTTCTCTAACACACAAAACTCATTCCTCCCTCACGTCCTGTGCACCGCCTGTCCCTCTACCTGGACCTTCCCACGCCTGCCTCCTTTTTGTCATTCCAGACTTAGTGCAAATATCACTCCCTTGCTTGACCATCTAATCCAATGGTTCTCAAACCTTAGTGTGTAACGGAACACCTGGAGGGCTCACCCCAAAGTCTGGGGAAGGGCCCAAGACTTAGCATTTCTATCAAGTTCCCATTTGATGCTCAGCCTGCAGATTTGGGAACCCCACTTTGAGAACCACTGATCTAATCCAAACTAGTCACTCCCTTCTCTGTTCTTGTCAATCACAACACCAGGTTGGTGTCTTTCAGAGCCTTGACATTACCTGAAAGTGTCTGTCTTCCTTCTGTTCCATGTCTGTCTTCCTCACTACAACCTACTTACCAGCTGGAGCAGAAGCCCCAGGGCTTCTGGTGTTATTGGCTGTGTCCCCAGTGCCTCGCACAATGGATTCCCAATAGATATTTATGGAAAGAAAAACATAGATGAGAGAAAGGGAGGGGGCAGGACTTTAACGTATGCTAATTATCCCTGATTTCTGAGCCTTCACTATAAACTTCACAGACAAGCAAACAAAAGGTAGCTATGGTTATTGGCCTGAGGGTAAGCCCTGGGTCAGTGCTTCCCACACTTTATCATGAGAGTCACATGGTCTTCTTATTAAAAACTGATTTTGTGGTCTCACCCCAAGTCTACTGGATCAGACTCTTCAAGGGAGGGGTCAGGAAATGGGGTATTCTGACACGTGATAAGGTGAACCTGGCAGTCGATCACTATTCACGATGTCCCTGCTGGACTCACCCTGGGTGTTTATTAAAAACATAGACTCCTTGGCTCCACATCTAGTGATTCGGATGGACCAGGAAGGGGCCTAAGAATTTATATAGTTAACGGACATCCGGGTAAATCTTATGATCTGGGAAGTGTGGGAAACACTGTCCCATATGAGTTCATTTACTGTCCTTCACCCCAACCCCGATCTGTTCCTGCGTTCTTATTTTTTCACTTTTTTTTTTTTTGCGCCACGCGGGCCTCTCACTGTTGCGGCCTCTCCCGTTGCGGAGCACAGGCTCCTGACGCGCAGGCTCAGCGGCCATGGCTCACGGGCCCAGCCGCTCCGCGGCATGTGGGATCTTCCCGGACCGGGGCACGAACCCACGTCCTGTGCATCGGCAGGCGGACTCTCAACCACTGCGCCACCAGGGAAGCCCTGTTCCTGCGTTCTTAAATATAGTTTTAAAGTCACACACACACACACACACACACACACACACACACACACACACCAGCAGTGGAATGAGCCAATCTATCTGAGAATAACTTGTGTAAATAACTGAAACCTCCACGAGGATATCATAGCATTTGGGGCCATAAGGCTCCATCATCATGCCATTAAACTGTCACTCCTCCCCATGCCAGGGGTCAGCTTACATAAAGACCATACCAGCAGGGTTCCCAGTAAGCTTGATGGTCTTTCCTTCAATGTGCCTAAAACTGATCACAGTTTCTCTATAGCAGCTCTCACTTTGGACGTCCCAGTTTCTAATATTGGACCTTTCTTTTGGGTTCTTGGTCCAGAACCTTAGCATCTTCTTAGATTCCACCTCCTCTGCCTGCACCCAGGCCATCCCCAGGTTCTGTAGGTTTGAAATTAAGGAGGACCCTGTGGGCCCTTCCAAGGTACAAGCCCCTCCCTTGTCCCCACTTCTTGTTTGACCTTCCCTGAGTTCCAAAGAGCAGACTCAAGAAGTTAATGATTAGGACAATAGAGTCACAGGACTCCCGGTTCCTCCTGAAGGGATATAAATAACAATATCCTGGTGGAGGTTGGTGACTCCATGCTGACCACAAGCATGTAGACCCCAGACTGGTTGGAACCAGAAGGTTGATGATTGAGATTCCACAAACATCACCCTGTTACCTTACCACCAACCAACGAAAAAAACGTTCATGAGCTAATCAGACACCCTGCGACCCTTACCCCTAATATTGTCTTTAAAAACCCTTCTCTGAAAGCCATCAGGGAGTTTAGAGCTTTTGAGCATGAACTGCCTGTTCTCCTTGCCTGGTGCCCTGCAACAAACACTGTACTTTCCTTCACCACAACCCAGTGTCAGTAGATTGGCTTTGCTGCACGTGGGCAAGTGGACCAGAGTTCAGTTCAGTAACAGGTTCTACCTTGGGGTGATTTCCCAGCCACCATCCTTCTACTACAAGAGCATCCCTTACTGTCCTTCCAGCCTACCTGCTCCAGCACATTAATTCAGGCTCTAAGTTCCCTCATAAACCCTTGTTTAAATACAAACAAGCCAACCACAAAGTACTTCCCCAGCTTCCTGTTATCTGCAGGATAAAATCTCAGTCCCTTCCCTGACCTCCAAGTTCTCAACCTGGCCTCACTTCTCCAACCTTGTTTTTAGTGAACATCCACCACCAGGTCTGGGCTCACTTCCTGCTCTGCTCCAGAGAGGTCCAGTTCAGGAATTCTGCCCCTGCCTGGAACGGCCTCTACAGCCATCCCCTTTGGTTCAAGTCCCCCAACCCCCACCCCCAGGAGACTCTCCCGTCTAACCTAGCCCCCAGCAAAGGCGTCTTCCTCTGGACCCCAACAGCATGGAGCCATGGCACTCACACAGCTCTCTGGTATAATGCAGTGCTTCTCAAGTGCGGTCCCTGCAAAGCAGCATCAGCGTCACCTGGGAACTCATCAGAAATTCTCATTCTCAGGCCTGGCCCCAGACCTACCAAATCAGAATCTCTAGAGGACGGGTCCAGTGACCTGTGTATTAACCAGCCTTGCAGGTGATCCTGATGCCTGCTCACCTCTGACAGCCAGTGGAGAACAGTTAAGACTCTTGGCTGTTGAGTTTCCACTCCTCCTTCAGCGACAAGGGTGCCAGAAATTCACCCACGAATCACTTAGGGTCACTCCCTGAGAAAAGTCTGTCATCTCTGAAATATCACCTGGCACCCTCCTTGAGAGAATCAGCAAGTATGATATTGAAGCATAGGAAATGGCCACGATCTGACTTTTTTTTTTTTTGTGGTACGCGGGTCTCTCACTGTTGCGGCCTCTCCCGTTGCGGAGCACAGGCTCCGGACGCGCAGGCTCAGCGGCCATGGCTCACGGGCCCAGCCGCTCTGCGGCATGTGGGATCTTCCCGGGACGGGGAACGAACCCGCGTCCCCTGCATCGGCAGGCGGACTCTCAACCACTGCGCCACCAGGGAAACCCTATCTGACATTTTTTTAACCTACAAAAACAGTAATTTCCTCTGGTGCAACCTAATGGCTTCATTATCTGGGGAAAGGTTGTATGATAAGATCCATTTTGTTCTGAGGGTTTAAAAGGCAAGGGCAGCAGCAGCATAGCACAGGGACATCGGCGGCTAGGTGCTTTGTGATGACCTAGAGGGGTGGGACAGGGAGGGTGGGAGGGAGGCTCAAGGGGGAGGGGATATGGGGACACATGCATGCATATGGCTGATTCACTTTGGTGTACAACAGAATCTAACACAGTATTGTGAAGCAATTATACTCCAATAAAGATCTATTGAAAAACAAAAAAAGGCAAGGGCTGTTGGTATCCAAGGAGGGAAAGGCTCCGGGAGACTGGACAGTGGAGCTGGAACCAGTCCAGTCGCAAGTTTCCAGGGCAGCTGTGCTCGAGGGTGGACATCGCTGAGCAGTAAGAGGTGCAGACTCGGGCGAAGCTTAGGGGCGGGCGGGGTGATACTCTCGCGGGAGCCCAGGGCCTTGCGCAGGGTGGGGCACCGGGAAGGCGGGGCACCTGGGAGGCACTGCCCGGCCTCTGCACGGGTTTGGCCAATGCAGGGCTAAGTTACAACAGCGACACCGTGTGGCAACTGGAAAGCAAAGCAGTTAAACTGAGGGGACTCCCTACTGGATGAAGAGCTAACCTCTTTGGGGATGTATGAAGCCTGTTCTTGTGTATTCAGAGGGAAGAGGAGCTTCCAGGGGGAAACGATGGACTTTTTACCACTAGGGTTTTGATGGCATAGTGCTCCAAGCCTCGGTTTCCTCCTCTGGAAAGTAGAGATCACACCTGGGCAGAGGGACAATCTTTGGCAGTATTAACACGTGCCTTTCTCCTTATATTCTTCCCTTGCCTCCCGGTCCAGCAGGCCCACTGCAGGCCTTTCTGTGTTCTCTCTCTGGAGCTTTTCCAAGTAGAAAACAGAAACAGTTTGAGGGCAATGGGTCTCTCCATCTTTTGTAAAAATCTGTAGTACGTCCTTTGAAGAGAAAATGCTGGCTATCGGTTGAGGCAAAAGGAGACCACAAGCCCATTTTAGGATGATGAGGAGAGAGCATGGAAGGGTCCTAGGAAGTAGGGAACGTCCGGGACTCCCTCCCTGCTTCCTGAGCGTGTCCTCAGGCTCACGGGGGAGATGATCCCAGAGGACTGAAGGGAATGACCATGGGCTCCCAGCCTCACCAAAGAAATGTATCGTGAAAGCAGCACAGTCATAGGGCTGGAGAGACAGTGTGGCCTGAGATGTGGACATCTCAGTGGTGATGGGGTGAGGAGGGGACAGATGATGGCCTCGATACACCAGGTCAGGAGAGGGGTTCCCAAGGATGGCTGACATGGGCGTTCCCGCCAGCCTGGCCAAGTAAGGACTCAGAATCAGAAATGAACTGATTTAAATAAAATTTTTTTTTGCAGGCATAGAGCATTCGGCCTAGTTTCTAGTGCCCGTCTGCAAAATAAACGTCAAATCCTAGTCAGATGCTATCATTGTTGTGGATGCCAAGGGTGGCGTGCCCCACTGAAATAGCACACAGGGGACCCCATGCTCGCTCCCTCTTCCTGTAAACATCCTGACTCCCCGGCCTCCTCTTGCTAGTTTCTGAGTTAGTTAGTGCAGGGCCTTTCACAATAGACATGGGCACATTTACGGAGGAGGATCACGTTTTTAAGTGTGCACAGGAAGTTGCTTTTTTTTTTTTTTTTTTTTTGCGGTACGCGGGCCTCTCACTGTTGTGGCCTCTCCCGTTGCGGGGCACAGGCTCCGGACGCGCAGGCTCAGCGGCCATGGCTCACGGGCCCAGCCGCTCCGCGGGCATGTGGGATCTTCCCGGACTGGGGCACGAACCTGTGTCGCCTGCATCGGAAGGCGGACTCTCAACCACTGCGCCACCAGGGAAGCCCGGAAGTTGCTTTTTCGAACTTGCTGTTAGAAGGCACCTCTTGTGCAATTTGCCTGCCAGTGAGAGACAATTCTTCTTCAAGGGAAAGGTAATTGATTTAAGCTGAGGAACAAGAAACGAAAGAACTTTGAGCTGCTGTTACTCCCCAGGCCAGCTGGGACACCGGCCCCAAGTAATTCCCAAACCTCTCCAGGAATCCCAGAACCTCACAAGGCTGGGGATGGAAGAGCTGGACCTTGGGTCTCAGCCAGCAGTGACTTCGCTTGTGTAGGATTCCAGATCATTAGATTCATATCACCAGGAGCCAGTTTAGACTGTCATCCAGTCTAGTTAGAGCCAAATATTAAACCCTTTGTCCTGCTACCCTGATAGAAAAGTGCATGAAGGTGGAACAGCCATGGGGTTCTGGGAGGGAAAGGAAGCCCCCATTTTACAAAGAATTGGGATCAAAGGTGCCATTCAAGGCATAGTCTGTGCCTCTCTCCACAAAAAAGAATCCTCTGCCCCAGGGATCAGCATTGCCCTAAAGAAATCCAATGTTCATGCCAAGAGGTTCAAAGAGCCTCTCCTCTGGAAACCGCATAACTGAAGACCACCCCCCCCCCGCCCCGCCCAGAAAATGACACCAGCCGGCGTGGAAATTCCTGCCACCAGGGGCCGCTCTTACTCGCCCATGACCCTCAAAGCAAAAAATATTGCTTAAACTCTTGACGTGAAAAGTGATCGCAAAGCGTTTGAGATCTGAAGTCAGTGATGGGGGATTTGGGGGGCTGGGGTGTGTACCACTCAGTTTTGCATTTTTGCTCCTTGAAGCTTTTGTTCATTTGTTCCTTTAAGGCCTGTAACTACAGCCTCCCAGACGCTGGGCTTCAATTTATTTGTTCAGGAGGGTTTTTCTGACCAGATCATGTGCTGAACCCACAGGCAATTATTAATTGACACCAGTGTTCCTGACCAGTGTCCGTGCTGGGGACAGAATGTTCACATCTGCTCGCCCTCTGCTTGTGACTGACCCCAAAACTGTGGCTGCTGAACACTATGTGGGGAGAGTCGATTGGATTCCTTCCCAGTAGCCCTAGCGGGGAAATCAGGACCTGACTGCGGGTCAAAACGAGGGACTACTGACCAGCGGGCCGCACCTGCACTGGCCACGTTCCACTGTGGCGGCGTGGCCTTGCTGATTTCTGAAATTCCTGCACAGTCTCCCTGAGACTCAGTGATTGTTCTCTGCATCCTCTGTCTCATCCTCGGGTGCCCACCTCGGCTTCCTGCTAGAACACACACCCCAACTTTACCAGAGATTAGTCACCCCTGTTAAGCCCCTTGGCAGCCTTGATCTTGGTTATTGTAAATTCCGACAATGGGGACAAAAGACCTGGCGTGCTGTGGAATGGAAGCCTATCATTACTAATTTCACCCCTGGGCAGGAAAACTACTTTTCCAATCATGCAACTAGGCAGTCACAAAGAGGTCTAGGAAACACAGCCTGGAGCACCTCACCACCAAGGACCACATCATGGATTTTAGGGTAAATTTTCCAAAGTAAATAGAGCAAAACAAACCCTGAACAGGCAGCGAGCTGGCCATGCCTTGGGCTGGGTCAGTCCTCCAGACCTGGTCCTACCTGGGCAGATCTCTGCGGTCATTGCTTCTGGGCTTCTCCTCCGGCTTCGTTTCTGCACTCTGACCGTTCCCAGGCCGTTCCACGGATCCTGGACTCCGAGCCAAAGAAGTCCTCTGAGCGACAAGAAAGAGAAATTGGAAAGGAAATCAAACAAGAGTCTTTGAAAACACAGAGACTTTATCAATGGTCCACTGACCACAACATTCCAAGGGCCGGGTTTCTGGTTTGCTTTACAGCCCATCTGAGCACCGACTCTGTGCCAGGCGCTGAGCAAGGCTTTGGGGACACACGGTGGGCAAAGCGACCGTGGCCCCCGCTCCCACCCAATGGAGGAGAAACACAGTGAACCAGAGATTTCCAGCTGAGTAGGTTGACTGTTTTAGTAAGAAACTGAGACTAGGAAATACATTATACTTTGGGGGTCGTCTGCTCCCTGGAGAAAGTGGGATATTGAATCTGAGATCTTAAAGTGTCTCGTCTGGGGCACTGCCTAGATGAAAACACACTTCCTTCCCCTGCCTCATGGTTTTGCACACCAGAATTCAGCTGGAATCCTGAAAGAAAAAAAAAAAAAAAACTGAAGGAAGAAAATGAGGGACCCTGGGAACCTTAGGGCCCCTCACTGAGGTCCTGACCGTTCTGAGAGGTGGTCGTCTTTTCTTAAACCCCCGCAATAAGCTTGTCTGCTGTTCAGTTGATTTTTAAAACCAAGATGCAAACATTTAGAGCACAGTCAAAACTTCAAATCACAGGACGGAAAGAGATGAGATGTTTTTAAAACTCAATTTAAATTGTGCTCATTTAAGTCAGATACAAATATCAGAAATGGGGAAAGGACTTTTAGGAACCCCCAGAAGTATTCCCCAAAGCAGTAGTTGTCTTTTTTTTTTGCGGTACGTGGGCCTCTCACTGCTGTGGCCTCTCCCATTGCGGAGCACAGGCTCCGGACGCGCAGGCTCAGCGGCCATGGCTCATGGGCCCAGCCGCTCCGCGGCATGTGGGATCCCCCCGGACCAGGGCACCAACCCGTGTCCCCTGCATCGGCAGGCAGACTCCCAACCACTGCGCCACCAGGGAAGCCCCGCGGTTGTCTTTTATTTGTCTTCCCAGCAGTGTTCCTGAACCCCCCTCCGTGAAACAACACACACATCTTTCTTTGGGGCCAGATCTGCCTTCTTCTAGAGACCTGTTCCACGCATACCCTCCGTCCCTGAGGTTCTCACGGAAACGCCAGCCTACTGCTCCACACCCCTGCCTATCGGGATGCACACAAGACTCAAATTAAGAACAGGCCCTTCCTCAGGACTCCCAAAGAACAAGAGGGACGGAAATCTGGTGCCTGGTTCTGTAAAATATGAATGCAAGGGTTACCGGCAGTCTGTCTCTAGCCATTGTGGAGGCTGGCAGCCTGTAGCAGGAGAGCAGAGCCAGCAGGTAGAGAGAAGCCGAGATGAGATGCTTCCCCACCTGGTGCATTTCTCTGAACAGTTGACTGTTTGTGTTCACCCAGCTGTGTCCAGAGGGAAAATATAAAAGATGCTTCAGCTCTCAGGGACCCACATATTCCAGTGCTAACAGGAATACCATAATTAGAAAAATCTTCATTCACTTTTGCTGAGACAGAATGGGGGGGAAATAATAACACAACAATAATGATAGCACCTGTTTACTGAGCAGGTACCAGGCGCTGGGCCAGGAGCTTTCTATTCGATCTTCACCACAACCTGATGAGGAAGATGCTATTTGTGTCCCTGTTTTAGAACAGAGGCTTTGAGAGGTTAAGTATTTGGCCAAGATCACACAGCAGTGGAGTCTGGATGGACCTAATTCTCTCTGACCCCAAAGCCAAGGAAAGGCATCTCTATTCTATGCCTTCAATGGAGGCAAACAACTGGGGTTGATTCCTCACCTAAGGGGGGCCTGCGGACCCCAGGCTGGCTTGATCTCCATGCCGGCTGAACCATTCCCTGTAACGAGCGCCGCTGCCCTGTCCTGTGGGCCTCAGTCTCCTGATCTGTGACTCTAGGACAGCAATCATCCTCTAGGGCGGTATCAAGACAGTACAAACTTCACATCACGGGTAATTCAAACTCCAAGTGTTCCTGACTCTTCTGAGGAAGGTTCTTTATCTGTACAATATTACTGCCTTGGGGTTCATGGTTTACCATTTTTACGTCGATAACTCCAGAATCACAGCACAGAGTGAGTGACATTTTCATATCCGGGTCCTGAATTTTTAAAATTGTAACCCAATTCCTACTTGTCTAACTGTCATGCAGGCCTCAGCTCTAAATACCTTCTGTAGCCAGGCTTCCCTTTCAATCACCCCGTTATCTGCAAATAATTTAACAGATAAATCGCCTGCTCTTTACTCCACGATCAAGGTGAAGAAATTCTGGAAAGACACTGACATGTCTAACAGCTCAGACAGATGCAGACAACAGATGGAACAGGGGGGCAGATCTTTGCCCTGACTAAAGGGGGGAGGGAAGCTCTTGCTGATCTTCCTCAGGCAAAGGAAGTATAACAGGGCTCAGATTCGTCTTTGAAGAACGAAACAGGATAGACCTTTCTCACTTTTCAGGGCCACCTCTCCTTCTAATAAAGAGCTAATCTGCAGTTCTCTCCAGTAAAAACATCCCTGGATGGAGTCAAAATAAAGGCAATAGTACTACCCATGGGAATGGCACGCTGCACTTTGCAAAGTTATTTCACATCCTCTGAGTCTTACAAAATCCCTGTGTGCTAGACAGGCAGGTAAAATAATGCTTTCCATTTTTTCAGATGAGAAACAGAAGGTTAAGTGGCTTGGCCAGGTCTCCGGCCTTGAAGTCCAATACTCTTTGCACGGTAATAATGACACCCAATGCCTACACAGCACATTTTCTGGTATAACAATAGTAGCAAACTTATCACTGTAAACACTTTCTATGTGCCACGTACAGGTAACCGCTGCTTTTCATGTTTGCTTTATGTAATTTTTTTATTACAAAAGACCTGTACATGTTTCCCCTAACCAAAAGAGATCCCAAGAGGATTTTTGCTTTTATGAAAAGAGGCAAAAAGCAAAAACAGCATTCAGCGTTTGTTTTGCAGCAAAGCCAGTATGGAGGCAGCGAGAACCCCCAGCAGCAGCAAGAGTGGCCCCGCCAAGCTCCTTCCCCGGGAACCTCACTCAGCATCACAGCATCAAGTCGCCATAGCTTTGAAAGGTGCCTGTGAGCGTCTGTGCTTTATTCAACTTATTCTGTGCATCCATTAGCAAGAAGTGTCCTAAGGTAACTGCTTCTTTGCTTTAAGCCATTTCAGCTTACAAAAGGTTTCCTAAGAATGCTCTACTTTCAGATAGCAGGTAGCTGGGGAAATCTGTACTATTCTTTTAAGTGTTTAACATATTTCTAAACTCCTTCAATTCTTACAACAATCCTATTTTACTGATAAGATCACAGTACAGAGAGGTTAAGCCACTTGCCCGAAATCACACAGCTTGGAAGTGGTGAAGCCAGGACTTGGACCCAGACGGTTTGGCTCTAGAATCTGTGCCCTTGACCCCTCCCTACTTTATGCTGCCTCACCAAGCAGTGGAAATAGTTTCCTGTGATTCCTGCCATCTTCCTGCCACGCTCAGAGGAACTGAAACAACTGGACGTTTATGAACAATGTGATACAGAGGCCTAAAGTCAATGCCTAGAATAGCTCTGGCACAGAGAGGCATTCTAGAAATACTTGTTGAATGTATGAAAAGTAGATTATTCCCGTTTAGTCTGGTAGCCACTTCTGCAAATCGAGGGAAGCACACTCAGTCCTTGGAGCTCTTGCTTCTGCCACATTTCCTACAGTGTCTTTGAGTCCACCCCCCCCACCCCCCACCCCCCCCCACCCCCCACGCGCCTCCCCCCCACCCCACACCCCCCCCAACCCCTGTCCAGTTTCCCCATCCTAGCAACAGTACTAAGCCCTGTTGTTTACAGGATTCCAAGGGGTCTCTTGTGTCAACAGGTGTCACTACAAATAGCATACATTTCTAAAGTTACCCCTTACACTTCTAAATAGCAGCCTGGAAAAAAAAAAAAATTGGCAATCCTCCACGTGACAAACTGACTTTTCAAACTGCTTCTTCAAATCTTTCCTTTGCTGCCATTGCTTGAGTAAACAAACAGTCCTTCTTTGGCTCAGGAATACTCCAGAGCTCTGGGTTTATTTTAAAGCAATTTTCAAACAGTTGCAGCAACTTTCCAGTCCTGGAAAATACACTTTATCAAGAGCTAAAGTGTTTCCTCATTAAAAAAGAAAAATTCCCCAGACCTTACCTCTTAAATGTGCCCCACCTCTCTAGACCACTGCTTACCCATCATGCCAATAAAGAGATTTAATTAACATGGTTAGATCAGGCCCAGTGTCTTGCCAAGTCGCCCACTCTTGGAATGAGCTTCTTGGGAGCAGTGTGACTGCAGGTGAATGATGGGAAGTAGACCAAAGGTCATCCCCATGGCATTAGGAGTCGGATTTCAGAAACAACTACCAGGCTGCCAAACATGAAGGACGAACACATGCTCTGTGCTCGGGCCAGTGGGCTGCCCTCCCTCCCTGCCAAGGGAAGGCAAATGCTTAGGCCAGTTCTGCTAGATCATCCCAAACATTTCTTCACCTCCCTAGCTCTCCTCACAGGTGCTTTGTCAGGCCAAGAAGGGGGAGGCTCCAAGGTGGAATTTTAGGCTTCCCCAAATGGAACGGTTTCTCACGTAACGTGGTACGACGTCGTAGGAGAAATGAACAAGCTTTGGAGTCAGTGAGAGCTGGGTTTGAAGCCCCACTCTTCCTTTAGAAGATGGAGAAAATAAGAGAATTGAGTTTGCACTGGGGTTCAGGTGAGGTTGCCTCATGTTCAGGAAGGGCTGAGTCTAGGCTTTAGGTTGACACAGAAGATTTTAAAAGACATGGTATAAGATACTAACTTTAGGGGAAGCTGGGGGAGGGGGAGGGGAATTCTCTGGACTATCTTTGCAACTTTTCTGTAAATCTGAAAATATTCCCCAATAAAAGGTTTAATTAGAATAAAAGAGTCATGGTTCCTACCCTCATGGAACTTACAGTTTAGTGAATGAATGAGAGAGAACATTCAATAAACGATCTCTACCTTCCCTTCCTCAAAAGCATCGGCATTGAAAGTTGTAGGAATTACCCTCAAAGGACCCAGGAACCTCAGAGATGCCAGAGTTGACATGTTCTGACGTCTGGAGTTTGTGGGGAAAGGAAAACCTCTGAGACTTCAAAACCACCGCTTAATATTAACATCCTGTATGTATTTAATATTTTAGAAGCAATATGGTTTAAAGGGGGCTGGATAAGTTCAGAAAACCCAAATCATTTCACCTTTTGGAGCCTACTTGTTTATTTTTTCTTTCTCTTTTTTGTTTTTGTTTTCTTTTGGCCGCGCCTCGTAGCTTGCGGGATCTCAGTTCCCTGACCAGGGATTGAACCCAGACCACAGCCATGAAAGCGCCAAGTACCAACCACTGGACCGCCAGGGAATTCCCTGGAGCCTATTTCTTTCTCTGTAAAATGGGGACCCCAACCCCTGGCCTGCCTGCCTCAGTGGGCGATAAGAGCAAATTGTCAATATGGCAAAAAACGCTCCAAATGGAGCAGAGTCTATATTCAAAGAGTACGGGTCGTCAGGATGGCCTGTAACATCCTGTGATTTCTTTTACTTGATTGCTCTTGAAATGCAGATATAAACCTTAGTTTTTGCTCCTCTAGAATTTTTCTACAGCTATTCATTTTCATGCTAACGCAGCATGAGGCTTGATTCAAGAATAAGGGCGCAGGAAAAAAAAAAAAGAATAAGGGCGCAGGAAGAGGGAGGGGATATGGGGATATAGGTATACATATAGCTGATTCACTTTGTTATACAGCAGAAACTAACACAACATTGCATAGCAATTATACTCCAATAAAGATGTTAAGGGCTTCCCTGGTGGCGCAGTGGTTGAGAGTCTGCCTGCTAATGCAGGGGACATGGGTTCGAACCCTGGTCTGGGAGGATCCCACATGCCGCGGAGCGACTAGGCCCGTGAGCCACAACTACTGAGCCTGTGCATCTGGAGCCTGTGCTCCTCAACAAGAGAGGCCGCGATAGTGAGAGGCCCACGCACCGCGATGAAGAGTGGTCCCCGCTTGCCACACTGGAGAAAGCCCTTGCACAGAAACGAAGACCGAACACAGCAAAAATAAATAAATAAATAAATCTGTTAAAAAAAAAAAAAAAAAAAGATGTTAAAAAAAGGAAAAAGAATAAGGGTGCAGGAAGCTAGGTGTAGTGTTTCAAAGCCAAGCTTTAGTGTTTATTCAGCCATAAGCCTTCTAGTCTCATATCTGGAGAATGGGGGATCATATTTACAAGGTTGATTTGAAGGTTAAATAAAATAATACATGTGAAGTACAAGGCTAGATCATAGTGGACACTCACATATTCTAGTTATTATGATTATAGAGAAGAAACCGATTCAAAACTCATTAACCAAGAGCCCCAGTGCCCATCTCAGCTTAAAGCTAAAATAGTCAATCAGAATTCTTCAGAAGATGCGTCTGGCCAGACGTGGAGCTAGGCAGTTCACAAACTTCGATAATCACTCCAGCGAAAATGAGCATCAACCCTCTGGGCTGCGCCATCAGACGTCATAATAAAGGAGCTCTCCCCACTGTTATCAGCATTGAGTTCATGCTGTTTAATTGTCTTTGTTCAATTTCTTTCTCATTAAACGCAGTTAAATCATCCCAGGTGCCCACCTACTGCCTGTAGAACGTTAGAGGATGCTGTTTCTGCCGGCACTGGTCTAAGGCTGTCATAATGTTGAGTTCCTTGGGTTCCTCAGGAAATAGAGAAACTACCTCCAAGCTGAACTTGGGACCCCAAGCATTTGTAGATTTAAACAACCTATGCACATATTTAGGGGACGTTTATCTAGAAGCAAAATGAAATCACACAGCGCCTAAGGTTTTCTACAGACCTCAGCCTGCAGAAACATGCCCAGGGACGGCTCACTCAGAACAGATTCTCCTGTCCTCCTGGTCCTCTGTCCCTTGGATGTCAGAGAAGTTCACAGTCTGAAACCACAGTGCTGAGGTCGCCTTCAGGAACGAACCTCAGGCCCAGCTGTCTCTTTAACACTGAGCCGGAACCAGAAAGACCTGCCCTGATGAGGTTCGAGCTGCAGGGGGCGCCGCGCCCAGTGACGTGCCCTCAGTCGTCCTGATCTCCCTCTGGTTTCCTGCTCGTCCTTCAGCTCCCCCAAAGCGCCTTCTCGGACACCCAGTGCCACGTCAGGTGTCTTTGCATCTGTCTTCTTGCTTCACAGCATTGACCACACTTTCAATAGTTGAAAATCCTTCCCGCCGCCCCCCCCCACCCCCGACCCCGGGGCTCAAACTACAGAAACGTCAAGACAATGGAATTGCTTTAAAACAGTTTTTTTTAATGATCATGTATTTTAAAGTCAGGCCATTATAGTAATAGGATTGACTGTCTTTCTTTCCCTCTCCACGCTGTCAGAGCCGTAAACGGGTGTCATGACAACCCAATGGCCAAGAGGAAGTTCAGAGGTGGTAAAGCGGCCACCGAAGGATGGGTGTTATCCTTGTGCTCTGGAATCTATGTGCTCAGAGCTCAGGTGCCCTCCGGACGGCTACCCAGAACCGAGCACTCGGGCAAGAACGCTGAACCACTGTCATGCCCACTTTCAGGATGGGGATGTGGGCTGACAACGGCCCTTATTTCACCATAAATCCTTCCATGCAAGTCACGATGCAGGAAACCCCATAAAGAGCTCATGAAACCTCTCGTTACTATGTCACCTCCACCTCTGTTCCAAAGAGGACACACAAGCTAGGACCCTGACACTCCCGGAGACAGCTCGGACTCCCCTTGGCCCAGTGCTAGTCTACTGACCTCTCACTGGACTGTACCCTCCCATGCACAAGCCAGTCACCCTCCACAGCCTTGGTTACACATAGGACTTTCTTCTCATTTGCAGCCAACATATATGATGCCTTCAGAAGAGAAGTCACCAGGAAGGAAAGGCTGTGAGTCACAGCTGTGCATTCTAGTAACCAAGGCTGCTCTGTGCTCCCTGAGAGCAGCCTGCCTGCCGGGAGACCTCAGTGAGTCAGTCAGTGGAGGGAAGCAGCAGGAGTAAAAAGTAGGACCCAGCATGCGGCAACAAGCATCCACAAGGGGGCGGGTCTGAGGTCAAAAGGCCTCAGTCGCTAAGGAACCTTCCATAAACGGGTGGAGTTGGTCCAGCCTGCGTGTGTGAATTTCCCCCTCAATGACTCCTCTTCCCTTGGCAATACGGACAAGAAACCAAGGCCACACTACCGAATTTTAGAGTTTAAATAGAGTTTGTGCTGATGAAAGTAGAAATAACTGTGACTTGTCAGCAGGATCCAGATATAGGACTATTGTGATGTCATTAAACTTGACTTCCTAAGGTAAAATTGGTCATTAATTAATTCGACAAATCAGTTGCTGCCAAAAAATTTCAAAAGCAAAAATCGTTAAGCGAATTTGCTGGCCCACTGCCAAGAGACTATGACGAGAGGTCCTACCATGCCTCGCACCCAGTCTCCCCAAGTACCTGTTATCCCCCCAACTTCCATGCTTAGTACACCCCCTTCCTCATCTGACCTCATTTCCACCCCCACACACATGCACCCCTTTCTCTGCACCCTTATCAGCCATGGGAAGAGAGCTCCCTCAACTCCTCCCCCTCCCTCCTCTCGATTCTGACGTGTATCAGCTTCTGTCTTCCCTCCCCCAGTCCGCAGTGGTGGAAATGTCTCTCCTCTAAGCCCACTTCTGCACCAATCCCATTCCCTCGCAAACGTTCAAGGTCAGCCTTCCTTCAGTTGACCCTTCTCTCATCTGTCTTCCAATGATTCCCTGCCTCTCTCCCTCAAGCCCATCACCAAGCAGGCATCTAGTATCTTCAGTCTTTAATTAAAGCTTCCATGCAACTCTCTCCACTAGCTACTGTCCCAATATTCTGCTCCCTTTCTTAGGAAAACTTCTTGGATGATGTACACACCTCTCTCTACTTCCTTATCTCCATTTCCCTCATCATTCCTTCCCCATGCAACCTGCGTCACTGTTATTCCACCGCAACTGTGCTTGTCAGGGGCCTGCAGGGCAATATGAAGTTTTCCTGGTCACCAAAGGCTGCTATATTGTCAAATCGGTGGACAGGTGTCTGCTCCTTATTTCCCAGGAGCATCTGATGCCACTGTACACTCTCTGTTTCTTGATACTCTCATGATCTCTTAGGTCCCTCATTTTCCGTTGTCTTCAGCCAGCTCCAACTCCTTCAAAGATTTTCCCGCACTTCCCCCTGGGCTTATGTCTAAATGTTGCAGCACCTCAGGAATTAGACCTGGGTCCCCTTTTCCAACTCTCTTACTCTCTCCCAGGTGGTCTCATCCAGTCACATGGGTTTAAATACCTGTGCTGATGACTCAAATATACATCTCAAGTCCCATCTGTTGTGTATCTAAATACCTATTAGATTTCTTCATTGCAGCTCCCAATAGGCATTCAGATTTTATGACCAAACCAGAACCTTTGATTCTCTCCCTTCCCCCTAAATTTTCCCCTCCCCAAATCCTCCCCATCTCAGGAAATGACATTCCCATCTACTCAGTGGCTCAGGCCCAACACCTAGGGTTCATTCTTGAGTCTGCTCTTTTCCCTACCACCAAATTCAATCCATCATTAAGTCTCTTCTCTCTGCCTTCAAAATATATCCCCAGTCCAGGAACCCCCTTCCCTGCCACCTCATTCCAAGCCACAATCATCTATCTTTTGACTTCTAAACAGCATCTTAACTAATGTCCCTCCTCTACCTCTGCCCCCTGCCCCCTAAAGACCATTCTCAACAAAGCAATCACAACCCTCTCAGTTCATATCATTCCCCTGCTGAAAACTCTCCGGAGTACTTTCTCAGAGTAATCTGAGAAGCTGGCTTCTGGGCTATAGTCCTCAGTTTGGCTCAAATAAAACTCTTTTCTATTCTTATTATTGATTGTTTTGAGTATTTTCATCAACAGCACCAAGCAGACCTTCTGGCAGCCACCCTTGGGGTGGAGCCGCTCTTTTCTTAAGGCGAGGAACACATCGTGGGTGACTGACACTCCTCTTCCTCCTGGGTGTGCCAGGATTTCACAGCAAGTCACGCTTTATTGCCTCACCCTGACCACACCCACAGCACACACCAACCTTGACGTTGTCTCCAGGAAACATCTCCATGAAAGGGATGCATAGCTCCCAATTTGCCCTCCTGTCCAACCGACAGCAAACACTTTGAGCAGGGCTAAAACTAGGGGACTCACAGCCAGCTGCTTTATGCACGATGCCACTGGCGGCGCTTGGGAAATCAATCTTCCTTACAACAGATCAGTTTTGCCCACTGGTGGCGACGGCGGCGGGGGCGGGGCGGGGGCCGCCATCCCATGCTCAGCTTCCGTCCAGGACAAAGGAAATCAAAGTAGAAATGTTTGGAAAGGTAAGTATTAGCAGCTGCGTTACCTTGAGAACAAAAGCCTTATTCAGCATCTCAAAGCATATCAAACGAGCCAGGTCTTGGGTAGACACACCAAAATGTTAGTTTTAAAAATCCAAACATATATTGCAGATTTCTACTGTTTTATCACTTATTTGAGGTGGCTGGGAGGAGGCGATGGGAGGAGGAAGAGGAGAAAAACTAAAAATGCAAACAAACACAGCACACGCCAAAAGCCTGCAACCATCTAGAAGGTAGGAAGGGGGCTGACAGCAAGCCACGCACAGCACGTCTCCTAGTACCTGCAGAGGTTCAGGGTTTGGAGGCCAAAGGATGATGTTATTCAAGCCGGAGTCCTCTTGCTGAAAGCAAAGTGTCTTGCTGTTAGGACAGGCCACAGTGAACTGTATCCCCCCGAGTACCAGAGCGAGAGCCTAACCTGCTGGGGGTGCTCCTACCTCCCCCACGGCTACCCAGGGGAAATCAGACAACAGAGGGAGAGGAACCTGAAGCCTGAGGGCGTACGAAGGAGGCAAGGGCCAGGACTCGGCAGGCTTGTCTCTCATCCTTTGCACCAGTGACATGGCTGGTTCTCAACACCTGGTCCTTAATCTGTGAACAGAGGTTCATTCAGACCTGCACCTTTCCTTCCAAGAGTTCACTTGTAGGCAGGTTACAGGCACCTCCAAGTGCATCTTTGCAGAGAAAAAGCTTCTGAGAGAGAGGGCTGGGAGCGTGGGTGGGATGGGGGAGGGGGTGGAGGCAGAGAAACTAGTTTGCAGGTGTCTGCAGTGAGCCAGGTGTGGGGTAATAGGGCTGTGACAATGGGGGTGTGGAGCAGAAAAGCTGTAAGAAAAAACTTCATGGATATGTGCTACATTTTTGTCTTTTGAGAAAGTGCTCTAAAGCCATACTGATGGGACCGTCATCACCCAGGGCCCACCTTTCCCCTACAGGTATGGGGATGTGGCTCAGGCTGGCTAATCAAAGTGTCCCACATTTGGGGACACAGTGATTGATTCAAGAGAGGGCACATGACAGATCAGGGCCCATCAGATTCCTTAGAGAGAGCTAATCAGAGGCCGGACCATTAGCTGGAAGAAGCGTGGAGCTGCCTGTGGGCCTGGAGGCACCTCCCTAAGGACTAGGGCATCATGGAGGAAAGCAGAGCGACATCCGGGGAGGAGAGATCTCCAGTGTCATCTTTTGACCCTTTGGACTCAGTAACTTACTACAGCTAAACCCTCTCCGCGGACTTCTCAATTCTATAAACCAGACGAGCCCCTTTTCTGCTTGTGGCCATTGGAGATGGGCTTCTGTCTCTCACAACTGAAAACAGTCCTGATTAAACAGAAATTTGGAAAGCTAAACGGCCAGTCCATTAATCAATCAATCAATCAATCAATCATAGAGTGATTTATTAAATATGGAGAATGGGAATGGGTGGAGTTAGAGGTGACCCCCAGGTTTCTGTCTCGAATGGTAGGATAGGGCATGGTACCCAAGAGGGGGAATACAGAAGGAGAGGATCAGTTGAGCTCAGGTTTGAAGAGCTCAGGGTGACTGTGGGTCATCCAGGCAGAGATATCCAGGAGACGGTGGAAAGACAGGTTTGCACCCTCAGCCCCGTGGGGGACCCTGAGTCCTACAGCCAAAGGTACCTGTGCTTCATTTCCATTTGTTTCTCCAAGGAAGGCAAACCTTGTTCTGATCCTGGAATCCTAAAGGCACTCCCGTGATGTCCCCACTGGGTCATGTTTGGCTGAGGTTGGAGATGTGAAAAATTGTGGTGCCGGGAAGACCTCTCCTGTCTGCTCCAGGAGTGGGGGTGGGGGGGTCTGGGGAGGGAGGCTAGGGTTGGGAGCTGGCAGGAGATGAGAAATGGGCGTAAGGTATAGTAGGGCGAGAGTTTTTAAATCTTTATGTATTTTTACCTTTCTAATCAATAAAGATCTGAGACACTAAAATATCCATTGCTTGAAAGGATATAGTGAGATGGGCTCCCATATCCTGATGAGAGACATATAAATTGTCATCACCTTTCTGGAATGCATTTCGTATATAGATATAGATATATAGCAAGAGCCTTTCAAAAATACTTACCATCCATTTGATGTGCCAATTCCATTTCTGTGCATCTATCCTAAATAAACTGGCCTTCAATTCTGGACAGTGTGGTTTAGTATAGGTAATAGAGAGAAAATATAACCTACTTTATTGTCTGTATTCAGGTAGGAGTTCTCAACTTAGGGAAGATACAAAAAGCACTATCTATAAAAAGAAAAACTGATATATTGTACCTGGTAGAAACTTTTCTGTAAAAGACCCTGTTAAGAGGATGAAAAGACAAGCTACCAATGGGAGAAAATACTTGCAAACCACAATTTGACAAAGGATTAGTATCTAGACTATATAAAAATTCTCAAGATCAACAGTAAGAAAAATCCAGTTAGAAAATGAACAAAAGGGCTTCCCTGGTGGCGCAGTGGTTGGGAGTCCGCCTGCCGATGCAGGGAATACGGGTTCGTGCCCCGGTCCGGGAGGATCCCACGTGCCGCGGAGCGGCTGGGCCCGTGAGCCATGGCCGCTGAGCCTGCGCGTCCAGAGCCTGTGCTCCGCGACGGGAGAGGCCACAGCAGTGAGAGGCCCGCGTGCCGCAAAAAAAAAAAAAAAAAAAAAAAAAAGAAAATGAACAAAAGACACGCACAGATATTTCACCAAAGCGAATATACGGATGGCAATAAGCATGTGAAAGATGTTCAACATCATTAATCATCAGGGAAATGCAAACTAAAACCATAATGAGATGTCACAACACACACATCAGAATTGCAACACCAAATAGTGACAGTACCAAATGATGACCAGAATGCAGAGAAGCTGGACCCCTCATGCACTGCTGGTGGGAATGTAAAATGGTACAGGGATTCCAGCAAACAGTCTGGCAGTTCCTTTTAAAACTACACATGCAACTACCATACGATCCAGCAACTACACTCTTGGGCTTTATGTCAGAGAAATGAAAACTTATGTTCACAAAAAAACCTGTACACAAATGTCCATAACAGTTTTATTCGTAATAGCCCCAAACTGGAAACAACCCAGATGTCCTTCACTAAGCGAATGGTTCAATGAACTGTAGTACATCTATGCCGGGGAACACGACTCAGCTATAGAAAGGAATGAACTATTGACACGTGCAACAATCTGGACGAATCTCGAGGAAATCATGCTGAGTGAGAAGAGCCAATTCCAGAAGGTCACCTACTGCATGATGGCATTTATATAACATGGTATAACATTCTCTATCTCGTCTCTATGGCGATAGAGAACGAATTAGAAATTGCCAGGGGTTAGGAACGGGGCACCGGAGGGAGGTGGGTGTGGCTATAAGGGCAACAAAAGGAATACTGTCTCTGGAAATGTTCTGTATCTTGACTGTGCCAATGTCAGTTTGTGGGTTGTGATTTTGTACTCTAGTTTTGCAAAATGTTTCCCCTGGGGGAAACTAGGTAAAGGGTACGTGGGATCTCTCTGTATTATTTCTTCCAACAACATGCCAATCTAACCATTATCTCAACATAAAAAGTTTAATTTTAAAAACTTTAAGATTTGGGGGGAAAAAATATGGGTTTCTGACTTCTCTTGAAGAAATGGAAAGGTCTTGTAACACTGGACCCACATTTCTACTTGGCAGCCATCAGCTGGTGTTGATGGTGGCTGCTTCCTTTAGACAGTAGGACAGGACCCCTCTGTGTGCCACAGTTCCCACCTCTCCCTACACTTTCCCGCCCAGTTGTTTAACACAATTACTGTTTCTTGTCTGCCCCTAAAGATTGGAGTTTGCCATCTTTTCTTTTGATGATTCCTGTTTTCCTGCGGGAGGAAAGAAGATTGTGGGGAAGAAAAAAGCAGAGGGAAAAGGAATTGCCTTAGGCTGGCTTTACCTCGAATTTTCTCATTCAAAGAACTCAATACCATTAATCCAAAATTTCCACTGTGTCTCAGATCAATGGGAAAGTGTTTCCCTAATTTTGTTCACCAGCGCATTGAATTGCAACTCTCAAACTTAAAATGGATAACTATAAAATTTGAATTTATTTGAATATCTCAGTATTACACACAATCAAGCAAAGCCTATTCCTCAATTGTGAAAACCTTACCTAACGTGGAAATGATAGTTCACGTTTAATCTGCTCAACATTTGTAGATTTTTAAAACCACTTTTTCAGGCCCATGACTTTTTGCGGAGGAAGGGTATGTATCCATGTAGGTAAGTAGACGGAGTGGGGGGCACAATCCAGGGAAAATGTGCCAAACTCTCATATGTCAATTTCAAAAGCATAGGACAAGAATTAAAACTAGTTTTTATATAGTTTATAAAATTAGGGGGCTTCCCTGGTGGCGCAGTGGTTAAGAATCCGCCTGCCAACGTAGGGGACACGGGTTCGAGCCCTGGTCCAGGAAGATTCCCACATGCCGCGGGGCAACTAAGCCTGTGAGCCACAACTACTGAGCCCGTGTGCCACAACTACTGAAGCCCACGTGCCTAGAGCCCGTGCTCTGCAACAAGAGAAGCCACTACAATGAGAAGCCGACACACTGCAACGAACAGTAGCCCCCGCTCGCCGCAACTAGAGAAAGCCCGCGCGCAGCAACAAAGACTCAACACGGCCAAAAATAAAATTAAAATAAATTAAAAAATAAAATAAAATTAGGGCTAGACTTAATATGAGAATTCTGAAAATGGAATGAAAAATGCCTACATGGATACGAATATGCCCACATGTATCTAGCCACAATCTGAGTTTTAGTTCACCCCTTCCTGGGCAGAGAGGAGATGCTGAAAAAAAAGTCTAGTCAATGTCACTCAAGAAACCCGTGTAGGTTAAGGGGAAGCCCCGTGACACCCACCTGGTTGCCCGAGGTGCTGTTCTCGTTGCCCATGGTGATTCAGGGTGCCCAGCGTCCCTTCGGATTTGATCAGTGGTGACTGGAAGAAACAAAAGGGCATACATCTGTAAAATTGAAGAAGATCTGAGGATTTTTCCACCTGCTCATTTCCCCAAACTCAAAAGCCAGATGATGGGAAGTGTTTATCTCCACAGTCACAACATGGAAAATTGCTTTTGAAGGGTTTTCCTTTGCGACATGCCACCCAGCAGTACAGGCTGGTGTTTTATTCCCAGCCTTTATTCCCTCGGGTTGGCAGACACTTCTGTAAGACGAGTTTGTTGCTGAGCCTCTGACCTAACGCCAATGTGCACGTATATGTATACCTACAAACGGAGTGACAAAAGGGGCCCGTTTGCCAAGGACAGCTTGAGGAGCGCCGCTATTGGAGTGTTTTCTGTTTCTAATTGTGTTCGGTTTGGAAATCCAGAGTGTGGCTGGCTGCCCACTGTCGAGGACAGCAGAGCTGGGTGTCCAATGTTAGGAGGCGTGAAATCCACTGCTCTTCCAAAACATGTGGTTTTCATATTTTTTTCTCTAAACACTTGTTTCATCAAATCAGTTTCACTTCTGCACATATTTCAACGAAGGCAGCATGTTTTTCTTGCTGAGGAAAATGCGTAGCTGTAGCCAGACGAGGAATGAATAATCGTGTAAAGCGGCTTGCTGTCTGGACACCCAGAGTCATTTCATTGGGCTTACTTAGTGACGTTGTTTATTAATCATCATCTCAATGAGGATGTTTCCCACACAGCCCACAGAGAAACCAGGACATCTGCTGACATCGCCAACAGCGTTCCACGGGACCCCATAGCACAGCAGGATCAGGACTCTGTTCACTTGATCTAGGTGGAGAAACTAAGTTACAGAAAGCTGATAAATCACAGGGACTTCCCTGGCAGTCCAGGGGTTAAGACTCTGCGCTTCCAACGTAGGGGGCACAGGTTCCATCCCTGGTCGGGGAACTAATATTCCCGCATGCCGCAGAGCGTGGCCAAAATATAAAATAAATAAATAATAGACTTTTCGATACATGCACCCCTATGTTCATTGCAGTGCTATTCACGATAGCCAAGACATGGAAGCTACCTAAATGTCCATCGACAGATGAATGGATAAAGAAAATGTGATACATATACAGAAAGGAGTACTACTCAGCCATAGAAAAGAACAAAGTAATGCCATGTGCAGCAACATGGATGCAACTAGAGATTATCATACTAAGTGAAGTAAGTCAGAAAAAGACAAATACCATATGATATCACTTATATGTGGAATCTAAAATATGCCACAGGTGAACCCATCTATGAAACAGACACAGAATCATGGACATAGAGAACAGACTGGTGGTTGCCAAGGGGGAGGGGTTGGGAGAGGGATGGAGTGGGTGGATGAGGTCAGCAGATATAAGCTATTATATATAGAGTGGATAAACAACAAGGCCCTGCTGTGTAGCACAGGGAACCATATTCAGTATCCTATGATAAACCGTAATGGAAAAGCATATTTTAAAAAAGAATATATAGGGGCTTCCCTGGTGGCGCAGTGGTTGAGAGTCCGCCTGCCGATGCAGGGGACGCGGGTTCGTGCCCCGGACCGGGAAGATCCCACATGCCGCGGAGCGGCTGGGCCCGTGAGCCATGGCCGCTGGGCCTGCGCGTCCGGAGCCTGTGCCCCGCAACGGGAGAGGCCACAACAGTGAGAGGCCCGCATACCGCAAAAAAAAAAAAAAAAAAAAAAAAAATTAAAAAAGAATATATATATATATGTATAACTGAAGCACTTTGTTGTACAGCAGTAATTACCACAACATTATAAATCAACTATACTTCAATAAATAAATAAATAAAATAAATTACAGACTTTTCGAGCTGGAGTCTTAGAGATTACCAGTGTAATCCGGTGGGGAAACTGAGGCTGCAGAGAAGGCCAGGGACTTGCCAAAGACCCAGTTTGGGGAGGCCAGAGTTGGAAACAGAACCCAGTCTCCTGCCTTCTGATTCGAGATTTCTTCCCAGCAGGATGGCTGTCATCATAGCATTTCCTCAGAAAACTTCAGTGATGGACTTAACTCAAAATAAAATGTGTCCATTGATTTGCTTAGCCATTCAACCAAAATTGAGTGAGTAGCTACCATGTACTATGTGTAATCAACAGTCACGGGAAAATAAAATATAAGTATTTTGAACGGGCCTAATTAAAATGCCCCCAAACTGAGAAAATTATGAGTGAAGTCACTGTAGTGATCAATTCTCTCCCTCCTAACCCTTTAATCAAAAAGTTGCAATTGTTCAATCCTTTCTGCCATTTGCTGTTTATAAGATGGCCAAAAAAAAAAAAAAGGAATCATATACGCACTTACAGAATGTAAAAATTTTCATTTATTTAAAATCAATCACTTCAGCTTATTTTTTCTGTTCATTTGCAAAATTATGCCTCATTAGGAAATAATGTTGAGTGTTTCAATCATCGTGCCTCATCCATTATCATAACTTCCTTGTACCGGCCAGGCTGAACCACATGCAGCTGGAAACACATGTGATTCGATGTAACATTAATTTTTGAAACTCATTCATCAAATAAAATTCAATAATTTTCTTAAGAATCAGAACACTTGAACTAGATTTTTAAACTGGCTTTTAAAATTACTTCTGGCTCAGTGTAAATTTCAAAACCCCCGGAGGGAAGGCCTGGCTGCATTCAAAACTCTCTCCTGGTAACCTTTAGAACTGCCCTCCTCCGGCTTCCCCAAGACCAGAGAGGAAGTACTGCTCTGTAGGACTCTGCCATCTACTTACAGTCACGGACGGTCTGTGACTTTGGAGGCCGAGGCCCCTGGAAAGTCTGTGTGTCAGCAGCTGGACTTTCTCCTCCACCACTCAGAAGCGAGCAAGGTCTAAGCAGAGGCCCAGACCCACCTCAACGAGTTGGGAAAACAGCCCAGTCTCCACCCACGACGCTGACACCAATCAGCTGCACATCATACCTGGGCAGAGCCAGAGCAGAGCCGCAGTGAATACACAAACGTGCAATCAGCATTTCCCAGCCCATCGAGGCCAGGGCCTTTCACGCAGAGGATTTTCCTGTTAGTACATTAGCAGGGCTCCTTTCAGAAAAGGCTTATCCAAACTAAAACCGGCCCCTGTGATCTGACTGGCCGCACCTAGGGGAGCAGGACCGTCCTGCTCCCGGAGCAGGGGTGCCATGAGTCACTCGCTTGTCCTTATGCTTTAGAGCAGGAGACAAACCTTTCTTTCTAGAGAGGAGGAAAATGCTCCAAGGGCTTCCTGTTTGCACCTGGGAGAATTCTGCCGTAAATAATACGGAAAGACGAAGAAAACTTGTGGAAACATGATGACGCAGCAGTCTGGTACCTGTTTATGCTGTGGTGTGTGCAGAATGTACTTGCCCAGGCGTGGCTTGAGTTTCAGCAAGTGAAGTTGTAAAAAGCAGCAGGCTTGCCCAGGTCGCTGGTAGGCAGACCTGCCCATCCAGGGTGGACGAGGCCCTGCGGCTCTCAGGTGGGACTGAAGAAAGGCAGCCACCAAAGACCCTTCTGTTCAGCAGCCTCCTTCCCCTCTGGTTTCCGGTCATTAACAATTAGCCACTCTTTTGCACGAATGCAGTCCATTTCAATATATATACATTTATTTTTTGTAGTGGCAGAGACTTTCATTCATTCTGCAGAAGCTCCTTACACCTGCCACACGGTGCAGCCCTCCACGGAAAAAAGTTAGCACTTCATCAAAGGTTTCTTGGAGACCAGATGTCCTACCAAGCTCAGAGGAGTGTCAGGGGCTCCTTGGAGGGGAACGTTGGTCGTGGAGGGGGATCTCAGTGCCCCACTTCCAGTTCAAACAGAACAGAAGTGTGTATGTTTCGCAGACAATGGATAAACGAATTGTGATCTATCCATACAATGGAACATTATTCAGCCATAAAAAGGAGTGAGATTCTGAGACATACTACAACTTGGATGAACCTTGAAAATATGTTAAGTGAAAGAAGCCAGACACAAAAGGTCACATGCTGTGTGAGTCTATTGACATGAAATGTCCAGAATAGGTAAATCCAGAGGGACAGATACCTTGTATTGTGAATGTATCAAATGCCACTCAATTACTCACTTTGAAATGGTTGATATTGTGTTGTGTGAGTTTCAACTCAGTTTTTTAAAGTGAGGATGTTTCATAGCTTGAGATTCTGCCTAAGATATTGTTTGAAAAAATAAATCTACTGGGGGGAAAAAGCTTGAAAATGACTGCTTTTGTGTTTATTAACACTAGATTTCCATAAAATTGAGGATTAAAGGGATACGAAACAAGAACCTTTGCCTACCCTCGCCCCCTTCCCTCCCCCCATCACAAAATCAAAAGAGAATTTTTCTAGGGAAGAGAATCTTTACAAGCAAAATATCTTGGATGAGCCAGTTGGGAGGGAAGAAAGGTCCCAAGCAAGTCTTCAACAGGTGAGCAAACATAGCAGAAAACCCTGACAAAGAGAACGAGAGAGTCGGGGGCTCACTCCTAAGGAGAGAGGCGAAGGAGGGAGAGAGGATGGCCAACCACAGTGGCAGAGTCCCGTAAGGGTAAGGACTTTGGAGGTGGGGAATATTCAGTGTTCCGTTTTCGGTTGTGTACATTTCAGCAGTGAAATGCCCTCCAGAGACCACTCCCTCGGGCAGCTCTGCAGCCTCCCCTGTTGCTGCTGCCACTGGCCCCTGGACCACCACTACCACGGCTGCTGAACACTGAGCATCGTCGTTGACACCTGTCTCATCACTCACTGCTGTCCTGGACACCACGGGCACCAGAGGCTGCCACTGCCACTGGGGAAGAGAGTGAATGAATGCACAGATTTTCAGCTTCCAGCCCAGGACCTAGTGCTCTGTCTCTTATAATGACAGAGTCCGCAGACACAGGGGACAGGCCCAGAGGCCGGGCACCACGGAATCCAGAGTGTCCATATTTCTTAGTCAAGACTCCGTTTCCTGGAGGCACTACTCTGACGGGACCCCAACAGCAGTCTTACCACTGTCTGCATGTGTTTGCGGCTGATCAGCTTCATGCTCTTCATGCTGTTTTCTTCCAAGCTGGACATCCAGCAAGGGACCAGCTTTCCACTTCCCGCCACAGATGGCTAAACGCACGTGTATGTGAATTCCTTCATCTGTCTCTGGGACAAGCTCGCCTCGGAGGGAGGACAGGGTCGTGACCGCTGCCCTGTGAACGCCACTCCACCACCCACCTGATGTATAAACTTTAGCAAATCGTTTAACTTCTCTGTGCTCAGTTTTGCCATCTCTAAAATAGGAATCAGGGACTGCCCTAGCGGCCCAGTGGTCAAGGCCCCGCGCTTCCAAAGCAGGGGTTCCATCCCTGGTGGGGGAAGTAAGATCCCACATGCTGTGCGATGCAGCCAAAAAATAATTAAATAAAATAAAATGGGAATCATAACAATATGTAACTCATGTGACTGTGGTGAGGTAATTTCCATAAAGCTCTTGCAATAGATTAAGAACTAGATAGATTGTTGGCTATCATATTACTACTGGCGGTGGGTCTCTTTGGAGCCCCCAACAAGCAAATCCCGCAGTGAAACAAAGATTAGGTTGCCTTCTTTTTTTATCCCTTCAGAAAAATCATGAATTCTGAAGCTACTGATTAGAAATCAGTACATCAGCTAAACTGACTTGTGCACTGAAAGAAACAGATGTTGATGAAGACTATTTATAACATAGGCTCAATAAGAAGTTCATGATTTCAAGAACTTGGACCAAGCAATTTACATTAAAATATTTGCTAGCAAGTGACCCATCATTCCTATCCTGTCCCTCTACGTGGCCATTGCTGGGCATCCGATGTTAATTTAGCTAGAGTTGCTCTATATCCCCGGGCAAATGAAGCTGTACTTCTTCAAAAATGATCCATGGTTTAGGCTTCTAATTAATTCAAGGGGGTTTTCCACAAGCAAGACTGAATCCACAAAGGTTTCTCCTACCCACTTGCTCTGTGTACAGAGTCCAGACAGCCAGCTAAACCTCCACCTAGTCTCCAGTAGATTCAAATATAAAATTCGTTTTAAATGATAGTTGTTTGGGAGAATTTTTATTTTTCAACTGGTGTATTGGCGTCACATCATCACAGCTGCAAATATAAACTGGGACAGTCTTTGATTCATTCATTTACTTACATGTCTATTCCATAAATACTGAGCTCTCTCTACGTGCCAAGCCTGAGGTCCCTGTGTTCTCTTGCACTTACAGCAAAGCCATGAGGTAGGTTTTTTCTTTTTTTATGGATGAACAGTTGAAACCCAGAGAGGTCAAGTCGCATGGCCAAAGCCCAGGAGAGAGGAAAAGGAAGGCTGGAGCCTGAGGGCCCCAACCCTGGCATTCGATGAACAGCGCGATGCTGCCACCTTGGAAGACTTTTGGCAAGTGTTCAAAGGTAATTGACTGCCTTTATCGCCCGCTTACTTACCTCTATAGCAGACCATGGGGTTTCTAGCTGTTGGCAACGGAAGCTGCTTGGGAAGGCTCCAGCTTATGGATCCCCCTCGCTGATCTAGAAGAGGGTAGGAGGCAAGGTTTGGGCTGGTGATGAACCACTGAGGCTGGGATAGCCTAACGGGGTTGGGTAGCCAGAAGCATTGCTGAGAAGGGCCAGGAGCACCACTGGGGAAACAGGGCCTGGAGCCAAGTCTGAAAGAGGAGGGGATGGAGCTGGGAGAACGAGCGCGGCAGCTACACTGTGCAGAGCAGCGTGTGGGTGGAGGACGTGGCTCAGAACCCAGATTGTGGTGTCTGAGCTGATGCCCCATTTTACCTGCTGTGTACGGGGTGGGAGGTACAAGATGCTGCGGAAGCGAAGACGAGATCACGCAGGCCCCGTTTCATCGATGGTAACACGTGGGCTCAGAGAGGTTTCGCAGCCAAACTCCCACTGTCCTGTGAGCAATCTATTGGGATGTGTTGATACATCAGACAATCTCATCGAGTTTTCTATTCAGGGTTTTTAATTCTCTATCTTAAAAACTCTTTTTCTGTACATGAGAAAAATGTATCTGTTTTAAAGACTCAATACGTTTGGATTCTTCTGCGTTGAGTCATTTCGGTTGTTAGTGCTGGAAGCAGCGCGGAGATCGTCTTCTCCAGCACAGACGAGGAAGCGGAGGCCAGAGGGTAGAGATGATCTGCCCATCCTCCCACAGCAAGCAAGGGCTGGAACCGGAACTGGACTCAGACAGGCTTGCTTCCAACAGGCAGCCTCCCCTGACAAGACCTCTGCGGGCTCCGGAGTCGCCTCCAGACCAGCCCAGCAAGATCAGATGAGACCCACCTTTCCTGCACGGCATTGCTCTTCAGTCACAGTGGCCTCCAGCCATTCAGGTCCTGCGTCAGCTGAGGATATGGGAGGCACCAACTGGGAGGTTATGCTTGCTCTGGGGGTGAGCTCAGGTTCACCTGACCTAGCAGCTCCTTTGGCTGCTTGACAAACCCAGTGACCTAAGTCAGCTGCTGTTCCCACAGATGGCGCCACCTCTCATCCCAGGCAGGCAGGAGGCCTCAGCTTCTCCCTCCAGCGGTTGAATTCAGTTGTTCTAACTCCCTACCTTGAACGGCTGAGCGCCGAGCTACTTATAGCTCTGTTATCATGTTCCTGTTTGAATACAAACAAACACCCGTAGCCTGGGAAAGGGATTTATTAAGAGACATTGCCTGCTTTCTGCTCCAGCAGGGGCCCTTCGTGAGCACCGTGGACGTGGCTGCTCCAGGGGGTTTAAGTGAAATGACAACTCTTCCTTCATACTCTCCCCTCAGCCGCTTGTCTTCTTTCCTCTCCCATCTCTGAGGGCACCGAGAAACTTTGAAGTGAAAAGTCCACTCTCGCAGAACTTAGAAATCACCTGCTCTCACGCCATAGAGATCAGACACAAGACGGCTGGTGAGCGGCCAGGTCAATTATTAAGTTCTTGTTTCTCAGCTCCAAACCCACTATATTCAGATGCTGGGAGGCTCTGAAAACCCCATTTCTGCTTTGCCAACTGCTCCACGTGAGGCTCTGCCAGGGGAAGGCGGAAGCCAGAGGAGGAAGGAGGAAGCGGGGCACACTCCTTCCTGGCTGCTTCCTGCTTCTGGGAGCATCACCCCAACCTCACTTCTCCCCTGTGGCAGCAACGGTTCCCTCCCGGGGCAGCAGTGGGGTTCAGTTTGCCATTCTCCCAACTCTTACAGAGCTAGCCTCGTGGACATCAGCCCCAGCTGACTGCAAATCCCTCCACAGAGGTCTGAGTTTCCCTTCTGTGGGGCACCCCCTCCAAGCTCCTAAATAATAATTCCCACTTCCCTTTGCTCTCTAAGCCCTAAGTGTGATAACTGCTTCCTGCAGTGGCTACGTTGCGTCATCCTGTAGAGTTTGCCTTTTGCCTTTGCATTTAACTAGATAACAATCCTTTATATTAAATTCTCTCTGTTAAATAACTGGGACGTTTCTGTCTTCTGACTTAACCGTACCTGATATGCTGGCAGAACTGGGATACAGATCTTTCTCCTGGTTCACGACTCTCTGCATTGGAACCCAATAAATATGTGTTCAGTTAAATGAATGAGTAAAGCGAGTTCAGTCCCTCATCAGCTTTAACTTTAATAAGAAGTTGTTGTTCAGGGCTTCCCTGGTGGCGCAGTGGTTAAGAATGCACCTGCCAATGCAGGGGACACGGGTTCAAGCCCTGGTCCGAGAAGATCTCACGTGCCGTGGAGCAACTAAGCCCATGCGCCACAACTACTGAGCCTGCGCTCTGGAGCCCGCAAGCCGCAACTACTGAGCCCATGTGCCACAACTACTGAAGCCTGTGTGCCTAGAGCACATGCTCTGCAACAAGAGAAGCCACTGCAATGAGAAGACCGCTCACCGCAACTAGAGAAAGACCACGCAGATATGAAGACACAGCAAAGCCCAAAATAAATAAATAAGTTCATAAAAAAAAAAAGAAGTTATTTAGGATTCCGCATCACCAACAACAAGCTCTCACCCAATCACAACCTGGACCTTCTGTCATCCAGATGTCAGTCTCTATCACGAGCTATTAGAATTGGGAGGGAATACAGCTCTAACTTATAAGGCTCCCCAACATTTTCACATCGTGACACACATAATACAATCACATTAATACAGACCCTGACTTGGGACAAGGCTGCTGTATGGCTCATCCACTGCCCAGGCCCGACCTGGCCACACCAAGGGTTGAGGATATCGGAATCTTGTAACCTGTCTGCCCGGCAGTGGGCCACTGGCTTACGGTGGAGAAGCAGTGACCTAATCTAAGGCTTTCCTTTTATAGGTGATGAACTTAAGTCCAGAGAGTTTAGGTAACCGGCCCAAATGTAAAGAGCCTCAGCTGTTGGCTAGAGCTTCTCAGCTCTCCTTCATCCTCCGGCAGGCTAGCCTGGGCTTCTTAAGCCTAGCGCAGAATTCCTCTTGGGAAGGAACAATCTTCATTTAGGAAAGGAACTTGATGTAATCTGTGTAGGTGCAAAGCATTGGCAGGAGCTGAAGCTCAGTAAAAGGAGCTGGTTACATTGTTCCTCATGTGAAATGAGAGTATTTGGGGTTTGGTTCCAGAGGTGGAAGGTCAGAGAAGAGGTCACAGGGTCAGAGAAAGGAATTGGGGGCTGGAGGAGATGAACCTGGGCTTTGGTGTGAGATAGAGGATGATAAGGTAAAGGGCCGGTGGAACTTCCCGTGAAATGAGGAACCGGGGACATTTGAACCACAGCAATGCCTAATGGCATTTTGAAGTTGTTTTCGGTTCTTATAGTGCAAAGCTCTCCTCTCTCCCCACAGATCTTCACGCGACATTCATGAATGCTTCGCTAGTACTGTGTTTTGCTTTGTTTGGTTTTTGGCTGGGATTGGGGGTTTGGAACTCGAAGAAAGGGCTGCACTTTATTCTTATTTGGGTCAATACAATATGGAACAGAGACAGCGTAAAGTAGGAACCTGAATGTAGAGGAGACCAGAGTGTAAAATAAACTTTGGGGAATTCACAGAAATCTGGGAGTGGACTTTGGAGATTCCCCAGTCAGGGACTTGAGCTTGAGTGTAAAAGGTCAGGGAGACCCCATTTGACACCTGGGGTAAGCATATATTTATAAACTTAAATAAAACCCACAAAACGAAATTGGAGATCATACATACTGTTTGTGCTCTTTTTGAAACTGCTTCTTTTTTTCCATTTAACAGTAACATATCAGAAACGTTTCCCCATGGCTACAGTATCATATTTAATAGCTGCAGTGGATACTAAGTTGTCTCCAAGTTTTCGCTGTTTAAAAATACATTTCTCATTTTGTATAACTTGTCTCCGCCTGGGATAGTGGAGGAAGTTATAGAGTGAGGTGGGTAGGACTTAGCATAAACCTGCCCCAGGTTAGATCAAGCAGGAAGGTATTGAAAGCAGAGAATTATGAATGGGAGATGAACTTACGAGCACGATCAGGTTGGCAGGATCAGAAACGGGGGCAAGGACTGTGCCAGAGCAAGCAGTCGGGATGGAGAGCGGAGGATTCTCGTATGAGGCGAGTTTTGCCTCCCTGTGCTGCTTTTTAAATGGGGAGACCTGGGGCCTCCATTGGCAATCACGTCCTACAATGTTTGAGACAGGTCTTGAAAGGTTTAGTTCATGAGCTGGAATCTGGTTCTTTGGGACAGAGGCCCGGTACCTGTGGTGGTGATGCCCTCCAGGTTTTGAACCTCTAAACCAGAACCTGTGAATAATCATGGAATCTCTGCTTGAATACCTCCAGTGATGGGAAACTCACTTCGTCCTGAGGCATCTTTTCTTTTTTTAAGCACGATTTTTTTTTTTTTTTTTACACGGGCCTCTCACTGTTGCGGCCTCTCCCGTTGCGGAGCACAGGCTCCGGATGCGCAGGCCCAGCGGCCATGGCTCACGGGCCCAGCCGCTCCGCGGCATGTGGGATCTTCCCGGACCGGGGCACGAACCCGTGTCCCCTGCATCAGCAGGCAGACTCTCAACCACTGCGCCACCAGAGAAGCTGAGGCATCTTTTCTGGAGAGAGGTATACTGCATCACTGGAAAGTTATTTCTATTGCTCCATAGTCTAGATCCCACCCATGATTCCATGAGAGCTGAAATAACGGCTCTGGACAATACTGACTACAACTAGGCATGGGCTGGGCAATGGCCAGTGGTGAGGCCTGAGGACCAACATGGACGATCTAGCTGACTCTATGGACCATCATCGTAGACTGGGCTGCAAGCCTTTACTCAAGCACCAACCTAAGTTTGCCTTGTTCTGGGACTGCGTTGAATCAGCATCCTCTCTCATCTTCATGACTGATGAGTGGTAGCTGTGGTCAGCTAGCCAGCCCACTGTGACCACAGACACTTGAGGGACCACAGCTGAGTCCAGCCAAAATTGCCAATCCACAGAATCAGAAGCTAGATAAGTGGTTATTGTTGTAAACCACCAAGTTTTGGGGTGGTTTATTACATGGTAAAAGCTAAATGATAAAATTTCCCCTGGAGGGTCCTTAGAACTTTCCTTCATACCAGGCTGCACCCAACTCTGGCTGGCCATCTTGAAGATCTTGAAGACATCACAAAGGATGCCACATGAGGGAGGACTGATAGATGGATCAAATCCCTCTGCAGCAGTGAAACGACAATTTACAAGAACAGCCCCTTGACTGGTGGCCCCTAGTGTCACCTTGGTCTATGCCAGACTAAGTGTCATTACCCTATAGCTCTCTGAGGGTGATACTCTGAGCATCCCATGTTACAAACCATGCATAGACCCTTAGCCCAAAATGGAAATATGAAGCTGCATATAGATTTGCAGTAATGGGGTCTCTTTTTTTCCTGCCAAAACAGATATTTGCTGATACATTTAAATATAAGGTTCCCCTTACTCACAATTTCCATATAGTCCTTCTCTGCAGACTGGATATTAGCAAAACTTATTTCTTATGAAAACAAGCTGTTGAAACCCACAAAAATTCAGACATCAGTTCGAATCCAAAAGCTGAACTGTGCTGTCATTTTTGGAAATCAAATACATCAACCTAACTGGGAACTGGGGGCTAAGGGGTGGGTGGAAGGAGGATGGAATTGGGGGTGCGGGAAGGCTGTTTCAACACAAACAACACGACAGAGATCTTGAGTGTAGATGGGATATTGGTGCCAATCACATCAGAGCCAAAGATACTGTTACGTATGCGTCACGTATTAGAGCTGAACTAAGAAACTGAAGATATTTGCCTTCTATATGACATAGTAAGAATTTGCGAATGTAATTGTTAAGCTTTAGAGAGAGTTTCAGCTAACATCAGGCAATTTTATTATGTAAAATAAAAAGTAGCTTTTAAAATTTTTTACTTATTTATATTTTGGCTGCGTTGGTCTTCGTTACTGCACACGGGCTTTCCCTAGTTGCGGCGAGCGGGGGCCACTCTTCACGTGCTGCATGCGGGCTTCTCATTGCGGTGGATTGTCTTGTTGCAGAGCACCGGCTCTAGGCGCGTGGGCTTCAGTAGTTGTGGCTCACGGGCTCTAGAGTGCAGGCTCAGTAGTTGTGGCACATGGGCTTAGTTGCTCTGCGGCATGTGGGATCTTCCCAGACCAGAGCTCAAACCCGTGTCCCCTGCACTGGCAGGCAGACTCTCAACCACTGCGTCACCAGGGAAGTCCCAAAAATAGCTTTTTAAGGGGACTTCCCGGTGGTCCAGTGGGTAAGACTCCACATTCCCAGTGCAGGGGTCCCGGATTTGATCCCTGGTCAGGGAACTAGATCCCACATGCATGCCACAACTAAGAGTCCTCATGCCACATCTAAAGATCCCGCATGCTGCAACTAAGACCTGGCGCAGCCAAAATAAAAATAAATAGGAAAGAAAGAAATAAAGAAAATAGCTTTTTAAAAACTCTGTTCCTCAGATAAGTTTATTGTAAATTTATCTTTAAAAAATTAAGGATAACAGGGCTTCCCTGGTGGCGCAGTGGTTGAGAGTCCGCCTGCCGATGCAGGGGACGCGGGTTTGTGCCCCGGTGTGGGAGGATCCCACATGCCGCGGAGCGGCTGGGTCCGTGAGCCATGGCCACTGAGCCTGCGCGTCCGGAGCCTGTTGCTCCGCAACGGGAGAGGCCACAACAGTGAGAGGCCCGCGTACCGCAAAAAAAAAAAAAAAAAAAAATTAAGGCTAACAATAGTTATATAATTTAAAAGTCCTTATAAATAAAGACTTTGTTAAGTACCATTCTTTCAGCAAGAACAAAAAGAACATCTTAATCATATTTTCCTGTTTTTAAGTTAGCTTTGGTGGTAGCTAAAAACAATAGAGGCATCCTAGCCACCTGCCTCCCAATATTTCCTCCGCAAACGAAATAAAACAACAAGAAGGAGAAAGAAAATGTACTCGAAAACCAGGCCCTCGGTAGAAAGAAAGACAGAGACGCTTAAGCACTCTTCAAAATAAGTGTGAATAAAATGAGAAAAGTCAGGCAGCCCTGGAGCACAATTCCTCATGCTCCCACCCTCACGCTACCACAGAGCTTGGTGAAAAGCGCAGACAGACCTAGTAACCTAGTGAAGAAATAAAAATTCAGCTTTTAAGCCAAGATAAGAAAAACTTAAACATAAAAATTTCTCTGGCTGTTTGGGCCTCCTGCCTCCCCTCTGGTGTGCATAGTATATCTGCATTATGCCTTAAGCAGACCCTCACCCCACAGTGGCAGAAATACCTGCTCAACCATAAAGATCAATTTTTCTCTTTCTGGCGCCAGCCATGTAACTCCTTAGAAGATAACATTCCTTTGTCAATCCTGTAAAGGGTTACAATGACCCACCACTGGCCTTGTACGTGTAGACATCTTTGGTGAACTTTATGTACAATGCGATATATCATTTCCCTTAAAGATAGAGATTGGTGCAGAACAGACCGGTCAGAGTTCCTGGGGAGGTACTGGGCCACACCTAATGGAAGTTCTTATCTTAAATACTTAGTTAGGACCTTATTAATGTCACTAGCTATATTACTTGTATTCTGCCTATTTTACAAGATTATTGTTTCTTGCTTTACCAAATGTGTGACTGAACCTCAGATAAGATTAACGATGATTTGGCGAATTGAAACAAATGGCCGAATATATAGTTCTATAAGACCAACGGCTGTAATAGTCTAACTTCTAGATATGGGAAGAGGCAACAAGAGGGAACCGTTTCCTGGACCATAACAGACTAGTAGGACAGGCGACCCAGAGGTTTCTGGCTACTGTTAAAAGGGCCCAGTCCAGTAATAGGGAATTGAGTGGCCTGTCAACAAAATCCTCGCCTGACCTAGGAGTGAGCATTCCTAGTGCAGTGGGACAAATTAGTCACGAAATGCCTAATTTGGGAGGCATTAAGGTGCTTCCAAAAGGGAGGGGATTATAAAATAAGAAACATTGCCCACCGTCCAGTTCTACAAGAATCATTAAAACCTCAGTCACTGACCTACGTACAACACACCCTGAAAGGAATTCAGGGCAAAGATCAGGATGAAGCCCTCTGTGTTCTGGGAAAACTGACAGAACAGAAAATAGTTAGATATTTTCAGGAGAAATTTTTTATGAACCTGGATTCTTGCATCTTCCCATACTTAGAAAAGCACTAAAACCATTAACTAAGATGTCTGCTTCTCTGGCTAGCAGCAAAATTCCACTGAAATGTGTGCCTGATTGCACATACCTCCTTCTCCAAAATCACATATATGCTGGCCTCCTCCTTTACCTCTTCGGAACAGTTCTCAGAGCTCTCTGAGAGACTGTCTCCCAGCTTATAATCCTCAGCGTGACTGCAACAAAATTTTCCATTTCTTTCTCAGATTGACTACTGATTAGCATTTTCATTGATACTAGAAAAACGGTAGAGAAGACAGAAGAAGGAAGCTTAAGTTGATCTGAAATTATTGTCAGAATGATTAAGTCCACCTTAAATCAGAAAATACCCAAAAAACATGCCTGAGCAGGTCAGAGCCTGGACTACAGGGGAAGGGCCTGTAGGGAAGGGCACAGGACAGCTAAAGAGACAGGTATGATTCATTGCACTTCAAAATGCACTGCTCTGGGGCAGGAAAAAAAAAAAAAGCAAAAACCACAGGAGAAGCACTCTATGGCAACTGGGTATTGAATGGGGAAAAGAATGAAAAAGAGAAAATTTAGAGCCTGACAAGAAAAAGAGAACCACAAAATCAGAGGACTCACAAAAGCTCCCCAACCCTATCCCACCAAACATGGACTCTCTACAGACAGAACAGGGCACTATTAACCCAGGAATACTGCAGAGCATCCCAATGCTATAAAAATGGACAAGAGGAAGGTCAACAGATCTATATAGGGCTATTGCAAAAACAAAAAAATCAGGAGACAACATTTTATACACATCACCTGGGGAAAATCTTTCCCACACCATCAAAAAGCTAAGTAGAACTAAATTATAAGTCAATACACTAAACAGAATTAAATATTCTTAAATAAGCATTCACGCATATGTAAAACACCCCGAATCAGAAATTCAAAAATGCAGTGAACAAAAATCAGGGAGAAATGAAAAGACTGTTGATTGGACTCAGGAAAGAAATAGAAAACAGTTAAATTACCTCCGAAATAAATAAGTCACAAGGCACCCAAGAGAGAAGAGATTCAAATAAAAATTTAATAGAGGGTATTGAAGAAAATCAGGAAAATGATGAAGAGAATGAGAAATGACATAAGAAAGCAAATAGGGTCAGAGAGAAAATATGGAAATGGGAGACAAAGAGGGAATAATATCCCTATTATTGGAGTCCTTGATATAAAAACAAAAAAATTGAGCAGAGCTAATACTTCGAACTTTTAACCAAGAAAACTTTCCAGAAATAGGAAAATACCCAAATCTATACACTGAAAGGACTCACTAAATACTTGGGAAAATATACCCAGAACAATCAATTCCAAGACATATCCTGGTAAAACTATTAGATTTCAAAGATAAAAGATAAAACTCTCATGACCTCCAGAGAGAAATATCAAATAACTTACAATGCCAAAAGAATAAGATTCATATCATATTTTTAAAAATCAATACACAAAGCAAAGTAACAATGGAATAGCATTTTAAAAAACCCAGTGAACTACAGTGTGGATGAAGGATTTTATATTCAGCCAAGCTGCTCTTCATATATCAAGGCTAGAGGAAAATGATTTTCAACATGTAATAACTTACTGAATTCTATTTCCATCAGATTCCATTCCAGGGTATCTCCTAGATGATGTATATTTCATCTAACCCAGTGATGACTGGGAAAACTTTAGCAAAAGGACTGATAATAAGGATTTTAAAATACGTAAATAGGGACTTCCCTGCAGTCCAGTGGTTAGGAATCAGTGCTTCCACTGCAGGGAGCCCAGGTTCGATCCCCGTCGGGGAACTAAGATCACACATGCCTCGCAGCATGGCTAAAAAAAAAAAAAAAAAATTAAATATACATCTAAGACTAAAACAAAGATGGAAGGGCAAGGATGGAAGACTAATGTACAAACGTTATTTGATTTAACAAAGTAGAAGTAATGCATCTAAAAAACTGAAGAAGACAGAGGGTGAAAGAGGAAACTAGAACAAGCTCATTGCTATAGGTAAGAGGTGGGCATTCAAGGCTATTGGGTGGGGGGTGTTGAGTCTTGATATACCAGAGAGTGAAAGTTTAAGTAAGAAAACAGGGATGTATTTAAAGCTCGGGTCAGAGGAAAATTCATTGCACTAAACATATTTATCAGTGAAAATAAAATGAGGGAAATAACAAATTAAATTTCCAAGTCAAAAAACTAGGAAAGGAAAAGCAAAATAAACTAAGGAAAGTACAAAGAAGAAAATAATACAGACAAAAGTAGAAATTAATGAGGTAAAGAATAGAAAAATGAACAACCTAATGAACAAATGAAAATCATAGTTTTTTAAGAAATTAATGAAACAGGGCTTCCCTGGTGGCTCAGTGGTTGAGAGTCCGCTTGCCGATGCAGGGGACATGGGTTCGTGCCCTGGTCCGGGAAGATCCCACATGCCGCGGAGCGGCTGGGCACGTGAGCCATGGCCACTGAGCCTGCACGTCTGGAGCCTGTGCTCCGCAACGGGAGAGGCCACAACAGTGAGAGGCCCGTGTACCGCAAAAAATAAATAAATAAAAAGAAATTAATGAAACAGAAAAATTACTAGCTAACTTGATCAAGAAGAAAAGGGAGAAAGCATGAATATACAAAACAAAAAATGACAGGAGGGAAATAACCATTGTAACAGAAGAAATTTTTAAAATTATGAGACTGCTTTGCAGACCTCTTTGCGAATGAAAAATGCATGAAATGGATAATTTCCTAGGGAGATTCAGTTACCAAATTGACTTCATTAGAGTTAGAAAACTTAAACATACCAATTTCCATACAAAACAACAAATTTATAAAGAACAATACCACAAAAAAGCACCAGGCTAGTTGATTTCACAGAGGAATTCGACCAAACCTTCAAAGATCAGAGAGTCCCAATGCTCTATAAATTACTCCAAGGCATTGTAAATGCAAATAAAAAACTCCTAATTTTTTTTATGAATAATAAACTCATTCCTAAACCTGATAAAAAAGTGGATCACTGCAGGAGTGCTGCATATCAATATTACTCATGAATATTGTTGCAAAAATTTTTTTAAAAAATACTAGCAAACAAACTCTAGCACCACATTCAGAAAATAACATACTACAAACAAGTGGGATTTCCAGGAACTGATCAAAAAGAACGACTGCAATGAGTTGAAACACATCAAATATGTTAATTTCCATGATTCATAATGATACTCTTCCTTCCCTAAACAAAGCTCATTGGTCACCTTTCAAGAATTCTAGGCAATCAAGAAATATAAATAATCAAGCACAGAACCTGACTTTCCAGACAAACTGCATTTCAGGACATCCAAATAGTTGATGATAGAAACTTCTTTATAGAGAAATCACAATTAATAAATGAAGAAGGAGTAATTGAATTACAAAATCACCATTTGCCAAACCTTAATGAAATAATAAATGTAAGGCGATATTCTTCCATGCAAACAGCATTAAGTGAAAAGCTGATGGGAAACTTTATAAAGGATGAGAATATCTGAACTCATTGATCAGTCTTAACATAGCAAAAAAAGAGACAGCTAGACATTAAATGCCACCTGGTGTGATGTTGTAGGATGTACAGAGCATCACCTATGAAGTATTCTTGACAAAATAAAAAAGCGTCTGATCAAGCCTCTGCATCTAAGGAGCTAAGTACCGCTTTACAGGAAATATAGGGAATAGAGAAATGTTGCCATAGGGATGCAGTCAGCAAAACCCAAAGAGTGGGAAATCCTACAGGAAGATGACCCAATTTCCTCAACAAATAACTGCAAGGGAAAGGGAGATAGTACAAGAAAGAGAGAGGAATCTCTATGTCTAGAGATTAAAAAACACTTAAGAGCATATTTAACCCGCTTTTTCTGTGGGGGCACTCCCCAATCTGTTTGATAAGTGGGGGCCAAAACGGAAGCAGAAAGCTGCACTGTTGCTACGTTGAAGAAACGGAGTTTGAGCCTGCCCAAGAAGCTGGAATCGAGGGGGCAAGCTCTTAAAGGAAGAAGCCACCGAGGGGGAGCCCCAAAATTTGCACACAGATTCCCCTCAAGTCTCTGGTTGATTCCTAAAATGCACATCCTCAGGGTGCACTCCAAGGAGCTCAAGAAAAAGGAATGGCTGGAAGCTGAAAGCTCTGAGAAGTGGTTTCAGCAGCTGCCCGGTGCAGAGAAGGTAGTTAGGAGTTCAAGTCCCATGGAATTAGAGGGGCTTGGTAAATACCTCAAGCTTCTCTTTGAAACCCTGGAAGAACCACACCTTGAGAATAAGGACTTTATTTCAGGACTAAGGATTATGCCCTAGGAATAAGGGCTAAATCAAAATAGACCTGCCTTAACAAGGTGTAAAACTAAGCCTCCACACAATCAAGGCAATCTCCCAGTAATTTAACTGCCTGTAGAAGAGAATACAATACTATTTAGAGGAAGAGGATAGAATCCAGTGCCTACAGATTTCACTACAATACCCAATACACAATAACAGACAACTAGGTATGTGAGGAAGCAGCAAAACAGGACGAATAATCAAGAGGGAGGATGATCAATGTAAGCAGACACGTAGATGTCCTAGAAGTTGGAAGTAGCAAACAAGGACTTAAAAATAACTCTTACAAGCAAGACAAAAAATAGAGAGAGATATAATGGTGGAAGACAGGAAAATTCTGGAGGACATATATAGCAGACGATATAGGAGGACTATGGAAACCTGGGGCAGGGGGTTGTGGAACAGAAAAGTGCCTTAAGAGATATATCAACCCAAAGAAATGTATGGTTCTTGTTTGGATCCTGATTGAAATAAACCACCTTAAAAAATGAGACAATCAGTGATATCTGAATACTGACAGGATTTTTAATATTAAGGAATTATTGTTTATTTTTTAGGTATGATAATAATGTTATCATTATACACATATTAAAAAGAGCCCTCATCATTTAGAGGTACATACTTAAATATCACTGATTAAATGATGGAACGGTTTGCTTGAAAACAATATCACAGTTGGGGGAGGGGCAGACATTAATGGAAAGTAGAGTAATACATGAAATAAGATTGTCCAGATGTAGATAATTATTGAAACTAGTAATGGGTATATGAGGATTCTTATAATATTCTCCTTATCTTTGTGCATGCTTGAAAAGTCCATAATAAAAAGTGAAGGAAGGCAAGTAGAGAGAGTAGGAGGGAGGAAAAGAAATCCTTCCTCCTTCATGTGTTACTGGGGTCCACTCCAGTTCTCCAGCCAGTCCTGGCTGAGCCAATCTCTGCCCTGTCCACGGTCAGCTTTGGAATCAGGTCATCCCTTCCTAAGCATGCATCAAGTTGACCTGCCAGTAATTTAAGCTACTTTTGATTTGCATTTTCCAAACCAAATTTCCTTGTTGAACTTCAAATGTGGACCCAGTGCCTCCAATGGACCTCTAAGTCCTAGTGTTCTTTCCCAAGTCCTAGTTCAGCCCTTCTCTCCCATCCATGGTGGGTTGGTTCCTAGTATTGTGTATCTGATCACTACCTGGCTTCCAGAACCTGGCTTGAGGACTGACCTTGCCATGTATAAACACATCTGCCAAAGGATAAATCTGCCAAACTTCCTAAATTTCCTACTACTAGGATCTGCCCCCCCGAACAAGAAGCTCTGGTACTAATAATCGTCCGTGTGCATTGTTCCTTCTCTATCTAGTTGTTTCTCCAAGGTTCACGTCTGTAGTTGGGTCATTTTCCTCAAACACGTTGACCAAGATAAGTCCACCTGAATCTCTTTGTTTATGTTAAATGAGAAGGAGGCATTTGCAAAAACATCTCAATATTTTGACAGTCCTGGGGCAGTAAAGAGTGCTGGTATTGGGGGAGAGGGAAGCACACCCAACAAATGTCAAATAGTGACGCTCCCACCAGGTGATGCAAACAACAACCTCACCAAATGTTCTTCAAAGAACTGGAACACATAAGAGGATAATCTTGTAGCTGATGGGATTCAAGAGTTGTCTCATCTGTTTGCTATGAAATACGAGATGCAAAATAACATTGTCAGATCCTAACTTGACACTGAATATGTTTCAGCAGAAGCATAGTCATAGGAATGGTTTTAGGCGTGACCAAAAGTGAATACAGAGCCATGGTTGTTTTTCGTTTTTGTTTTTTGGTTTGGTTTAGTTTAATTTTTTTTTTTTTTGGCCCCTCCACGCGGCTTGTGGGATCTTAGTTCCCTGACCAGTGATCGAACCCAGGCCCTTGGCAGTGAAAGCGTGGAGTCCTAACCACTGGACAGCCAGGGGACTCCCAGAGCCATGTTTTTTGAACCCATAGAGTCACTTACAAAATTATGTCTCCTCAAAATAAGAAACATGGCCCCCCTTATAAATGATCACTCTAGCTTCACCCACATCCAAACCCTTCACAGTCCTTTCACAAAAGAGCAGTACGACCAGGATGAAATAATCTTTCATGGTCTAAGTCTTACAACTCAGGATTTGATCAGCACCAAAGGCAACTACTCAGAGGATGGCTGGTCCTTGCTAGAGCCTGGACGTTTCCTGGGAGCCCCAGAACACTGAGACACAACCAATTTTAGTCGTTCTGGAACTTTATACAGATGGAAGCAGCTTGACTACAGAAAGTTAGCTCTCTTTACTAGAACAGCATCAGCCTGAGTTGCTGGGTTTAATCTCTTTATAATTCTTTGGCACCACTTCTGGCACAGAGCTCAGCCAAGGCTGTTCCCTGGCTTGAGTGTGAAGCAGAATTTCCCCTTTTTAGGTCACAAACTCAGAGCACCCACTCATCCCAGAGACTCTCTCCACTGTGTCAATTTTAAACATCTTCATTAACATTTAGGAAACGCTGGCAGCGTGGTAACTATCCTGAGTTGCCCCTGCTGTACAGGGGCATTTCCCAAGACTGAAACACATGCACAAACTTGCCTACCAGGCTGGGATTATAAAAACACACTGATATCCACCTCTTCTGAACACAGCTGAATTAAGAGCCCTAGGACAAGGGTCGTGGGTTGTTCAGTGATCCTCGAAGGGTGCAGACAAGCCACAGCGTGTCGTCTTCCTGTGTTAGTTTCCTGGTCGGTGTCTGGCTGCCCCTTTGTTGTTTCACCACGTGGAGTGTTGTTCCCCACGCCCTGCCTTTGGTGCTGGGATGGGACCTCTTGCGCTCAGATGGACAAATCTCACCTGGGCTTGTGATCTCCTCAAGAATCAGAGCATCGGACCAGGGTGAGTGTCATAGTGAGTTTGGTTTTCTGCTGGCCAGTACTCCACAATCCGGTCGATTGCCTTTGTCCTGCAGCCACTCCCAGCATGCCTTGGCCCATTAAATCCACATCCTTGCCTGCAGGTGGTAGCACTCATCACAGCCACCCAGCTTTCGCTTCTCTACTCCTGTGAAATCACACACTTAAGTGGGCAACTTTCGAGGGCCTACCTTTGTCCTTTGCTGTGAAAACTACTCTTCCATCGTTCTCCCCTCCTTCCCACCCTCCACTGGCTGAGCGGTCTTGGCCCACCACACACCAACTCACCTCCCAGACGCTGTTAATTGGACTAGGGCTTGGTTCTGGCTTAAGCTGGGCCAATCAGATTTTCTCTCTTGCTATTTGATAGGGGCTTTGAAGTCAATGAGGGAAGCCACAAGCCACGAGGTAATGAAGAATGGGGGCTTAGATCAGTGCCAGAGACCCCCCAGAGCCTGCATGTGCTGACCTGAGGGGGAGGGGGACTGGGAACCCAGCAGAGACTGGTTCACCCTCAGACCAAAATGAAGCAGGTGGTAGCTGAGAAGTAGGGGTGAAAAGAGTTGCTACAACCTGGAGCTGTGTCTTCTCAACTAATCCCCCCTTCTCTTTTTTTTTTTTTAAGAAGATGTTGGGGGTAGGAGTTTATTAATTAATTAATTAATTTTTGCTGTGTTGTGTCTTTCGTTTCTGTGCGAGGGCATTCTCTAGTTGTGGCAAGCGGGGCCTGGCAAGCGGGGCCCACTCTTCATCGCAGTGCGCGGGCCTCTCACTATCGCAGCCTGTGCTCCAGACGCGCAGGCTCAGTAGTTGTGGCTCACGGGCCCAGTTGCCCCGCGGCATGGGGGATCTTCCCAGACCAGGGCTCGAACCCGTGTCCCCTGCATTGGCAGGCAGACTCTCAACCACTGCGCCACCAGGGAAGCCCTCCCCCACCTTCTCTTTTTGAAGGAGCTTCTGTTTCTTGCAACCAAGTGTTCCCTGACTGAAACCACACTCAAAAGTCGCCCCTGACCTTTACACTCTGGCCTCTTCGCAGTCATCCTCCAGCATTTCCACAGCACCTGACACTGTCACCCCACCCTCGTCACAAACTCTCTCCACTTAGGACTTTTCTAAAAGGTGCTGCAAAATCTCGTTCTCTTTTTACTTCTCCGGTGCTTCTCTTCCCCTCTTGGTAAAGGCATTTCATGAGATTCGGGATTTGGTCTCCCGGCCTGGTCTTCCCCTAGGAAGATTCTATGGGTTCCCATAGCTTCCTCCACTGAGCCCAGGCGGAACGCTCCAAATCCAGACGCCAGCCCTGACTTCTCCCTCCTATCCCCACCGCATTTTAAACTCTCTGATGGATATCTCTACTTGGATGACGCACAGTCACTCAAACTCTTAAAATGCACATTTGATATCTTTCTTCTTCAAGCCAGCCCCTCTCTTGACTTTCCCATTTCCACTGAGGGCATCGTGTTCTTTCAGCCGCATCCCCTGGGACCCTCGCGGTAATTCTGCACCGCATGGTGATTGCTTGCGTCGTCTCTGCCTCCCCTCTAGCTCAGAGGCTCCGTGAGGGCCTGGATTATGTGACTGGAGTGTACAACTATTCCCTCCTTCCCTCCACTATTCCTAGGGTCTGGTACATGGGGATCACTTAAATGTTTGCTGAATGAATTGGAGGACTGGATGGTTATCTTTTATTTTTCCCTCTGCCTCATTCCTCTTGTCTCTCCGATATACACTCACCAAGCCCTCTGGGTTCTTTCTTCCTGCTGTCTCTTTCCTTGTCCCCTTCCTCCCCATTCCCTCGGCTTCCAGGCCAGACCCTCATCACTACCGGTTAGAGGTCCTGCAGAAGCCAGCTGGTCTCCCTGATTGCAATTAAAAACCTGCCAAGTAGAATTCTGGGAAGATGGCGACAGCAGAGTTTTAAGATCTTCCCAAATCCCCTCCTATAAACAGACAGAGCAATTGGATAGAAAAACTGAAAACCTATGGACACTCACAACGAAACTGGATAATAAGGTTTTCCCTGAACCTCAACCAACAACGAGACCCACCTGCTTTCGCCGTCGGTGCAGCAAGAGGCAGAGGGAAGCAACAGGGCACTGTCAGCTGGACGTGAGAGCAGGAAAAACCCCAGGGAGCCAACAGGTATCCACTGGAAGGGCCGGTGGGCCAGTATGGGAGCAGCAGCTAAAACCGGGAGGAGCTTTGCGCTCGCCATACACACAAACATAGCTATTACACGCTAGACTATATGTGGTGTGAGTGGTATAAAGAATTTCAGTCTATGCATTTCTGTTGCATGGAACATGTTATGAAATAGGACACACACACACACACATACTCACTTACACTCACACTCCACTGTGTTTAACTTCACTGCTGGATTCTCTCACGAGGCTTAGCTCACTGCCTTACTTCAGTGTGATCTGAAGATTCGGTTATAACCAACACCAAGTCAAACGCAGAAACACTCAGTTTTTGTCGAGATCACATGGCAGCTTAAGCTGGCAAGCACGACATCAGAAAGAGGTCTGAAAAGGTACTTGTGTGAGTCTAGAGAAACACTGTGCAAACATGTCAAAATCAACAGCATCGCCAGTTTTAAAATAACTTTTTGCCATAAAGTCTTGTTGTCTTAGGCCCTTAGGGCTGTCTTAAATCATCGTTCCACAGACTCATAAATACTTGAAAGTCCAGTTTGCCATGGGCAGAATCATCACAGAAGCCAGAAGAAATTTCAGTAACCACCTAACCCCAAACTTATTTTACAAGGGAAGAGACGAAGGTCTAGATTAATGGGGACTTATCCTACCAAAAGCAACCAGTAACTTATTGGAAAGAAAAAATACAGTTTATGTGGCTTAGGAGACAATCAGAAGGGGGGAAAGAAAGAGCACAGATGGGCCTTCAATTTCCCTTTATAAGGTAAAAAAAAGAAACAAATGCATTTATCCCTCTAATCTCAGTAGCCAAACCAGTTTAAAGTACATGTTGCTCAAAGGAATAAAGCCACCAATCTGAGGCTTACTTACCTAGTATCCTCTTAGCATGAGGGGCGGAGAAGGGGGAAAGGCCCTCTCTTCCTGATGTTACGGCTTTTCAGCACTCCCCTCTGCCCGCGGTCTGTCTTCCCAGGATCACATGAAAGTGTTCTATAAATGTGCATTGGCTTAAGGTTGGGAACGCTGGCCTGGGAGGGAGCAGTGTGTAAGCAATCTGACCCGGGCCAGGCGGCAGCTTTCCAGAAGCCTCTGCAGCCCAGAGGGAGGGCAACAAGGGGCAGAAAGCTTGCAGGTACCCGGGAGCCTGCAGCTCTCTGTTTTGTTAAGTTTATCTGGGATCTGAAGCCAGTCTCTACTGCCTCGGGCTGCAGTTTAATTTACTTGGGGCAGTTCTATATTTTGGCTACTTTTCAAAACAAAGCAGCCTTAAAAAAAAAAAGAAAGAAAGAAAAAAGCTATAAAATTAGAAGTGCTTTTGGTAAATGGGGGACAGGTCATCATCAGATTCTACGGACCTCATAAAATCAAGTTGTCTTTTTTGAAAATGTCAGTATGCTCCCTCGGGAAAGGGGAAATGAGCAAAGACTGTTAAGCCAACTCTAAATGGCAAAGCTACCTAAAAACTCCATCAGTATTTAATGAATTAAACGAGCAATCGTACAATGGCCAACTAAGCAACTCTTAGAAAGGATGGGGAGCTCTTTTTGTACCAACACTGAAAACTCTCCAAGATACATCATTAAGTGAGAAAAATTAAGGTGCAGAACAGTGTGTCTAATATGCTACCATTTGTGTTAAAAAAAAAAAGGGTATAAATTTGCATGTGTATACATTATGTATAGTACATAAATTCTATGTCCTGAGAAAGTCATACTATACTATATCATGATATACAAATTAATGACTCTTTGGAAATTCACAGGAGAAACTAGTGACAGTGCTTGCCTCCAGGGAGGTATGGACCAGGGAGGGGGGAGACTCTGGGTGGGGTGGGGGAGGGAAAGAGGAAGATTGTCTTCTCACATATTTCCTTTTCTGGTCTAGGAATTTTATCTCATGTGAATAGTAATTTTTCAAAGAAGATTTGAAAGGTGACCTAATTTTCATTAGCAATATTTAAGTTTCAAAATTATTCTACTATTCAGAGCACTGAATTCAATTGACCATAACTCCTACTTTTCACATATTTAAATATTTTGATCGGATTGGGAAGGATATTCTTTAAGAAGGCAGAGTTCTGTGATAGATAAAATCCTGTAATAGCAAAGGACCTGAGTGAGTTTTGAATAAGGGGTCTGAAGCCTGGATGTTTAGTCCTGATTCATCTTCTTTCGAGCCAGGGCTTGGGTCAATTGTCCAAATGCCACATGCCTCGATTTTATTAGGTATAAAACGGTCCCACACCCCACCTTCTCCACAGGCCCAGCGTGGCCCAAATAAGACGATGTATATAAAAACCCTCTAAAAGCGGAAAACCCTTACTCAGGAATAGAATGGTTCAGGGTGATCACATTTTATAATGTTTTCCTGAAGTTCTTGTGTAATTCAACATTCAAATAATTTGTCAAATTTTCCCATAAGACCAAGCATAAAAGTAAAGGGCATAGTTTCAGAGGGCCTGGATCTACAGTTCTTGTGGTTAATATTCATCTTAGTACTATTTTTAATTTTCTCAGCATCACCTCCCGTTATTGTACGGGATGCCTTCTTCTAAACAAACCTCCCGGCCTGTCACCGTGGGCTGTTTTGGCCTGCATGGTTTCCTATCACATCTAAGTTCTGTTCCCAGTTTATTAATTATTATTATTTTATTTAATTATTAATTTATTATTATTATTTATTATTATTAATCCAGAGCAATTTTTTAGTCTTCACATTAGTAGCAAGGTATCATGCTTTGGCGAAATTGCCTTGAAATATAAAAAAGGCTTTTGATTACACTAAAATCACAGGCCAAAGTTCCAATGCCTGTGAACAGTGTGGTTCCCACAATCCTGATGAAAAACTGCAGACTTGTCTGCTTACCAGCGGAAGTGGCGCCACCATGTGGCAATAGGGACAGTTCAGTTTTTACCATTTGTTCAGTCAGCTTTGAAATGATTCTTGACCTAAAAACTAATTACTTAATCAACAAAAGCAAAAAAAATTTTAATTTGAGGACATCTGACATATTTCAAATTTTTCTTATAAAGTAAGGTTTTATAATATTTTTATTTCATATAACTTATTTGCCCAATTCAAATTCATGTAAATGCGGACTTGCTGAAAATTACTAGCATATGGCAGAGAATGCAAAGAAAACAAAACATTTCCCAGGCAATGCTTAGAACTGCTGATTATTTAAAAATTCTGGAAGGAAAATAAATTCAAAGTAATGTTTATTATGACAGTAAACAGGTGGATTTATGAAAATAAAAAGATAATGTTTAAGGTTCATCATCTCCTTACGTGGCAAAAAAGAAACTCCTGCTAAGGAAGCAAACAGAACACGCAAATTTAACTCCTTGCTTCAAGGGACTTCATTAAAGTGATCACAAAGGAATGTTTTTTTGGTTTGTTTGTTTTTGTTTTTGTGGTACACGGGCCTCTCACTGCTGTGGCCTCTCCCGTTGCGGAGCACAGGCTCCGGACGCGCAGGCTCAGTGGCCATGGCTCACGGGCCCAGCCACTCCGCGGCATGTGGGATCTTCCCGGACTGGGACACGAACCCGTGTCCCCTGCATCGGCAGGCGGACTCTCAACCACTGTGCCACCAGGGAAGCCCCGAAGGAATGTTTTTTGTTTTCAAGTTTGTTGGGACAATAGCAAAGCAAACTGGCCGGCACATCAGCGGACAAGAGATGGCTCCATGTTTGTGGATAACAGGAAGTGGATGGAGGGCTGATCCTGGAGGAATCAGGGCTGAGCAGCCTAGAGCTGGGGTGAGGGGGCGATGGGGGCTTTCGCCCAACAAGACCCTGCAGACCCAGGAGAGGGTCTGAAACCAGGAACGTTGGAGGGAGCAGAACTGGGGCTGAAAATTAAAAATAGGTGTAAGTGAAGCTGACTCTTCCACCCCATCCCACCCCTCCCCTGATGCCTATCAACTAGACAAAAGCAAAATCGAAACCCAAAACCAAACCTCCAGTGTATTCTGGAGAAAACAACAGCAACAATAGAAGGTTGAAGGTAAGCTTTACAAAAATCTAAGAAAATAGAATTAAAGAAAGGTTTAAAATATGAAAGCATATTAGAGGCTTAGAGAATCAATCGATGAAGTCTCACACCTGATTAACAGGAGATCCAGGCATGGAACAAAAAAGTGGAAGAAAGAAAGTATCAAAGAAGTAATAGAAGAATATTTCCCAAAGAGAAAGGAGGTGAATCTCCAGATTGAAAGGACCCAGTAGGTGCCTGGTACAATAACTAAAAATATCTCGCACAGTCCTGTGGGTTGGCTGGGCTCAGCTAGCCTGTCCTCATGTTGGGGGAAGGCTCTTGTGTGGCTGAAGTCAGACAACAGGTAGAACGAGAGTTATCCAAAGGCTCAATGGGGCTGGGTGTTCAAAATGCTCACTCCCATGGCTAGCAGGTCACACAGGCTTTGGCTGGGAGCTCATCAGTGGCCTACATATGGATTCTTCACGTGTTTCGAGCTTCCTTACAGCATGGCAGATGGATTCCAAGAGTGAATGTTCCAATAGACAGGAAGTAGAAGCTGCCAGTCTCTTAAGGTCTCAATCCAGAAACAGGCCCAGTGTCCTGTCACTTCTGCTATATTTTATCGGTCAGAGAGTCACAGAGCCCAGATTAAAGAGGAGGAGACACAGATCTCCTACTTCAGTGGGAGGAATATCAAAGAATTCCTGGCCATCTTCAAGTCACCACCAATCCTGAATGCTTCTAGAAATAAAACAAGATAGGTCACTTACAAAGTAATGAGAATCAGAACCAAACTCGTTTTCCAGCATTTTCTCCCTTGTGTACCATACTCCAGCTACGTGTGCCAGACTCATTTTATCCTCGAAGTCTTTCCTTTGCCATTGGCTCTGACTAGAATACGATTTCCCTGCATCTCTGCTTGACTCATTAGTTCTCACAATTCAAGTCTCATCTCAAATGTCACCTTCTCTGAGAAGGCATCCCTGCCCATCATATCTAAAATAGCATTCCCAGTGAGCACTTATACCCTTAGCCTTATTTAAATTCTTCACAGCACTTACCATTACCAAGTCTTTTTTCTTGTTTTTATTTTCCATCTCCTCCCTGAGAGTAGGGTCTTTGTCTTATTCAACATTGTATCTCCAATGCCTAGAGCAGCACCTGGAATGTTTGTTGAGTGGATATTGAATCAGAATCCATCTCAAGCAGACAACGGAGCAATGCCTTTAAATTCCTGATGAAAAAAGTATTTTCAACTCAAAATTCTATGTTCAGCCAAATCATCCTTCCATTTGGTTGAATCATCTTCAACCAAATGGAAGGAGAGAATAGAGACGTTTTTCAGACTCATAAAAATTTCCCCTTTACAACTCTTCGAAGAAAGTGTCTCCACAAAATCAGGGCATAAACTAAGAAAGGTTTTGGTTTTGTTTGTTTTGTTTTTTTGGCTGTACTGCATGACTTGTGGGATCTTAGTTTCCCCACCAGGAATCGAACCCAGGCCCATGGCAGTGAAAGGGCCATCCTAACAACTGGATGGCCAGGGAATTCCCAAAAAAGTTTTTTTTTTTTTTTTTTTTGCAGTACGTGGGTCTCTCACTGCTGTGGCCTCTCCCGTTGCGGAGCACAGGCTCCGGACGCGCAGGCTCAGCGGCCATGGCTCACGGGCCTAGCGGCTCCGCGGCATGTGGGATCCTCCCGGACCGGGGCACGAACCCGTGTCCCCTGCATCGGCAGGCAGACTCTCAACCACTGCACCACCAGGGAAGCCCCCAAGAAAGGTTTTAAACATGGAATCCAGAAAGCAAGGGATTTAACAGAGGAAAGCAGGAAAGGGAAGCCTCATGGTGACAACTGTACAGCAAGACTGGAATTGCAGCTCATCCAAATTGAAGTGGGCAGATACAGGGTGCTGGGGATGGAAATCTCCAGAATAAAAGGGGGAATTTCAGTAGAATGGTTGACTGAATGAAGAAGGTGGAAAAAATTGACCATATATTTCTTCAAATGGTGCAATGAAAGCAATCAGAAACTGTAGGAGAGAGCGAAAGTGTAAGAAAAAAATGTAACCAGTAATTGTATTGATCACTAGCTCCTTATTAAACAATATTCACAGAAATCCAATAAAACATTGCTCATTGATTTTCAGATTTGGAAATCGATCTATAGACAAAGTACAGATGGTTCACTTAACAATTGCACTGCCACCCTCTACCAGAGACAATCTGTGTGCCACCTGCCACCAGTGATGGTGTCCTCAATGTCAGGCAGGCAGGTGGTCCAGCTCCCAAATTCCACTTCTGCTTCTGGGTATTTATTCAAAGAAAAAACCCCACTAAATTAAAAAGATGTATGCACCCTTATGTTCATTGCAGCTTTATTTACAGTAGCCAAGATATGAAAAGAATCTAAGTATCCATCAATGGATGAATGAATTTTTAAAAATGTAGTACATATTTACAATGGAATATTATTCAGTTATAAAAAAGAACGAAATCATGTCATTTGTGACAGCATGGATAGACCTCAAGGGTGTTAAGTGAAACAAGTCAGAGAGAGGAAAACAAATACCATATGATCTCTCTTATATGTGGAATCTAATATATATACATATATATGTATTTTCAGCTAATAGGTACAGATAAGTGGTTACCAGAGGCATGGTGTGGAGGAGTGGGAGAAATGGGTGTTGCTTTTTTAGTTTCATTAAATCGAATTATTTATTTTAAGATTTTATTTTATTTACTTTTGGCTGCGTTGGGTCTCCGTCGCCACGCATCGGCTTTCTCTAGTTGCGGCGAGCGGGGGCTACTCTTCATTGCAGTGTGCAGGCTTCTCATTGCGGTGGCTTCTCTTGTTGCAGAGCACAGGCTCTAGGCGTGCGGGCTTCAGTAGTTGTGGCTCACAGGCTCAGTAGTTGTGGCTCGTGGGCTCTAGAGCGCAGGCTCAGTAGTTGTGGTGCACGGGCTTAGTTGCTCCACGGTATGTGGGATCTTCCCGGATCAGGGATCAAACCCGCGTTCCCTACATTGGCAGGCGGATTCTTATCCACTTCGCCACCAGGGAAGTCCTAAATGAAACTTTTTAAAAAAGAAAAAATATCTCTACAAATTTCAGAACAAATTCCAAAATAAAACGTGTATTTTCTGACCCAAATTCAGTGAAACTAGATGCTAATTTCAAATGATGACAAAAGCAAACAAACAACATTTTAAACAACAATTTTAAAAATTTTATAACAACACCCCCAGGACACTTAGCCAAAAAAAAAAAAAGAAGGAAAAATATAAATTAAAATTGATGCCTATTTTGAAAAAAATGAAATAAAAGTACTACCTCTCAAATTTAAGGTGTCCAGAAGAAAACTGACACCATGAATGAATTTACTTTAAAACAAGGAAGAAAAACAAAATGAGGAAGACTAAAAATAAACTAAATAAATGTACTCACGATATTATAAAAGAAGAACAAAATTAACCTTCAGAAATTAGAAAGTAGGAGTCAATGAAGATAAAAGCAGAAATTAACTAAATTTTAAATTAAATAATAAATTAAAAAATAAATATTTATTTTAATCTAAATTTAAAATAAATAGAAATTAAACAAATAAATTTTAAAACAAATAATGGTAATTAAAATTTAATTACAAACAGTATTTACAGAGAATAAAATAGAAAAAGTCAGACTTCAAAAATTTAGATTAAAAAAGAATAATACGTGTTCCTAACATGATTCATTTTTTTGCCACTTTTCTACTTTGCAGAATTTCTTTTCTTTGTTGCCTTTGATCAATTTTCATGAGGCTTCCCTGGATATTTGAAAGGTGTGTGTTTACCTGCATGCAAAGTGCTATATATCAAATCAAGTTGCAAACTGTCCATTTGCATACGGGGTGGTCAATAAATAATAATAAAGAAGAACAAAAACTGCTCTATTTTGAAACCCTTTATAATATGCCTTAGACCAACTTTCCTAAGCTAGGTTCCAACCAGTATCAAGCACAAATTATCCACTCCTATTACAGCCTCTTAATCACCTCACATGTTTATTTTTCCTCCTTGCCTGTTTTCATTCATATTTCAAAACTAACAATAACAAAAATACTTAAGCTAAATATATACGTATTTCTCAGTTTGTGCTAAGAACTTTATATGGGATAATACTGACTGATTTAATTTTTATAGCAACTCTCTGTTGCAAGATTATTGTCCCCATTTTAGAGGTAAGGGCACTAAGTCTTGACACAGTTAAGTAATGTGCCTAAATTAGTAAGAAATGAGCTCAAGACTATTTTACCGTAAAGCCTGGTTAACAATTATGCCTATAGCCTCATCTGCTTCATTTGTCCAAGAGAGGATATCTCTCCTCCGATGCTTGATAGCTTTACCCAGAAGGAAAGGAAAGAATGTGCTGTTCTTCCATGGTCAGAAAAGCAAATCAGCTAAAGTGTGTGTGTGGTTAAAATTGGAGATCCAGCCTATCAACCTGAATGAGTGTTCCCAAAGAGTATGAGAATGTAATGAAAATTTCATCCTCTTTGCAATATTTTCAATATTAATTTCAACCACTAGTTTCAATGTTCAGAGCTTTGCTAAAATGCATTACTCTTCACATCTTAAAATACATTTAGTGTCATGTTTGGAATGTGTTGTGTAAATGTTGGTTTTTAAAAAGGGTTCTGTGTATAAAAATAATAGGACAGGGCTTCCCCGGTGGCGCAGTGGTTGAGAGTCTGCCTGCCGATGCAGGGGACGCGGGTTCGTGCCCCGGTCCGGGAAGATCCCACATGCCGCGGAGAGGCTGGGCCCTTGAGCCATGGCCGCTGGACCTGTACGCCCGGACCCTGTGCTCCATGGCGGGAGAGGCCATAACGGGGAGAGGCCCGCGTACCGCAAAAATAATAATAATAAATAAATAATAAGACAATAGACTAAAAAGAAGTTGATATATACCATGTTTCTGATTTGGGTGAGATGAATATAACGAGAATTTCTATTTATGAGGAAATGACTGTATTTAGGTAAACTCTTTTACACAATTTGCGCTCTTTTACACAATTAAGACCAGTATTAATATATAAACCAAATACGTTTTCTGCGCCAAGGAAACTTTTGAAAATTGTCTCAGTTATGCTTTGAGACCATGGATATTTAAATGTTAGCAAATATTATTCATGAAAATTCATTAGTAATAAAAATAATAGTAATTTTTAGCATTATTAACATCCTTATTATGAGGCAAAATAGCATAGCTAAAGTTAATTTTTAAAAAAGAAAAAAAGAATAGTGATGAGTATATTGAGAGGAGGAGGAGGGCATAAATGAAACATTAACAATTGACCATACAGCTGGGACTTCCCTGGAGGCCCAGTTGTTAGGACGCCGAGCTTCTACTGCAGGGGGCACAGGTTCGATCTCTGGTCAGGGAACTAAGATCCCGCAAGCCACGCAGCCAAAACAAAACAAAAACCAAAACAAAAAAACAATTGACCAAATGGCAAGTCTCTGCACTCTTCTTGAAACGCCTATAGGTTTGAAATTATTTTAAAACAAATTACTTTTTGTAAATGGTGATACTTGTGCTCTCAGGCCACCTGATCTAATTATATTAAAACCAAGTGAGGCGAGATATCAGAAGTCAGGATTGGGAGGGACTTCCCTGGCGGTCCAGTGGTTAAGACACCGCATTTCCAATGCAAGGGGCGCAGGTTCAATCCCTGGTCGGGAAGCTAAGATCCGACATGCCGCATGGCACAGCCAAGAAAATTAAAAACAGAAAAGAAAAGAAAAGAAATCAGGATTGGGAAAATATGCCTCTAAAGGCTGCCGGCTTCTCTGGGCAGATGCAGCTCTTTCTGGAAAGTTCCAAAAAGCAAAACTTGAAATTGCCAGGCACTGGCAACAGTTTACGTAGCATTTACATTGTATTAAAGCTATTTACGTAGCATACATTGTATCAGGTATCATAAGTCATCTAGAGATGACAAAGTATATAAGATGAGTGCAGTTTATCTGCAAATGCTGTGACATTTTACATGAGACTTAAGCAAACTCAGATTTTCGTATTCTTGGGGGTCCAGGAACCAATCCCCCCTCGGATGCTGAGGGATGACCGTATACACCTTTCTCTGGGTTCATGCATGCATGTTGCATATCTGAGTACAAGCAGCCCCTCTGCTCTCTAGCCAAATTGCATCAGTGTAGGTGCTTCCTTTGCTGTCTGTGCCCAGGTGGGAATTGCTAAGAAGCTGTGCATACCCTTCCCTCCTGCATTGTCTTGTGTCTCAGGCACCCTGACCCAGAGGTCTTGACAATAAAGGCAGGCGTGTCCCAATCCTGGGCTCAGTTTCCTCTCAAAAGCTTTTGGATCAGTGTCTAGGCTTAGGGGAGATGCTAGGGAAAAAAAGAAGTCTCTAGATCTGAAAAGCTCTACCCCCCCAGAATTTTGAATGGCTGTTTCCTTCTCATTATTTAGTTCTTAACTGAAATGTCAGCTTTTCAGAGGGGCCTTCCCGGACCCCAGCTAGAGTAATCCCCTAGACCCCTCACTGCCTAATCACTCTTGGCCAAAACACACTTTTTAATTTCCTCATGATACACCAACTGAAATTATTTATTTATTCCTTGTTTATTGTCTCTCTCCCTGATAAGCTTGCCCGCTGGTGTCTGCACTGGACAGCAGGGATCTTGTCTATCTTGCTTATGATAAAGAGTGTGACGTTTAATGGGCACATGATGGCTTCGAGCTGAACTGCCACCGTCCAGCCCTGTGCCTCTGCCACCTCCGAGCTCCCCTGCAGCCGCAGGCACAGTTTCCCACCCCGAGTTCCCGGCATTTTCCCTTTTCACGAGTTTTAGCTCTCTTTTATGTTCCTGCAGAAACTTCCTTTATTTTTTGTGAGCCTAGCAGGGCCATACAAATTATAGTGTATACAGGATCGAGTTGTTTTGTAGCAGGAGACTCTCAGAGTGTCTGTTCTGACACATCTGTGATCATTTTTCCACCTTTGCACAAAGCAGTTCCCAAATACCAAGCATCAGGCTTTGGGCTCTGATGCCCCAGCTGCCTTCCTACCTTCATCCTATCCTGACTCTCATCCTGTGCTTCTTTCCATCTCAGCTGAATGACCTTGACTGCCATGGAGGTCAAAATTCTTGCCTGGGTCCTCATCCTTTCCTTCCTAGCACTTGACACAGCAGCAGTTATACAGTTATCTCTGTCTTCATTTTCTTGATGTCTGACTTTCTCCAAAACTGTAAACTCCATGAGTGCAGGACCTTGTCTGTTGTCTCTGCTACTCTATCTCCAGTATCTAGCACGTGGCTCAGCACATAGTGGCACTCAGTAATTCATTAATAAATGAAGCACCAGGAAAAGGGGCAGATTTTCATCTCAGATTCATGTAATTGGCAGCACAGCAGGAGCTATGAAAGAACCAGGGCATTGAAAGTTTTCACTAACTTCCCACTTTGCCTGGAAGCCTGGCAGAGTAGGGGCACAGAGATTTCCTGGAGAGACATACCAAATATCGAACAACAGCAAGTGACATGTTTATGAGGCCAGCCATAAAAAACACGTTGTTGATGCTCCAATTCAGCCGTGGCTGGACATACACGGCCACCAAGTCCAGAGTTCCTGGCACCAAATCAGATCTCACCAGGAGGATCTCACGTGTAGTTGGCTGTCTTCCTGAGAGGTGACGTTGCCAGAACCACTATAAACTTTTTTTCCTACCTGAGAACGTACATGTTTTCCCATTTGATTTGCAAAAAGGCTGGTAACCAGCTACAGCCTGGAGGAGAGTCCATGCCACTAGGGGACCCATTGTCTTCATTCCTGCCCCACCTTTGATTCTTTTCCTGCATTGCCCCTCTCTGCCTGGTGTTCATCAAGTCCTGGTTACCAGATAGCGCCCCCTTTTGTCTACACCTCATCTTGCAGTTCCTCATTGTCGTGCCATGGTCTTTGGGAGGGTGATCCAGAGGCTTCATCTCCAGGAAGAGAGGACGGAGTCCACACGGCTCTTCTCACCACACTGTTCTCCACCTCATCATCTTGAAATACTCTTTGTTCCTGATTATCATGTGAGACCCTCTGTGCTACTCAGGCTTTCCTGTTTCAGGCCAGTTCCTACTTTCTGAATCCACCTGGTGGCAGATGTTAGGAGTCTCTATTTTTTGGTACTAGAATCTAAACCAAATTGGCTTCAGTAGGAAAGAAATGCATCACTTGTACGGTTTTGTCTACACATAACAGAACACCCGATGAAAAGTGGTGTAAGCAGTGAGGACATTTATGACTTCCCGGAACAAGACGTCCAGAGGAAGGGCAGCTGCATCACTGGTTCAGCAGCTTGGTTATGTCAACAAGGACGTGGACTCTTGCTGCCTTGTGATGTTAACTTGTTAATTTGTCTTCACATGGTCACAAGATGGCTGCCACATTTTGAGAAACACATGTGGACGTGACACTTTTGGCTAAATAGGAACATTTCCTCTTGGTGTTCATTTTTATTATGGAGAAGACAATTTTGAGAAGACCGTCCATAGGTTTTTCCTTAGTCCCATTGGTCAAGATTGGGCCACATTCCATCACAGGTACCAAGGAGGTTCGGAGGAAAGGTGAATATCTGGTGGTTTTTTTTTTTTTTTTTTTTTGGCTTCTATGGTGGAAAATGAGCTCCGACAGTAAAGAAGAAGAGATGGGGAAACAGAAACAGAAAATGTTTCCCAGTGTCCCTTACAGTTAGGTCGGGCCATGTGACCAGACCTGACCAATAGACTGCAAGCAACAGTGACGTGCCATTTCTGGTTGAGGCAATTAAGCCAATGCTTACTTCAAGACTTCTAGTTTCACAAGAAAAATTATACCTATTTGGTTAAGGCACTACAGTGGGGTTTCTATTATTTTTAGCTGAACAGACGCTGATACACCCTTTACCCACCAACCTGGTTATTGTCCTTTTGTCGTCACCCCTTCCTCACATCCATCCCGATCTTCCTTGGCCGTGTTCTTCCCAGAGACTGATCTATGGACTACATCACACAGGCTCTCTTGCCCTGTGGCTTCATGTTGGCATCAGCCAGTGGGAGGTAAGCACAGGGGAGATGTTGAGAGAGAGAGACCAGGGTATTTCAGCTCCCACTTCCTCTTTTCCTAGCACTTTCTCTTTTCCTGGCATAGCTGCATCCCTCTGGGACCAGAGCTCCTGTCTGATGGACCCTTCTTTGTGGCTTTAGCCCTCATGGGGCTCTGCTAACACTGCTTCTTCCTCTGACCTGCCAGGCCCAGAAGTGGTAATGACTTCCCAGTGTCACTCATCCTGCGTGCCTGTATAAGTTTCCTAGGGCTACTATAACAAATTACCACAAACCTGGTCTCCAATTTGTCTATTTTTTCCTTGGTTGCTTGAGCTTTTGTTGTCATATCTAAGAAACCATCACCTAATCCAAGGTCACAAAGGTTTATTCCTGTTTTGCCTCTGAGAGTTTCCTGGTATTAGCTCTTACATTTAGGTCTGATCCAATTTGAGTTAATTTGTGTGTATAGTGCAAGGGGGAATCCAATTTCATTATTTTGCATATGGGTATCCAACTGTCCCACGACCATTTGTTGCCAAGACTATTCTTTCCTCTTTGAGTTGTCTTGGCACCTTTTTAGAAAATCAATTGATCATAGATGTATGGATTTATTTCTGACTTTTAATTCTATTCCATTGATCTTTATGTCCGTCCTTATGACAGTATCACAGTCTTAATTACTATAGCTTTGTAATAAGTTTTGGAATTAAGTGTGAGTCCTTCCAACTTTGTCTTCCTTTTTCAAGGTTGTTCTGTCTATTCTGGGTCCCTTGCATTTCCACATGAATTTTAGGATCAGTTTCATATCTGTCTCCTGGTGAGACCCTGGAAGGCAAAGACAAGTCTCTCAGCCGTCTTTGTAACCTGCTTGGTTTGCTGAGTGTCTGGCCTATTAATACACATCAAAAGCTTGTTGAATTCAATGAAATGTTCCAGGGATTTTTGTCTGGAGTGTGGAACAAATTTCCACCTGGAAGAATGCTAAGTATTTGTTTCAGTTCCAACGCACTGAGCTGCAAGCAGCAACTACAGAACAATTAACGGTGGCCTAAACCACAGGATACTTGTGGCTTACTTAACAAGGAGTCTGGAGGTAGGCAATTCAGCCATGTCCATCCTTCCTCTCCAGTGTCCCCAGTATTCTGGTCTTTTCTCATGTTTGTCATGTCATCAGTAGTAGACGGTTGTCATCGTGCAGGCTCCATTTCCTCACGCCAGCATCACAAAGAAGAGTGAGGATGGGGGTAAAGGCTCTCTTCTCCGGAGGCTTTGTGTGTCATCCAAACGGGAAGCTCCCGCTCACGTCACTGTCCAGAACTGGATCGAGTCCTATCCCTAGCCCAGTCATTGGGGAAGGGGGATGAGATTACCATGATTCATTTAGACCAATCATGCTGCATCCAATGAAGCAGGGGCCAGCGCATACCTTTCCTGAAATCCAGGTGAAGCGGGTGTGAGGTGAGACATATGTGTTGGGCAGCAATGAATAGTGCTTACTCAAGCTGACTATACCTGATTCACAAAATGGTATTTTTGTAGACTCATGTAGTAACTCAACTTATAATGTTGTTCCTTTGAGAAAATGTGTTCTCAACACCAAAGAGAACGCTTGAGAAACATTGCAATACATGGAATGAAATTCCAAAATACATGGAATGAAATTCATCCATTTATCTTTAAAACTATAGGAATATAATTTCATCGTTCTTAGACCCATTTGAAGGTATTTTAGAATCTTTTAGTTTGAGGACCGATTATGAGCATAAACTGTCAAGGTGTAGATATCTAGAAGCGATGGTTAACAGAGTTTACTATGAGAAAACCAAAAAAACTTGTGAACTTTTTGTTTGCTCATTAGTTCTTCTGTCCTCAAAAAGAGTGGGATTGCCAGCTGTTTATAAACCCCATTTGGTCCCCCCAAGGATGGCTCAAGGAACTAAGTTCACAGATAGTGGCAGAATCGCCTCTCTTACCTCCAGGTCCACCGTTCATCCTGCTTAACTGCAGGAGCCTCGATCAACAAACATGGGCTGCGTGCCCATGACCTGGAAATAAATGTCCCAGGTATTTCTGTCTGGCGCTTGGAATGAATTTTCACCTGGAAGAATGCTAAGTATTTGTTTCAAGGCTGTGGCTGTGTCCCGGAGAGCCAGAGAGACCCTTTCCCGGTCTGTTGGGGCCGGCACGCGGGACCAGACAACCAAGATCCTAAGCACCTTCCAGTGTGGAGTAAGTGGGATCTCAGTGTATCAGACATCAGGGGCGCGAAAGGTCAGGGGCCTGCGTTGCGCCCGGTGCCGGCCCGGCGGCGCTCTAACCACTGCATCCCCGATCTCGTCCCCGCCGTCGGCCTCCAGCCACAGGCGTCGCTGTGCTCTCGCGCCGGCCCGGGAGCCGCGTTCCGCAGGGAGCAAGCGCTCGCGCAGAGCAGGGGTTTCAGTTTCTGGCGCGAACTTCCGCCGTTGCGAAGTTGCAGGGCGGCTTGGCGCGATGTCTGGGGACGGCAGCGGCCGCCGGTCCGAGGGCCGGGGCCGGGGCCGCGACCCGCACCGGGATCGCACCTGCTCCCGCTCCCGATCGCGGTCCCCGCTGTCGCCCGTGTCCCGCCGCGGCGCCGCGCCCGAGCGCAGGGAGGCCCCGGAGCGCCCGAGCTTGGAGGAGACGGAGCCGTCGGATTCCGGGGACGAGATGATGGACCCGGCGAGCTTGGAGGCGGAGACCGACCATGGCCTGTGCCGCCAGATCCGCCATCAGTACCGGGCGCTCATCAACTCGGTCCAACGTAAGGCGGGGCGGCGCGGGCGCGGGCACGGGGCGGCGCGGGCGGCGGCCGGGGCCAGCCCTGCGCCGCCTGGCCGCGCCTCGATTGGCTTGCGAGGCGCTCGCATATCCGTCGTGCGGATAGCGCTGCACGACCTTGGCCGGGGTGCGCAGGTCCCCGAGGAGCAGGACGGCACCGCCGGAGGCCAGGCGCGGGCGGGCGCTCTTGCGAGCCCAGATGGTCGGGAAGGGGGAGAGACGGCACGCGGAGCCTGGGCTCCTTCTCTTGCATCCAGCGGTTCCCAGCGAGCGCTCGCCCGCCCGCGGCAGCGTCGCCCGTGAACTGTCAGAAATTCAAATTCCCGGACCGCACTCCAGACCTATCCAGTCTGAAACTCTAGGTGGCCCAGGGGATCCTGTGGCTTGCAGAGTTTGAGAACCACTGTTAGCAGCGCTCCTCAGAGGCTGCAGAAGGAGTGGAGCCTTTGGGTGAAGTTTAGGGGGAGCCAAGTGGGTCCCCTTTTAAAGTTCATTCTGCTAAAGGGGTACAGTCATCTTTCTCTCGCCTGGCCGTTTTGGTTAAAGAGATAAAGCTGTTGGAAGTAATTCCCCTGGGGAGCAGGGGGCGGGGCTTGGCTGTGTTGCTGCAGCTGGTCACTTTGTCAGCCATTTGTTAGCGAATGATGAGCACGCTTCCCAAAGCTTGTATTTTTTTAAATAGAAAACCGGGAGGATATATTGAATGCCAGCGACAAGTTAACAGAGGTCCTTGAAGAGGCCAACACCCTGTTTAATGGAGGTAATTCATTATTTTATGTATGGAAGCTTTGTGTTATCATATGTTTTAGGATAATTTTCATTAGTTTTACATAAGAAGCGAATTATTGACATCAGACAACTCCCACATTTATAATAGTGCTTAACTAGCTTTGGAACCTTTTTCACTGTAGCACTACTACCACTTTTATCGTGCACTTACCATTCCCTAAGCATATAGTAAGCGCTTTACGTGAAATTTGGGGAGGTGGGGGGCTGTGTCTGACAAAGCCCCCCAGGTGGTTCTGTTGCTTGTTCAAATTTGAGAACTTTCTGCGTATTATCTTTCTACTGTATTGACTGCTGTATCCCCAGAATGCATTGGTTGAATGGATGAATTAAAAAGAAAGGACTGAGCTGGACCTTGACGTCCTGCTTCTTTCCCTGTCCTCCCGACCTCCCCTCCCTCAGCTCCTTCCTCTTGGTCCACCTGTAACCCAGTAAGGGTAGCCATGTCTACAGGTGGCCCTGTTGGTCTCTAATGGGGGGAGGGGTGTGAGAAAGAGAGACAGAAGTCTCAGCACTGAACTCTAGACCTGTGTTGCAGAAGGAGGAGGCGCTAAAAAATAATCTTGGTTTGAATGAAAAGCAGCAGCAGTGTTAGTGGTAAGAGCAGTCTGTCTGTCTGAAGACAGAGGACAGGTCAGAGAGGTCCCTGATGTGGGCACTGGGTCACAGAGCCCTAGGATGAGTCCGCAGACCACTTTTCCCTCCTAAGTCCATTGGGAGCGGAAAGGGAGGGTGCAGGCAGACGCGGGTGAAGAAGCCGGCAGAGCCGGCCGCTGCCCGGACACCACGATTCCTCATGTTCTTTGAAGACCAGAATGTTTATTTCTGGTCATTCGCTAGTGTGGCTGATGTTTAAATGTCACCCACTTGCACATTTTCTATCTGTACGCCTTCAAATCTGTGTCTCTCTTGCTGTGACTGCCGCCTCCTTACCATCCCCCATCTTGGTCTACTTACCATCCCCCATCTTGGTCTACCAGTTCACCTAATTTCCGCAAACCTTCCCGAAGCCAGCCTTTCCTTTTCACCCTGCGAAATCCCTCCTCCACCCTCTAGGCTTTTCTTCTCTCCCAAGCCTGGACCCCCCCCCCCCCAGGCTGGCTCCTCAAGGTTACTCTTGACCCCTTCGCCCCCTTATTATTATTATTCACCCATCTTAAGAGTTGTCGATCAAACAGATCGTTTCCCCCTCAGCCATTTCCACTGTGCTGGCTGGGTCACCTCTTTAAGGCAAAATTATTTACAACTGACCTGGGAGGTGGTCAGCCAGCACAGAACTCTGTATCCCCCGTAGACGTGGATCTGATGTTCTCAGTTTTAACTCTTCAGAGGCTTGGATCCATCCGTGAGAGATCTGCACTTCCCTCAGTGTGCGCTGTGACAGTGATGTGCTGGGGGGTCTAGAGCAGCCCAGGAACCCGCCCCTCTAGCTCCTGCCTCTGCCTCGTTCTCTCACTCATTGTCACTTTCGCAGTAATTCTCCTAAATTAAAACTGAGGAAAGGGACTTCGCTGGTGGCGCAGTGGTTAAGAATCCGCCTGCCAATGCAGGCGACATGGGTTCGAGCCCTGGTCCGGGAAGGTCCCACATGCTGCGGAGCAACTAAGCCCGTGCGCCACAACTACTGAGCCTGCGTTCTAAAGCCCGCGAGCCACAACTACTGAGCCCCTGTTCCACAACTACTGAAGCCTGCGCACCTAGAGCCTGCGCTCTGCAACAAGAGAAGCCACTGCAGTGAGAAGCCTGCACACCACAACGAAGGGTAGCCCCTGGTCGCCACAACTAGAGAAAGCCCGTGCTCAGCAGCGAAGACCCAATGCAGCCAATAAATAAATAAATAAATAAATATTTTTAAAAATTGTGATAATGTTAAAAAAAAAAAGAAAATGATGTATAAATACAAAGCCTGGAGTCAGTAAGTTCACCAGCCTGAGGAATGTTCGGGAAATAGTAATTCAAACGAAATGGCCTTGGGGAGTGAGCCAAGCAAAGGTATTTGTGTATTTGTCTCTTCTTGGGTGTCTTTTCCATTTGCCTTTGCCGGTGTTCCTGGAGTGCTTTTTACACACTGCCTGTTCCCTTCGGAGTCCGATTAAACCCATTCCTCTCAGCCCTGCTGTTTCCCCCAGTGGACCCTTCCCTCACCTCCCCAAACTTCCTCCTCGGTTTCCCTGCCCCATTCCCTTCTTCTGTCCTATTTAAATCTTTTTCTGCCTATAGCTTATCTTAAATCCCATGCCCTCTGTCAAACGTCTTGGGATTGTCCGTCCTCAGCGGTCACGGCCCTGCTGCCCGTAGACTGTTCATTTGGTGGTACTCGTGCTGCCAGGTAGAGGCTGCATCTCCCACTGCCGGCCCCGCACCTGATTTCACCTGAGGCTCCTTGACCACTTACCTGTTGCTGGTTGGCAAACCACCACGCCCAGCACGGTGCCTTACACATAGCAGGCATTCAGTTTGACTTACATCATCAGCGCGGTGTTAACAGTGGCTGGGATGGGTTGCTGGAGTCAAAGGGAAAAGCCGGTGTTGGAGATGATGGAGGTTTTGTTAAGCTGGGGTTGTTACGAGATTGCGGTTCAGTTCCCGGGAGTAGGAAAAGTGCAGAGGGAGTTGGCTTTTAGGAAGACTGGTTAGCTTTGATTTCAGATTTTGGTGAGCTGGGCAGGGGAACCAGTTTTTAGATGGAGATGGATGATGTTTGAGATTTTTTTGGTCCCGTGGGAAATGCGGAGTAAGTGTAGTTGGAAGTTTTGGGAAAATACCTGCGGATAATGTGTATGTTGTAATGTGTGTGTTTTCCTTCTTTTTTGAATAGTGTCCCGAGCAAGAGAAGCAGTCCTAGACGCCCACTTTCTTGTTTTGGCTTCAGATTTGGGCAAAGAGAAGGCAAAGCAGCTGCGTTCTGATCTGAACTCGTTTGATATGTTAAGATATGTTGAAACCCTAGTAAGTTCAAAGCTACAGAATCTTAATAAAAAATGCATCATCTGTCACATATTATATAATTATCTACTTGCAAATGGTTTTCACTTCATTTTTCCTTTTTTGGGCCTCAGATTCCTCCAAAGAGATCTTACCAAATTAAACAGATGACAGTCGAGCTATGTGGTGGAATCTAGGTTGGCAGTTTAGAGCAGTTTGAAAACCTCCTAGCCTTCTAAGACTCTGGGCGCTATGTTTATTTCAAATGGCCATTTTTTTCCTCACTCAGCTGTCAGTTCATAAGTGTTCCAGCTTATTCTCAGTGACCTAGGACGTTTGTCCCAGGCTGGGCAAAAGCCCACACTGCAGGTGGCAGAGTTCAGCTGGAGATGACAGGTCTGGTGGAGGGGCCATGTTTTGATTTGTCTTTGAGAATATTTCAGAACCATCCGAATATGACTGGGGTTCTGCTTTTGGGTTTTTTTTTTGTTGTTGTTTTGTTCACCTGTCTTTGCCTCTTAATACGTTTGAATGGCTGTTACCTGAAATTTGGAAACTTTTCCTTGATGGATTTACCAAAAAAAAGCACAAGGAGACTAACTTTGTACCTTACTCTGTTGTCTTTTTTTCCTTGGTTCTACTTTGAGCCAACCTGTATCCTAGCATTTCTGCTAGGACATTGATTTTCTGACCAAATGTTTGTTAAAAGGTTATTAAAATGATTTAGTACCACAAGACCTGACCAGATAAATTATTTTGTAAAGGTATGAGGCAGACGAGGTTTTCGTTGTTTCTAAAACCTTAGATTTTTTTTAAAATTTAAATTTACTCTACTTAAATTTTAAACCTTAAAATTTTCTTTTTTAACAACTTTTAAATTTTGACATATCATGCATTTTGGAAAATGCACACTAATATATAGCTCAATAAATAAAGTTAACTATGTATTGGGTAATCTTTTTAAAAATTACTTTTATTTATCAGGGTGAGCTTTGTACTTTAAATAACATATCAAAATAAATTCCAGAAGTCTTAAAGCAGTCCGTATAAAACCTGAAATTAATAGCTGTCTAGTCTCTGGGAAGGGAAGATCTTTTCAAGTATGACACTAAATAAAAAGACTATAAAGAAAAGATTGGTAGATTTGACCAGACAAAAATTGAAATGTGCTCCTCCAAGCGTGCGGTGGTGGGACAGGGTGGCAGGAGAACGGAGTGGAGCTGACCATGCCTCTCTGATCGGGTTCTGGCAGCCTCTCTTTTCTTCAAAGTTTAACCGCCTTTAACGGGTGAAGCTCTCTGAGGGTTTTTGATTACTGTTTATATATGATACTACCATTTTAATTTGATAACCTCTAGGCATTTCATAATTTTATAGTGTAATAAAAGTGTACTTTCATAAAAGCAAATTTAATGTAATACACTTCCTGTAAGATAGCTTCAGGTAGCAGAATTATTAGACTTCCGCCAACTCTTCCCAGGAAGGCGGTTTTAGGATGAGCGATTCTCTCCCTGACGCTAGGCCCCTGCTCTCTGGAAATGCTGAGATACGAGCTGAATAGAGGTCTCCAGGAGGCTGGCTGAAAAATGAAAATCCAAAGCCAGCTAAACTTCCCTGTTCTGTCTCAGAACTTTTGCTTGGGGATGTCATGTCATATTTTTATGCTAATTCAGCTTTGCTAATACTTTAAAAGTGAACTACGGGTGATCGGAAATTCCCGGTGGGCTTAGTTCTGGTCCGTCCACCCCTCAGCCTGCAGGGGGCTAGAGCAAGGTTTCTCAGGCTGGGCACGAGGGACATTTTGGGCTGGCTGAGTCTTTGTTGTGGGGGCCTGTTGTAGGATACTGAGAGCATCCTGGCTTCTGCCCACCAGCTGCCAGTAACGCTGCCCTCTCTGCCTCCCCCCAACCCAGCTGTGACAGCCAAAAATGTCTCCAGACATGAAGCCAAAAGACCCCTGCGGGGGCACGGGGGGTACAGAATCACTCTGGTGAGAACCATTGGTCTGGATCATCTCGCTTTCTTACCAAAAGGTTCTGAGTACATTGAGGAATATTTTCTGCCACAAAGAAGGTACCTTTGAAAATAGGAATTTATAATAAGAAATTTAGCCAACGTGTTAGGACAGCGAAAACAGACTTTGCCTCTGGCCTGTTGTTTAGTGATAGAGACGGTTGGGTACGGTGAATGATTGCTTGTGGCTTAACTGGGGTTTTTGTTTCCCTTCATTTTTGTAGCTGACACATATGGGTGTAAATCCGCTAGAAGCTGAAGAACTCATCCGTGGTGAAGATAGTTCTGATTTTGAATTCATAGTCTATGACTCCTGGAAAATATCAGGCAGAACAGCAGAAAACACCTTTAATAAAACCCATACATTCCACTTTCTGTAAGATTATTTTAAAAATCCGACACACCAGCCATTTGTAAACGTTAAATTGTTTTTTATTGTAGGGGCAAAAATTCTTTGGTATTGTGGAGGTGACGATCGTGATGACGTTGTTTGGAGACTTTCTAAACTTTGACTTAAAAGCCCATAAAATCTTGATGTGGATGGACCCTCATCCTGCTTAATTTAAGGAGGAAAGGCCGTGGGCTGTCACCTCCTTACCAGGGCACCCTGCTGGCTCCTTAGCTTTCTTTCTTTTATCTTCTTTTTTATATTTATTTATTTACTTACTTATTTGGCTGTGCCGGGTCTTAGTTGCTCCTTTGCTTTCTGGCGTGGCAGACTTTGGGTCTGTGGCATAGTGTCTGGCTTTGTTTTATCATCTTTAAAGTCCTTATCAGGTAGGAGGATGATATCTCCTATGAAAGATGTCTTAAAATTCTACCAGTATATGTAAAGTGCCATTTATTACATATAGTTTCCTGTTAGATGATCTCTGACTTATATTTGAAGACTGCTTGAGTCACTATCACATAAACTGCCTAGTTCATTTTTTGGATACAACTCTAATTTTGAAAAGCTTTTCTTTATACTCAGATGGAATTGGCTTCTGTCTTAATTTCCCAGCTCAGTCCTATGGAGAAGCTAAGAACAGCTCTTACTGGTTCTTCTGTGAGACTGCCTTTAAATACATAGTAGATAACTTCTCTGGGGTAAGCACCCAAGTGGTTTCTTCCTTAAGTGGATAGCTCCAGGGCATCTGTCCATTCTGATTACCCTTCTAAACCTTCTGAGATTGGTAGTGTCTGTTAGAAGGCTTTGGAGATGCAGATGTGGTCCGTCTGGGGCGTGGGGCCCGGCATCTGTTTTTAACAAGACTTCCCTTAACTCAAGTGCCCAGAACCGCTGTATATTACAGCAAAAAGGTCAAGCTTCCTTACTATAGGAAAAGTCCGAGTCTTTTTTGCTGCTGAGTTCTAGGCTGTGTCATAAATCCTAGGATCTAAAGATAGCCTTTTGTTTTGTGACTTAAACTTTATCTCATGATGTAGCTCAACTTGCAGCCACAACGATTTATGTACAGCTTTGCAGCCTTGCACTTGCTGTTTGTTCCCTTGGCCTGCAGTGTCCTTTCCCCTTTTTTTTCCATCTGGTAAGGTTTACTTCTCCCACAGGCACCAGCTTGGAAGCCTCCAGTGACTTCTCTAGACAGAGGTATCAGTGTAGGATCAGTTTTCCCAACCAGACCACTCCCACGTCTGGGTAGATCTCTCTGTCCAAATGCTCTCATAGTACTTGAGTAATGCTCCACTACAGCAACACAGGAGCTACCCTATTATGTGGAAATGGATCTTTGTGCGTGAATATTTGTCTGTCCATCTCTACTGTATACTTTGATTTCCTCAAGTGTAGGGACCACATGGGTCTAAATTCTCTGGGCCTTGGTTTCTGCATGGTACCTCTGTAGGGCTTTTTTGGAAGCTGGAGGGAATCCAGATGGGAAAGGAATCCCTTGGCCTCTGCCTGACCCGTTATCTCCTAAGACAGGTGTGTTCTGGATTCCCAGGCTGTGGGCCTCTGCCCTGGCACCCCCAGACCAAAAGGCTTTTAAATTTTAACCCCAGTGGAGTTGTTCGTTCCCTTCCCCTGATCTCTGAAGTTGGCTTTGTGAAACAGACAACAGGCTAGCTGGGAGGACCACAGGCATATTCACCGGCTTACTGTTCAGAGTAAAATACGAAGGTGTTGAGGAGGTATCTGTGATTGAGGCGAGCTCCTAAGAATTCTTTTAGACACACAGAGGGAGCAGAAAGGGTGTTACAAACCTGACACAAGAGTCTTGGTCTGATGTCACTCATACATCACTGATGCCTGGTTGTGAATTTGACTATGCCATGGGAACTGCTTTCAGTTAGTGAAATTAGTTTGTTTTAAAAACAAACAAAAGGGCTTCCCTGGTGGCGTGGTGGTTGAGAGTCCGCCTGCCGATGCAGGAGACGCGGGTTCGTGCCCCGGTCCGGGAAGATCCCACATGCCGCGGAGCGGCTGGGCCCGTGAGCCATGGCTGCTGAGCCTGTGCGTCCAGAGCCCGTGCTCCGCAGCGGGAGAGGCCACAACGGTGAGAGGCTAGTGTACCGCAAAAAACAAAAACAAACAAAACCCCAAAAAAGACATGAGAGCGTATTTTTCATTAGGTTGGGTTCAATACAAGGAGAGTGCCCTGTGCCAAAGCCACGAACCGAGCGTTCAAGAAAAGTTCGGATGATAGAAGAGCAGCAGGCAATGCCTGACGAGGTTTGTTTTTTCACATGTTGCTTTTTAACACACCTAATTTCAAATAGCCATTAATATGATATACATGTACTTTGGCCATCTTTTCTAAGCTTTAGGGTCTGGAGTCAGGTTCTGTCACTTAAAAGTAATCATTTAATGTTTGAATCATTTTTGACATGTTTAAGCCTTTAAACATTTTATCAGATTGACCACTTGTCGTAGTTTTAACTCCTTTCTATAGTTTGGATTAGTTCTCCCAAACCAGGGTTTCTTAACCTCAGCACTGTCAGCATTTGGGCTGGATAATTCTTTGTTGTGAGAGGCTGTCCTGTGTATTACAGGATGTTTAGCAGCATCCTTGGCCTCTTCCCACTAGATGTTAATAGCATCCTTTCACTCCCCCTGCCCCACCCCAAGTATGACAACCAAATGTTAGCAAATGGCCCATCAGTGGGGTGGGGGAGGGGTGGTGCACAGGCACTCCCGGTTGAGAGCCACTGTTCGAAAGTGTCCCTTTTGTATTTTGCTATTTTATGTTCAACCTGAAAATGGTTGATTTGGTAATGCTACTCTTCTATTAGAAAATTAATATGAAAATGTTACTAAAACCAGAAAAATCTTTTTTAACTATTAGTTGTAAGATGGGGATAAAAACTGCTAGCAATCCCAGATAAAAGATATTTAGAGGAGTTTGGCCATGTAAGAGAGCAGAAAAGGTTAACAGGCAGACAAATAGGTCAGTCTGCTTGATAACGACTTTATATTTTCAGTTAAAAAGAATGGAAGAATCTCATCAAGAAGCAACAGAAAAAGAAGTAGAAAGAATCTTGGGATTGTTGCAAACATATTTTCAAAAAGATCGTAAGTATGATACCAAGCTCAAAAGGGAGCAACTTGTATTTATCAGGCCTGTGTCACTTTCAGTGAGAAGTTATTTTTATTCAAAAGGCATATATGTAATGTTTGAATCATTTTGATTCTTTCTTGACATACGTCTTTAATGAGGCTTCTCCTCTCTAGAAATTCCATGAGAACATTGGTGTAGTAAATTCTCATTTTTATCTTTAGAAGGTGGGATATTTTTTCTGTTACAAAATAATACATGCCATAGAAGTGAGAAAAGTAAGAAGTCAAGTACCTATTCTACCTGTCCTCACTCCCTAGAGGTTGCCACTTATAAAATGTGATGTGTATATTTTCAGATTTTCTTATGTTTATGTCATAATAAATATGCAACTAAGTAGGGATTTTTTTGTCGGTTTTTTCTTTTTTCAAAGCTAATCATAATATACACATTATTCTGCAATATGACTTCTCCATGTGGACATTTTCCCATATAAATACATAAGATCCCGCTTATTCTTTTCAGTGATTCCCACTGGGTGGCTGTATCATAAATATATTTAACAAATCCTCTATTAGTGGGCAAGTTCTTTATAACATTTTACTCTTGTGTAAACTGCTGGAGTGAAAAATCTTGGCACATAACTTTGCGCACATGTGCTAATATTTCTGTAGGACAGCTTACAGATTTTTAACAGGTACACAAGATTGCCCTCCAGCAGGGTTGTATTGATTTCCATCCCACAACAGGATGAATGCCCATTTCCTTTCTCTGGCTGACACTAGAGAGTATTGGTCTTAACTGATAAGCAAAAACAACTTTTCCTGTACTGAAGAATTTTTTTCCTCTTTTGTCTGTAGCTGATACTCCGATGTCCTTCTTTGACTTTGTGGTTGATCCACATTCTTTTGCCCGAACAGTGGAAAACATCTTTCATGTTTCTTTTATTATAAGGGTAAGATTTAAGATTATTTCTCTAATTGTTTTTATATGCTTTTAACAGGGTAAATAATAACAGGTATAGATGGGAGCTGGCAAAGGAATTTGTACTAACCAATAAGTGTTTTAGACCCATTGTAGCAAAACATTGACAAGTCATAGGCAGAAGGAACTAGCTAAAAACTTACATGCTTGCTTTTACATTATAGAAATTTTTTAGAGAAAGAATTGGCAAAATTTGAATATGGAACTTATAGATTAGATAACTGTATGATGTAAATGTTAAATTTCCCAAAGTTGGTAGTTGTCATGTTATGTACGAGAATATTCTTGTTTTCAAGAAACATACACTGAAGTCTTAGGAAAAAGGAACAGATTGTCCATCACTCATAAAAATTAATATATATAGAGAGAAAGCAATAATGTAAATACGGCAAAAGTCAAACAATTGGTGACTCTGGGTAAAGGATATCTGGGAGGTCTTTACAGTAGTCTTGTAACTCTTAAGTTTGAAGTAATTTCAAAATAGATGGTTTAGGAAAAAAAAAAAAGTACTCAGAAATGTACTTTGAGAATTTGCTCTAGGCTGTCTTTAGTCTTCTGTCAGGTTGCATTCCTGCACTTGTAAGATGAGTTCGATTTTCATCTTACGCAAAAATCTTGTATTGACCAAAGTATTTTTCCAGAAATGATAACAAAGGCATATTTTGTCAATGGTAAATGGTAGAATTATGCATTATAAAGTGTGGATATTCAGGAGTTCCCTGGCTATCCAGTGGTTAGGACTCCACACTCTTCACTGCTGAGGGGCCCGGGTTCAGTCCCTGGTGGGGGAACTAAGATCCCACAAGCCAAGTGGCACAGACAAAAAATAATAATAAAAATAAAAAGTGGAACATTCAAAAAGTATGAATCAGTCAAAGAGTCAAGATGGTTCCAGTTTTATTTAAGAGCTCTGCAGGATGCGGTTGTAAAAGAGCTGATTAGCACCTGAGGGATACCCCGTGTCGAGAAAGATGTTAGAGAAGGCTTGTCCATAGAAACTCCTCATTATTGTTACGGTACACTTTGATTGTCTCAGATTTAGAATTTTCTAATTGAGTCATTTTTTCATCCAATGGTTATGGGTTTTGAATCTAAATTTTAGTCTTCTCCTAAAATCACATTTGTGTTTTAGGATGGGTTTGCAAGAATAAGACTTGACCAAGACCGACTGCCAATAATAGGTAAATGATTCTATGTTCAGAAAAATTAGTTTTAGAGAAAGTGTACTTGTTACTAGAGTTTGTGAAATGTATTTTATTAAATGTAAACTAGTTTTTATTTTAGGTAACAAACTTTACAATGCTGTGTCTTCTTCAACTAACTGAAAATGCTGAAAACTTAATCATAGTTTAAAACCTATGGATTCATCTGTGTCACTGATTGAACACCTATTGCTGTGAAGACGAACAAGAAATTACATAATTTCCCTTAAATTTTAATTTAGAAATCTTGTAATTGCAGTTATTTTTGTAGTTTCCTTCTTTCTATTTTAACCCTAATGCCAGCAGCTCGAATCTTTAATTCTTTGTTGAATGATTCACACTCTCCATTACTCTTTACCTTCTAAGTTCTCCTGTAGAGAATGAAGTTCTTTCATTGCACTTATGTCTTCCTTTAAAAGTTCTTAATTTCATGTTGGACCCAGTAGGCCTTTGCTCTGTGGTTGGTTCATAGATACGCAGAGTTTTTCAAATGATTGGAATGTGTTATTCTACCACATTTTTTTCTGAATGGAAGCAAACGGGACTACTTGCTATTGTAATAATACAGCACAGTAATGCATGAAATCCTAATAAATACGTAGTATTCTAAGTATCTTGTCGATACAGGTTTCATTCCTATTATTCATTGGTTTCTGTTCAGATTACCTCTTCTGACTTGATAACTTTTGAAAACTTTGTCTTTCAAACAGAGCCTGTTAATATTAACGAAGAAAGTGGAGGAATTGACCAAAACACTCAAATTAGGAATCAGGGAATTATAGCTTTGAGTTACCGTGACTGGGAGGTAATGCTCTGCATGTTGCCTTGGGCAGTTCGTCTTCAAGAATTCCTTTGCTGTAAACCCAGTGCCCAGATGTTCTTTGTTCTCTGCCAGGAGATTGTGAAGACCTTTGAGATCTCAGAGCCTATGATTACTTCAAGTCAAAGCCGGCCGAGGCTAAGTGCTTGACACCAGCTGAAGGTAACATTTCCTATGGGAAGCTGCACGTATTTATTAAAGTTTTTTTTCACATTCTGGTGAAATTTGGATTTTGCTTCCCTCTAGTGCCCCATTTTTAGAATTGTGTGTAACTGCTGAAAAATGCAGAACAGGACCTAGAGGTTGCAAGTTCCCTTCTTCGGATTGATTACTTTGGTGTTGTTAAGACTTGCCGTTGAAAGAGACAGAGCAGGGATTGTTCTTGGTTTGGCTTTTTTTACGCCCAAACAAATGGATAAAGTAGATAAGTGGAATATTGAATCCTCCCATCAGTTTTGTTCATTGTCCCATTAGGTTCGCTTACTTTATAGGTACAAAGTGGAAAAGGAGGATTAAGACGGAATTACCTTGGAATGATGTTGGTAATGGGCATTTCTGAAATTTGAGTTATGCTTTTGAAGTAATTCTTCATCTTTATGGAGAACATTGCTGGGAGGAAGTCTTAGTAATGATCTGTACTGCACACAGCTGTGGATGGGAATCAGAAGACTGGATTCCCTTGGCTCTGCCCCTTTAAAATGTTGGGCAGGTCAATCTCACCCAGCTTTGTTTTCCTTCTCTATAAATCTATCTATGAAATGGGGGGGTTCTGAATTAGATAATTGCTAAGACTTTTTTTCTAGCTCAAATTTTCTATGATTTGGAGAATTAAAATTAGCTTTTTAGTACTTAATGTAAATTTTTTTTAAGGAAAAATAGCTTTATTTTTAAAAGAAATCAAATGTCTACTGAAACTATACACGAAACAGCATCTTTCACTTAAGCCTTAAGCTTGATTATGTATGCTCTTTATTATATTCCAATGAGATTTTGGAATTCAATTTCAAAGACAATAACATTTATTAGTAGATATTGAAGAAAGCTACTGACTTTGAGGAAAAAAGTTCAGTAACTGTTTACCTACCCTAAGATACTCATCCCCACAATATATTGGGGATTATTTGAGCATTTAAAAATTTAACAAAATATTTATCTTTTCATTGCATCCATCAATACATTAAATTCTCTGCTACAATCCAAGTAAAATGATGGTGACCAGTGTTTCCTGATACTGTCCATGATGGACAGAGTAAAATCACAGCATAAAGAGTAGCCAAGAATTTATACTGTAAGCGTTACCTGGGTCCAAACATCTTGCAACAATTAATGTAAACTCTTAGCATGTGCTTCAATTAATTGAGCTTCTTTTATTCCAAGATAATTGAAGGAAAGAGGAGAATTCATGTAAGATATATAATGTGTGTTTACTTGGGCCCTCCTCACTGAGGAGGGGCTGGCTGTTAGATTTCATGTATGCATCTTGAATGAACTTTTGTCATTTATAAACTGTTAACCAGCTATTTTCCCCCTTTTTTTAGGACTCAAGTGGATAGCAAAGTCCAAAAAGGAAAGCAGCATATTGTATTGTACATACTGTATGATTAAACATTTTTAAAGACAGATTGTTTTTAGTAAAGTATAACTTTTGATAGTTAATGGGTTGTCTTTGATTAAAGGAGGTTCACTGCCAGATTCACAAATAATTGTAGTTATTCTTTATTTTCTGTTCTTGGGAAGTCAAGTCAAGTCTAGTCAAGTCAACAAATATTACGTGGCACCATATGAAATTGTTGGGTGTTTTGAAGTAAAATACAGTCAAATATCAGCAATTTTATAGGATTCAGCCTGTGATTTACACACAAGAAACGACTCAGTCCTCTTTCAAGCCACGCCAGACCGCTTTGGATCCATCTTACCAGCAGTCCTCCCTTTGTACTTGAGGGCTGCTGACTGCCACAGAGAAAACCCGTACGACAGGGTGGAGAGATGCTGCTCCCGTGGGTGCAGGGCCTTCAAGTCTGTCCTTGATGTTCTCTGAGTCCTAGTTGCTTCCTTTTCCCATTCCCACACTTCTATATCGATCCTTTCTCACTGTTTTCCTCTGGTGTCAGAGGTAGAGGTGTCTCTTCTGTGGAGGCTCTGGATCTCTGCATCCTGGGATCTCTGCTGTCAGTCATCCCTTCGCTGTATCTAGCACTTTCCCTTCAACCGCGCTCACCTCTCATCTTTTTTTTTTTTTTTTTTTTCGGTACATGGGTCTCTCACTGTTGTGGCCTCTCCCGTTGCGGAGCACAGGCTCCGGACGCACAGGCTCAGCGGCCATGGCTCACGGGCCCAGCCGCTCCGCGGCATGTGGGATCCTCCCGGGCCGGGGCACGAACCCGCGTCCCCTGCATCAGCAGGCAGACTCTCAACCACTGCGCCACCAGGGAAGCCCTCACCTCTCATCTTAAAAAAAATTACTGTGACCCTTCTCAAGTTACTGTCCTGTCTCCTTTTAAATTAACAATCACTTGCTGCCTCCTCCTGTCAGTCCTCATACCATGCTGTGGAGCACCTCCTTTCCCACCATCCTACCAAGGCTCTTTATTGGTGATTTCCTTAACAAATTGTTAAATCCAATGGATAAATGCTGTGCATTTAACACTTGAAAATTTACTTTTTGAAAACTGTACATCCTTATGTCTGATGCTTTCCCTGGTTCCCCTTCCACCACCTTACTCTCATGATTTATATCTGTATCCTGGACATTCCCTAAAATTTATCTGACTAAACTTCTCTGCAAAGCTACAGATGAATGTAAGCAATGGCTTATTGGACAGCATGTGTGGGGGCTGTTTTAGACATACGTATAAAACAGCCCCCAAATTTGTTTTCCCTGTAATTGCCGTATGGGTACTTTTACTACCTTATTTTCTCAGAGAGAAACCTAGGATTTCTTTTCTCTTTTACTGCCACAGTCTCTACCTTAGGCGGTCACTAATGCCCGTCTGGTCCCTTGCTGCCACAGACTAGCCTCTGTGTCCCCCACTTCCGGTCTGTCCTTCAGATCGCTTCCATATCTTCAGAACCACTTGTCAGTTTCTCAGCCATCTCCCCACTGCCTTCAAGATTTGAAACCCTGAGCTCTTCAGTGATGTCCAAAGCTTCGCAGGATCAGGCCTTTTGCCTACATTTCCAGGCTCACTTCCTTCCCTCTGAACTCTAGCCCTTGCTTTCATTTTGGTTAAACAGCTCTACTGAGATATACTTTACATACTATGCTATTCACCCATTTAAAGTGTATAATTAATTCATTGTTTTTTAGTCTGTTCACGGGCTTGTGCAGCCATCACCACAATCTGGTTTTAGAACATCTTTGTCCCCCCAGCCTTGGACCAGTAGCAGTCACTCGCCCCTCTCCATCCAGCCTCCAGCCCCTCAGCCTAACTGACCCCTAACCTGCACTGCGTCTATAAATGTGTCTGTCTCTGTCTTTAAATTTGCCTATTCTGGACATTTCATATAAATGGAATCACATAGCATGTGGTTTTAACACTTGGATTTTTCGAGCATGTGTGTTTAGAGCTGATTTTTCATTCATCTGCTTTCTACTTGTTTCAAACTCTCGTCATTAAGAAACTTAAAAGTGGTTACCTTCTGCAAACCAAGGAGGCAAAGCTGTTCCTTTGCATTTTGTACCTTTCTGTAGTTGAGTTTTCTAACCATGTACTTTTTCATTATTTAAAAAATTATCAACAGAAGTTATTTGGACAGGGAGATTATGGGCCACTTTTACTTCTTTAAATGTCTGAATAGAAAGGAAAAAAAAAAACTGGTATGTTCTCTCTTAAAGACCAAACACATGTAACATCCCCAAAGCCTCTTCCTGCAGAGCGTTGTGTTCTAACAGCACCTCGTGCTGACCTCAGTTATTCGGTGCTCCTCACCGAATAACTGTCTGTTTGCAGTGGAGTTCCCCCACTGGAACTGAAATAAGTCTGTGCCCCATTTTTGCGCCGATGGTGGCCGGCAGGAGGTAGGCATTGACGTTGAGTTTCTCCTAACTGCTCAGCCTGCCCGAGGACGTATTTTCCAAAATGCATTCTCAGGCCCCCACGTCCCCCATAAATTGCTGCTACTCTACTCTCTAGGCCGTGTTCTCAGTATAGCTTTTCATACTACGGAATTGGACATAGCTTTGTTTTACCTCTTCTATTGTTCTCTTCCCCCAGTAGATTGTAAGCCCTCTAAGGGGCTACGTCCTAGAGTCTTGGATCTCTGGCAGGGCTAGGGCTTAGGCCTAGGTACATGATATCCCATTAACTTTTAGGTACATTGGAGAATACAAGACAATGTGTTGTCTGCATAATAACTGTAACAGGCTTTTACACCGTCTGTCTATATTTATAGGGAGGGAGCCAGGGCTCTTTAGTCAAGATAACTCACAAGCTGTGGAACTGCAGGTTTCTTTGTATAACAATATTTGTTCTTATGAGAAGTGTTCACATAAAAGAACAATGAAAAGCATAAGGAAGGATAGAGGTGTGTGATAAAGAGTTTTCAGAGGCTTGGAGTGGTAGATTAAAACAGCCCCGGGCTTCCCTGGTGGCGCAGTGGTTAAGAATCCGCCTGCCAGTTCAAGGGACACGGGTTTGAGCCCTGGTCCAGGAAGATCCCACATGCCATGGGGCAACTAAGTCCGTGCACCACAACTACTGAGCCTGCGCTCTAGAGCCAGTGTGCCACAACTACTGAAGCCCGCGCGCCTAGAGCCCATGCTCCGCAAAAAGAGAAGCCACCGCAACGAGAAGCCTGCGCACCACAACAAAGAGTAAACCCTCTCGCCACAACTAGAGAAAGCCCGCGTGCAGCAACAAAGATCCAATGCAGCCAAAAATAAATAAATTAAATTAATTAATTTAAAAAAAAAAAAAAAAAACACAGCCCCAAGTTTTTTGGTTTTTTAAAAAAAATTTTTATTTATTTAATTTTGGCTGCGCTGGGGTCTTTGTTGCTGCACGCGGGCTTTCTCTAGTTGCAGAGAGCGGGGGCTACTCTTTATTGCGGTGCATGGGCTTCTCATTTTGGCTTCTCTTGTTGCGGAGCATGGGCTCTAGGCGCACGGGCTTCAGTAGTCGTGGCACATGGGCTCAGTAGTTGTGGCGCATGGGCTTAGTTGCTCTGCGGCATGTAGGATCTTCCCAGACCAGAGATCGAAGCCGTGTCCCCTGCATTGGAAGGCGGATTCTCAACCACGGCACCACCAGGGAAGCCCAGCCCCAAGTTTTTTTTGAGAGAAAGAGTCTGTTTCTCTCCCCTTGAATGTGGGCTGATCTTGGGTGGCTTGTTTGATCAGTGGAATACAGCAGAAGTGAGCATCTGATAGGCCTCCCAGATCCCTGAGTCGCCATGTAATACGTCCAACTACCACGTGGCCCTGAAACTACCTAGAGAGGGGAGACAAGGCGAAGGACCAGCTAGGCTCAAGCCTCCTAGCCATCCCTGCCAAGCCATCACCTGAACGTTCCCAAGCATTTCCAGTGGTGCTGCATGGGGCAGAAAAATTGTTCAGCTGAGCTCTGCCTGAATCCCTACGGAATTGTAAGGTAAAATGAAATGGTGGTGGTTTTAATTCACAAGGTTTTAGGTTAGTTATAGAGATAGCTGAAACACTTGGCAATGCTGTGCTTGTGGTTTAACTTTTTTTTTTTTTTCAGTGTGAAGCACTTAGAAACAACGTTAGGAGATATAGGATTTTACTGCACCAACATCTATGAAGGTATGCTAGCCTAAAAAAGAAATACAATCTAGAAAATAATGTAAACTTTCTGTTTTTCTAGTTGATTTCTCAAAAATGGTATACTCAAGAGCTCTCTTCGGAGTGGTTTTGCAATTTTATCTTCTTTTTTTGACTTTTCCATCAGAATAGTCACTTCCATAAGTGCTTCCTGGTAAGGCTGGACAGTTGGATAGGCTGTGACCCATTCAAATTCTTTTACTTCCTCTTTCTCCACTTGAGATTTCAGGAAAGTGGGAGCTTGCGTAGAGAGTTTCTGAGCACCTCGTCGACCATTGCTTTGCTCTGTGAGTTCTCTCCCTCAAGTCATTCGATCTCGATGTCCCTTTGTTTCTTTGCCCAGGCCACCCTGTGCTTTTTGGTCTTAGTTTTGTGTGTTTTCTGGATATTTTCGGTGTTTTCATTCTTCTCCAGTGTTAATACTTTGGGGGAAGGGATTTCATTTGAGATTCCTTGGGGGTGTAGTCAACACTTGTGGTCTCTGAGGCCTCTGGCTTGTTCGGCTCGGTATACATGTTTCCGTATCTGGTTGTCCTTTATTATATATATAGTCCATGGCACAGATCTCAAGTGGCTGTTAGCCCTGCAGGGCACTCTTATACCACGTCCCAGCTAGGGTCTCGTAATTGTTTCATGTCTTCCTCTTCAAGCCTCTTCCCCTCTCCTCCCCCTGCATTCCCTCCTAGTTGAAGACTGTGCCTTACACATCCTTGTAAAAACAGAAGCAGCCCCTCAGGAACACCGTCCTCTTCCCACTGCAGGAACAACCCCGTGCATCTATCCTGGACTCTGTCCTCCTGACTTTACGGTGGAAACAATGCCCCTTGGTCCATCAAAAGCCAGTTCTTCCACCTGTGCTCGTGGAACTTCAAGAACTTCAATTTACCATGATCAGATTCTCTTTCCTGCTTCAAAATTTCCCGCCTGCTGGATCGCTCCATCAGCATAAAAATACACTTCAGTACATATCATCTTCAAACAAAAAAGGAAAACTCTTCCTTTACTGCACATCCCCTTTTTTACTCCCCTTCATGGCGTAACTTGAAGCAGTTGCCTCTCCACTTTCTCGCCTCACGTTTTCCCTCAATCCTCTTCAGTTCGGCTTTCACCCCCATCACTTGTCTGAGACTGCTCTCATCTAGGTCACGAGTCATCTCGTTTCTGTCCCTGTCATACTTGACTTCCCAGCAGCATTCTACAGTGGTGACCACTCTCTCCTCCTTGAAATACCTTTCTTTCTTCTGGCTTTCAGGCTATAGCCAAGGGCATGTGACTAAGGCTATCTTGGACCCCCTACACTCTTCCAGCCATTAGCTGAATGTCCGCGAGTAACTGAATAGCCCCTCATTCTCTTCCTGCCTCATGGCCACCCCCTCCACCGGCTTTGCTGGTTGCCTTTTAAATGTAATGTAGGAAGATGCAGCAGAGAAACTGTCACTTAAGATAGAGCACAGTCACACTCAGGCTTTCTTGGACGAGGACAGTCCTGATCATTCAGGAAGTGAAGTGCTGTGTGTCAGGCACCGGTTTGGAGTGGGAGTCAGGGATGAGCGAGCCAGCCGGGCACACAGGCTGCCCTGTGCTCCCCTCAGCTTCGCCTGCCTGCTTGGCATCCCTGCTCGACTCGTCCTCCAGAGCGCTTCCTTCCGTTCCCCCTTCTCAGTCCTGTCACTTCTCCGTTCAAAACGCACCCCCCCCGCCCCATGGTAGCAGCCTGTAACTCGCTTCCCTGAATCCACACTTTTCTCCCCCTGTCCCCAGCCCCATCAGACCGATCACACATACAGCAGCCAGAGTGATCTCTGTATTCCATAAATCTGAGCACATCGCTTTCCTGCACAGAAACCTGGGATAGCGTCTTATTGCTTTCGGGAGAAAATCCCCAGTTCCAGTATGGCAACCATAAGCTGGTTCCTGACTGCATCTCCAAACAAACTTCTCAAGCCGACTGCTCCTTCTGCTGCAGCCACGCTGACTTTTCCTGTCTGAGTATTTTCACATGTTCTTCCTTTATATACTCCCAAACACATAATATAGCAGCTCTGACTAGGGTTTTATTTTCTTTTTTTCTCTTTTTTTTTGCGGTACGCGGGCCTCTCACTGTTGTGGCCTCTCCCGTTGCGGAGCACAGGATCCGGATGCGCAGGCTCAGCGGCCATGGCTCATGGGCCCAGCCGCTCCGCAGCATTTGGGATCCTCCCGGACCGGGGCACGAACCCACGTCCCCCGCATCGGCAGGTGGACTCTCAACCACTGCGCCACCAGGGAAGCCCCTGACTATGGTTTTTAGGTTTTAGCCTGTGTCACTTCTTCAGACCTTCTACGTACTCATTCAAATAAAATCCCATCTTTTCATGACACTTCTCACAATCTGTGGTAACTATTTAATGTCCACATCCCTCACTAGACTAAGCCCTAGGAGGTTGTGGGTGTTTATTTTGTTCAGTGCTGTCCAGTCAGCACCACTGTTGCTCAATGAACCAAACAGTACAAGCAAAGCATGCTCCCTTGAAATACCTGGGCCCTTTTCAACTTGGTGATAAATTTTTATGATTCTATTACTGGCACCAGAGTTCATGGTAAATGTATTTCCTCACCTTAATCTTCTTTTCTCATGGGGACTGGGAACCTACTGCAAACCGAGGGTCTTGAGTATTTTTGGCCCAGGCCAATCTAGAAGAGCAAAAAGAGAAATTATACAAAGATTTGGAGAAAGGTTTTGGGAAACATGCTCTGGTATGAATGGTAATGGGAGTTGATTTGAGACTCACTTTTCATTATGTAGCAAAAGGCATTTCTGTGCTTCAATAGGCAGGCCTCCACAATATGTTTAACTTCTTCTATCTTTCCTTGAACCAAGGAATGAGTGCTCTCTGATAAAAGCATAAACAGAGAGCCAAATTGTGTTTGAGGTTGAGGCTGTCCTCAGTACATTCATTTTAACACTGGAGAGGGGAGGCTGAGTTGCTATTTCAAATTCCACACACCACGGTAGAAAAAAGAACTTACCTTTGATGAGAAATTTGAGATTCCAGAGTTGGTAAGTCCATTTTAAGTTCAGTTATGCATAAGGTGATTGACGATAAATGTAATTGATAAGCTATCATTAATTTCCAATAATAGCTATCTAACATGTTTCATGATTCTTGTGAAAGGTTTACATTTTAGATAGATAATAAAACAATTTGACAGCAAGAAAGAGTTGTGGGGTTTTTTTCTTAATTTAATGCAGAAGAGTAAAGCAGAGACATTTATCACTTAAGACGGAGCACAATCACATGTAGGCATCCTCAAGACCTCATCTCTTAACCTGCTCAGTTAGCAGATAGGTTCTCTGTTTAGCCGTCTGGGTCATAAATATTGTTGCTCTGACTTAGCAGCAAAAGGGAGGGATTTTATAACATGGAACTAGAAAAAAACAAAACTATATTTGCTGTTTAGGTAAAGTTAATTTCTCAAAGACTCATATTTCTACTTTCATATTTTTCTTTCCTAAGCAATTCTTATATTATTTCCACAGCAACATTTATAGAGTTTACCATACTCTAGGCATTGCACTAAGAACTCAAATGGATTCTTTTACTTAATCTTCCAAACAGCCGTATGAGGTAAGTACTTGTTATCCCCCATTTCATAGCAAAGTGGACTGAGGTCAGGAGAGGATCAGTGACTTGCTAAAGGTCCCATGGGTTGGTTTCAGAGGCAGGATGTGTGCCTGTGTGACTCCAGAGTACATAATTTTCTTTCCTGTGCTACACCCATTCCTAGATAGGTGAATCTTCTCCTGCCTTTACTCAAAATGTAAGGACAGTAATACCTACTGCTCTTCTGCACTCAGATCCAGCCGTTCTGAGTCTGTCACCAACGGCGGGTGTGCGGGTGGGATCTGCACGGCCGGTTGATCCTTCCGCAGCCCCCCACTGCCCCTTCTCCTTGGAGCACCTTTGGCCACTTCCGCGGCTCTTAGGGCCCCATGCTGTTTATCTCTGGTGTCTTCTGTTTCAGCCATCGCCCTATCAATGGCCAGTTTCACAAAGCACATCTCTGCCCTTCACTCTCTTCCTCTCAGCACGTGCTCTCCTAAGCTGCTCTCCCAACTCTCATCTCTCATTCTCTATTCTGCCAAGTCCTGTTTTCCAGCCATTAAAGTTTATGGCCCTCTTTCAGTCTTTCAGCTACCTACTGTTGATCCTTCAGGATGCCTTGGTTTGATTTCTAGGGCAACCAGAAGTAGTCACAAGCTTTTCTGTATGTGTCATCACTATCCTAGATTGAGACTACTGGGAGGTCGTAGGTGAAGACATCTTCTGGCTGGCAGGGAATGAGCTTCAGCGTGAGCTGGGCTAAACGGCTGCAGACAGAGAGCAGAAGGGCCTGTGCGGCACACGCACAGGTGTCCCGGCTAAAGTGCAGTTAGAGAGAGCATCTTCCAAGGCAGCGGGAGCATCCTTTTTTTTCTTTTTGGGATATATATTGTGTATCTTCCATGGAAATGGAACCCTGGAATCGGTGGAGAACCCTGGAGCGGGTCCTGCACACACACACACGGTAGTGGCAGGAGGTCGGACAAGTGTGCAGGTGGCCCAGTCGTGGGGTCTCATCATTACTTAGCTGGCGTGTCACTCACCTAAATACTGCTCCTGCTATGAAGTTGTGAGCTTTGATACTGTTTAGTATACTTCTAGTCCTATACTATATAATTATGTTCATAACTGGTCATTAAGCAAAAAATACACCAATGTTGAAATCACATTAATGAAAAGGACTGCGTATTCACATCAGGAAACCCTGTTCACACATGTGAGCGGCATCCATTCGAACAAAGTCCTCACATAGCCCACTATGATGTTTCTAGTTCTTTAAAAAAATGTGAAAAGGAGAAAATACAGTGATTAATTACAACCTGGCTTATTTAGTAGGAATAAAATCTACCCCTTCCAAAATGTGCTGCTTGTGGAGACGAGCTTGAAACCGTAGCCCCAAACTCAAATTCAGAAATAAATGAGTTATAGAAGTAAATATGGGTATTTTATGCTTAAAAAAAATCAAAGAATTTCAAATATCAAGTCATGACAGTGGTTTCTATTTTCATACCAAAGCACTGAATTTTCTTTTTTTTAATACATCTTTATTGGCGTATAATTGCTTCACAGTGCTGTGCTAGTTTCTGTTGTACAACTATGAATCAGCCATATGCACACATATATCCCTATATCCCCTCCCTCTTGAGCCCCCCTCTCACCCTCCCCATCCCACCCCTTCAGTCTACATTTTAATATCAGGTGCTTCCCAAACCAAACAAGATACCATTTTAAAACTGATCAAAAGTCATGCTGCTCAGACGTGAAACTTACGTGATATTAATTCCGCCAAAGTGTTTATAACACCTGGGACCTGACAGCACCACACTACCACACATTCCTAATAGTCACTGACTGTGAGCCAGGCACTGTGTGAAGGACTAAAAGTCAATGTCTTATTTATCATCCCATGAAAACAGAATAGAAAACCTCTTTTTTTTTTTTGATAAAGAAAACTATGCAATTCTTAATGTGAGCCTCTCTTTAAGTAAGGAATCAGCTTAATTAAAACACACAAAGACAATCACGTGGACCTGAAAGTACTTTTGAGTACTGTGCTGTAAAGTTTCTCTTTCCTGATAAAAGAAACTGGGGGGATAAAGAATATAAGCCAGGGAGATAAACAAAAACCTCTGATAGCCAATTAGGTTGAAACAAACGCTGAGCAAGACTACACTTAGCCCAAACATAAGCAAAGATGGCTTGAGTTGTGTTTCTCCACGACAAATATAAAAAGGACACTTTGCTAACAAGTATCTTCTTATATACCTAAATTTTAACCCTTTGTCAAAAACCACGAAATATGTTTAAATAGTTATGAGAAGTCCTAGCTGGAGGAGGAGACGATGATGCTTTCTGAACTGAAATGATCGTGAAACCACTTCTCACGTCACTGAGCTTGAAATAATCTTCACAGTATAATCACAGATTAACTGCTGGCACTGGAAGCAGCACCTTGCCTGCTGTCTCCATTTTGCAGGAGTTTGAAAACAAACTAAATAAAAGTGCCTCTGACAGTATCTGAACATAAAATATGGACATTCCAACCACACCCTTGAGGTAATGTTATTATTCTCCCCATTTTCCAGGAGAGGAAATGGTGGCTAAGAGAGGTAAGAAATGTGTTCAAGGCCACACAGCAGCCAAGTGGGAGACTGAAACTTGAAAGTAGATGTCTAAACTCAAAGTCTGTAGTCCTAAGCACCTGCCATACCACCTAACCTTGGATTACCGGAGAAGTAGAAACACAGTCCTTACCTTTGTAGACTTTACAGTCCAATTAGGGAGGCAAGAAATGTATGCAAGAGCACACGCATGATGTAGTGGTATAAATGGGATGCTTAAGTGTGGAGGGAAAACAAAGGGCAGGAGTCATTAGCATGAGATGGGGTGCAGCAAGGAGGGCTTCTTGGGGAGCACATTTTGAGCAGTGGCAAAAATGGAAGACACTCCTGAGACCAGCCAAGCAAGGGGTGAGTCAATCAGAGTGGTTAACTAGAGGAGGTTGCACAGGCAGAGTACAAGGTGGATGCTGCGGGCCAGAATATAGAGCACAGTCTGTGGTGAGGAACGCAGTAGCCAGAATATGACGTGGAGGAACTTTGATGATTTCCCAAAACAAATAGAGAACTATGAAATTTTGTTAACAGGAAAGTGCTTAAGAAGAAGTGGCACTAGAGAAAAGATCCTGAAACTGTAGGGACTAGACGCAGAGAAAAGTAGAGAATTGAGTTGGTCCAGTGAGGAAGCAGTGTTCAACAAAAATAGAATGTCAGTCAGAGATGTAATTTAAAGCCATCTAGGAGCCACATTTTAAAGAGTAAAACAGATGAGGTTAATTTTTGTGATATGTATTTATCAGGATGTCAGGATAAAATATATCCAGGATATATGTACAAAATATTACATTTCTACACTTGATCAATTTTAAAAGCTTTACACTGCTGTTTTTTAAAGTAACAGTTTTTTTTTAGAGCAGCTGTAGTTTTACAGAAATATTGATCAAAGAGTACTCTTCTCCACGTTCCCCCTGTTATTTATATCTTGTATTAGTGTGGTATATATATGAATCAATACTGATACACTATCATTAACCAAAGTCCATAGTTTACATTAAGGTTCACTTTTTTGTGTTGAACATTCCATGGATTTTGACAAATGTGTAATGACAAGTGTCCATAATTAGTACATCATACAGAATTGTATCACTGCCCTAAAGCCCTGGCAACCACTGATCTTTTTACTGTCTCCATAGTTTTGCCATTTCCAGAATGTCATATAGTTGGAATCATACAATAGGGCTTTTTTTAATACTGTAAAGGCTTTTTCAGATTGGTTTATTTCACTTAGCAGTATGCCTTTAATGTTCCTCTATGCCTTTTCATGGCTTAATAGCTCATTTCTTCTTATTGTTGAATAATATTCTATTGTATGGGTGCACAGCCATTAGTTTATCCATTCACATACTGAAGGACATCTTGGTTTCTTCCAAGTTTTGCCAAATATGAATAAAGCTACTATAAACATTCGTGTGTAGGTTTTTGTGTGGACATAAGTTTTCAGCTCCTTTGGGTATATACCAAGGAGCATGATTACTGGATCGTATGGTAAAGAGTATGTTTAGTTTGGTAAGAAACTGTCAAACTGTCTTCCAAAGTGGCTGTACATTTTGCATCCCCACCAGCAGTGAATGAGAGTTCCTGTAGCTCCACATCCTCACTCCTATTTGGTGTTGTCAGCGTTCTGAATTTTAGCCATTCTAATAGGTGCATAATCGTATTTTATTATTGTTTTAATTTGCAATTTGCTAATGTGACATGATGCTGAGCATATTTTCATATACTTATTTGCCATTTGTTTATCTTCTTTGGGAGGTATCTGTCCAGATCTTCTGCCCATTTTTAATTGGGTTGCTTGTTTTCTTATTGCTGAGAATTTTAAGAGTTCTCTGTATGTTTTAGATACCATTCCTTTATCAGATGTTTTGCTAAGATTTTCTACCAGTCTGTGGCTCATCTTTTCATTCTTTTAACAGTGTCCTTTGCAGAGCAAACATTTTTAATTTTAATGAAGCATGACTTCATTTCCTCTTTCATGGATCATGCTTTTAGTGCTCCATCTAAAAAGTCATTGCTAAACCCAAGGTCACTTAGATTTTCTAAGTTACTTCCAGGAGTTTTTAGTTTTGTGTTTTACATTTAGGCTTATGCTCCATTTTGAATTATTCACTGTAGGTGGGTGCCCAGTTGTTCCAGCACCATTTGTTAAGACTATCCTTACATTGAATTCCCTTTGCTTCCTTGTCAAAGATCAGTTGACTATATATAACTGTGTCTACTTCTGGGCTTTCTACTCTGTTCCAATGATCTATTTGTCCATTCTTTCACCAATACCACACTGTCTTGATTACTGTAGCTTTGTAGTAATTCTTAAAGGCTGGTAGTGTCAGTCCTCCAACTTTGTTCTCCTTTAACACTGTTTTGGTTATTGAGTCTTTTGCCTCTCCATATAAATTTTGGAATCAGTTTTTCAATATTCACAAAATAACTTGCTAGGATTTTGACTGGGATTAGAATGAATCTAAAGATCGAGTTGGGAAGAAATGACATCTTAACAGTATTCATCTTCCTACCAGTGAAGATGGATCACCTCTCCACTTATTTAGATCTTTGATTTCTTTCATCTCAGGTTTGTAGTTTTCCTTGTACATATTTTGTTAGATTCATACACAAGTATTTCTTGTTTTTTTTTTTCTGGTGCTAATGTAAATGGTATTGTTTTTACTCTCAAATTCCACTCATTAATTTCTTGTATATAGGAAAGCAATTTACTTTTATATATTAACCTTGTATCCTGCAACCTTGCTATTATTGGTTCTTAGTTCCAGATTTTTGTTGTTGTTGTTGATTCTCTGGGATTTTCCATTTGGCTAATCATGTCATTTGTGAAGAAAGCTTTATTTCTTCCTTCCCAATAGGTGTGCCTTTTATTCCTTGTTTATTGCATTAGCTAGGACATCTGGTATGATGTTTAATAGGAGTGGTGAGAGGTGGCATCCTTGCTTTGTTCCTGATCTTATTGAGAAATCATATAATTTTTCACCATTAAGAATGATGTTTGTAAATATTCTTTACCAAGTTGAGGAAGTTCCCCTATATTCCTAGTTTGCTGAATTTTTTTTAATTGTCATAAATGGGTATTGGATTTTGTCAAAGACTTTTTCTGTATCTATTGATATTATCATATGATTTTTCTTTTTTTAGCCTAGTAATGTGATGGATTACATTAACTGCTTTTGTCATGTTGAACCAGCCTTGCATACCTGGAATAAGTCCTACTTAGTGGTGGTGTATAATTCTTTTTACATTGTTGGACTCCATTTACTAGTATTTTGTTGAGGATTTTCACATTTATGTTCATTAGAGATATTGATCTATAGTTTTCCTTTCTTGTAATGTCTTTGTTTGGTTTTGGTATCAAGGTAATGCTGGCCTCATAAAATGATTTAGAAAAATCCCTTTGATTCTATTTTCTGGGAGAAACTGTAGAGTTGGTGTAATTTCTTCCTTAAATGCTTGGTAGAATTCACCAGTGAACACATCTGGGCCTGATGCTTTCTGTTTTCAAAGGTCATTAACTATTGATTCTATTTCTTTAGATACAGGCCTATTGAGATTATCTATTTCTTCTTGTGTGTTTTGGTTGATTGTCTTTCAAAGAATTGATCCATTTCCTCTAGATTATCATAGGTATGAGCATAGAATTGTTCAGAATATTCCTTTATTATTCTTTTAATGTACATGGGAGCAGTAGTGGTGTCCTTTTCTCATTTCTGATACTGGTAATTTGTATCCTTTTTTTCTTAATTAGCTTCACTAGAGGTTCATCACTGTTTTTTATCTTTTCAAAGAACCAGCTTTTGGTTTTATTGATTTTCTAGATTGATTTCCTGTATTCAATTTCATTTATTTTTGCTTTAATTTTTGTAATTTTTTTTTTGCTTTAATTTTTGTAATTTTTTTCTGCTTATTTTGGGTTTAATTTGCTCTTCTTTTTCTCATTTCCTGAGGTAGAAGCTTAGATTACTGATTTGAGGTCATTATTCTAATATATGCATTCAATGCTGTAAGTTTCTCTCTAAGCACAGCTCATGCTACATCCCACAAATTTTGTTAAGTTGTATTTTCATTTTCATTTAGTTCAAAATATTTCTAAATTTCTCTTGCAACTTCCTTGACCCAAGTGTTATCTAGAAGGGTGTTGTTTAATCTCTGGTATTTTGGACTTCTCCAGCTACCATTCTGTTATTGATTTCTAGTTTAATTCCTTTGTGGTCAGACAGCATAGTTTGTATGCTTTCTATTCTTTTAAATTTGTTAAGGCTTTTCTTTTCTTTCTTTCTTTTTTAATGGTCCAGAATGTGGTCTATTTTGGTGAATGTTCCACGTAAGCTTGAGAAGAACAGGTATTCTGCTGCAGATGAATGAAGTATTCTATAGATGTCAGTTACATCCAGTTGACTGACGGTCTTCAGTTCAATTATGATCCTGCCTGTTGGACCTGTCAATTACTGATAGAGGGGTGCTCAAGTCTCTATAATAGTGGATTCTTCTATTTCTCCCGCAGTTCTATCAGTTTTTGCCTCACACATTTTGCAACAGTGTTAGGTGCATACACATTAAGGACTGTTATGTCTTTTTGGGTACTTGACCCCTTTATTATTATGTAATGCTCCCTCTACATCCCTAATTTTCCTTGCTCTAAAGTTTACTTTATCTGAAATTAAAGTACCTACTCGCGCTTTCTTTGGATTAGTGTTAGCACAATATATCTTTCTCCCTCCCTTTAATCTGTGTTTTTATATTTAAAGTGGGTTTTTCTGTAGATAACATACAGTTGGATCTCATTTTTTAATCCAGTCTGATAGTCTTTTTAAAAAATTAATTTTTGGCTGTGTTGGATCTTCGTTGCTGCGCGCGGGCTTTCTCTAGTTGCGGTGAGTGGGGGCTACTCTTTCATTGCGGTGCACGGGCTTCCCCCACTGTGGTGGCTTCTCTTGTTGCAGAGCATGGGCTCTAGGCGCACAGGCCTCAGTAGTTGTGGCTCGTGGGCTCTAGAGCGCAGGCTCAGTAGTTGTGGCGCACGGGCTTAGTTGCTCCGCGGCATGTGGGATCTTCCCGGAGCAGGGCTCAAACCCATGTCCCCTGCATTGGCAGGCGGATTCTTAACCACTGAGCCATCAGGGAAGCCCAGTCTCTGTCTTTTAATTGGTATATTTAGACCATTGATGTTTAAAGTGATCCCTGATATAATTGGATTAATATCTACCATATTTGTTACTGTCTTCAATTTGTTGCTCTTGCTCTGTTTTTTTGTCTTCCACTCTTATTCTGCCTTCTGTGGTTTTAATTAAGCATTTTATGATTCTATTTTTTTTCTCCTCTGTTAGCATAGCAATTATACTTTTTTTGCTTCTTTAAATGGTTGCCCTTGAGTTTGCAGTATACATTTACAACTAATCCAAATTCTTTTTCAAATAACTACTTTACAGGCAGTGTGGGTACTTTATAAGAGCATTCCCAGTTTCCTACCTCCCACCCCTTATAACGTTGCTTCACTCATTTCACTTATCTATAAACTTGCACCCTGTACAAGTTGCTGTTATTAAACCATCTGTTATCTGTCAATTAAGATTTTGAAAAATTTGATTTTACCTCCATTTATTCCTTCTCTAATGCTCTTTTTATAAAGTAGGTCTGAGTTTCTGACGTATATTACTTTATCTTTCTGGAGAATTTCTTAACATTTCTTGCAAATCAGGTCTAGTGAGGACAAATTCCCTCCATTTTTGTTTTGTCTGAGAAAGCCTTCTCTTTCACTTTTGAAGGATAATTTTGCTGGATACAGAATTCTAGGCTGGTCTGTTTTTTCTTTCAATACTTGAAATATTTCACTTTCCTTTCTTCTTGTACGGTTTCTAACCAGAAGACTGACGTAACTCTGATCCTTGCTCCTCTATAGCTAAGGGTTTTCCCCCCTCTGGCTTTTTTTTCAAGATTTTTGTTTGTCTTCGATTTTCTGCAGTTTGAATATGATGTGCCTACATGCAGATTTTTTGGCATTTATCCTGCTTGCTGTCTATACTGCCTCAATTTAAGAATTCAAGTAAATTTAAATAAAAGTTGTTTCCCTGTCATACTATTCACATTTTACGTGCTCAGTAGGCACATGTGGCTAGTGGCTACCAAACTGGAGAGCAAAGGTCTAGACAGTGGAGGGAAAGGGTCTAATCTGAGGTCTCTTGGCAGTGAGTGCCCCACAGAGGAAAGCATCTCCTAGGACTCTACCACCACCACCAGTCCCTGAGACCCCTGGTGCTCCTATCTACCTCCCTGCCTCTGCTCATAACACAGCTCTTTCCTAGTGTGTCCCTCTTCTCTGTATTTAACTGCCCTCCCCACCACCCCCCAGCTTACTATCTACTCACAACACTTTCTTCAGAAGGAAAGAGAAACACATTTCACTTTAATTCAAGAATCACGGGCCTATCACCATGTAGAGTCCTTCACATCATCAGTGCCTAGGACTGAACCTCACTCTTAAGCTTTGCAAACTCAACTTCACATTCAGTTGTATAAACTATGTTAATGGAACCAAACATGCTAGTGTTGCCAGCATTTTGTCAAGAATGAAAATTAAAAACAAAGACAACTATCTATTACTGGCAATTTCATAAATAAAAGGATGTTCTAATAGTGCCCTCTTCCAGCTCCCCCCGGCCCCCAAAGATGGAAACTAAATGAAACTTTGCACTACTTTTCTCATTTGGGCCTGGAAGATGAAAACTTTGTGCCTAACCTTCAGCAAAAGAAACACATTAGGAACTACAGCCCTACCCATGTCCAAACCTAGTATTTGTTGATCTCTTTTATTCTTCTTCAGTTAATTTTATTTTTATCACCTTTTCCCCCGCCTATTTGTCTCTTACTAGTTGTGTGATCTTAGGCAAATTATTTGGCTTCTCTGGCCTTTGTTTCCTATGTTGTCCAGGAAAGCACCAGAAATAGTCAAATCTGTTATAACGAACAAAACAGATGAGGTCTGTCTTAAGAACATGGGTACTGAGATCTAGTAAGGGGCCTTTAAATCTAAGGATTGGAGGAACTGGATAAATCTAAGGTCCTCTGGCATGCTACATAGCTATCCTTAGGTTCTTTCCCATTGTGTGAGGCACAGCTGATGCTTAGCGATATAACAGGTCACTCTGCCACCAAGAAACCTCTTAAATAGGCACATATCCAGCATAGTGGACCTTGGGGTCAAGAATGTTGAAACTGACTTCAAAAGTTTACCTGCTTCTCCAAGTTACATGATTTCACTAACATAAAAAGATAATCAATTTTATTGTTGACGGGAAAAAAATATAAGGACAGACAGGCTTAAATTATCTGTGCATACAGAATTAAAGAATAAGGAATATTCCCTTGTTGGAGGTACTCACTGATTTTTATACTTTGCTCCAGGACTGTTAGTCTTTAAGAAATCCCCTTTAAAATAGTGGTTGCAAATTGGAGGCTTATGTGCTGAATTCAGCCTATATAAATGTTGTTTGGCCTGTACAATTAAAAAAATTCTTTTAAAGTAACATTTCAAAACTGTACTAAAAAAAATCTGATTTCTAGCTTTTTAAAAGTTAGGAAAGTCGCGGGGGGTGGGGTGACGGTGGGATGAATTGGGAGATTGGGATGGACATGTATACACAAATATGTATAAAACGGATAACTAATAAGAACCTGCTGTATAAAAAAATAAATTTCAAAAAAAACAGTCGTAAGATATGGTGGCACTAGGCACAAGGCAGCAACTAGCTCTGACACTTGTTTCCTTTAAAAGAGTGAAGTGTTCAATCACTTACCCTGCCATCCACAGAATGCATGTGTACTCGAACCTACGGGACATTTAAGTGAGTGCTTGCTGGTTTGGAAGAAGCTAGAATTGGCTAGAACGGCCTGAAATGGTAACTTTTGAACTGAGACCTGCAGGATCTAAAAAGAGGGTGATCACAAGCTCTGTGCCTCAGTCTCCTTATCTGTAAATTAGGGCTATCAACGCGCAGTTGTGGGAAGGACTGGCGATGGAATAACGAAACGGGTTGGCTCGAACTCGGCGCCAGAGCGCACGACTACGATCCACTAATCCTGGGAGGCCCCCGGACCCAATACCGACCGGGCCCCCCGGCGCTGCGACGCACCGCGCCGGGCCTCGCTCTCCACTCCTCCCCGCCGCGGACCTCAGCGCTCCGCAGAGGTCGGCCCCGGGGCGCCGAGAGGCGTGGTCGGCCTGCGTGGACCTGGCGGCAGCCATGGCCTCGGTGGTGGAGTACAAGGGACTCAAGGTCGGCTACTACTGCGGCTACTGCGACTCCGAGGAGGGCAAGGCGTCCTGCGGTGAGTGGTCCGGTCGATGGAGCTGGTGCGGACGCCTTACGTCCAAATCCCCGCACCGCCCGCCGCGTCCGGGCCCTCGCAAGGGAACACCCAGGCCCTGTTCCCCAACTCCCGCTTTCCTTTCCCACTCGTTTCTTCCCAGACCGTTGTCTTTCACGTTTTGTCTCTTGGCCTCATCCTCACCGAAGATGGCGGTCCTTCTCGGAGAAGGAGCGGAAATAGCGGAAGGCTGCTGCCCTAGGTTAAGATGGCGCGGGCGGCGTCAGCGCCGAGGGGCTCGGGCGAGGGCCGGGCTGTGGGCGCCCGGGCGGCGCGGTGCATTGTGGGGTGGCGGGGGCTTTGGGCTGGGCCGCGTACCGTTTGGAGGGTCGGGGCCATGGCTTCGTGGGCCGCGCTTTCGCCCAGCATCGTGGAATATTTCGAGGGCGAGGATTTCTACCGCTGCGGCTATTGCAAGAACGAGTCGGGCAGTCGCTCCAATGGTAAGCGGGCCGGGCTGGCGGGCGGGGAAGGGCGCCGCGGCCTCGGGGCTCGGCGGTGGGCCGGTGTCCTCGGGGGTCGCGGCGCCCCGGGCCGACTGGCTGGAGGGACGCGCCCAGCCCCTGCCCGGCTGCTGTCTCGTGGAGCGAGTGCGGAACGCGGCTCCCCCTGAGTGCAGTGGCTTTAGGAATTAAAAACGGACCTCACCTTTGATTGAGTAGGGAAGCTTCTAGATGCTCATTCTTCGCACAGGTGCTCGGACGTGCGAAATAATTATTGTCTCGCAGTAGCCAAGTGTGGAAATAGGTGTCCATCATCACTAGGAGACGGTTAAGTACCTGGTGGCACGCCTGCGGTCGGTTACGGGGGCTGACCTGTAAGTTCTGATGCTGCTGTGAGGGTGTCTCCGAGGGTCAGGGCAAAACGCGGGGTGCAGGACAGCGAGTGTCGGGTGGTGCTATTGGTGTAGAAAACGGTGTGTGTGGAAAACACACGTGCGCGGACATCCGTGGATTAAATGTCTCTGGAAGAATATAGAAGAAATTAGTAACCGTAGTCGCTGCTGGCGAGGGGCCCTGTTGGTACCGAGGTGCTTGAAAATTTTACCAGGTGTTTGGGTGCCGTGTCATTTCTCCACCCACCTCGATGACGACGACAAAGCCAGCCTACAGTACCCTTCCCCCCCATGATTCAGTTTTCTTTCGGAAGATTTCTTGTTTGTAAACAGAACATCATGTTTATTTCCTGCCGTGTCTTGTTTTGGCAAAAGTAGAAACTTATTTTAAAGAATAATCTAGCATTGTGGAAAATGGGATGTCTATGAAGATGTAAATCGGGGTGGTTTCCGTATTAAAAAAAATGTATGTCCTACCGTAGGGGAATTGTTTGGGCGATTATGGTGTGACCGTTTACTCGTTAATTAAAAGTGTTTATTAGGTGCATCTTGTGGGTGAGCAGGGGTAGAGTGTAGTATAACGCAGTCATTAGTGACGGGGATGAAGATGAGTTAACGTGAAAAAACAGAGTCTTGGGTTAAACGGAGAACATAAGCAGGATGCAAATAACATATGTGACACGGTTACAGCTCTGGGAGGAGAAAAACCCAAATGGTGACAGTGGTTGCCTTAGGGTATTAGAGATTTTTCCCTTCTCTCTTTCAGAATCTTAGTATTGTGATTATAATATGTATGTAACAAATACTTTATATTAAACATGTCTAAAATTAATATTAGGTCCTTAATTATTTTTCTAGTAATTTTAGTAAGAGAAAATCGATTAATATAGATGTTCTCTAAGTTCTGTGGAAAAAACCTACTTTCCACCCTTTCACTTAGATAACTGTAAATTTCTGTCATCTCGATTTTAATAATAATCTTTACTATAGGGCACCCCACCTGTTGGGTAGGTAGGTTTTACTATTTCTATTTTACAGATGAGGAAATTGAACCTCATGGAGTAACTGGGTGTTAATGGGTGTCCACCAGGCTTCTGGACATTTCTGTTGTACACATGCCTGTGCTTTTCTCATTATGCCCTGCTCTATCAAGCCTATCTTTATCTTTAGATACTGCTGATGCAGTTTACTGTTCACAAGAATAAAATTCACTTTTCTTTACCATTAGTTCAGTGTTTTCTCATAGTCTTCATTGTTTTCATGGTTGCATAATTATTTCATCATATTGATAACATCATAGTCCCTGTAATCAATTTTCTGTTCCTAGGCATTTGGATTACTTTCAGTTTTTATACTTAAAAGGAATATTGCTGTATGTATACTTCTGTTCAGTGTGTAAGACTATGGTGTAAACAAATAAAAATCAGAATTTATATGCACAAGAAAACATTTGCTTTCTAATTCTTCTAAAGAGACCAGGTTATTAAATTATTGGGGATATTATTATGACTTAAAGGTGTGATGTAATTTGATTGCAGTGAGGACCTAAATTTATGATGTCATAGAGACTGTTGACTAATCCTGAATTGCATGTGAACACTTTGTGTGCTTGATTTTTAAACTTTAGGTAAATACATCATGTATTTCATTTGTGTTATGTATTGTGTCAAACTAACAAGTATGAAGTATGTGCAGACTTTCATTTCTCCAATATGAGCTGGATTTTTTTTTTTTGCTTCAGTTTTCATATTTTAAAGATAATGCTTTGGATTTAAAAAAGTAAAAAGTTCCACCTGCTGTAATTAACATGGCACTTATTTTTCAGGCATGTGGGCACATTCCATGACTGTACAGGATTATCAGGATCTCATAGACCGAGGATGGCGAAGGTAAAGGTCCTTAATACAAAGATACTTCTTTAAAAAAAAAAAAAATTTTATTTATTTATTTATTTATTCATTCATTCATTCATGGCTGTGCTGGGTCTTCATTGCCGCACGTAGGCTTTCTCTAGTTGTGGTGAGCGGGGTCTAGTCTTCGTTGCAGTGCGCGGGCTTCTCCTTGCCGTGGCTTCTCTTGTCGCAGAGCACGGGCTCTAGGTGCGCGGCCTTCAGTAGTTGTGGCGCACGGGCTTAATTGCTCCGCGGCATGTGGGATATTCCCAGACCGGGGCTCGAACCCGTGTCCCCTTCCTTGGCAGGTGGATTCTTAACCACTGTGCCACCAGGGAAGTCCCAAAGATACTTCTGAAATTACTCAGGTTCTTCTTATAATTGAAAAATATTATTTGCCTTTAAAATGTTTTCTTAAAAAAAAAAAAATGTTTTCTTGTTGTTGGAAAGAGGTTTAAGAAAATTTTTATTATATTTTGTGTGTAGAGATATTTTTCTCCTTTTAAGGGTGTTTATTAGGAACATTTCACAAATGTAGAGAGAATGTTATAATGAACCTCACATACCTATCACCAAGCTTCAACAGTTGTTAACATTTTGCCAATCTTGTTTCATCAATTTTCCTTGCTCCTTTCGATGGACTGAATGTTGTGTCCCGTCCCCTAAGTTCATATGTTAAATCCTAACTCCCAGTTTATGGTATTTTGAGGTAGGGCCTTTGGGAGGTGATTAGGTCATGACGATGGATGGGATTATGAATGGGATTCTAGTGCCCCTATAAAAGAGACCACAGAGAGCTCCCTTGCCCCTTATGCTATGTGAGGACACAGAAAAGATGAACCAGGAAGCTTGTCTTCATCCTACATTAAATCTGCTGGCGCCTCGATCTTGGACTTCCCACCCTCCAAAACTATGAGGAATAAATTTCTGTTGTTTATAAGTCACTCAGTCTATGGCATTTTTTTTAAAGTCTTTATTGAATTTGTTACAATATTGCTCTTGTTTAGTGTTTTGTTGTTTTGGCCCTAAGGCATGTGGGATCTTAGCTCCCTGACCAGGGATCGAACCCACACCCCCTGCATTGGAAAGCGAAGTCTTAACCACTGGACCACCAGGGAAGTCCCCTCTATGGCATTTTGTTATAGCAGCTCCAGCAGAGTAAGATACTCCCCCCTTCCCCTCCTCCCACAAGATTATTTAAACCAAATTGAAGATATCATGTCATTATACCTGTATTAAGTATGTGTTTCTAAGAAGGATTTTCTTTCTTAACATCTCCACAATATCATTACCATACTTTCCAAATTTAATAATAATTATTTGATGTCACCAGTTACCTAGTTTTGATTAGATTTTCTGCTCGTCTCAAAAAATTCTTTTTTATAGTTGGTTTATTTGAATCAGGATTCCCTTAAGGTCCACACATTGCCTTTGATAGCTGAGGTTTTTTGGCAGCTATTTTTATGTAGATGATTTGAGAATAACTATTAGGTAAGGTTCCTTACGTAAGTATGAGCAGTATGAAGTGCCCTGTGCCAGTACTCCCCAGAAGTCATGGGATTGAGCACAGTAAATGAAACTTCACAGCTTTCCTTAAACGTAATAATGGGGCCCAAAATGAAGATAGATATAGGCCAGATGTTGAAAGACTTCGTGTGCCATGATAAGGAGATTTTGTGGGGTTTTTTAACGGTACGGGGGAGCTATTGAAGGCTTTTATGTCAGAGAGAAAAGGGATGGAATTTGTGATTTGGACATGATCATTCAGATAGCAGAGAGGTGTCTGAGCGGGTGATTCTGAAGGCAGGACCATTAGTTCCAGAGATTATTGCGGTGTCCATATGTGAGGTGGTGAGGACCGCTGTCACGGTCAGTAGCAGTGACTGTGTATCAGGAGGTGGATTGGATGGATCATAAGACACATTTTTGAGGCATTTTGGAAGTAGATTGCTTACTGGCAGGATATGGAGGTGCATTAGAGGGAAGAGTCTAGGAGGACTCCCAGGTTTTCGGCTCGGGAACTGAACTCATGTGTGTTTGCTAGGGCTGCCGTGACAACATACCACAGATTGGGCGGCTTGAGCAAGAGAAGTTTATTTCCTCACAGTTCTGGAGGCCAGAAGTCCGAAATCCAGGTCTCTACCGCTTTGGTTTTTCCTGAGGCCTCTCTCCTTGGTTTGCACCTGGCTGCCTTCTTGTGTCCTCACATGGTCCTTTCTCTTTGTGTGTGCAGCCCTAGTGTTTTGTTTATTGTTCCTTTTTGTGTACAATTTCCTTTTCTGATAAGGATACCAGTCAGATTGGATTAGGGCACATTTAAATCTGGACAGAATTCAGCTCGTAAATGTATGACTCTGCTTTAACTGAGATCCAGAAGGCATGGAAAGGATGAGATTGGTTTGGGGGTTCATCGTGCTGGTGCCCATGGAACCCCCAAGTGTGGATGTCATAGGCAACGGCACACATCAGTCCCACAGCATCCTGGGCAGTTTTCTCTGACTGCCCTTTTGCTGTTGAGGGTGGGTGGTGGATCGAGGCATGGAAGGGGCTGCAGGTGCAGGTGAGATGGTAATTGAGGTGATTAACCATGGAGTACATATGTAAACGTTCAGAAGAGAAAAACCTGGACTCTGGTCCTTGGTATACCCATGTTGCAAGATCATTTAGCTTATGAAAAGTAACTAAACCTAAATGTTTTTACACTGTTGATTAGATTTTTACCCTAATTAATTTTGTACTCCTGTACTAATCGACTTTGCTACATATGAAAAATGTGTACAAACTTAACAAAACTATTTTATAATTTTAGAAGTGGGAAATATGTGTACAAACCTGTCATGAATCAAACATGTTGTCCTCAGTACACAATAAGGTAAGAATTTTGATTAATATAATATATTCTATTAATATGAAGATTGTGTATAATTTTTTAGTAGACTCTTGCTTTTTGAAGTGTCTATTTCTGTCTAGGTAGACATTCTTCATAAAGAAAAGCAAACAAGTTTTTTTCTACGTACTCATACTATATTCATGTGCCGATCAATAGCTGTTAATAATACTGCTTGGTTTCGATATAAATATGGTATGAAAAATACACTATTTAGTAATCTAGTCAATAATACGTGAAATATTGGGAGAATATTGGCAAATACTTAAATTAGTTTTAGATATCAAATTTTTATCAGTTTAGCTTATGGCTTTGCAGTTCTCTGGTGTGTTACTTGACAACAGTTGTTTCATTCAGGCAATGCCACAGGATCCTATATAAGGGGGAGGAGGGCTGACACTTAATCTGCGTCTGTTCAGAGTCTAGTTTTCTTCACTGGAAAACTCGAACTAAAAGTCTGTTTTCCTACAGAGTGTTTGCTTGATTTTTCTTAATATTTTGTGTTTCCCCTGTGCCCCCCTTACTCTGCCCTAACATGGGAGGATTTTTCCCTTCTCTGATTATGCAGGTCCTCCTCTTCCCCTCCCTCTTCCCCTTCTTCTGGTAGAAAATAGGGAAGGTACGTTAACATTGTGAGGCATATGTCTGCAGTTTCAATGTGTATGTATACTCTAGATAAAAACACAAACACAGTTGTGTCCATCATGCTTGGCATGTCCCCACAGCTGTCTCCCTTAATTACTCTTTTTTTTTTTTCCTTAATTACTCTTAACTTGTTTTGGGGTTGTAGACTGTTTTGAGAATTTGACGGTTGCAGATCCTCTCTGCAGCAAAACAAAACAAGACAGGGAGCTGTATAGACAAAAATAATGTAACATCTAACATATTAGTTTTAGGGTGATCACTGACTTTGAATAATTCACTGCTTCCCGGTTAAGAATCCTTTCTCTTACATAATTGGTCAAAGGACTGGTACAATAAGGAGAAAAGATGGGTGTCTGGAACTTTTAGAGTGGTACTCTAATTTTTTTTTTTCTCTTCAGTTTTCCATGTCTTTTGGGAGATTTCCTCACCTTTATTTTCCAAGTCTTCTGTCTTCTATTTAACTTTTAATTTCTTCTTATTATATCTTATTATTATATTTTTACTCCTAAGAGGGATTTTTGTTCTTGGACTCTGAAATTTTTTGAGATTCCCTTCTTCCTGTATACTGTATGTCTCTATCCTCCAAGTTACTTTCTCCAGGTTTTTGGCACCTATCTTTGTTTTAGAGGCCCTCCTCAAGTGTCTGGTGATTCCAACCTTCCAGTGTCCCATTGGAAATTTTATGTACCCTGGTGGGTCTCGTCTACTGTGGGCTTTAAGTAGGGTGATCTGGCTAGCCTGTTCTTTGGGAGAATCTCTGAGGTCAGTATTTTTAGTTCTGATCACATTCTGGAAAGAAAGTATTATCTACTGATGTTCTGGGGCTGGGTTGGAGAAGTGGGTCTTGGAGGTCTCAGCATTCAGCATGTATACTTCCGTTTACGCTTACTGTTTGCAGTACACTTCCATTCCTATCAGCTGTGCCTGTATCCCTCAAGTAAGAGGCCTTATTTTTCCCTTTTCTGAAAGTTTTCAGTTTTCTGCTGGGTTGTGTAGAGAGTCATATGTGCAGAGTCGGGGAGAGTATCAGATATATAAATCGCTTCCAAAACAGACTTTCAAGGGATCTTTCTATTTTCACTCTCATCTCCCAGGGTATCAGGTATGGCCAATCCCTGAGACTTTTAGGGGTAATTAGAGAAAATTGGATATTTTTTTGGCTTTTCCCACTTTTGGCTTAGGATTCAACTTTTCTTTGGTCTGCTAAGTCAGTTATCACTTGTACATCTGCTTTCTAGCTCCCAGCATTTCTCCCATTATTTTTTTTCCTAGTGGTTTATGTCTTTTTTTTTTTTATAGTCCTTTAACTGTATTTTTGTGAGATTTGGGGTGGGATTAGAGGCTACATTAAACCCTGTCCTATTATTCAGAACTGATTTTATTTCTTCACAGTTTAAGTTCACTTTTTAAATATTTATTTTGCTTTCCTAGGTGCCGACCTTTACAGTTTCAGCCATCAAAATCTCACAAGAAGGTTTTGAAAAAAATGTTGAAATTTCTGGCTAAAGGGGAAATTTCAAAAGGAAATTGTGAGGGTAAGATGAGATGGGGGTCTAAAAACTGTTTACCTCAAATAGATGTTTCTTTCCAAGGTTCTCACTTTCAGTCATTTCTTAGATAGGGGAAGGAGGTCCAATACAATCAGGTACTACTGTTATTCTGATGTGATGATGACTTCTCTTAGCACTGCTGTTACTGTTACCGCTGGCCCCCAAATCAAGTATATGGGGAATATATGCCAGGGAAGGTCTGGCTCAGGAAGAAGAAAGGACCATTTTAAGGATGTGATTTCCTGGAGTTTATTGAAATTTTAGTTTTCACAATTCTTCGAGAACTCTTAATTTTATTTGATCCTAATAATATCCTTATGAAGAAGTAGAAAGTGATACTGTCTCTGGAGAATAGATGCTTATCTGCAACTCACACAAGATTGCGTAATCGCAATGCTGAGTGAAGCTCAGAGTTTCCATGTTTGAGTAAGGTTTTTTTTTTTTTTTTGCGGTACGTGGGCCTCTCACCGCTGTGACCTCTCCCGCCGCGGAGCACAGGCTCCGGAAGCACAGGCCCAGTGGCCATGGCTCACGGGCCCACCCGCTCCGCGGCACATGGGATCTTCCCGGACCGGGGCACGAACCCGCGTCCCCTGCATCGGCAGGCGGACTCTCAACCACAGCGCCACCAGGGAAGCCCTGAGTAAGGTTTTTAGTAAATTATATTGCCTGAAGTTGTCTCTTATTTTCAGATGAATTCTGAATTGTGAGTGGATTTCCTAAAAGATCATTAGTAATATTTAATTAACTTGGGTTACAGATACTTTGCTTTTTCAGTGTTTTTGCTGCCTTGTTTTTTTTTAATGTTTTCCTATAGGCACTACCTAATACATGACCATAAGAATTGGGAATGCCACCCATTCTTAGAGCTCTTTCTCACTTCTGCCATAGGAAATGCCTAACTCTGGGAGCCTCCCAGCCCTGTCTTAGCTTGTTAATTCATTCCCCAGGTATGTTTTGAATGCCTGCGATGTTCTAGTCCCTCTTTTAAGCACTGGAGATACAGTGGCCAGCAAAACAGGTTTGTTCTTTGCCCTCGTGCACTGTGCTTAACAGAGCAGAATTCAGGACAACTTGGAGCAGACTTGGCAGCAAAGAGGCCAGAAGGCTCTGGGTCATACTGGAAACATCAGAATTCTGGTGTAACTCTGTTTAGTGTTGTCAGTAATATAACCTTAAAGGTTAAACAGATTTTCGTGGTTAGTCATTATGCAGTTTTTTTCAGCAGCCAGGAATCATGTTCTCAGTTTCAAAAATTAATACTTAGATAAGTTTTGAGGATGCTGTCCATTAGTAAATTGAGGATTGCCTGTTTTTTTATGTAGCTTTTACATTTGGTTTTTTATTTGACATGTTGTAGGCTTCTGAATTATTTATGTCTGCACTCAGTTCATAGGAGTGATGTACTCATTAGGGTAAGAGACTAAACAGCTGTAACAAAGAGACACCAAAATGCAGTGACTAAAAAATGATAGAAGTCTGTTTCTTTCCTCACATAACAGTCCAGTGTGGGTGTTCCAGGTCGGCCTGCAGCCCTGCTCCCCCCTCCCCACCCCCCACCCCCGCCATTCTGGGATTCTCTTCAACATGTGATTTTCAAGGTTGCTCTGGTTTTTACTAATCGAGCCAGTGGGGAGGGGAAAGGGTGGAAGTTCAGGGTTACAAATTTCCTTTAAAACAAGTGAGGCAAAATTGAACATGTCAGTTTGGTTCTGTTCCATTGGCGAGAGCTTGATTACACCTTGTGAAGGGACTGGCACGCTCCCTTGCCGGGGTGCCACAGTCTTAACCGCAGCCCTGACCCTGGAAGATGGGAGAATGGATCTGGTGGACACGCAGTCGTCTCTGCCACATTGGATAAAAGGGGGCTTTTTTTCCCTGTGTGTATTTTAATTGTGTCAAATGGCCTGGCTGATGGACTTTGACCTGTTTTGATTTATAGATGAGCCCATGGAGCCCACCATGGAGGATGCCGTTGCCAGTGACTTTGCATTAATAAATAAATTGGATATACAGTGTGACCTTAAAACGCTCAGTGATGACCTCAAAGAGAGCTTAAAGAGTGAAGAGAAGAAGAAAGGAAAGAGCTCAGAGAGGGAAGAATCTAATGAATTAATCCAGTCACAAGATATGGAAGAGAAATTGGACTCTGGTGAACCGTCACAGTCAGTAAAAGTGCATACAGCTCCTCAGCCAGGTATTGAAAGTGTGTTATCAGGACATATTAAAGTCGTATTAAATAATTTTCTTTGTGCTTGAGACATTGTAATCCCTGGGTGCTCTCATGAGCTAAAAAAGTGAATTACTCATGAAATCTGTGAAATAGATCCCTGTTTTATATACCTTATTATTACCTGGATTTAGGTGAACAAATTGTTTAAAAAACCTGAAATAATAGCCTTATTATCCCCTAACACAGACATTTTAAAAGAGTTCCATTTCTTTTTACTACCTTAAGGCATTAGCAGTTTGAGAATAAAATTTTTGTCCGTGAGAGGGTATGGTGCTAAACATTTTTATTTTTAGTGTTAAATGAGACAAAGTAAGTTTTAGATATTATGTTCGAAATACAGACATTGTGAAATTCTTCACTTTATCATTAGATTTCTTTATGCAATCAAAATTAATTTTAGTTTGAAAACTTTCAGATTAAAAAGAAAAATTTCCAGGGAGTTCCTTGGTGGGCCTAGTGGTTAGGATTCCAGGCTTTCATTGCCGTGGCCCAGGTTCAGTCCCTGGTTGGGGAACTGAGATTCTGCAAGCTGCTCAGCCAAAAAAAAAAAAAAAAAATTTCCGCATGTTGATATTTAATCTCACCTTTAGTAAGGTGAGACTTCTTTCTGTATTATCACTTATAAAAGAACTGGCTTAGAAAATTTATCCAGCATTAAATGGATTTATTATATATGTGTGCACGTATGTATGACTCAAAATTATTTCATTAAATGTAAATTTGCATAGTTACTCTTCAGTTCTTGAGTTTGTTCTTATATTTATTTATACAAAATAATCCAAGGGAGAGATTTTTTAATATTATTTTAGTTTTTTGTTTAAATTATAAGTTACATGTGTTAAAGCACAGAAAACTTTGTGTTTTTACTGAATAGTTTTTTTTTTGGTGGTATGCGGGCCTCTCACTGTTGTGGCCTCTCCCGTTGCGGAGCACAGGCTCCGGACGTGCAGGCTCAGCGGCCATGGCTCACGGGCCCAGCCGCTCCGCGGCATGTGGGATCTTCCCGGACCGGGGCACGAACCCGTGTCCCCCGCATCGGCAGGCGGACTCTCAACCACTGCGCCACCAGGGAAGCCTGCCCTTTTTTTTTTAATCTAAAATTCTCATGGCATTTAAATTGTTTGTCCGAGATTTCATCCTAATTGATAAGAATAGTCCAGTAAAATATTTTGAATGGTTTAGATCGTTTCTTTCAACTCTTACTCTCTTGGGCATTAGGGTCGGTCAGTTTGTCTACCATTTTTATTTTTTATTATAAAAATTACTTATAGTTTATAAAATTTGAAAAACCTTCATTTTGGAGAATTTCAGAGACAAATGTAGCCTGAATATTGTAATGAATTTCCAGGTACCTTTCCCTCATTTGAAACAATTACTGACTCATGATGTCCACTCTTTTTTTTTCTTCTAGTTTTATTGAGTTATAATTGACATACGGCACTGTATAAGTTTAAGGTGTACGGCATAATGATCTGACTTACATCGTGAAGTGATTCTCACAATAAGTTTAGTGAATATCCATCATCTCAGATGGGTACAAAATTAAAGAAATAGAAAAAAATTTTTTTCTTGCGAAGAGAACTCAGGATTTACTTTCTGAACAGCTTTCATCTGTAACATACGGCCGTGTTCATTATATTTATCGTGTTGTACATTACATCTCAAGTAGTGATATTTATCTTACAGCTGGAAATTTATTCTTGTTGACTTGCCTTCATCCAGTCTCCCCCTTGACCACAAATCTGATCTCTTTTTCTATGAGCTTGTTTGTTTGTTTGTTTGTTTGTTTTTGAAATGATTGGCCATTCTTACTCTTCCAGTATTGTATTGAAGCAAATTCCAGACATTATATCATGCGGTATTTCAGAATGCATCTCTAAAAACTAAGTACTTTAAAAAACATTCACAATACCGTTTTTGCACCTAAGTAAAATTCCTTAATGTTGCTGAATATCCATTATTTAAATTTCTAAGTTTTTTTTCAGTCTTTCTTTTTTTTAACTTTTATTTTATTTATTTATTTTTGGCTGCGTTGGGTCTTTGTTGCTGTGTGGGCTTTCTCTAGTTGTGGAGAGCGGGGGCTACTCTTTGTTGCGGTGCGTGGGCATCTCATCGCTGTGGTTTCTCTTGTTGCGGAGCACGGGCTCTAGGCGCACAGGCTTCAGTAGTTGTGGCTCGCGGGCTCTAGAGCACAGGCTCAGTAGTTGTGGCACATGGGCTTAGTTGCTCTGCGGCATGTGGGATCTTCCCGGACCAGGGATCGAACCCGTGTCCCCTGCATTGGCAGGCGGATTCTTAACCATTGCGCCACCAGGGAAGTCCCAGGTGTACTGATTTTATACGGATGATCTGTTTTCATTCTGCTGAAGCAATTTATTGATTTGGGGAAATCTGTATCCCGTAAATAAACTGAAATCCTAATTTGCTGCCCATTGCAGTTTGCAGTGTGACAGTACATAAATATAGTGTGAAACAATCACGGTAAGGATTGCTTAGTCCAGTGAATTCATTACTGTAAAGATGACATAGGTGGTCTTTCATTAAAATACTGAAAAGTTGTTTCTCAGTTCACTCTAGATAGTTTTTTTTTTTTTTTTTTTTTTTTTTTTGCGGTATGCGGGCCTCTCCCTGTTGTGGCCTCTCCCATTGCGGAGCACAGGCTCTGGACGCGCAGGCCTAGCGGCCATGGCTCACGGGCCCAGCCGCTCCGCGGCATGTGGGATCTTCCCGAACCGGGGCACGAACCCGTGTCCCCTGCATCGGCAGGCAGACTCTCAACCACTGCGCCACCAGGGAAGCCCCTCTAGATAGTTTTATAATTTGTTCATAATTTTAAAACTTTGGTAGGAATGTAATTTTGAGTAACTGTTAGGAAATGCAGGTATTTTTCCTTATTACTATTTACGGGATGTTGATAGGTGAAATAAAACATTGTTTTAGGTATTGCTGATACATATAATAGCTAATAAAAATAGATGACCCTTTTTTTTAATTGGAGTGTAATTGCTTTACAATGTTGTGTTTTTGCTGTGCGATGAAGTGAATCAGCTATATGTATACCTACACCGCCTTCCCTCTTGGACATCCCTCCCCCTCCACCCCCCATTCCACCCATCTAGGTTGTCACAGAGCACCGAGCTGAGCTTCCTGTGCTTTATAGCATGTTCCCGCTAGCTATTTTACGCATGGTAGTGTATATATGTCAATCCTAATCTCCCAATTCGTCCCACCCTCCCCTTCCCCCCGCCGTGTCCACATGTCTGTTCTCTACGTCTGTGTCTCTATTCCTGCCCTGCAAATAGGTTCATCTGTACCAAAAACTAGATGACCCTTAATTGAACAGTGGCTATAGTTTTATGAGCTGCACATGCATTAACACATTTAATCCTTAGGAACTCCACCATTAGGACTGGTTATTATCTTTCTTGTACAGGCGAAGAAACTTGCCCAAGGTCATCTAGCCAGGTGTGACAGAGCTCACCTCAGGTAGCCCATGTCAGCGTGTGTGCTCTTGACCAACAGGCCGTTGTGCCTCTCAGGACAAATTTGAGAAAAGACGCGTTCCCTGGCCAAAGAAAATTAATTCTCTAAGGCAACAACAGAGTGATGGCTAATTATGGAATTAGTTTTTTGTTACTGGTTTATTAGACTCATTCAGTGTTTTTTTTTTAATAGGTAAATTTTGTTTTTACTTGGAAAACATGTAGTGAAGTTGTATTATAATATGGTCTCACTATCACTGTTTTCTCATCAAATTAGTTTCTTTTGACCAGGTCTTGGTCTCTGACAAGTCCCTTAACACTCTACGTCTTAATTTTCTTCTCTGTGAAATTGACTTTTATATGATTTGTGAATACTGTTTCAGGATCCTGAATTTTTAAAAAAGCGTTTTTCTTTGTTTAATTAGTGGCTTTTAAAAAAATTACAAAGTTATGTTTAGTGTTAGAAAAATTGGAGAAAAGAGAACACTACAAAAAAAAAAAAGGAGGAGGAAAGTCCTTTTTTTAAATTTCTAAACCCAAGTAAGATGACTGTTAACATGGTGATATATTTCTTTCCAGGTTTCTTCCTAAATATTTTAATTATATATATTTATACATAATTTTTTTTTAATAAATTTATTTTATTTATTTACTTTTGGCTGCTTTGGTTCTCTCTTGCTGTGCGTGGCTTTCTCTAGTTGCGGCGAGTGGGGGCTACTCTTTGTTGCGGTGCGCGGGCTTCTCATTGCGGTGGCTTCTCTTGTTGCAGGGCACGGGCTCTAGGCACGTGGGCTTCAGTAGTTGTGGCTTGTGGGCTCTAGAGCACAGGCTCAGTAGTTGTGGCGCACGGACTTAGTTGCTCCGCGGCATGTGGGACCTTCCCAGGCCAGGGCTGGAACCCGTGTCCCTTGCATTGGCAGGTGGATTCTTAACCACTGTGCCACCAGGGAAGCCCATGTTTTAACATTGAATAATGACAAATCCCCTAAAATTTCTACAGCATTTAAAATGGCTGTTTGATATTCTGTTGCTTATTTTTAAAATTGTGTAATTCTATAATTGAGCATTTAGATTACTTTGAGGTTTTCATTTGTGTTCATTATTTGCCTCTATCTCTTATGATTTTCTTGGGATAGATTCCTTGAAAACAACTTCCTAGATTAAAGGGTACTCACTAAAATTTGTGGTTTATAATAGTAAAAATTGTTATATTTTAAAGGATTATCAGTTTGATATTTGCTCTTTTAATTAAAACAAAACTCAAATTGGAGCAAAACTAATGAGACCCCCCTCCTCAGTTAGATAGAGAAGGACACAAATATCTTGAACTAAGCGAGGATATTTTTTCATTAAAAAAAACCTGCCGGAGTATGTTCTGGGATCAGTCCTCATTTACACCTGGTTCCTAAGCATTTATCTCTGTCACCAGTGATAAATGCTTAGGTTTCAGAGAAATGTCCCTCAGAAATGGGCTGGAGACAGCAGTGTCGTGAAGCAGAAGGTATTTGATTATGTTCCTTTTACAAAGGCAGAGAAGTGGATGAATATGTAAAAGAAAATGTTTCAACAATAAGAGCTGCCTGAAAAGTTTCTGTTACTATTTACTTTCTCTGGCAGTTCTTCTTCGAAGGTAGAATTTAAAGATCAACTTAGGGGTCTACACCATGAGCCTCTGAAACGTCTACCCGAAGCTCACCTAACAGTTGGAACTCTTTGTACTGATTTTGTGGAACCTTTGAGACCTTTAAAAAATATTTCTAGAGCCAAAAGTGATTGGTCTAATATTTTGAAATTCTTTTTTAGGCAAAGGGGCAGATTTGAGTAAGCCTCCATGTCGAAAAGCAAAGGAAATCCGGAAAGAGAGGAAAAGGTTAAAACTCACGCAGCAGAACCCAGGTGGAGAACTGGAGGGTTTCCAGGTTCGGTGTCAGCCACCGTCTTTGTTCCCACCAAAGGCTAAATCCAACCAGCCCAAGTCACTTGAAGATTTAATTTTTGAATCTTTACCAGAGAGTGCGTCACACAAGTTTGAGGTACTTTGGAAGGTGTTTTTTGTTTGTTTGTTAGCTACTTTGTTTTTTTTCACTTGAGATCATACAGTTGATGTTTTGCTGTTTATATAATGGGAAATTAAAGTGAATTGGGATGGAGTGGCATTTATATTTACTAAGTTAATTGGTGCTTTAGAAAAACCTTTTTGTTTTTCTTTAGGATTTAAAAAGTAGGCAATTGGCTACTAAAGTAGTGAAAATTCTAGTTTTACTGTGCTGTTATTTGAGGTACTCTGGCTTTTTGTATATCTTGATTGAAATTTAGTAGAGTGAAAAATAAAAGAAACTGTTTTAAAATTTCATTTTTGGCAGCTTTGGTTTAGGTAGTGAAAGAGAATAGATCACAGTAGGCAAATCACTGTTTCATCCATTCTCATTTTCTGATCTTGATCAAGGCAGCAAATGGTATTACATATGCAAGCCAGCAGTTAGGAATTAACTAAACAGTCCTAAATGTACTACTATAATCATCTCATTAATTCCCCCCAAACCAATTTAGACATAGTGTGAGTATGCCTAGTCTTAAGAGTATTCCTCTTATTTTTCCCAAATTGATTTATATTCCAGGTGAAGTCTAGATTTTTCAGTATTAGTTTGGTATATTTATAAAATTTTTTTCTAAAACATTAGCCATAATGATTTTATTATATTCTCCTACCTGATTAATAACTGGTCAGCCTTTGAATTTACAGCTTAATATAATCTAAGAGCATCACTTATCACTGAAAAACCTGATATTAAACATTTACTTTGATGCAGTTTAAATCTTAGGGCAATATATATTATCAGATATAAATGTTAACAACTTTGACTATTATAATTCCTTGGCTACTCTGTTTTGGTATTGACTTTCTCCTTCCCAAATTGTAAGGAGAATGGAACACACTACTGAATACTTAAAATAGTTTATCAAGAGGTTTTTATCTTTTGATCAAATAATAATGTATTCAGGGCACCAGGCACACCTAATATAACAGTTCTTCAGTAGGCACCTTTTACTTTTTTAATGTAATGATATCCAGGATGGATAGATTTTTGTTATCCCCTGGGTGTCACTCTTTCATGAGAGCAACTACTTCTCGTGGCACAAGAAGTTTCCAGTTGGAAACAAGAAGTTTCCAATTACGCCTTTCTATTGTATTACATTTGATTTCGTGTTTTACTCTTCTATTTTGCTAACATATTTTAACTGGTTAGTAAATAACGTTAAAATAAATGTTAGCCATTACTATGTACAGTTACTGCTTTTAATGCATCCTCATTTTAGATATGAGGAAACTAAGGTGCAGAGAAGTTAATTTATTTACGTGACTAAAATGGTGACTTTAAGATTTGAGTAAAGGGAATCCGACCTTAGAGTCTTCATTTTAAACTATGCCATGAAATAGGAACACTTTTTGAGGGTTGTCTTTTACACTTATAGAAGAAAGTTGTAAGTTTAGAGTTAATGATGCATGAAAGAGTGTCCAAAAAATATATTCACATTTTCAATCTTTTGGATTGTTTTACTGAAGGTGAGTTGTGTACAGCTAATATTAAAGAGTATTTATTTGTGTCTGTGTCTTGAGTGCCAGAAGTATTCTACTGTTTTACAATAGAGGCAGTCTTACATAATTCAGTCAGTCTAAGAGCTTAGTCTTAGAATTTGGACAGGATCCTCTGCCTTCTTAGTGAGTCTATAATTTGGAGAAATAATTTTTTTCTTTATTCACTAACTGGTTGATTTTTAATGTTAAAATATTACCGTTATATGTTCATGCTTTAATATTTATATTGGAACTTCGGGGCTTTTTTGGGTGGGAATAACTTAATGCATAGTCCATGGAATAAATAAATGAATTAATGAACATTGTTTTTTAACTCCTTCTGAAGGTGAGGGTGGTGAGATCATCTCCACCAAGTTCTCAGTTCAAAGCCACATTTCAGGAGTCTTACCAGGTCTATAAACGCTACCAGATGGTTGTTCACAAGGACCCACCTGATAAACCAACTGTGAGCCAGGTCAGCAGGCCAAGTGTAATTTTTCTGTGCAAACGCAACTTTCCCCTCTATTTGATATCACTGTGTGAATTCTTGGTTTATTTGTGGTACATTTAATTTATATTCAATTTGCAGTGTATCTGCAAAGAGATAGGACCATGGAATACTGGACATTCTGAAAGCGCAGATTTTACCTGATGCCATGTTAAGAGCCTTCCATGTATAATTTCAGAATGGAAAGTAAAATGAAGTATCTCTGTTTAAAGTCACTGTGTTTAGATGCATTTATTTAAGAGTTAGTGAAAAGGCGATCTCTAAGTTAAAATATTTATGAGAAAAAAGTCAAAAAAACACCCACTATGTGGTAGGCATACTTTGTACAACACAGTTAATATGCTTTATCTCCATTTAAAAGTCATGTGTAGAAAAAGTTCATAACAAATAAATTACTCTTCGTTGATGTACTACCCGTACACAACTGAGTGGGACTAGAAAAGTAAGATAGTAGAATGTCTTAATTGAAGTCCTCATATACTTATAATTTTACAAATCAAATTACCCGAGAAAAATCTGGAAGGGGAAAAAGTTTAAAGCCCTTAATATAAGTAGAGGTGACACAGGTAGTGGCAATTAACATGAGGAGCAATAGTGACTCTGCTGTATGCAGAGAACCACAACAGGTAGATAGAGAAAAAAAAAACAAAAAGAAATTGTCCCAGCCCTTGTGAGTTTAAATTTTTCATGAATATTGGTGCACAGTTCGTGCTTCACGCTCCGTGCTAGTCAACCTGTCCCTAGGTTTATTCGTTTTATAGAAATTCCAGCGCTGAGCTTTGGAAGTGGATTTGCGGAGATCTTACTCTAGCCTCACCTTCAGAAGCATATCATCAGGCAGAGGTGTTTCAGTAGCGTTTGCTTGTATCTTCCTTGCTCTGAAGGTGAGGCTAGTACCTGTCTCCTTTGAGGACCCCGAGTTCAAGTCGTCCTTCAGCCAGTCATTTTCTTTATATGTCAAGTATCAAATGGCCATACACCAGGACCCGCCTGATGAATGTGGGAAGACCGAGGTACCTTTTGCTAAATGTTTTTTTCCTATGTTGATGAGGTTGTCTATGAAGAAGCATAATATCAATATATAACCTTCTTATTCCATTTTCTTATCTGTTAAGTAGAGTTGATGATCCTTACATTGTGTACTACTGAACTTTTGTGAAAACAAGTTATACATGTGATCATTTTAAATCCCTTAGAAAAAAGGATATGTTTTTACTCAGTGTTCTCTCCAGGAACCTGAGTGTATTGTGTTTACACATCAGTCATTGGGCTAAGACAGCAGACGTCACTGAGTGCTCTTTGTGCCAGACTGTGCCACAGCACACAGGGAGGAGTCTCTGTCTTCAAGGAATTGATGATCAAACGGGAAAGACGGACCAATAAACAAATATATCTTAAGAAGAAGCATGTGGGGAAAAGCTGAATGTGTTGAGGTTACATAGAGCATCATTTAACATGCATTTATCGAGGGCCTGTATTTTCCAGCTGGAGATATTTAGATGAATAAGAGATTGCATACTTTCCACAGTCGGACAGTGATGTTTTGGAAGAAAGATGACAACAGATGCAGAAGGATTGAAGTTTTGATTTTTTGTTTTTTTTTTTTTAATGACGTAGGATGTGTTAGCTTAAAAGAGATGATTAATAAGGCAGGAGTTAATGCTGCATGTTCCCTGGGAGGATGCTGACTTCTGGGTCTCGCAGAGCCTTTCTTGGTGAAGTGTGGTCTGCAGACCCACAGCATCAGCGCAGCGTCACCAGGAATGCAGACTCTCATGTCTCCCCTCAGACCTACTGAATCACAGTCTGCGTTTTGAACTAGGTCTCCAGGTGATACGTGTGCACATTCCGATTGGAGAAGTGCTTCCATAAGTTCCCCGTTGAGACCTATAGCTGTGGGTGGTAGCATTTACAGATAAGGATTCTGAAAGGTGCAAGAAGTTCCCTTTGATATTCCCAGGAGGTCTTAATTCCTTTCTGAGCGTTATTCTTTCCTACTACCCTTGAGATTCTGGCTTTGTGCCTGCCTGCTTACCAGGTATGGATAGTTGGGCCAAAACACCCTGACATGTTTGATGTGTTCCTGTGAACCCCCTCACCCCCTTTTGGGCTTCAGGCCTCTGGTGGAGACCATTCTTGCAGACCTAGTTCAATGCGAAAGTTCATAGTCGTAACTGGGGAGACAGATGGGTAAGCAGTTCCAGTGCTGTTGGATCAGTAAGGAAAGCCACCTTAGTGGGACTGGAGGTTAGGGAGGTTTTTCTGAAGGAAGTGACATCGGAGCCAAGTCTGAAAAGATGAGTGCCACTTAACATCTGGACAGGCTCTAGGGCAGTGTTCTGTATTTAGGCATAAGGTATGATTGAGGCTTTTTAAAAAGGCTTAAATTTACATTCACTATCATCGGTAGTACTGAACTCTGGGTACATGATTTGACCTTGTGTTTAAATAGAAATACATAATGGATTTCTTTATTGTAGCCAAATAGTTTTGCTTTAATGATTCATTTTATAGTATCACATGCTTATAGCAAATTCATACAGGTGGGAAAGTTTGTATAAACTATCATAAACTTTCCCACCAGTATGAATTTGCTGTGTTTAGTACTTTGATTTCATACAAGTGAGTCTATTTGGCTTTGATAAATTCTTTTACTTTATTCATAGCATTTTATTTACCTGACATCTAACTGAATTCATATGGAGTTTTCAGAGACATTTGAAATGATGTTTTTCACGTGGGCGAATTTGTTATCTCACTGAATGTAGTTTCTAAGAAATAACATGAAATAACATTTTGTAAGTCAAGACTCTGTACTGTGCTTTTTTTCTTTATATTGGCCTTATTGAGGTGTAATTCACATACCATTATAAGTCACCCGTTTAAAGTATATGATTCAGGGGTTTTTAGTATATTCACAGAGTCGTGCAACCATCCTCACTAGCGCCAGAGTATTTTCATCATCCCCAGAAGAAGCCCCATTCCCACAGTGGTCACTCCTTGTTTATTCCCCAGACACCCCAGCTCCAGGCAGCCATATTCCACTTTCTGTCTCTGGATTTCCTTAGTCTACAATCAGTATTGTACAGTTCATACAGTTCATATAAATGAAATTGTACAATGCTGGTCTCTTGTTGACTGGCTTCTTTCTCTTAGCATAATGTTTTCAAGGTTCATCCATGTTGCAGCATGTGTCAGTACTTCATTCCATTTTATGGCTCAATTAATATTTCATTGTATGGCTATACCAAATTTTGTTTCTCTTTTCATCCATTGATGGACTTTTGGGTTGTTTTCATTTTGGGGCTTTTATAGAAAGTTTTGCTATGGACATTTGTGGACAAGTATTTATGTGGACATATGTTTTCATTTCTCTGGGGTATATACCTAGGAGTGGAATTGCTAGGTCATAGGGTAACTCTATGTTTACCTTTTGAGGAAGTGCCAGCCTGTTTTTCAAAGTGCGACACCTTTTTAAATTCCCATCAGAAGTATGCAAGGGTTCCACTTTCTCCACATGCTCAGCCACACTCGTTTATTCCTTTATTTATTTATTTTTTTAATTTTAGCCATCCTAGTTGGTGTGAAGTGGTTATCTCATTGAGGTTTTTTTTGGTCTGCTTTGCGAGGCTTGTGGGATTTTAGTTCCCCGACCAGGGATTGAACCTGGGCCACAGCAGTGAAAGCACCTAACCCCTGGACCACCAGCGAGTTCCCTCATTGAGGTTTTGATTTGCAGTTCCCTGATGGCTAATGATGTTGAGCATCTTTTCATGTGTTTTTTGGCAATTTGTATATTTTCTTTGAAGAAATGGCTATTCACATTTTTTGCCCATTTTTAAGGGACTAGATAACAAGTCCCTTATCACATATGTGATTAGAAATATTTTTTTCATTCTGTAGATTATATCTCCAGTAGGATTTTTTATTTTACAATCTGTTTTGTCTGATATTGGTATAGCCATTCCGTCTTCTTCTGGTTCCTGTTTGCATGATACTTCTATACCATCCTTTTTATCTTCAATCTCTTTGTGTCTTTGAGTTTCACGTGTGTCTTTTTTAGACACCATATATTTGGATCTTTTTTTTTTTTTTAATTTGGAGGGAGAACAGTCTCTCCCACTTAGTTGAAGTGTTTAATCCGTCCATATTTAATGTTGTTATTGATAGAGTTGGATTTATGTCTTCATTTCACTTTTTTTTCTATGTTTCATATCTTTCTTTTATTTCTTTACTACTTCCTTTTGCATTAAATGAGTATTTTCTAGGGTAACATTTCAATTCCTTTAATGATTTTTTCACTATATTTTTGAGGTGTAGTAGCTGCTCTAGGGCTTACCATATACATCTTGACTCACAGGAGTGACTACAGATTTATACTAACTTGATTCCAGTGAGGTATAAAAATGTTACTCCTGAGCTCTAGTCCCTCCTCCCCCTTTTTGTGCTATTTATAACATATATGTTATAAACTCAATGTATGTTATAATTATTACCTTATATGATTTTATGTCTTTTATAAAGCTGAGAAGAGGAATAGGAACAAGTGTTTGTTTATAATTTGTTAAAATTAACCTGACTTTCCATTTCTGGTTCTGTTCATTTGTTCCTGTGGATCTGAGTTACTATCTAATATAATTTTCTTACTGTAGTTCAGCTTTGTTCCCAGCCACCTTCCTTATGATGGTATTGTCAAATATCTTACTTTCCTGTATGTTATAGTGCCAACAGTACAATTATACACATATTATTTTGTACAATTGCTTTTAAAATCAGTTAAGAGAAGAAAGAATACACACATGTATTTGAGAAGCCTCTGATGTCACGCCCTGGGGCCTCGGCCGTGGACGTTGCACAGTCCCCCTGGGATGACGGTGGTCTTACTAGTGTTCTCTTTGTCGCCTTCCCTGATGCTGTTGAGGTGTTTTAGCTCTGTTGGTTTCACATCCAGCTCTCAGGCTCCACTAACTGCTGACTGTTTGCCGCAGTGTTTTCGGCAGTGCCCCAGGGCGTACGTTTGTTTTCGGCAGTGCCCTGGGGCGTACATTTGTTTTCGGCAGTGCCCCAGGGCGTAAATTGCTCCACAGTTTGATTTATTGAATTTAGTCCCCTTTGCAGCAGCAGTTTTTGAGGCCCATCTTTGAGGTTTGTTCTGACCCCAGGAGGGCTCTTCTTCACTGTCTCTTTTCCTGTTTCTCTCTGGTAAACCAGCTGGCCTACGGTTTAGCTTGTTGCCCTCATGGAACTACTAGCCTCCTCTTAGATGCTTCCACCAAAATCTCCATTGTTTTCAAGACTTCCCCTGGGCTTGAACTTCCCTCTGTCCCAGATGTAGTCCTGATTGCTGAGGAGCTCTCTGTTCTGTGGCCTGCCCTCTTGAGCCCCTTTGTGCCGCTGCTCTGGAGCTGCGGGCACGGACGGTGGCTCATTTCCCTTGGAGTGACACCTCTCCTTCATGAGCAGCGCGCTGGTCAGGAGCTAGGTCCTGCTTCTGGTCTTCTCTGGGTGGATGATTAAGTTTTGGACTCATTAACAGGGAATTTTAAGACCTGTGAGCTGCCCTAGTGATAGTTCTGTGCAGGGAGACGGTCACTGCTGTAGATGAGTCCTTCACCTGCCATGTTTTCATCCTAGAAATTCTTTCTTCACTTGGCAGACTCTTGCTCGCAGGTAGAGAGTAAGTGCTCTGCCTGTGGGGCTGGCTGCCTAGACGATCTGACTTGGACATGCTGCTTTGCTTCTCAGGCTCGAAGTGAGGCGTTTTATACTGAAGGGACCTAATTCTTGTCATGGAGTACAAATAGTAGTTTTCCCTTGTACCTGGCTACGGTTTCTACCTGAGGAACCAGCCAGTGTTCCTGTGCTCAGAGACAGAAAGAGAAGCCAAAAAAGTCCTCCTTTGAAAAGTTCAAATGATGTCCCGACCTGCTTTATGGGCTCCATGCAGCAGCTCACTGTGTTGTGGTTTTGTCAATATAATGGGCCAAACTAATTTAATTACGTTCAAGAAAATCCATTTTTGCTTTTGTTGTTGCAAACCATTTGAAGTAAAAAACAGTCAACATACTAACTTGTAACCATATCAATGCATAAAATCCATTTTTACTCTGTTGGTGACCGTAAAATAAAATCGTTTAAACACCCCAAAAAGTAGGTTATTCTTTGAGAGATTTGATGAGAATATAAATAAATATAGATTGCTTTGATATGCAGAATAGCAAGTCAGTTCTTTTTAGTAACATCTTTAGAAAAACAGCACATAATTGCAGATGGTGAGATGGCATAGGATTTAGTAAATTATTCTATATGTTTGTTTCTATTACTGTTTTCAATCATTCAGGTAGATACCAGATTTTCAGAAAATAGTACTATCTAGATAAAATAAAACAGGAGTAATTTGTCACCTATCTTTTGTATAATACAATATAAAGCCAGCATTTAATAATCTTTGTTTTTCAAAATATCAGTAATTCCATATGATATAAACATGGGATTTTTAGCTGAAATTTTATTGTTATATTTTAGAAAACAGCGTTATCTAATAATGTTTATTAAGTGCCAGTTGATCTGAGCTCTTCTAAGCTATTTGAAGAACAGGCTGTAACCATAGCTCCAGTAGTCTCATCACAATTCTGAGGCATTGACTAAATTGTTTTCCAAATTTTATTAAGGACTTTCAAACATAAAGGAAAATTGAGAGAGTAGTATACTGACCACCTGGTACCCATCACCTGGATTCAACAGTGGTTAGTTTTCTGTGTTTGCTTTATCGTGTTTTGTGTGTTGAATCATTTTAACTTAGATTATGCATCATGACATTTTACTCCTAAAGTCTTTAGTGTACGTCTCTGAAAAAATAAGATGTGCTTCTTCAAAATGCAATGTCATTATCACATGTAAGAAAACTGATGATTTGTAACTATCATCTAATATCTGTCTCATTTAAAAAAAATCAGTATCCAATCTAGGTTCGTAGATTACATTTAGCTGTATATTAGTTTATATTTTTCAAATTGTATAACAGCTTCTATCTTGCAACTATTTTTTGTGATATTGACTTGTTTTTTCAACTTTTTATTGTGAAACTTCTGAAATTTATGAACAGAAAAGCTGAAAGGATACAGTGAACACCCACATACTGTTCACAAAGGTTCACTGGTTGTTAATAACTTTTGTGAAATTTGCTTTGTCATCTTTTCTTTACTGGAACCATTTGAAAGTAAGTTGTGGGTATTATAACACTTCACCTGTAAGTACTAAGCATGCATCTCCTAAAATAAGTATATTCTCATGTAACCACAATGTTTATCATTCCTAAAAAGTTAAAAGAAATTTTATAACATCATAATCCATATTCAGATGTTCCCAATTATACCCAAAATACCTAGAAAGCTTTTTTTAGAAAAATACTAGATCCAGCAAGGTTCCTGCCTTGAATGAAGTATTATATTTATGGTGTGTTTATAATATGGCTGTTATGTTTCCTAGGTCTTTTTAAATGTTTTTCTTCCTCATGACATATTTTACAAGAGTGTAGGCCACTTGTTTTTAGAATGTCCTTTATTCTGTATTTGTTCCTAGTGTTCAGATTCAGCCTACATGTTTTTAGGTGTAGGTGATATGTACTTTCTAAAAAAACCCTTTTATTGAAGTGTAGTTTCATACAGGAAAATGCACATAGGTGTTCAGATAGATGAATTTTCCTAAATTGGACTCACCCTTGTTCAGAGGCGCTCAGATCACGAAATTGACTACTGCCAGCCCCTCGGAGCCCCCTCTCGTCCTTTTCCCGTCACTGCCAGTACTTTTGTGACTTGTAAGACTGCAGATCAGTCTTGCCTGTTTTGTACCGCGAGTTGGATCACGTACTCTTTTGCTCGTGGTTTCTTTCGCTCAGCATTATATTGAGTGCAATTCATCTGTAATTTTGCGTGTTGTAGGTTGCTCAGTCTCATAGCTGTATACTGTTCTAGTTATGAATATACCATAATTTATCCATTTCTACTGTTAATGGGAATGTGAGCAACTCCTGGTTTGGGGCTACTGTGAATAGTGCTGCATGTGTACATCCTTTTACATGTCTGTTGGTAAATATATGGGCACATTTCTGTTGGGTATACACCTAGGATAGAATTGCTGTCATTAGGTATGCAGATGTTCAACTTTTAGATATTGCCAGTTTTTTCTAGGGGTTAGGCCAGTTCTTTTCGTCCTGCTGTATCGTATCAGGCAGCACATAACGTCAGGCTGCCCTGTATTTGTGCTGCTAGGTCTGCTCACTTAGATGGATGGCAGCCATCAGATCTTTTTATTGTTAAGTGCCATTTTCACCTTTGTAATGAGATCTTTCCATTGTAAAGGCACATTACTCACTATTTAAAAAGTGAGCTGTGGGATGGTATTGGTATTTTTGAGAGATTTTGAAAAATCTCTGTCCCAGTCACCTATTGTCCAGTCATTTTATCATCTTTTGGTGTTTCTGGCCTGAATCAGTTATGGGAAGGTGGGAGGGGCTGCACAATGGTGAATTATCTAATTGTTTTATTTTCTTCTACATTTATTATCTGAAATTATGTATCTTCCGTAAAGAAGAGCTTTATCTTCATTTACCTCCCCTTCCCCGCCCCCCATCATTTTTCCTTCTGGTATCACTGTGGGCTCATGGATTTAAAAATTTTTCGATTATAATCCATTGCTATCTTTTTTTTTTTAATGCTTAAATTGTACCAAATTTGGCCAGTAGGATTCCCCTCAAGGGAGTCTAAGTATTTATTCCCTTTTTATCTGGTTCAATAAGGTGTTCCAGACTAATGTGTTTTTCTTCTTCCGGGTTTGGAATCAGCCTTTCTCCAGTGAGTCCTAGCTCCTTTTAGTGGAGAATGGTATTTTTGTGCCTAAATCAGGATGCTAGTTATGCTCTTTAGGTACATGACAGTGGCTTCTGAAAGTCCAGGCCAGTTATCTATCTTAAAGAATGTCCCACATTCTGTATTTGTCCGAATCTGTCCTCCTGGTCTAATTTAGCTTCTTTGTTGCCCAGATTTCCTGTAGACTGAAAATTAAGTCTAAACCTTGATTCAGGTTAAACAATTTTGACAAATATGCTTCATAGGTGATTTTGTGTATATCGTATCATGTCAGAAGTTATATAATAATGGGTTGTCCCAGTATTGATGCTAATTTCAAACACTAGGTTAAGGAGGTAATGTCTAGATGTCTTCATTGTAAGGATAAGATTTTCCCTGTGTTTAGCAAGTTATCTGTAGGAGAGTTACTTCTGCACAGATGAATGTCCCCTTCGTCAACAGCCTTTCATCTCGTGGTTTTAGTATCCACTGATGATCTTTGTTTGTTTGTTTTTGCGGTTGGCGGGCCTCTCACTGTTGTGGCCTCTCCCGTTGCGGAGCACAGGCTCCGGACGTGCAGGCTCAGCGGCCATGGCTCACGGGCCCAGCCGCTCCGTGGCACGTGGGATCTTCCGGGACCAGGGTACGAACCCGCGTCCCCTGCATCGGCAGGCGGACTCCCAACCACTGCGCCACCAGGGAAGCCCTGGAGTTGGCTTCTTAATTTAATTTTAGTTTTTAATAGGTGATACATTTACGTAGTTCCAAAGACAAAACTACAGAAAGAGAGATTCACTTAGAGAAGTCCCCTTTGTATATCCCCTCTACCCTGTCCCCTGCCCTCTGGTAATAACCATTTTAATTAGTGTCTGGTGTTTTTTTTTTTTTTTTAATAAATAAATTTATTTTTGGCTGCGTTGGGTCTTCGGTGATGCACAAGGGCTTTCTCTAGTTGCGGCGAGCAGGGGCTACTCTTTGTTGCGGTGCGCGGGCTTCTCATCTCGGTGGTTTCTGTTGTTGCAGAGCACGGGTTCTAGGCACACGGCCTCAGTAATTGTGGCTCACGGGCTCTAGAGCACAGGCTCAGTAGTTGTGGCGCACAGGCTTAGATGCTCCACGGCATGTGGGATCTTCTCGGACCAGGGCTTGTACCCGTTCCCCCTGCACTAGCAGGCGGATTCCTAACCACTGCGCCACCAGGGAAGCCCCTAGTGTCTGGTTTATCCTTCTAGAGTTTTGTTTGTTTTTCCAAAAGTAAACAAATACATATGAATAAGCTTATTTTTCCTCCTTTCTTTCACCAAGAAGAACATTCTGCGTACACTCTTTGGCACCTTTCTTCTCTAAAAACATATCATAGGGATTCCTCTCCTATGATATCATAGAGATCACCCTCATTCTTTGTTTTTTCCACCACATATTTTTTCTTAAGTGGACATACGATAGTTTATTCAAGCAATCTCCTATTAAGATTGGCTTGTTTCTAATCTTTTGCTGTTATAGGTAGTATAATTTTGTCATTTTGCATTTGTGTGAAGGTGTACTTTTTTGCTTGATCTGACATAGTGCATCAAAAGACAAAAGCTCATAGAATTTTGCTGGATATTGCCGCACTTCCTCCACAGTTGTACTCCTCTGTGCTCCAGAGTATGAGAGTGCCTTTCTCCACAGCACCCCCAAAAGAGCGTGGTATCAAACTTTTGTGTTTTTTTTGTTTTTGTATCCTTGATTAATTTTTAAAGTATTGAAAAGATGTTAGGAAGAGTGTCTTATTTTGGATAACTTCTGTGATCATAGGCTGAAATGTGTATAAAGAATTTTGTTTTGTAGTTTACTTTATATAGTTTAATGAAACAGGTGAGAGACTGATGCTGGTGGTAACACAGAAGTGGAAGGGAGTAAGCAAAAAGGTTCTAAGGAGTGATGAAGATGACGTACTGTTATTATCCCTAATAACCAGGAATATTATTAACAACGTAAATTATGAGGCTTAAAAATGATCTTTCTAAGAGTATGCTTAATGACTCATAACACTTTTCTCAATGAGAATATGAATCTTCCTTGTTAAATTTAGTGACTGAATCCAGGTTATTGCCTTAATAAAATATTTAAGCAGTGAGAAATTAGACCCTGTCTGGTCTATAAGAAGTCTGCTTGCACTAAAGAGGCAGGCTTACATGCCCCTTTTCCTCCTCATTGCAGGATAAACATGTTATGTGATTTTGTGTTTATATGTGTGCGTATCATATCATAGTTGCATTGTTTTAGAATTAAAGGAAATTTGATTTAAATTTTAGAGAAATATATATTCCTATCTCTCCTTTTTATGTGAGGTCGAGTCTTTTACCTGAAACATAGTTAGGGGGTATAGAAAGTAAACCTGGCTTGAGTGATGTGCTCATAAGTCACTGTGTGGCAGTGTATTGGACGTGTCTAGTGTCATGCAGGGAGGGCCCTCTGGTGGCATCATTGTTACGTACCCTCTCTTCATTGCTGACCACCCCTGTGGCTAGGGTGAGGGCCTGGGCAGCAGCTCCCATGGGCTGTGACTCCTCTGACTTTATTCTTCTTCCATTGTGTTGACAAGAACCCTTCTTGAACTGTTTGTTCTGTGGCTTTGTTATCTGCAGTGGACACCTGCCTACTTTTAGTAAGTCCCTATTATAGGTCTGTACTACAAAGGATTTCCTTTTGTGAGCATGCCGTTCTCTATCTAATTAAACAGCCGAGGTTCTCAGGCTTCATGGTCACCGGCGTTCCGTGTTTTCATTTTCCCTTCTACTATGTCACACATTCACAAGTTAGTGACAAGAAAACATAATCATGGAAGATGAAAATAGTTTATCACCTGCTAGATGTCTTTGTCAACACTGGAGCCACTTTTCTGGCGTAGATTACAGAGCCCATCATCTTAGTTTCCGTTCAGATTGTTTAAAACACGGCAGTCTTTGAATCCATGGATGAAGATAGTGGAAGTGTTATCCTAGGCGACAAGTACTCAATTGAATAACGCCAGACAGTTATTCTCTATTTGTTTGTAGATAGTCATAACATTGACATTGTTACTTACCATTTACTGTTTTTTAAAGAAATCTTTAAAAGGCTTCTTTAAAAGAAAAAGATGAACAAACTTTGTTTTTTAGAGTAGTTTTAGGTTAAAAGGCTTTTTTGGAAAGAAGTTCACATGTTATTTGAAAGACATATCACTAGGATTAATAAATCTGAATTTTATATTTTTACTTTAATTTTCTAAAAAAAACTTTTAAATTGAAAGTTTCAAGCGTTCACAGGGTAGAGATAATAGTTTAGTGAACCCCCGTATGCCCATCGCTCAGCTTCGGCACTGTCAGCACTTAGCCTTATTTCCCCTTGCCACTTTTTGTTTGTTGTCCCTGAAATTATGCTCTTTTACCTATACATACTTTAATTTCTCTTTGCTTATTCCATCAGGTGATCTTGTATAAATTTAAAAATTACAGTGATTGAGGTATTTCAGGCTACTGTGCTTTCCCAGAAAGCACTGTTTTCTAAACTGGTTCAGAGAATTTACTGTGAGAGACTCACATATCAGGAGACCTCTGCTTCTGAGGGATATTTATTTTGGGGAAAGTTATCTTATATTCAGGCATAAATGATTAGACAGTAAGCGTGGTAAAGAAAAGTTTGCCATGTGTCCCTTCTGACCCCATGGAGCAATGAAAGGAGGTGGTAGAATACCGGACTGTTGTCTCACTCCAGCCACCAGGTGGTGCTGTAGATCTGGAACAGGTTTGTTCCTTCATCCAGGCTCAGTCCTATCCCAGTGTGGGATGTGTGTTTACAGCCTATGAAGTATGGATAATGCTTTTCTTCTGCCATTTATAAGAATTAGTTTGCATTGAGGCATTGAATATGATAATTACAAGTGATTCTTTGCTTGTTAAAGATTTAAGTATTTTCTGGAACTTAACCTAGAGAAGCTTTCAGATTCATTTTTCCTTCTTAATAGCCTTACTCTATGTATATGAAAATATTGAATAACAACTTATATTTAGAAAATTATTCACTGTATCATGCTGACCTCTTCCTTCAATTATGTAAAGAAACCAGACAACCATGTATAGGATAGGCATATACTATTTTATAAATATCTGTCATAATTAACAGAATTTGAATGATGGCTAGGTGTGAGCATTTTGAAATTTTTAAGATACTTTTTAAGCCTATTTTCTTGAGTAAAGTAGAGGGCCTAGGCAATATTTGTACAGTTCAATAAAAAAAAAAAACCACTTTTTATGAGCAGCTCCTAAGTAAGGGCACTTTTGTATTGTAGTCTGTCTTAAGGTATGTTGCATGACATTTGTTACTAATAGTAGTTAAATTACCAAGATTTAAAAATCATTTACTTAAATAAATTTAGAGGAGAGGCCACAGTTTTATCCTCATGATAATGTTAATTCTGAGGGAGATGCAAAGGGGTAGAGTTAAACTAATGCTGGGGACATTTTTTCTTAAAGTTTCTTTTGGTTAATAATTTCCACAACTTGTCTCAGATCATAAAATCGTAGCGTCATACAACGTTAGAGACGGAAGGACCTTTGTGATTGTGTAGATGGTATAGATTCACTTCTCTTACTTAGAGAATTAATTTGTCTAAGATAATATGGGTGGTTAGTGGCAGAGCAATGATTCCAAATTTACGTGCTTTACACTAGACCGTGGTGTTGTCATTTGAAGACGTAAAAGTGGGCCTAAATAGTTAACATAGAATAACTGACATCAGTGAATGAAATGTTCAACATAAGCAAATTTTCCAAATAACTGAAGCATTTTTATTGTTAAAATTTTATGTCCAAATGTATTGTGTTCTTCCCTGCCTTCTCACACAGAATACTGAGCAGGACTTGTCTTGATAATGACTTGCATATTCCCTCAGGAGTGTTCTGCTCTTACAGTACTTCTGTGTACCACATGCCCTCAGACTACTGCTTTTTTCTGTAAAGTTACTCTTTTCATCTTTTTTTTTTTTTTGTGGTACGTGGGCCTCTCACTGTTGTGGCCTCTCCCGTTGCGGAGCGCAGGCTCAGCGGCCATGGCTCACAGGCCCAGCCGCCCCGCGGCATGTAGGATCTTCCCGGACCGGGGCACAAACCCACGTCCCCTGCATCGGCAGGCGACTCTCAACTACTGTGCCACCAGGGAAGCCCTTTGCTCTTCTTTTTGCTGTCAGTTTTTACTGTGTTAGTTTGTCTGGTTTTGGCATTCTTGCCTTTTCTAATTTGTGGTTTCTTAATGTGTTTGTTAAAATATTTATTGAGCATATACTGTGTGCTGGGTAGTGTCCGAGTGGCATTTGCTACAGTTAGCAAATGAGTGGATAAATCAGATGAAGATCCCGTGCTCTTGTGGAGCTCACATTCTTGGGTGGGAAGGAGTGGCCAGAGATAGTCATTAAAGAGTAAGCACCCTGGGGGCTTCCCTGGTGGCGCAGTGGTTGGGAGTCCGCCTGCCGATGTGGGGGGCATGGGTTCGTGCCCCAGTCTGGGGGGATCCCACATGCCATGGAGCAGCTGGGCCTGTGAGCCATGGCCGCTGAGCCTGCGCGTCCGGAGCCTGTGCTCCGCAACGGGAGAGGCCAGGGCAGTGAGAGGCCCGCGTACCGCAAAAAAACCAAGAGTAAGCACACTGAATGAGCAAATTACCCAGTAGTGTTAAATGTTAAGGAAGAGAAGAGCAGATGTAAAGGGAGGAGTGGCTGTATTAGTTACTGGCTTGGAAACTAGATCACCAAGTTTATTGTTTGTAAAGTAATAGTCAAGGGGAAAATGGCAAAGGGAGTTGGAGGGATTCTTTTGCGAGTTGGGAACATAAGCATTAGGACATGCCTTCTTGAGTCCTCATTTTAACCTTTATTGCTTTCTTCTGGGATTTGAATGTCTGAAATTCTAGAGTAGTTTGATAATTGACCTCTCGCTAAGGTATAACAATATAACAGTAACCATTATAGTTAATATGTACATATTTATATTGTCTTCTGGAAGCTGAGGAATGAGACAGTCAAGCAGGATGTTTGGTGTCAAATGGAACGTGTGGCATGAAGTGGACGTTGATACTTGATTAACCAGCTGCAGAAGGAGAGATGAGCCCTGTGATAAACGATCTGGTTTGAACAGTGCGAAGATGACACCAGTACTAGTAGACAGCGCTTGTGTGTTTATAATTCTAGACATTTTGGGTAAGAATACCAATGACAGGAAGGCTGAGTAGCATCACGTGTGACGTGTGGACTCTGACCAGGCACTCTTGCCTTAACTCTCATCTTTTCCACTTATTACCTGTGTGGCTTTGAGCAGGTTCCTGCTCCCTCTGCTTTCCGCTCTTCAGGTTCCTCATTTGTAAACTTGGGGGGAACATCACATGGGGTTTGTTGTGAGGATAAGTCAAGGTAAAGGTGCTTGGCTAAATAATCTTTGACTAAACTTGAGATGGTAGGATGGGGATGATGATAAACCATTAGGAAGCATCAGAGACACCAAGGTCAGGGGCAAACAAGTGATACTTCTGGTCCATCCAGCCAACATTTGCAAATTAAATTATATTTTTCTTTGTTGTTTGTTTTTCCATTTAATTCTTATATCTGTTTGACTTAAAAGATCTTACATGTTTTAAATTTTAATATTAAATTAGAATCAGTTCTTTCAAAGGAAAAACGTAATAATACTCAAAACCGTTCAGTTTGGTTCATCAACATGTGATTTTAGTCTTTAAAATACTATTATACCACATAAAATCTATAAAACGTGTCATTTGGTGAAGCTATATATGTATATTTCTCAATCGCTTTGCTTAGAACTGGAAACAAAGGAACTGTGGATATTCCTGTGCCTTAACTCTGGTGATGGAGCTTCTTGCTTATTCTGTGACTAGATCTCTCCTTTTGAAAAATTAGCTATATTGTATTAAACTACCATAATCTGTGGTATACTTTGTGCTCGTAAACCAACTTATAAAATACTCTGTCAGAGTCAGAAGGAATATACACTTCCGAGTGCCAGGAATGGAGTAGATGCCTAGTGAACATTCATTGAATGAATGGGCAACTGAGTTGACTATTTTTAAGAAACAGCTGGATGGAAGCAACCTAAATGCCTATCGACAGACGAATGGATAAAGAAGATGTGGTACATATATACAATATTATATTTTTATGAATATAATATTCATAAGTAATATGTAATTCATAAGTTCATAAGTAATTCATAAGTAATAAGTAATTCATAAGTAATATGAATATTACTCAGCCATAAAAAGGAACAAAATTGAGTCATTTGTTGCGACGTGGATGGATCTAGAGACTGTCATACAGAGTGAACTAAGTCACAAAGAGGAAAACAAATATCGTATATTAACGCATGTATGTGGAACCTAGAAAAATGGTACAGATGAACTGGTTTGCAGGGCAGAAGTTGAGACACAGATGTAGAGAACAAACGTATGGACACCAAGGGGGGAAAACCCCGGTGGGATGGGGATGGTGGTGTGCTGAATTGGGCGATTGGGATTGACATGTATACACTGATGTGTATAAAATGGATGACTAATAAGACCCTGCAGTATAAACAAACAAACAGACAAACAAAAGAAACAGCTGGAGGGCTTCCTTGGTGGTGCAGTGATTAAGAATCCACCTGCCAACGCAGGGGACACAGGTTCGAGCCCTGGTTTAGAAAGATCCCACATGCCACGGAGCAGCTAAGCCCGTGTGCCACAACTACTGAGCCTGCACTCTAGAACCCACGAGCCACAACTGCTGAGCCCACGCGCCGCAACTACTGAAGCCCGCGCACCTAGAGCCCCTGCTCCGCAACAAGAGAAGCCCACGCACTGCAACAAAGAGTAGCCCCCGCTCGCTGAAACTAGAGAAAGCCCACACGCAGCAACAAAGACCCAACGCAGCCAAAAATAAATAAAAATAAATACATTTTAAAAAAATGTATTTTCCATTTGCCAAATGGAAAACTGCAAGAAAGAAAATAGCATTCTTGAAACTTGTGACGTGAAGCCAAAGGAAAATTCATGTGATGTCAAAGCTCTTGACAGTAGTCCTTCTATAAGAAGTAAAAGCTGAGAGAGTGTTGAGAAATTGACCCCTATGAGTTAAACACATTTTAGTGAGTGCAAAGCTAGTGTGCTAGGGATCATCGTGTTGTGGGCACCATTGCCGTTTGTCTTTAGTTTTTGTATTTTAGGTCTGCTTTTTCCATTAAGCCTGAGGAGCTTCAAGTTTTAAAATGACCTCCTGGTAATGACTTGACAAGTGAACAGTGCCACCTATTGAGGACTGGCCTAAACAAGGAAAGTTTGTGTTTTTGCCGTGGAAATTCACATGATATGCCAAATAAGTTTAGCTAACTGCTTGCATGATTAAAAAGCAGTTGATTTGCTTCTAGTCAGTAGTTAATTACAACAGTAAATATATACATTATATATGTGATTTTTAAAATCCAGAATATGTAAATGTGTAAAAAAGTAGGGGATATATTTGTGTAGGTCTGTAAATATTGTCTGTAAAATAACATACATGTTGGCTTTTCTGCGACAGTCATTCTAGAAATAGCTCAAAGTTTTACACGTGGAACGGCTCCCATGTTTCTTTCTCCTGGGCTGTGGAGGAATGTGATTCTTCTATTCAACCAGTCATATAAATATTTAATTCCTTGCGTGTTCCAGTCACTGTGGTAGGTCATGGGGTTGCATAGATGAATAAGACACGGTCCTCTGCACATTTTAAAAAGTGAAAAACTTCTTTTCATAAGTTTGCATTAATGTTTAAAATGTTAAAATCCCAATAATATTAAAGAGTAATGGAAATATATGTTACCTGGCATGATGTAGAGATATTTGATCTTGCCTGGGATCACTTGGTCTGATAAGTATGCAAGCAGTACCTATAACCATTATTCATGTGTTAATATAATCGAGTATTTTCAATAATAATTAAATTGCTGATAATATATTCAATTTCTTAGTACTTTGACTAGAGAGCTTTTTTTTTTTTTTTTTTTTTTTTTTTGCTGTACGCGGGCCTCTCACTGTTGTGTTTTCTCCCGTTGCGGAGCACAGGCTCCGGACGCGCAGGCTCAGCGGCCATGGCTCATGGGCCCAGCCGCTCCGCAGCATGTGGGATCTTCCCGGACCGGGGCACGAACCCATGTCCCCTGCATCGGCAGGCGGACTCTCAACCGCTGCGCCACCAGGGAAGCCCGACTAGAGTGCTTTTAAAATAAATTTTGTTTTGACTGTGCTCTCCTGCTAAGAGACTTTATTTCTAAGTTTTGTGGTATTTTCTGCTTATCCCTAATTCATGTCATTCAGATTTTTGGAAGACACCCAGTTTTTCAAGGTCAATTTGGATTCTTTTACCAACTTAGTGCCATTTAAGTGATACCTAGTTTTGTCCTCAGTAATCTTTTGAGTAGTTGCTCCTCAAAAATAATACTGGAAGTTTCCCTGCAGGAAATTAAAGGAGTGTATTGAGGACATAGGTGGTCCTGAGGAGAGCTGATGAGAAGGGCACAGGCTGTTTCTTCACAGATACCAGCTCTTGGTTACTGGTGACTGCTTCTCTCTGTTTGTGGCATCTCACCTCGACCAAATGACACAATTTTGCAAAGTAGCCAGGGGCCATGAAGACACATAGGGGAAAAGAGCAAAATATGGATATTCACTTATTCGTTTATGAATTGATTAATCCAATTCACAAATGAATGAATGCATCTAGGCATTTAAGCAGCAAATATTCGTTGAGTCCCTACTATGTGCCAGGCATCATTTTAGACTCTGGGTAGTGAACAAGAGAGAAACGTTCTCAACCTCAGGGAGATTATATGCTAGTGAGGAGGATGAATAAACAAGTAAGTATGCAGTATAGTGTCAGTATAGTACATGCTAACAGGAAGAGTGAAGAAGCGGTGAGGGACAGAGGTGGTGGCGATAATTATATGAAGACGTCAGGAGAGGCTCTGAGGAGAGGGGCTGCTTGGCAGACACCTGGATGGAGAGCATGCATCTGTGCGTTTCTTTGGGAGGTACATTTCAGGCATGACATGTTCACAGAACAGCAGGAACATTGGTGAGGCTGGAAAACAAGGCGTGGCACATCTCCTTTCTTTTTTTTTTTTTTTTCCTTTCTTATCTGTGTCGCTTATGAGTGTTTTGTTTTTTTAATCTCTTTCTTTTTGCCATTCATTGGCTGATTTTCATTATCATAAAAATTTATGTTTTGTTGTAGACTTGTTACTTTGTTTACTTGTTACCCGAACACCTACATATCACCACATTTTAGTGTTGTTTTATAACACTGAGACTTGGTATCTTTGGGCTTTATTGCCTCCTTGGTGAATTCTGATTAATGGTTGTGTTTAGTCAATGATATAGTGAAGGGAAACATGGATTGGAAAAAGCTTCTAGGTTCTAATCCTAGTTTTGTTGCTAACTGACTGTAAACTAATGTAACATTTCTGGACCTCAGTTTATCTAGATGTAAACTAAAGCTGTTGGACTAGATAGCTGCCAGGATTCCTCTTAACTGTAAAATTCTCTTGTTTCAGTGATTTTTAGGAAAAATCCCCAGGAGAAATACAATAGTTTTTTTTCTTTTTATTTCCTTTTTTAAAATTAAGGTGTGCAAATCTTGGATGTACAGCTTATTGAATTTTCACATATGTATGTACTCTTTTGGGAACTTTCTGGAATTAAAAAATATATATTTTCCATCCACGGTTGGTTGAGTCTATGGATACGGAACTTGGAGGGCTGCCTGTATAAGTATATTCCAAATACCTTTCCCAATCTGGAAATACCTATACTCAATACCTAAGAAAATATTATTTTTAGAAAAATGCAATTTTAAAGTGTTTCCATTTTGTTGCATTCTTTTTTTAAGTTTATTTGTTTTTGGCTGCGTTGGATTTTCGTGGCTGCGTGTGGGCTTTCTCTAGTCGTGGTGAGCAGGGGCTACTCTTCACTGCAGTGCGTGGGCTTCTCCTTGCGGTGGCTTCTCTTGTTGCGGAGCACCGGCTCTAGGCGCGTGGGCTTCAGTAGTTGTGGATTGTGGACTCCAGAGCACAGGCTCAGTAGTTGTGGCACACGGGCTTAGTTGCTCCGTGGCATGTGAGATCTTTTCGTACCAGGGATTGAACTGTGTCCCCTGCATTGGCAGGCAGATTCTTATCCACTGCGCCACCAGGCAAGTCCTTCCATTTTGTTGCATTTTTGAACACAGTTTATAGATTAAGAAAGCAACAGATTTAAGGATTTCTCTTATTACATAAAAGTTTGGTCCCAATGTTGACTTTAAAGAAATCTTAAGGTACTTTTTCTTTTAAACACACTTCTGAAATAATTTCCACACTTCTTATGAGATATTTTAATATTTTGGGCTGGTCCTTAACTTATTTGATGTTGTAAACAGGCAGGTCTTTAGGTCATAGGGTCCCGTGACAGAATGATTCTCCCATTAGAGAAGCAAACAGGTCTGTTCTCAGCACATGATGTCACCAGCACTTGAGTCTTTCCTTAGTGGGTATTCCTTTTGGTGACTTTGCCAAGAACTCCTTTTCTTTGCATTTCGATGTGAACTCTGTTCATGGTGATTTTGTTCACTGCTGGTAATGTTGAAAAGCAACAAAATTCTTTTAGATTCTGTTATCTTTGAGTATAGCTCTTCAAGCTATAGAATTAGGGCATTGTTTTCTAGATTTATAGATTCATGTTTCAAACTTAACCTTTTAATTTTAGAAACAGGAACACCAAAGTTGGAGGTAGTAAATAATAAGTTCAAATGTATACTATTTGTGTTCATAGATACAGAGCCACTGTTTATAAAATACACAGTTATTATAGTGAACACATGAGGTAGGTGTTAGTGAGTGACTTCATTATAGCCCAGATCCCTATTGCTGTTAGAAATTGGGGAGAGCATTGCAAGGAGTAAAAGAATATGCACTGAAGTAGCTCACTAATTAGGATGTGCATCAGCAAACTGGACTCAACACTATGAGCAAAACATTATAGCTCGCTCTGTGGTTAGCGTTACGGACTTTTGTGATTCTGGGCCGATGTTAATCTTTAAAGAGGCATTTGTTACAGTTCCTTCCATGGTGTGGGCTTGAGCATTAGTCCCTTCACCAATCCAAAGTGCTAAATATTGCAAGGATCCCCTTGAGGGATATTATTGGGTAGGGACCATGACTTTTAAAGGGGGGAAGAAGAGCCATTGATTCATTGATAGTTTATATTAGATTTTTCTGACACTGTAAACAGCCATACTGAGTATTTTCAGTGAGCATTTCTATTAAGTATAGATTGGGGAAAATGATTCAGAGTTGGCAGGGGCCAGTGTTTCTTAGAATGAGTTTTGTGGAATATTGGTTCTGTGGAATGTTAATAAATGTTACATGAAATTAAAACCCAACCAACCAACAAACAGATCTCTTTGGTTATGAAACTTTGGAAAGCACTAGATTAAATGAAATTGAAGGGTTTTTTTTTGTTTTTCTAACTATATTGGGATATAGTTATGTAATGTTGTGTACCTTGAAGGTGTACAACATATTCATTTGATATAGGTACGTTGCAATATTGTTACCACCATAGAGTTAGCCAACACTTCGATCATGTCACATAATTAGCATTTCTCTTTTGTGGTGAGAACATTCAAGACTTACTCTCTTAACTTTCAAGTATATAGTACAGTATTGTTCTCTGGTGCTTTAGATCCCCAGAACTTATTCATCTTCTAGGGTTTTTTGTTTGACTGTGGGAATTCTCAGGGCCTGTAATTTGTCAGTATACCTTGTACTTCTCTAAGATGAAGGGGAAGTGAGACAGCAATAGTATGCAGCATTTCCCAAACTTATTGGGCCATGGAATCATTTTTTAGAGAGTGTTTTGGGAACTTGACATGCCCCAGGATACCACCGGTGAAAGTGATTAGGCTGAAATCATTTTGTAGATAGAAAACTAAGACCTAAATAATGTAAGTACTCAAGTAGCTAGAGCTGGTGAGGTTCCAGACTAATTCTTAGATCACTGTTCTTTCTATCAGCAAAAAAGGAGATTTAATGGCTCAGAAGACATAGGTTTAAATATGTTAGAGTGTAAATTAGGTTTTCATTGTCATCTTTTAAGATTTATTGAAGCTTAATGTCCTGTCCAAGGTTCTGGGTCTAACCAAAAAAGGTAGTACAAGCGGTCATTTCTTTCAGCTGCATTGCTAACAAACGGAATAGGGAATAGATGTAAAAATGAATTTACAGAATTACCTGAATCAGCTCTTCTTACTAAAATTAGGATAAACAGGGTCTTAGTTCTCAAACCTTAGTTTTGACTTGCTATTAAGTACAGATTTAATTTTCATTCTGTTGATGACTTTTTAAATGGGGTGGGGAGAGAGTTTAACTTAATGTAATTTAGACTCATAATTAAAGCTTCCAAAATCTAGATAGAAAATTGGGAGATTGGGATTGACATATATATACTACTGATACTATGTATAAAGTAGATAACTAGTGAGAACCTACTGTATAGCACAGGGAACTCTATAGTCAGTGCTCTGTGCTGACCTAAATGAGAAGGAAATCCATAAAAGAGTGGATATATGTATACATTCACTTTGCTGTAAACTAACACAATATTGTAAAGCGACTATACTCCTTAATATTTTACATTGAGGTATGATTTAGGTTGATTATTATAAAATTTTAAATAAATTTAGATTATAGACTAATGTTAGATTAGTTAATTATTAGATTAATTATTAGATTATAGACTAATGCAGTCAGACTTGTCGTCTAACAGTTTGTAAGAAAGTACGTGTACCAGGGTGAAAGGCTAGGGGAACAGGACCAGCAGAAGCATTTGTTAGTGCAGGGAGATTCTGGGTAATCCATATGAGCCGTTATAAGGCTTAGAATTCCACTCTGACAAATAGGTATACCTCACTGATGTTCTTTGGTTTAGGGGAAAAAATTGTGGCTTATCTTGAAAAAATGCTGTTGGGTGTTCCTTCTGCTTTATATAGGAATTTAACATGGCTCCTTATTAAATAGAAAAGGCATTTCAGGAATATATTAGCTTAAATTACTTATGTGTTGAATATTTTACATTACAAAGATAAGTGGTTGATAATAGTTTTACTGGGATATTTTGACAAGATTGGTAGCATGTATTCTTCTCTACTGTTTATTCCCCCACCCCACCCTGCCCCCAGCAACTGGCATGGTTAATAACAAGTCTTGGAAAAAGAATTTAGCGATTATAACTGACAGGAGGTTTAACTACAATTTTGTGTTCTTGGAAAACTTTAGAAAATTTTGGTAAGCATTAGGTACTTCTCTGAAAGGAATGAGAAGGTATTATGAGACAGGCTACTGATGATGAATAGAATAATGGTACTAGGAGGGGTGAGTAAGAATGCTGCAAGAGAAGCAAGGTCAGTAAGTGACTATATAGCAATAGCATTGATCTGTGTGTATCCCTTTTCTCTTTTTATTTTTTATTAATTTTTTAAAATTAATAAATTTATTTATGGCTGCGCTGGGTCTTCGCTGCTGCACGCGGGCTTTCTCTAGTTGCGGCGAGCGGAGGCTACTCTTTGTTGTGCTGCATGCGGGCTTCTCGTTGCGGTGGCTTCTCTTGTTGCGGAGCACGGGTGCTAGGTACACGGGCTTCAGTAGTTTTGGCTCGCAGGCTCTAGAACGCAGGCTCAGTAGTTGTGGCACACAACTTAGTTGCTTCGCGGCACGTGGGATCTTCCCGGCCCAGGGCTCGAACCTGTGTCCCCTGCATTGGCAGGTGGATTCTTAACCACTGCACCACCAGGGAAGCCCCTCTTTTTATTTTCTTCCAGTTTTATTGAAAAATAATTGACATACAGCACTGTATAAGTTTAAGGTGTACAGCATAATGATTTGACTGACAACATCATGAAATGATGATCTTAATAAGCTTAATGACCATCCATCATCTCATAAAGATACAAAATTAAACAAATAGAAAAAAATTTTTTCCTTGCAGTGAGAACTCTTAGGATTTACTCTATTGAAAACTTTCATATATAGCATATAGCAGTGTTAATTATGTTTATCATGTTGTGCGTTACAACTCTAGTCCTTACTTATAACTGGAAGTTTGTACGTTTCTTGTTTTTTTTTTTGCTGTACGCGGGCCTCTCACTGTTGTGGCCTCTCCCGTTGCGGAGCACAGGCTCCGGACGTGCAGGCTCAGTGGCCATGGCTCACGGGGCCAGCCGCTCCGCAGCATGTGGGATCCTCCCGGACTGGGGCACGAACCCGCGTCCCCTGCATCGGCAGGCGGACTCTCAACCACTGCGCCACCAGGGGAGCCCAGAAGTTTGTACTTTTTAACTGCCTTCATCCAGTTTCCCTTCCCCCCACCTCTGCCTCTGGTAACCACAAATCTGATCTCTTTTTCTGTTTGTTAGTTTTTGAAGTATAATTGACCTACAATACTGTGTTAGTTCCTGTTAGCACAACATGTGATTTGATATTTTTATGCATTTCCAAATGACCACCATGATAATTCTAGTTATGGTCTGTCACTTGTACAAAGGTGTCACACTGTTACTGACTGTATTCCACACACTGTACATTTCATGCCTGTGACTCATTTATTTTGCAACCGCAAGTTTGTACCTCCCTCACCTCTCCTCCCTCCATGTTCCTCCCCTCTGGCAACCAACTGTTTGTTCTCTGTATCTATAACTTTTTCTGTTTATGTTTGTTCATTTGTTTTAGGTTCCACATATAAGTGAAATCATACTGTATTTGTCTTTCTCTGACTTCTTTCACTTACCATAATACCCTCTAAGTCCATCCATTTGTTGCAAATGGCAAGATTTCATTTTATTTTAATTAAGGCTGCACAGCTTGTGGGATCTTAGTTTGAAAGATGGAAAGGGATTGAAAGATTTCATTTTTTATGGCTAAGTAATATTCCATTGTGTGGGGACTTCCCTGGCAGTACAGTGGTTAAGATTTCGTGTTTCTACCGTAGGGGGCGCAGGTTCAATCCTTGGTCAGGGAGCTAAGATTCCACATGCTGCACGGTGTGGCCAAGAAAAAAAAAAAAAAAAAATTCCATTGTGTGTGTGTGTGTGTGTGTGTGTGTGTGTGTATGTATGTGTGTGTACCACATTGCCCTATCTGTTCATCTGTTAATGGGCACTTAGGTTGCTTCCATATCTTGGCTATTGTAAATAACGCTACAGTGAACATATGGGTGCATATATCTTTTTGAATTAGTGTTTTCTTATGATAAACACCCAGGAGTGGAATTGCTAGATTGGATGGTACTTCTATTTTTAATTGTTTGAGGAATCTCCATACTATTTTCCATTGTCACTGCACCAGTTTACATTCCCACCAACAGTGCACGTGGGTTCCCGTTTTGCCACATCCTTGCCAGCACTTGTTGTTTGTTGTATTTTTTATAATAGCCATTTCAGGTGTGAGGTGAGATCTCATGGTGGTTTTGATTTGCATTTCCCTGATGATTAGTGATGTTGAGCATCTTTTCATGTGCCTGTTGTCCATCTATATGTCTTCTTTGGAAAAATGTCATTTCAGGTCCTTTGCCCATTTCTTAATCAGGGTATTTCTTTTTTTGATGTTGAATTGTATATTTTGGGTGGCAACCCTGTATCAGATATATTGTTTGCAAATATCTTCTCCCATTCAGTAGGTGGCCTTTTCGCTTTGTTGATAGTTTCCTTCTCTGTGCAAAAAGCTTTTTAGTTTGATGTAGTCCTATTTGTTTATTTTTGCTTTTATTTCCCTTGCCTGAGGAGACATACCAAAAATATATTACTAAGACTGATGTCAAAGAATGTACTGCTTGTGTTTTCTTCTAGAAGTTTTGTGGTTTCAGATCTTACATTTAAATTTAAGTCTTTACATAGAGAAGAGACTTGTGGTTGCCAGGGCAGGGGGCGCGGTGGGAGGGGGAAGGACTGGCAGTGTGGGATTAGCAGTTGCAAACTAGTATATAGAGGATGGATAAACAGCAGGGTCCTACTGTATAGCACAGGGAACTGTATTCAGTATCCTATGATAAACCATAATGGAAAAGAATATGAAAAGAATATATATATATGTGTATAACTGAATCACTGCTATACAGCAGAAATTAACACAACATTGTAAATCAACTATACTTCATAAAATATTTTAAAAAATAAATTTAAGTCTTTAATCCATTTTGAATTTATTTTTGTGACCAATATAAGAGGGTAGTTTAGTTTCATTCTTTTGCTGGACAAGTAACTGTCCAGTTTTCCCAACACAGTTCATTGAGGAGACTGTCTTTTCCCCATTGTATATTCTTGCCTTCTTGCCTCCTTTGTTGTAGCTTTATCTTTAATTTTTGCCATTTTAAGTATGGTGTGTCTTTGTATGGTCTTCTTTGGGTTGATCCTGTTTGGGCTGTCTGTGCTTCCTGGACTTGGATATCTGATTCCTTTTCCAGGTTAGGGAAGTTTTCAGCTATTATGTACTGACATATGTCCTCTGCGCCTCTCTCTGTCTCTCTCTGTCTCTCTCTTCTCCTTCTGGGACCCCTACAAATGAGAATGTTAGGGCATGTGATGCTGTTACAGAGGTCTCTTAAACTGTCCTCATTTCTTTTTTTTTCTTCTTTTTCCTGTTTAGCTTTGGTGATTTCCACTGTTTATCATCCAACTTGCCCATCTCTTCCTCTGTATCATCTGATCTACTGTTGATTCCTTATAGTGTATTACTGTTATTATTTTTTAAAATATTTATTTATTTGGCTGCGCCGGGTCTTAGTTGCGACACGTGGGATCTTCCTTGCAGCATGTTTAGTTGTGGCAAGTGAGCTCTTTTAGTTGTGGCATGTGGACTCTTAGTTGGGGCACACGGGATCTAGTTCCCTGACCAGGGATTGAACCCCGGGCCCCTTGCATTGGCAGCCTGGAGTCTTATCCACTGGACCACCGGGGAAGTCCCATAGTGTATTATTTATTTCAGTTATTGTACACTTCACCTCTGTTTGGTTCTTTTTTATATTTTCTCTTTGTTAAAAACATCTGACTCCTCACTCTGTTCATCCATTCTTCTCCCGAGTTCTTTGAGCATCTTTATGATCATCACCTTGAACTCCTTATCAGATAGATTGCTTATCTCTACTTCACTTACTTCTTCTTCTGGGGTTTTATCTTGTTCCTTTGTTTGAAACATATTCCTCTGTCACCTGATTTGCTGTTTTTATTTTTATGTATTTGGCAGGTTGGTTACATTTTCCTCCTCCTCCAGATACAGCAAGGGAGACACCCTTACAAAATATTTCCATTACTAATGTAAATGTTTTCTTGCAAAGGGGCAACTCCTACTTGGTTTTCAGAGTTTTCCCGAATTCTGCTGTTTCTTAGAAAATAACCAGTTTAAGATAATATTCCAAAGAGACACATTTTGGGGTGGCAAATTCTGCTCCCCTACATTATAGCAGGCTTTACTTTTTTTTAGAGAAGTTTTAGATTCACAGCAGAATTGAGCCATTTTTGGTACTGATCTAACATCACTGTGGTATTTGTTAAAAGGTGTCTATTTCTGTTATCAATTTCAGTGTATATACAAATTGTATTTTGCAATTATATTTGCTGTTTTATGATTATTGTTTTTCAAAGTATTACCTTCTTTGTGACTGAATATAATATGCATCATTTCATTATGAAAAAATTTACTCAGTAATTAACTGAAGGGCAAGTAGCAGTGGGTTTTTCTGGTCCACTGAAGTAGACAAAGCCTTTCTCAGCCTTTTTCGTGTCCTGTGAGTAGGATAGTGAGTGTGGGCCTTGTGATTTGTTCTGTTTTACTGCTTTGCTGACTGAGAACTGTATTTATGTGTTTCATGTTTTGGCAGCTTCAAACAGGAAGAGAATTTTTAGGTCTGTTTTGAAAAAAACTGTAACAGGAATGTTACATATGTACATGACAAAGATGTATGTAAATTATTGGAGCTTCAAGGAGAGACAATAGTTTTCTTGGAGAGTATATGCTACTCTATCATTATTTGAAGTGACTTCTGTCAGATGAAAAATTAATCAGTCCAGTCAAACTAAGAAAGAAATGGAAAATTTTATTCAAGCTAAACTGAGGATTATAACCTGGGAAGAGCCTCTCAGAAAGCTCCAAGAACTGTTCTGCCCGTTAGAAGTCAAAGCACAATTACAGAAGTTTTTTGACACAGGAGCCTGTACATTAAATGATGTATTATTGACTTACACAATCCAGATCTGCAAGTACAAAGAGCTGGGTTGTGTGACCCCTTACAAGATCAAGATGGAATGTTCTCTTTTAAGGAGTTGTCTTATTGGTGCTGGGAGAACGTTGCGCTTTATTGTTGAGGAGGTTCGGTGGATGCATAACGCAGATACACAGTGTACATTAAGGGGAGAGAGGAGGCCAAAGGACAGAGAAAAGTTTTTTATGTTTAAAATTTTCTTGTCTTGCCATAAAACATGAATTTTATTTCACACTTCCATCATAATTGATGCATTAACTACGGCGGGACCAGGAGTGCTTCGAAATTCTAATGCAGCAGGTGTAATATAGTGAGCAGGCACATGCTGGAGAAAAGCACGGAGGCCCTACAGGAGCGCGCTTCTCATTTCAAAATAAACGTGCACCATGCCTCATTTCTCTCCTCTAGTAAAGCTGGGTAGTCTTTCAAGTGTTACTTTTTATTCTTGGGAGGAAGGGCAGAGATTGTTTATGTTAGGCTAATGTAAAAAGAATCCAAGACCACAAAGGTTGCACTTTAAATTTCAATAGAATTATGTGCTTCATATCAGCATTATGAAATTTTAAAATTTGGTGTATCTTGCACTTTCAGAAGTTTCTCCTCTAACAGTTAATATAATTGAATTGCATATTAATATCATTTAAATTAAGAAAAACTTACAGTGCCTTTATTTTAGTATACCCTGTCATCTAAGGCCTAGATGATACTTACTAGTTAATTAATTATGTGGCTTCGGTATGCACTAGTAGTCTTTTAGGAAAATATTTGCTTTAGTTTTGGGGGGAGGAAGTGTCTGATATATTTTTTAAACTTTATTATGAAAACTTTAAACATTCACAAAGCAGAGAGAATTGTATAATGAGTCCTCATATATTCATCTCCTGTCCTCACTAGTTTAATATAATGACTCTTCTTGTTTTATCTGTGCATTCCCCACCATTACTTTCCTCCCAACCCCCCAGTGGTTTTGAAGGAAATCCCAGACATCATGTAATTTCATTGAGAAATATTTCAATGTGTACCTCTAAAAGCGAATCAAATTATTTGTATTCCCAGTGAGTACTAGCGAGCTTTGTGTGGAGAGGAAGTTCCAGAGTGCTTGGAAACAGACCTGCCTTTGCATTTTATTGTAGTTAATTTGTATTCAGTAAGATCCAGAGTTTACATTACTTGGCTTTTTTTTTATTATTACAATACATCCCAAAGGATTTGAAGTGTTGATTTTGTAAATAACATCTAAGAAAACATTATGAATTACCATCATGAATATGTATGAAGCAATGTGACAGTCCTCATTTCAGAGCTAATCTGCGATTGCTTTGTCATTTTTCATGGCTCCTCCCCAGCTCCAAAATTAGTTTCTTTATTTAAATGCTGAGAAACAGTCAGCATGTAACACTTATTTTCAGATGAAATTTATAAGGCTCTATTTGTGTCAGAGAAAGAGAGAGCAGAGAGAAAAAATACGCATATGGGGCTGAAAAAAAGAGGAAGGGGCAGAACAGTGTAAACATCACAGGCTGGGTACCAGAGAAGTAGCTTCCCCTTTCCTTCCCTCTCACCCACCCAACCTCCTCTCTTGGTCTTGACTTTTTAATTTCTCTCTTTTCTTGGTGTCCCCTTTGATTTATATCTTTTTCTTCTCTTGGCATTTACCTAACTTTGCCTGTGGCATTTGTGATTAGGAAGATTGCTGATTCCTCCCTTGGAGAATGTTTTATTATATAGGGGTTGTGAGATAAAACTTTACAAAGCAAAATATTTCAGGACGAGTTTGTTGTGCTTTGTTTTTTTTTTTTTTTTTAATGCTGTACGCGGGCCTCTCACTGTCGTGGCCTCTCCCGTTGCGGAGCACAGGCTCCGGACGCGCAGGCTCAGCGGCCATGGCTCACGGGCCCAGCCGCTCCGCGGCACGTGGGATCCTCCCCGACCAGGGCACGAACCCGCGTCTCCTGCATCGGCAGGCGGACTCGCAACCACTGCGCCACCAGGGAAGCCCTGTGCTTTGTTTTTATACAGATTTTGAAAAATGTTTATTGAAACTCGTTCACATAGTTGGGTACCTGCTATGGCCTAGATTGAACTTTTCTGTAGTCTGTGAATGAATGATACAATGTATGAAACGTTAACTATATATAGACATTTAGGTTCGCTTTATGTGCTCTTTTTGAAAAATTTTGTAATAATTTTTCCTTTTTTTGTGTGTTCTCTTTTGCTGCTCATTTATTGGATGAAACTGATTTTATTCAAATGGGACTCTGCAGTTCACAAGATTCCTTTGCAGCTCACCTTTGGAGGTAAGATTGCTCAATGACCTTGAAGTGAGAATTGCTATTGGTATCTTTTGTGAGGCATTTGATGATTTAAGACTGATCGTTTCGTCATGATGTATTCTTCGATGCCAGCAATGAGATGAATGCAGACTTTCCTTTATAAGAATTCCTATAAGTTACAGAGCTATCCCGGTAAGTTACAGAGCTCTGTGCGGGCAGTGACCTTCACAGCAGGTCGTTGCCGCCATTTTAATAGGTAGAATGAAGCCAGTCCATTTTAAAGAGACTTAGTTGTATCTCCTCACTCCCACGCCGCTCTCACATTGGCCTTGTCCTCTGTAAACTGCCCTGGTGTTAAAGGAGAGCTGGAGAAGTCTGGGCAGAGGCTGTCATCAAGCAGGTTTCAGTTAGTTTGAGAGAACTTTCTAAAATCCATGAATTGATTAGGGAAGAGCAGAAGCCTTCCCTTGTACTGAGCCTCATCATAACACAGGCAGGGTTTCAGGTGCCAGATTCGCTTTCTCATCTGATTCTCATAATGGTTCTGCAATTTAGAACTGAAAATCCAGCGATAAATTGTGAGATAAAGAAAACTCTTAGATAATCAGAGAACCAGTTATCAGTGTGAGCTGTGGTTGATAAGGAGTTGGTCACTTGGAGAAGATGGACGAGGCTTTGGGAAAGGAGTCGGAAAGGGGAAGCAGCCGGGTGTGTGGAGGGACATTGGACTTGGTACCAAACCTGGGCTTAAGGTCAGGTCCTCGCTTACTAGCCATGTGACACTGGGCAGTCGCAGCTTCCCTGAGCCTCAGCTTTCTCATAAGTAAAATGCAAATAATTTCTACCTCTCGAATGAAGCAGTGGGCAGGGGAGCGGTTTATAAAGCACTCTTCACATGTTACTAATATTTTGTATTCTTCTCTCAGGCGATGGTAAGACTCTGTCCCTGCCTTTCATTTGTCCTTCCTTGGCCTCTATTTGTTTACTTCACTCTCTGTTCTCTTCCCCACTCCCAACCTCTTAAAATCATATCCCGCTTCAGGGTGAGCCTAGATGCTGTGTCCTCTGTGATGCCCTCCCTGACCGCTCCACATGGAGGCAGTTGTTCCCTTTTCTGCTTCCATAATATTGCATTCTGTGCTGATTGAAGCTACTATTGTTATGTGGTGTGGCCCAGCCTCCTGGTGGCCTCCTTGAGACCTCGTGGTGGCCAGTTTGAATGATTTCCAGGGGAAACTGAGCAGACCAGAGCGGGTAGTACCATCCAGGCTTGGTTACATTTTCTAAATGTCCAGGACCAAAGGGGAAACAAAGCCTGGAAAGATCCTGGGTTTTGAAATGAGAGATCCTTGGGTGACCCATGAGTAAGTACTTTCATCTTTCAGTTAATCTAAAAAGTGGAGGTAATAATAATACTTAACTTACAGGGTTATTAAAACGAAATGAGATAATGTGTGGTAAACACTGAGTACAATGCCTGTCACACAGAATTTTAAATAGTTTGGTGTAAAAACAATAAAAATTAAAACTGTACTGTAAGAAACTTGAAGACAGTGTAAACTATATAGTCTACTCTTTAATCGATAAAGCACTTTCTAAGTATAGAATGGGAAGTATCACAAAGGAAAGGATGGGAAAATTAGATCTGATTTTGTAAAAAAATCCATGATTCGGTTCATGAAGACATACGGAGTTAAGAGGCAATTTGGGAAAGTGTAATAAAAAGATTATTATACTTAATATAATCTCTTAGAAACCGTTTTTAAATGTAGTGTTTTCTTTTGCATAATATTTGGTTGGATTTTATCAGATAGTTGATCAGCTGACATACAAATGGTAATATGTTTTTTAAAGTTTAATCTTATAAGCAATCAAAGGAATGCAATTTAAAATAGCAGTTATATACAATTTTTTAACTATCAAGATATCTTTTTTATTTTTAAGTGAATGCTTGGGAAGATGGGATGAGATGGGATGTTTTTAACCTTCATCCTTTATAGAAATCAGTTTGGTCATATACATTAAAGGTCTTATAGAAATGCATACCTTGTGGTTGAGTAATTCTTATCTGGGAATCACTGCCAGAGAAATAAAGATTGGGACAAACCTTGCTTAAATATGTTTGTTACAGCATTGTTTATAATGGCAAAAAGTTATAAATAATTTAAATGTTCAACCGTAGGAAAAGGTCATATAAATCATGGTGCAGCCGGCCATGTGATAGAACACCCAGTAGCCATTAAAATAGTGATCATGCATGTATGTTCATGCGTATATATTGATGAAAAATAGCAGTATAAAATACTTCTGCTTGTACTAAGAGACAGAAGCAGGATGCAGAATTATACATGCAGATCTCAGTTTAAAAACAATTTAAGTAAAAAAAAACCAACAGCAATTTAAGTATACAGAAATTAGTTAGGAAGGAGATACACCAAATGTTAGCGTTAACTACAAAATGCTAAATTATTTTACCTCTTGTTCTTCCACGAAGGAGTCACATGGGGAGAATGAGGTACTTTGGTAGGTTTTTGATGATGGCTCTTATAGTCAGTGTTTGACTGAGATGTACATCAGGGAACTCTCTAATTGATGTGGAAACAGGGTCTAGTCTTGGGGGAAAAAAAGGGACTGGCAGGAGCTTAGATGAAGAGATAACGTTGATAATGCTTAATTAAGGCTGGACTCGCATTTAAGCAAGAGCTCAGAGGAATAACGAGGAATAGGGGTTTTGAGCAGAAGGCAGTAAGGCTGGATTAGTTTACCTGCACAGGGAGTAAATAAGGAAGCTGGAGCTCGATATCTACTTCACTGGGGCAAAGTAGCAGTTTGAAGATGTTACTCAACAATGGCAAGGATGCTTTTAAATAGCCCTCACTAACAGACTTTTCTCAAATGTAAGCTCAATGAGAAAGGACCGTGTTTTTCTTGTTTCCTTGTGTTTCCATGTATTGTTAAGTACTATATAGGAGGCACTGAATAAATATTTGTTGAATGAATAAATAAGTAAACTAGGCACAGCTAAGGCTGAGAGTAGCAAGCTTTTCCCCATAATCTGGCAGGACTAGCTAAGAGCACACAGGGTCTAATATTTATGTCTCAATATGGTCAAGTCTCTCTTCCCAGCTAGATTGTAGCTACTTAAAATCAGGATCTTTGTCTTTTTCATTTTTGGATCCTCTCAGGTATAAATAGGGCTTGGAATGGTACCAACCATATACCTAGAGTTGTACCAAACAAATACTTTTAAAGTTACATCTTATTATTCATGTTAAATATTGGGAATCGTTGTGTAGAAGCTTAAATCTTTGGCGAAAAGTAGAAGGGAAAGTATCATCATCAAAGTTTAGTGATAGTTTCTGTTATTTTCTGTCTAATCTGCTTTTTCCATTTAATGATCTGGAGTTATGTTTTTACCTTGGCTAAACTGATCTTTTTTCTTACTGGGCTTATGGACATGGAGGAGGCAAAAGAATCAAAATTAAAGATGACCAACGTGCTTTTCTTTTCTTGAAGTGTTTGGGAAATACTTTGAGGGCATTCTGTTGATATTTTTCTAGCTTGGAATTTCACAGGGGCCACCTGATGGCATAGTTAGTGGCTCCTGCCCCTGAATTTCCAGCAGCACTGAGCTCAGGGTTCTGTTGCTGTGCTGCCTTGCAGAACTTGAGAGCCAAACAGAGCCAGAGCGGGAGAATGCTGAGACTCTCTAAATGTTTAATTTTGCCATTAAGCTTACGCTTCAGCTGGAGAAGGAAAATTGCAAATATGGGTAATACCCAAATATTGATAGCTTACCTAATTTTGAATAAAAGAAAAATAGTTCAGGTGGAGACAGTAAAATACATGAGGTTTGCAGCTGAAAATGAAGGAGACTTTAAATTTCATTCTGCCTACAAAAACTAAACTACTATGAATGAACCATGTCCTTTTGTTATAAGTCCTAAACAGTTAACTGCCACGTGAATCTAACAGAATTGTCAGGTTATAGTAATTACATCAGTAATTTGATCTGCTGTCATTTGAATGGAGCCATGTGTGGAGAGTCAGTTCCTTCCCTCTGTGGGGCTGACCCTTTTACATTTCTGTAAGCTGAAGACCAACAGAGCTCATTAAGCTTTATGGGAAAAGAGCTTTTGTCACCTCGTCAAGTCCGGCAACACATTTCCATTCTATTCCTGATTTCGCGTGGCTCTGTAGCTGCTGATGTGCATTCCCCTGCTAGGTTTACATGGGATCTCTCCCTCACAGACGTTTTTATTGACATTTCTAAGCCTGAACTACATTTCGTGTGGCACCACCTACAGATGTCTTCAATTAAATGTAGGTAAATAAAAGGGATTATGTATCAGAGGCTAAAAGATTCTTCACATTCTCTTCTAAGCCATACTTTGCCAGCCAATCCAGTAGCATGCAGTCTCAGCATCATTTGGAGGTAGAGAACTACAGAAGAGGCATTTGTGAGAAAAGTTAAACCATGTGGGAATGTGGGTCACTTAGGGTTCTCTTTAAGGATGTCCTATTCCTTCATTTCAGATCAATTAAAATCTTCTTTGTTAGCAGTTAGCATAATAATTTTTCGAGAAGTTAGCAGCTGTAGTATATTGGGCATTATCCTAAACGCTTTGCTTACATTATTTTAATTTTTGTAGAATGTCTATGCGGTAGTTATTTCCAATTTCCTTATGAAGAAAATTGAACCTAGAGAGGTAGTTTAGTTGAGTTCAGTATCACAGGTACTAGTGAATGGCAACAACGTGCTTAAAATGTCTCATATTACATGAAGTGATGATGATATTATTTGAAGGAAGACAGTGATAAATTTGAGATGTGTCAACCTTGGCACTGTTGACATTTTGGGTTGGATAAATCTTTTTCGTGGCACCGTCTTGTGCATTGTGTGATGCTTAGCAACATCTCTGGCCTCTACCCAAGAGACGCCAGTAGCACCCTTCCCCCTGAGTTGAAACAAAATGTCTCCAGACTTGCCACATATCCCTAGGGGGTAAAATGGCTCCGTATTAAAAACTACTGCCCTAGAGCAGCCTTAACAAAAAAAGAACAAAGAGAGTTAATAATCCAAGAGCGATGATAGTAGCAATGATAACGTGTTTTGAGTCTCACAAAAGGTGGGGAAGAGGACAGGTGAACAAAGGACAAGGGAGACAAATAGAAAACAAATAGCAAAATGGTCCACTTAAACACAGCCATATTAATTATTACATTAAATATTAATGATCTAAACCAGAAATCTCTATGGAAATGTTTTATATCTGTGCAGTGGAAAACATGTATGTAGTCAATGGTCATACATAGTCACTGAGCTCTTTAGGACCTGAATTTAAAATTTTTAAAATTTTAGTTAACTTACGTAGCCACATGTGGCCAGTGGCTATCCTATTGGACAGTACAGGTCTAAACACTCCAATTGAAAGTCAGGAATTGTCAGACTAGGTAAAAGAAAAAAAGCAAAATCCATCTCAAATATGAAAGCATGAGTAGGTTAAAAGTAAAAGACCAGAGTAAACTATACCATGGAAATACTAATCATAATAAAAATGGAGTGGCCGTATTCATACCTAACAAAATAGACTTCAGGGCAAAAGCTCTCACCAGAAGGAAAGATGGACATTTCATAATGATAAAATAGTCAGTTCATCAAGTGAGGACAGTAATCCCAAATGTGGTGCACTTAATAACAGAACCTCAAGATACATGAAGCAAAAACTAATGGAACTGAAAAGAGAAACAGTCAGATCCACAGCTATAGTTGGAGACTTTAGAGCAGCTTTCTCAGTAATCGATAGAACAACTAGGCAGAAAACTACAAGCAATTTAGAAGATTTGGACAAAACTATCACACAGTTCCACTTAGTTGACATCTATTGAATGCTGTACCCAACGACAAAATACGTATTTTTTCAAGTCCATAGGGAATATTCTCCAAGACAGATCATATGCTGTACCATTATACAAATCTTAATAAATTTAAAAGGATTGAAATAATCTCTGATCAAAGTGGAATTAAATTAGAATCAGTAACAAAAAACTGTTATAGTTTAGCAATAATAGGACAAACAACCTAATTTAAAAATAGATAAAAGACCTGATTATATATTTCACCGTGAAGACATACAAATGGCTAATAAGCACATGAAAAGATACTCACCATCCATTAGGGAAATGCACATTAATACCACAATGAGATACCAACAGAAACTCACTAGAATGACTATAATCAAAAGATAATACCGAGTGTTGGCGAGATGTGGAGAAATGGAACCCTCCTACACTGCTGATGGGAAGTAAAATGGTATACCCCCAGTTTAGCAGTTTCTCAAACTATTAAACTTAGGGTTACTGTATGACCCAGCAATTTCACCCTTAGGAGTATACACCTAAGTGAAATGAAGATGTTCAGACAAAGGCTTGTATGTGAATGCTCATGGCAGCATTATTCCTAATGGCCAAAAGCTGGAAACAATTCAGGTGTCTGTCAGCTGGTAAATGGATTAGCAAAGTGTGGTATTTTCATACAATGTAATACCATTCAGCAATAAGAAGGAATGAACTACAATACGTGCAACACGTGGATGAACCTTAAAAACATTATTGGAGGTGAAAGAAGCCAGGCACAACAGACTGCATGTTGTGTCTCTCCAGCTGTATGAATTATCCCGAAAAGGGGACTTTATAATAGAGTCAGAAAGCAGAGCAGTGCTTGCCTGGGATAAGAGGTACGAGCGGAGGACCGACTGCAAGTGGACTGTTGAGAATTTGGGGGGCGGTGGTGGTAGAAATGTTCTTAAATTGGGTTATGTGGTTCCACAATTCCGTGAATTCGCTAAAAATCACAGAATGCTGTGCTTAAAATGGGTGAATTTTATCATATGTTAAGTACACCTCAATAAAACTGTTTAAAAAAAAAGCTTTTATCATTTCTTCATCCTTTAATTTCTCAAAATGTTGTGGAAAAAGTCTGACTCAGCTTGGCATCTTCCCTAGTTGTGGTCTAGGTGTTTACACAGTTTTAGCATTTGCCAAGATAGTGTTGTGTGTTGAAATAGATGTTTTAATTTAAATATTAACTAGTTAATACCCAATATTAAATAAAGTTAGCCATTAATATTTATCAGTAGCTTGCAAAACCAACTTCCCAAGATTTTTTTTGGGGGGGGAGTCGGGAACTACTTTGCTCTTACTTGGAACTCTGTGGTAGACTGGGATCATATGTGTATATTTGGTTGTGTGTATGTGTATGTTTGTGCACTGATTGCAAACTGCAGGTAGCACAGGTGGGGATCTGGCTTTATAGCCAGTGGTAACATTCATTCATTTTGCTGTCAAGGAAAATAAAGGACTGTGAGAACCTAACATCTCTTCAGTCTGTCAGCATATGAAAAATATCGTTGTTTGGAATGGCTCTGGCAGATATCAAGATATCTCCAGTAACCAGAATTTGGAAGAGGGCATGGCTCTTACCTCAACTGGGTCCTGTAGAAATGAAGGGAGCTTGCAGAGGTAGCAGTGGGAGGGGTGAGGTAGGTGGAACGTTGAGTTGCTAACCTTGAGAAGGGAGTTCAAACAGTTTTACCAAATAAAGAGCACACTGAGCTGGCCTGAATTGGAGAGCTGTGGAGATAAGGCTAGGAAGAGGGCTGAGCTGGTGAGTTGTGGGAAGCTTTTTTACCTGCTGTCTGGTATAACGCTTGTGAGGACCCGCAGCGCTGAAAGAGCTGGGGCCAGGGCAGACAGAGGTAACTCAAGAGGGGCCGGATCTTCTCAGAGCGTGGTTGTCAGTCTGCTGTTTGTTACTGACTAACCAGAAATGGAAAACTGGGCAGTGGCTTGATCCACTGGGCAAAAGTAGGAACATGAGTGAAGATCACTGCTTTTCTAGTTAGTGGGTTGAGAAACAGTCATGCAGTTTTCAGGCTGAGCCCTGTGCTGTAGAATCAGAAGTTGAATAGGCAAGGTAGTGTTGGCTGAGGCACCAGTTAGAATTCCGGAGCCAAATCCCCCAAGTCACTGGGACTGTCATTTGATTGCTTTCCCTTTCAGCTGAGTCTGAGGCCTCTTGGGCAGTTCTGGCTGGGGTGAGCCTGCTGACAAAGAACCGGTTGAACTGAAGACATTATTCCTTCCCTCAGTTCATTTCAGTAATGCTTGGACAGCTTTCACGTGATCGTCAGAATAGTATTCCCTGGACTTACGGTGGCATTCAGCAAACGCTGGTTGAGTTCATAAATGAACTTATTCTCAATTAGTTTCTGGATATCACATGATAGTTGAGCCAGTGTAAGCTGAAACCTTATATTTTGTAGTGAAATTACATCAGCTGGAAGTCTTCTCCTGGAAACTGATCTCACGTGGTAAAAACTCAAAATTCAGAGAAGAAAAGAAAGCACACTAGAATAGAAAACCAAACGTTAAATAGAAAAATGCCATAAATTTCCATGTTGAAGATTTTTCTGCATGGGACTTGGATTAGTTTAGGCATTTAAGTCCATTCAAGATACCTTTTTGCCAGGTCAGCCTTCCTTTAGCGAGTAGTGGTATTCATCCTTAGTCTGAGGATCTTTCAGCTGTGTTCACAGTTAAGGTCATCTGCCTTGACGATTTTCATTACCCACTAGATGTGCATGAATGCTTCGGAAAATGTTTGAATGGTAAATCCTGGCATGGATTAGTTTCCATGGGGATGTCAGTCTTGTTTGATGTTGGTAGTCATTGAGTTCTAAATAAAAATATCAGTTTGGGTTGTCACCGTGGGATGTTTTTCTCTTCTATCAGAAAGATTGGAAAAGCAGGCTGCTCAAATTGAACCGACAGTAAGTAAGGGCTCACATTAGGTTAGTCACTCTTGTTTCTAAGGTGTTTGTTGTAGTGCCCAATAAATATTGGCTGATAGGTAGAATTGAGAAGTTTGGGATTCTACTGCTTTTCCTTTTGAGCGTTTAGATAGCGCCTCATAGAAGTCTTTTTGTTGGATGATTAGGATTGAAAATATAAAGGAAAATATAAATAAAATATAAGGAAATGTCAAAGTAAACAACGGATGAACATCTTAATTTTTATCTATTCTGTAGTAAAAATGCAGAAATAAATTCCTTTTTTATTTCTGTCACATTTATTAAAAACATTTACTGTAAATCTTTTCTCAGCTACCTATGCTTAAAGTTCAAATTTTTGTCATTACAGTGTTCTTAGTTTTAAGTTGTAAATGTTAGGGTAAACTTTTTTGCTTTCTTTGAAGCATTTTAGTTCCTAAGAATTCTGTCATTGAGACATACATTTCTTGATTCGTACTTTGGTTTAGTAAATTGCTGAAGTATCTCCATTCATTAGGTTGAACAGGGCATGTTAATATATTTTGGTTGTGTTTTAGCATGGTGTGCCACAGACGCAATGTCCACTGAGAAAAACACTGAACTGAAAGTTGAGAATTCCAGATCCTTCTTAGCATTCTCCTAAACTGGCTGTGTGACCTTGGGCAAGTCCCTTAATCACCTTGACCCTCACTTTTTCACTTGTAAAGTGAGTAAGAGTGTCTCAGATGAAGACGTCCCTTAAAACTGAGTGAACTTAGCCAACATTCTAACATGTTTTATAGCTTCTTTTCTGACTCGGGTGTTTTAAACCAGGCAAATAAAATAAGCTTCCCCCAACCTACAGCTTGCTGTAGTTCTGAAGCAAGTTGACATTTTACTTAGAATGGTTTTATTCACTTCTTTCTATAAAAACAAGTCTTATCCTGTTAACTTGCATACCCAAATATTATTTCTCTTATTTTTGTCCTTAATGTGGTCTCACTCGTACATGTTAATTATATTTTTAATAAAGTGATAACTTGTTTCGTAGAGAAAACTTGAGGTAGGAAATTGAGAAGTACCTGTTATAGATAAGCATTATAGCAGACTGAGAAAGTGCGTAAATACAAACATCACAACTTTCTTACAGATCCCTTTTACACCTTCTCAAAGTGGCTCCTCTCTAATGACTGGATAATCTTCACCAACTCAGGGATTCTGATGAAATTGAGGCCTTTAGATGTTTAACTAGTGTAAAGTACTGTACTGCAACCTGAGAGAATTGTGTGAATAGGAAGAGTGAATGAATTCTTCCTAATATGCAGGCTGTAAATGTTATGTCATTTATATTACTTAGTAAAATTAACTTTTATATATTTCCTTTGTGAGCAGAGAAAATGTTGCTTAAAGTAGAATAACAAAATATTGTTACTTTTACATGTACTTTTTTTTTTCTTTTTTAAGGATCATTTAAACTTAATTGCCTTTGGATTGAAATATAGGTGATGATAGGAAATAATGACATTAGAATAAGCCTGTATAGGCTAAAAGTTTTGGTGCAGTCTTATTACAGAGTTAGCATTATCTAATTTATAAATATATGTAACTAAGGTAATTGTGTGTTTTGAAGGTTATGATCAGTAAATTTGGCTCCTATAATATAAAATGGGCTGTAAAACATTGATATCTAGTGTAATATCAAATCAGAGTACTTGCAGTTTGTGTTAACTGTCAGAATCAGTGAAGAAAAAAATAACCTCAAAATGCAAAATATTCCTTGCCGATGGAGATTACAATGAATATTGGCAGCTAAACGTTAGGTAACGTTCCTAACTAGTTCAAGGCTATAGTTGTCTTTTTCAGGAGGTGGGATTTTGCCAGGGGAACAAGACTCATTTAATAGCAGATCTTTTGTTCTAATGGAATGTTCCTAAGTGGGAACTACATGTCCAACCACCATATATTTTCTCAGAATTGGCCCTTAATTTCACATACTTTGGGTATTAACTGGAAACAAGGTTGGAGTCTTTTTCCAGGTAGGCTGTTATTATATCTACTATACAATATAGCTGTGAACCCGGAATTGTGTTAGTTTTGGTAGCCATCTTTAGTGTACTGATTGTCTGCCAGAAAATTAGGAATTGGTTGCATTCAGTTTTTAAATCACTTGTGCAAAGCTATGTGATATATTAACCATGAGTATTGCTATTTGCATTTTCCAAATTAAATTTATTATTATTTTTAATTTCTTATAGACTATAGTTCACATTTTTAAATTTAGTTTTTGGGTCTTTTGTTTTTTAAAGAAATCATGTAAATTTTGATGCCATACTGGTTTAGCACACCTTTGAGTTTCTTTTTTTTTTTTAATTTTTATTGGAGTATAGTTGATTTAAAATGTGTTAATTTCTGTGCAGAGAAGCGAATCAGTTATACATGTACATATATCCACTCTCTTATTTGATTTTTATTTTTTTAATTAATTAGTTTATTATTTATTTATGGCTGTGTTGGGTCTTCGTTGCTGCACGCGAGCTTTCTCTAGTTGTGGTGAGCGGGGGCTACTCTTCGTTGCGGTGCGCATGCTTCTTATTGCTGTGGCTTCTCTTGATGTAGAGCACGGGCTCTAGGTGCACGGGCTTCAGTAGTTGTGGCACACGAGCTCGGTAGTTGTGGCGCACGGGCTTTGTTGCTCCGTGGCATGTGGGATCTTCCCGGCCCAGGGCTCGAACCTGTGTCCCCTGCATTGGCAGGCAGATTCTTAGCCACTGCACCACCAGAGAAGTCCCCACTCTTTTTTAGATTCTTTACCCATATAGGTCATTACAGAGTATTGAGTAGAGTTCCCTGTGCTATACAGTAGGTCCTTACTAGTTATCTATTTGATATATATCAACAGTATGGTGTATATGTCAATCCCAGTCTCCCAGTTTATCCCCCCCTTCCCCCAGTAACTATAAGTTTTTCTACGTCCGTGACTTTATTTTGTAAGTAAGTTCATTTGTACCATTTTTTTAGATTCCACATATAAGCGCTATCATATGGTATTTGTTTTTCTCTGTCTGACTTATTCACTCAGTATGACAATTTCTCGTCCATCCATGTTGCTGAAAATGAAATTATTTCATTCTTTTTTTATGGCTGAGTAATATTCCATTGTATATATATGTACCACATCCTTTTTATCCATTTCTCTGTCGATGGACATTTAGGTTGCTTCCACGTCCTGGCTATTGTAAATAGTGCTGCAGTGAACATTGGGTTGCTTGTATCTTTTCAAATTATGGTTTTCTTTGGGTATATGCCCAGGAGTGGGATTGCTGGGTCTTATGGTTAATTCTGTTTTTGGTTTTTAAGGAACCTCCATACTGTTCTCCATAGTGGCTGTACCAATTTACATTCCCACCAACAGTGTAGGAGGGTTCCCTTTTCTCCACACCCTCTCCAGCATTTATTGTTTATAGATTTTTTTTTTTTTTTTTTTTTTTTTTTTTTTTTTTTTTTTGCGGTTCACGGGCCTCTCACTGTTGTGGCCTCTCCCGTTGTGGAGCACAGGCCCCGGACGCGCAGGCCCAGCGGCCATGGCTCACTGGCCGAGCCCCTCCGCGGCATGTGGGATCTTCCCGGACCGGGGCACGAACCCGTGTGCCCTGCATAGGCAGGCGAACTCTCAACCACTGCGCCACCAGGGAAGCCCTGTTTATAGATTTTTTGATGATGGCCATTCTGACTGGTGTGAGGTGATACCTCATTGTAGTTTTGATTTACATTTCTGTAATAATTAGCGACGTTGAACATCTTTTCATGTGCTTTTGGCCATCTGAATGTCTTCGTGAGTTTCTGTTCTTAAAATGAATCTGAAGTTTATTTGTAGTGTTTCATGAAACTTAACAAAAGGCAAAATAGTTGCAGGAATAAGTTATTTTCAAGCAATGCACTTTTAATCAGGTGCTTAAAATGATTACCTTTGGGATTCTCCATAAACTCTTGTTTAAAAAAAATTCAGGACATCAGTTGGCAAATCGTGGATTTTTATGTGAACAGGTGTGTGATTTTGGAGAGTTACTTTTGGATGATTTAGCAGGGAGGAGAATACAGGTCCTGCTCTCTTACAGCCCCTGAAGACTTTCACTCTTCGAGACTTTGAACCCATGAGTAAGTTCCTCCAATGCTGTCCCTGGTGCCTGGAGTATGACTCCTCCTTTGCCTGTTCCTTTGAGTCTTAACAGTTGTCTGTTTTAAACATAACTGAAGCACATGGAGGCAGGTGGGTCAGGAGACAGGTGTACCTTATCAGAGTAAATATACACCCATTTTGGGAACCATTTAGCTGGAAGTCTGAATTGGTCCATTAATATCGATGTCATTTCTACAGAGTACCTTTGGTATTGTACTGCACAGCTCATTAATCACAGAAGCCATGCCATCCTTCCCCAACATTTAAGATGTGTTTTCTTTTGTATAGCTAGCGGTGAGCTTTATTGTTATATTTTTCCTGTTGTCAGCTAAATTCTTGAAATAGAGGAACTGCCGAAAAATAACTTCGCTTATTCTTTCAGTTATCTAAAACTGTGACAAACTGTGGGCATGAGAAAGATAAACTATTAAATGTTGCTAATCACATTACTGACTTGTGAGGAAATTGATAGCTTCTGTTAGTTTATATAACTTTGCTATTAAATGAGCTACTGATATAATTTCATAGACACAGTCTTTTAGGATGTGTCATTCAGACCCCTTAAAACAAAAACGGACTCAAATGTGCTCATACGCTACAAAGCGTTCGTACGTTGTCTTGTTTCTCACAGCTACCTGTGAGGGTGCTTAGTAGCATTATTCCTGTTTTAAAAATTCAGAAATTGATACTTTTAAAAGTCAAGTTATCGTCTTGCTAAGATAAAATAGCCAGAAAATGTACAGTGAGTGGAGTTAGGGCTCAAATCCAGATATCTGGGTTCCGAATCCTGGCCTCAAGTCACTATAACCTGCTCCCTTTCTGTTTGCAGTTTACAGTTTATAGACTCCTCTACCTACCTTTAAAAAATACATTTATGTGAATGGTTCTCAGAAGTGTGGTCCTGCAGTCTCTGGTGGTCCCTGATGCCTTTTCAGGGATTTCTCAAGGTCTAAATTATTTTATAATTAGCCTTTTCCTCTCTCGTTCTATTATGAGTGTTTGGGGATTTTTTCCAAAGGCTACAAATTAAATGCAGAAGCATGTATGAGAATACAGCTGTCCTCTGTAAGCCACACATTAAAGAGATTTGCAGAAACGTAAACAGTGCCATTCTTTTAACTAGATTTTTTTTTTTTTTTTTGGTTTTGGAAAATAACAGTAATTTTTAAACAAAATATGTTAATTTTACGTGTATTGGGTTTATTGTTATTTTTAAGTGCATTAACAAGTACATATTTTTGAAAGGCTCAGTTTTAATATTTAATACAGTAAATACCTACAGATACAGCTCAATAAGTAAAAGTTCTTTGGAGTCCTCAGTGAGTTTGGTAAGTGTAAAGGGATTTTGAGACCAAGAAGTACGAGAGTCACTGCTTTTCGTGATGCCTGTATCATTGAGGCAGCACCGCTGTTACTTTCCCTTTCCCAAGTAGTGTGTGTATTTTCCTGCATGATCTGTGATTATCTCACCTTTTGTGTTTATAAACGACATTTGAAGAGTATTAACCATTAAAAGTCCTTAACTAAGTAAGGGGTTAAAGAAATGTAGCAATCCCAGGAGTTGAAGTAGGATTCTCAAAACAATCGATAGAGACTAGTCAGTGACTTAGGAGGCCTCTCTAATACTGGGGGACTGAGCCCCTTGGTGAGTTGATTGAAGGGACAGACTGATATGGCTCTTTCGAACCTAGTGGAGGTGAAGGCGACAAATCTATGTTTGTTGATGGTTTAAATTTACAATAAAGACAATTTCTAGTTGCTACTCATGAGCACATTTGTAATCAGCAGGTATCCAAATAATAGCATGTTGAAGCACATGGCATGGTGAAGTTCAGTGAGTCTGGGTTTTAAGGATGTTGTTGGATGACTGGAGGTCCAGTCCAAGCGTTCTGCTGATTTCTGATTTCACAGATCTAACTGTTGTTCTTTCTGTTTTTATCTCCTTTACTCTGTCCCTCAAACTCTTGTGTTTTATCCTTGTTTTAAAGTATTACATAATTTGAATTAAGGGATTATGTTTGAGGGAAAGAAATTGTATTATGGCAGTTTTATGCCAGATGGAAGGATAGAACTGATTCAGCAAATATATGTGTGCATAGACAGACATCAAGCATGTTAGTTAGATCAGCATAGTGTATGGTGTTAGACACTAATTTTTTTTCAGACTTTCCCAGCTAGAAGTGAGTGATCTGGGGGCGCTGGCTATTCCAGCTGCAAAGAGGGCTGAGGGAATCAGTATTTCAGGTTCACTTCCAGTCCATTTTCCACAGCTGCCGAGTACTTGTTGAAAAGCTTGAAAGTATTGATTAACTTACGAATTGAGACTAGCAGATCATTGTTAACCAGTAGTGCTGATGTTTCAGATATAGTTTTAGGAAAATAGCTTCTTATCTCCCTTTACTTGGAGCATCTTCCATTTTTGAAATCTGTTTCTGTTTTTAAAAATTAGGTCAGTGAGGACCCCACAAGGGAGAAGAGGAAATCATTCATATTTTAATTGTCAGAAAACATGATGGAAAGAAAAGGAGTACAGCAAAGCAGGTTTTAAGAAAAATTTTTTAACCATGCATTGAAACATTTTGTTTTTCATGCTGCTTTATTTACTGACTTGGATAGATGAGGGATATTTGAAAAGTGAGTTTATTTAGAAGTGTTTAAAAGTAGCTGATTTGCTTATTTAGCATTGACTTAGGGGCTAGGAGGCCAGTTTGTGTGTCATTTAATAACTCCATGGTTTTATGATCATTTTATTGCTTAATTGACTCCTGGATTTCTGGTTTCCTCAGGTGATGGGATGGGGGTCAGAGTAGATGCTTATATGGCTTATTCTCTCCTAAGTGATTATAAAACAGCGCATATCTATATGAAGTGCTTTGCAGATGGGGAAGACCCCCAACCTTCACATGAATTGGAGAGATGGGAATAATGCCTGTGGTAGGACAAGTTGGTCATGACTGGACTCATAGGAGAACGAACCAGTGAAGTAAATGGAAGCAGGTTATTAAATGGGAGGTCCAGGGAATGAGAGAAGTGATGAAAATTGGCAACTGAGAAGATTATTGCGGTTTGAAAAAAACATTTCAAGCTGGTACAACACGTAGGACTGATTTATATTTAGGGTTAGCAATATATTGGTTATTTATTGAGAATATGCTTATTGAGTCCATACTTACTATGGCCTTAATAAATACATTTTAAATGAATGAACGAATACACTCATTTGATTTAATGAGTCCTAGAATGACACACTAAACTGAAATCATGGAAGAATTTAGATTAATTCAGGTGTTGTAGATTCAACAGGTTAATATCCTTTCTGTTTTCCTTTTGGGTAATGCTTCTGTTTGGTTATCTGTTCTGCTCTTCAAACTGTATGTGTTTCTAGAGAAACAGTAATGATTTTTTTAAGAGCAGTGCTATATGTGACAGTGAATGCTAAACCCAGGGTTTGACATAGTTTATTATTATATCAGTAGTTAGTGGAAGCTCTTAAAAGGTTAAAGATGTATTTACTACCCAAGCACCATTTTAACTACAGCAGTGGAAGTTTTAGAAATCACTGATGCTGCTAGTGCCTTCGTAAATTTTCTCTTGTTTGTTGTTGTTTACCTGGATCACCCACGCACGTACTTTTCCCCCCGCTTTCCCACACCGTATTTTTGGGAAAGAAGTCACTGTGCAGCTCACCCTTAAGTAGTGGGGAATTATGCTTCCCTACCTTTAGGCAGAGTATCTGCATAAACTTTTTGGAATTCTGCATGGGAGATTTGTCTCTTCTGCCTCATTTATTAGTTTATCCAATTATTTATATCAGTATGGACTCATGGACATTTATTTTGTATTTTGGGTTATAATCCAATAGTACTTTATTTTGTTGCTCCAATTGTTCCAGCTTTTGCCATTGGGAGCTCTTTTGGTTGACTCCTGTGCCCCTTTGATATACCTCCAGCAGTGTGGGTTTGCTTTCTGTTTTTGGTTTTTTGTGCACTTCCTTATTTTCTGGCACTATGAGGTGCTCTAGGCTTATCTTGTATATTTCCTGCCCCAGCCCTGGAATCACCCCTTTCTCCAAGCAGCCCTGGTTCTTTTTATTGCAGAATGATATTAGAAACCAAGATTTGTGTGTTAGGTATGTTTGTTGCTACTGGGTTGTTGTTTTTTTAGGTCTTCTCATCTGGCAAAGCAAAGAAATAAATGTGCATATACTAACCCTTGTATGAATATATCTATGGTATATGCATACCTATAAATATTTCTTTATGTAACCATCTGTGTCTATATTAAGCTAAACATGAGTTCGTACTCATGTCTCCAGCTCTAATCCATTGCCGCATGGATCATTCTAGCCTCTTGCCCTTGCTTATCTGTAAATTTCCATTCCAGTAGTGAGTCTCTTGGTTCCTACCATCCGCTGTCCATTTACTTAGTTGTTCAGTTCCAGTATACATGTATATCAGTATCAGAATTGTTAACCTGTAGTTCTCGTGGTAAACAATTTTATCAGGTAGAATGCAATGCTTATGTGCAGATTTCCTTTTGCCTTCATTCTTATAGACCCCCAAAGTTTCTTAGGTCAGCACATTTCCCCTCCCTAGCCTCTTTCAGTAAGATGTTTTCATGTGTATACAGGTAGATTCTCTTGTCACCATCTGCATTCCTTCTTGGGAACTTACCCTCCTAATTTTCTTTCACTTTGCATATATTAAAGCTCACTCTTTGTGTTGTAAAATTCTATGAGTTTTGACAAGTGCATAATGTCGTGTATGCACTACTACAGTATTATACAGAACAGTTTCATCCTATAAGTCCCTTGTGCTTCATCTATTCATCCTCCCCCCGAACCCCCAAATTCTTGGCAACCACTGATCTTTTTACTGTCTCAGTAGCTTTGCCTTTTATAGAATGTAACTGGAGTCATACAGTCTCTGTAGCACTTTCACGCTGATTTCATTCACTTAGCAATATGTATTTAAGGTTTCTCCATTTTGTGTGTGAGTTTGGCTTGGCAGCTTATGCCTCTACCAAAGTGTCTGTACCATTTTACATTTCCATCATCAGTGAATGAGAATTCCTGTTGTTCTGCATCCTCATCGACATTTGATATACAGGTTATTGGATTTCAGCCATTCTAATAGTTGTATAGTACACTCTCATTGGGTTTTATTTTTTTTATAAATTTATTTATTTATGTATTTATTTTTGGCTGTGTTGGGTCTTCGTTGCCGCACGCGGGCTCCCTCTAGTTGTGGCTAGCGGGGGCTACTCTTTGTTGTGGTGCGTGGGCTTCTCATTGCGGTGGCTTCTCTCGTTGCGGAGCACAGGCTCTAGACGTGCGGGCTTCAGTAGTTGTGGCACACGGGCTCAGTAGTTGTGGCGCACGGGCTTAGTTGCTCCGCGGCATGTGGGAATCTTCCCGGCCCAGGGCTCGAACCTGTGTCCCCTTCATTGGCAGGTGGATTCTTAACCACTGTGCCACCAGGGAAGCCCTCTCATTGTTTTTTAAATTTCAGTTTCCTAACAACAAATGATGTTGGGCATCTTTATTTATTTATTTTTTTGAGCATCTTATATGCTTATTTGCCATCTGCACATCTTCTTTGGTAAAGCATCTCCTTAGATATTTTGGTTTTTAATTGAGTTATTTGTCTTCTCATTGTCGAAATTTAAGAGTGTATATTTTTTTTTTTTTTTTTTTTTTTTTATGCGTTACGCGGGCCTCTCACTGTTGTGGCCTCTCCCGTTGCGGAGGACAGGCTCCGGACGCGCAGGCTCAGCGGCCATGGCTCACGGGCCCAGCCGCTCCGCGGCATGTGGGATCTTCCTGGACCGGGGCACGAACCCGTGTCCCCTGCATCGGCAGGCGGACTCTCAACCACTGCGCCACCAGGGAAGCCCTAGAGTGTATATTTTTGAATACCAGTTCCTTATGAGATATGTTTTGCAAGATTTTCTCCAGTCAGTGGCTTGACTTTTTATTCTCATAACAGTGCATTTCACAGAATCGAGATTCTTAATTTTAATGATGTCCAGCTTGTCAGTTGTTTCTTTCATGGATTGTCCTTTTTGGTGTTGTATCTTAAATTCATTGCCAAACCCCAGGTCACATAGATCTCTGCCTGTTTATCACCTAGAAGTTTTATAGTTTTGCATTTTACATAGTCTGTGATCCATTTTTAGTTAATTTTTTTGAAAGACGTAAGGTCTGTGACTCGATATTGCTGTTTTTGTATTTGGATGTCCAGTTGTTACAGCACCATTTGTTGTATAGACTGTCCTTTCTCTCTTGGATTATCTTTGCTTCTTTGTCAAAGGCCAGTTGACTGTATTTATGTGGGTTTATTTCTGGGTTCTGTTTTCTGTTCTGCTGTTTCATTTGTTCGTTCACCAGTATCACACTATCTCGATTATTGTAGCTTTATAGTAAGTCTGGATATCAAGTGGTGTCAGTCCTTCAACTTTGTTCTTCAGTATTGTGTTGGTATTCTGGCTCTTTTTCCTTTCCATGTAAACATTAGAATTAATTTGTCAATATTCACAAAATAAGTGGCTGGGATTTTGATTGAGATTGAATTAAATCTGGAGACCTACTTGGGAAGAGTGGACATCTCAATCGAAATGAACATATAATATTTTCCATTTGTTTACATTTTGATTCCATTTGTCATAGTTTTGTAGGTTTTTTTGGCGTATGGATTCTGTATGTATTCATATTTTCTTAGATTTATACTTAGGTGTATAATTTTTTTGGTGGTTTTGTAAATAGTATTGTGTTTTTAATTTCAAATTCCAGTCATTGTTAGTATATAGGGAAGCAATTGACTTGTATATCAACCTTGTACCCTATAACCTTCTTGTAATTGCTTATTAGTTTCAATTTTTGTTGTTGATTCTTTGGAATTCTCTGCATAGCATGTCATGTCATTTGTGAACAAAGACAATTTTATTTTTTTCCTTCCCAATCTGTATGTATTACTTCCTTTTCAGTAACTAGGATTTCCAGTGTGATATTGAATAGGAGTGATGAGAGGATATCATTGCCTTGTTCCCAATTTTAGGGGGCGATTATCCAGTTTCTTACCATTGAGTCTGATGTCAGTTGTAGATTTTTTTGTATATGTTCTTTATGAAGTTGATGAAGTTTCCCTCTATTCCTAGTTTGCTGAGAGCTTTTAGTCATGAATGGGTGTTGGATTTTGTCAAATGTGTTTTCTCTATCAATTGATATGATCATACAATTTTTCTTTTAGCCTCTTTTCATGGTTAGATTACATTAATTGCTTTTCTTTTTTTAATCACTTCTCTAATGTTGAACTAGCCTTGCATACCTGGAGTTAATCCTGCTTTGTCCTGGTGTATAATTCTTTTCATACATTGTTGGATTTGATTTCATAGTATCTTGGTGAGGATTTTTGCATCTATGTTCATGAGAGATTGTTCTGTAGATTTCCTGTCTTCTAATGTCTTTTTCTGGTTTTAGTATTAGCAGACCTGCTTTTTCATTTTCCTTTATTTCCTTCTAGCTTTTTTTCCCATACACACTCTCTGTGACTTTAAGTGTGTGAACATGATACACAAGTTTTGTTGTATTTGTTCACTTAAATTGTTCATCTCCAACATTCATTCAGTCTCTAGCAAAGCATTTTTTATGGTGCTTCATAATTTTCATTATAAGGTTTTCTTTTAATAACAGTTTCATTTAAATTCATGTTGAACTTTAAAATGAGAAATATCATTCAACTAACTATTTACAGAGAATGATTACACTCTGAAATCTCTAGATACCTGTAGCAAAAATTTGTGGGATTTTCTTCTGTGGGATTATAGGTATATTAAAATAATGATAAGGAAATAACTTTTACTTTCCTTTGGTTAATAGAGAGAAATGTCATAGCACTTACTTACACAGGAACTCTTACCTAGAAAAAATTAGGAGCTCATATGCCTTATGAGTGCAGTGGTGGCCACAGATCAGGCCTAGCTGGCAGCATAGGGATAGTTCTCCTGTTCGCACTCAACCCTTGCCTTTATGTTCCCCATCTTTCTATCATTTACCATTTCTTTCCCAACTTTGGTGTGGAACAGAAGAATAGAGTTTAACAGTGCTCACTTATCCTGTACATTTTATATTTCCTACGGCAAATTTTAAAACAAGTTGAAAAAAATCTTAAGTTGGTTTTTCTCTATTCTTTTGTTGCTTCAGCGTTTCTACACCTAAAAAGTTTTGCAGGGTATGACTCTTCTGAGAGCCGGAAGATGATGGCAACAAAGAGGAAACTTTAGGACTTACTAACCTGAGTAAAATACAAGTAAAAGAGGTTAATTATTAAGATTTTTAATATAAAGAGAAAAATGACAAACTGTTCATGTTTGTGTGTCTACCTTTTCTCAGGCAGAGAATCCCCCCTATGGACCAGATTGTGGTTATGGTTCCTTTCACCAGCAGTATTGGCTTGATGGAAAGATCATTGCTGTGGGGGTGATTGACGTCCTTCCATACTGTGTCTCGTCTGTATATTTGTACTATGATCCTGATTATTCGTTTCTGTCTTTGGGTGTCTACTCTGCACTCCGGTAAGATTGCTTTTGACAATTGTAATGGTCATATACAACTTCAAATAATTCTTCATTTGATTATATTTTATTATAAACAGTAGAAATCCCATTGGATAGTACATAATAATTTGTTGCTTTAGTAGTCTCTTATATATTGATATTTAGAAATACCACTTTTAGAACTGAGGCCACAGAGTCTGATGGTAATTCCCTAGCTTTTTAAGGTATCCATCTGGTCTAATGTATGAGAAGTCACTGTGATACTTTTGTTGTTTAGTTTATGCATTTATTTAAGCTTCCCTGTCAGAGCCACATAATGTTTTTTTAAAATGTTACATTATTTAGATATTTTCTCTTGTCATTACTATTGTATATATATATTTTATAATTAATTAAAGGTTACGTGAATCTGGTGTAAACGAATTAAAGCAATGGCAGTCTGTTGGAAGAAATATACAGTTATATAAAGTATATAGAACAGGACCAGAGAGTCCCTGACTGTCCACTTGACTCTGTGACCTCATTGAAAGATGATTTCCTTTTTATGTCCATGGCTGCAAATATATGCAACACAGCACAGATATTTTTAGGTGCATTATCCTAATAATGAAAATAGTGGGGTCTTGTTTCATGAAAATATTTGTGTTTATTTTTATGGCTGCTTGTCTGCATATACATGTGGTAGAGGAGGAAGGAGCGTTGAGAATTATTTTTATGTTGTTTGGGAGCTTGAGTCTCTTTTTTCTCCCTCTTTATCACTTTTTTCTCTTTGCTTTTCCCATTCTTTGTCTCTGATGGTCACGTTTTTCACATCTTGATAAAATATACTTTGAGATTATTTTATTTACTGTGTGTGCTTTTCTCTGAATTATAAAAGTAGGAGAGTTGATTTTTTTTTAAATCACTAGTTGATTAAAAAAAAATACGGTCCATAATTGATATTTTTGTGTTTTTCAGTGGCACACAATATTGATATTTTCAACATGACCTATCTTAATGCCAAGTTACATAGCAAATTAAAAAATATACAATGTTTACGACTGATCCTTATAATGATCTTTTATTTTTCTTATGTATTTAATTACATTTTGTATAAACTAATTAAAAAACATCCATGATTCTTTGTAGTATCTTTTAACTCTTTGTGAAATTAGAACTGATAATTTAAAGCATTCACATTTTGTAACTTCAGAAGCGTGTATTTCAGAAAAGATACTTTTTCTTTGTATCAGAATCAGTCAGTACTTTGAAATTATTACCATTTTCTTCTTTTATTTATGTATCTCTCACTTTACAGTGTGTAGGCATGGATTTGTCTAGATTCCTCAGATAAATGTTAAGAATGATATTTATTCTTAGATAATAAATCCCAGCCTCTGTATGAAATATTTCATTTCTCAATAAACAAAGAGATATAGAAATCCCACTGCATTTGAGATAGCAAATAATTCCCAACAAAATTTGTTCCCAGCAATCTGTTTGTTGCTTGGTATATCTCTTGAAAGTTCTGGAGCTGGAGGGCTTTGAGGAGGTAGTAGAGGAGCCTGAGGGCACAGAAGTTGGGGTCAGTGGAGAGTGAGGAGGTTGCCACTGCATCTGTTTCCGTGCTCTTGAGAATCTGAATTGCTGAGTTTATAGAAGAGGAAAGGCAGCCAGGAGACTGACATTATGAAGAAAAATTGGGGAGAGTAGGTTACAAGTTGCCAGTTCCATTCCTGATTTTAATGTATTTCAGTGAAGCCTGTTAAATTTTTCCTCCATTTCTTCAGTTTCTTAAGCAATCGTACAATCAATAGAGTTTTTATATTTTAATCTGTAATCAAGATTACAGATTACTAGATTTTTATGTCATCTAGGCTACAGACTTTAAAAACGTTTGAATTGGGGAGCATGAGCATGGAATTTATTTCCTTTCTTTTTTTTTGTTTTTTTAGCAAAAGATGAATTTTAGAAATGTAATTAATTTGCTTAACAGATGTTTATTTGAGCACAGTCTGTGTGTCCTGGAAGTATTTGTAGATGTGCATAAGACAGGGTTTCCAGCTTTGTCAAAGCAGACAGTAAATTAGAAAACTGACAACACAATTTTAGAGACTCTGTTGTGCTGTGACAAAAATGAAATTATGGTAGTAGGCATGAGGCCCTTTTTCTATAGGGTGGTTAGGAAAGACCTCTCTGAAAAGCCAAGAAAGAGGAATAGGAGCCAGCTATGTAAGAATCTAAGGATAGATATCCAGGTCAAAGGTAGCAAGTCCAAGTGCCCTGAGGTCGTTGGAATGAAGAGAAGGAAGGCCTTATGGGCTAGGAAATGGGGTAGGACCTAGGCAGTGCTGTGCAAGGATGGCAGCAAGGCAGGTGGTGTTGATGAGGGGACAGATGGAGAAGGGCTTATAGGTAATGGTAAGGAGATTGGATTTTATCTAAGTGTGATACCAACCCAGTGTGAGGGTGAAGGATTTGGAGAGGTTACCTCACCTGATTAATATCGTAAAAGACTACTTAGACTGCTCTGTGAGGTTATGGAGGGGCCAGAGGGGAAACTGGAAATCTATTTGGGAGGCTGTTAGAGTCGTCTAAGGGAGGCCTAATGGTGGCTTGGACCAAAATACCTGAGGTGGAGGTGGTGAGAAACGGTCAGATTCACGGTATATTTTGGAGATAGAGCCAACTGGACTTGTTGACAGGTTGGACACAGGGGTGAGAGGGAGAGAACAATTAAGTATGGATCCTAGGCTTGGGGCTTGGAGTGGTGCTGGTGGTGGAGTGGTGCTGCAGTTAGCTGAGATGAGCAGGGCCGAGTAGGAGGGCCGGTGGGTATTGCCGTCCTCATCAGAGCTGGGTGGTCCTGCATTGCTTGCTGTATCGTTGTGTTCTTCCTCAGTTTGAACCTTAAGAGTGGGTTAGTTCTGAGAATAATTGGATCTATTCTGTTTTAGCCTAATAATGTTCAGTCTGTTTGGATTTAGAAATACTTTTGTTGTAAAGATGAATTTTTAGGGCAACGACCCTTCAGTGCTTTAAATTTGAACTTGCAAAATGCACAGACTGTTCCCTTAAAAAATAAACCTCTCCTTGGATTTCAAGCATCCATTGCTACTAAAAACAAAGAAAAAGAAAAGGAAATTAAAACCTTCAAGAAACAAACATAAAAACAAAACAATTTTTCTCATACTTTAGAAATGTACCGAAGCTTTGCTTAAAGCTCTCGAACACAAGCGGTCATTCAGTTGGACAAGTAGGATGAAATTCTGTGCCCAGATTTATCCGGATACAAATTAAAACCATGTCGAGCATAGGCATTGCTGACAGCTTCTTTTTTCAGTTAATCCTTGCCTGTGCCAACAAATAGAGAAAAGGTGGTGAGATAGCATGGTTTTTTCCCCCCTCTTTACTTTTAGAGAAAATGAATATTAAAGTAGCATTTGGACATAGAGAGTAATATGTCATATATAGTTGAAAGTGTTTGCATGTAAATGGTCATAGTAGTATTCTTCCTGAAATTTGTTGGTTTTTGAGCTTTCTAAAATTTGTTGTCCTGTTTTTAACCTGATAAATCCAGTCTTTGAGAACTCCAGGTGATAATGAATAATAAGGCATTGTATTAAATAGATCTTTGTACTTCTGTGCTCTTTGAATTTGAGATACACTGCTATGCCCAATAAAGAGTAAAACCAGAACTTCGGTGCATTTGCTAAAATAATATACTTTTCTTTGGTGTCTCTATAGTAAAAGTCATCTGAAAGTGTTTTTAAAATTGGTTTTCTTTCAACACTTGGATTTTTATTTTGATAGCTTAATGTCAGATTTTATCAACTATGTGTTACCAAATTGTACAGTACTTTGAATTTTGGAGCTAAATTTAACTGTACCTTGATCTTTCTTCTTCTTTTGGCAGAGAAATTGCTTTCACTAGGCAGCTTCATGAGAAAACCCCTCAACTCAGCTATTACTATATGGGTTTCTACATCCATTCATGTCCCAAGATGAAATACAAGGTAAAGTTGATTTTCACACACGTTTGCTATAGAGTCAAATTATGAAAATTAGTGCTTTTGTAGTTTCTAATCACATTGGTTTAACATGCTTGTACATTTTTATGTAAATCATGAATTATTTTTAAATGTGTCTTAAACTTTTCATAGAATCTAGCTTCTTCATTGCCTAAAACAGTGCCTGACAAAATAGGCACTTAATATTTGTTTAATATAGGTTAATCTGTAGGAATTCACTGAATATATCCCACCTATTCTAGAACTTCAGTAGGGCCCTGTGTACTTGGGGTAGTACAGTAGTACCCATTAAGAAATCTACCTTCTTGAGGTGCATTGTCACCCTCTCCCCCCTCCATTCCTTCTCCCTCCATTCAGTTGTAGCTTTGTTTCCTTTGGACACAGTCACACTCCAGAAAAACTGGAGCTCGGTGTAAGTAGTAAGATATTTTCCATAGCACGATATTTGCAAATGTTTGTACGGTTTTCATTATGGGAAAATGAATCTTTAATATGATTTTTGTCTCAGAGCACAGAATTTGGAATTTTGAAAGGGTTTGAATGGGTTAATGAAGGAAATCTGTTTGCTGCCGCAGAAATGAAGCTTTCTGTGATGAGAACTACAGTCTCCACTGTTCTTACTTTGTAATTCATTGTATTATTTTCAGGTTTAAGTATATTTCAGAATTTCCCTTTTAACAAAAGGTCTTACCATTTAGGACTCTCTTTATTTTTATTTTATTGTATTTTTTATTATTGAAGCATAATTGACCTGCAACCCTGTGTTGGTTTTGGGTGTACGACATGGTGATTCAACATTTCTGTACATTACAAAATGATCACAGCAAGAAGTCTAGTAATTATGTGTCACCATATAAAGCTATCACAATATTATTATTATTTTAATTTCCAGGCCTAACTTTATTATATTTTTAAAAATTATTTTAATTTATTTATTATTTATTTTTTAATTTTTTTTTCTTTTGTGCTACGCGGGCCTCTCACTGCTGTGGCCTCTCGCGTTGCGGAGCACAGGCTCCGGACGCACAGGCTCAGCAGCCATGGCTCACGGGCCCAGCCGCTCCGCGGCATGTGGGATCTTCCCGGACCGGGGCACGAACCCGTGTCCCCTGCATCGGCAGGTGGACTCTCAACCACTGCGCCACCAGGGAAGCCCTAATTCTTTTTTATGGCTGAGTAATATTCCAGTGTGTGTGTGTGTGTGTGTGTGTGTGTGTGTGTGTGTGTGTGTGTGTGTGTGTGTATACACACACATACATACACACCTGTCTTCTTTATCCATTCATCTATTGATGGGCACTTAGGTTGCTTTCATATCTTGGCTATTGTACATAATGCTGCAGTGAACACAGCGGGTGCATGTCTCTTTTTGAATTGATGTTTTTCTTTGGAAAAATACTTAGAAATGGAATTGCTAGATTGTATGGTGGTTCTATTTTCAGTTTTTTGAGGAACCTCCATAGTGTTTTCCATAGTGGTTGTACCAATTTACATTTCCACCAGTAGTGCATGAGGGTTCCCTTTTCTCTGCATCCTCGTCAGCACTTGTTATTTGTTGTCTTTTTGATAATAGCCATTCTGACAGGTGTGAGGTGATATCTCCTTGTAATTTTGATTTACATTTCCCCAATGATTAGTGATGTTGAGCATCTTTTCATATGCCTGTTAACCATCTGTATGTCTTCTTTGGAAAAATGTCTGTTCAGGTCCTCTGCCCATTTTTTAATTGGGTTGTTTGTGTTTTTTTGATGTTAAATTTTATGACTCTCTTTAATGAAACTCTTTGATGTTTTCCAAGTATTAGTAGCCCACTGTAAAAGCTCTGGAAAGTATAGAGCAGTATAAAGGAACAGACTACATACATCCTGCCTACCATAATAACAGTAACCAAATACCTCTGATCTACTCAGAGCACTGCTTTAAGCTCTGAAGATGTGAAAAGATTTAAACATGAACCTTCTTCTTAAAACTTGTAACATAGGTGAAGATTGGGGGTGTTTTACGTAAAATCAGGTTAATACAGTGGTCTGGTAAGTGGCCTAGGAGGCAGTGGGGTTGCTGCATAGGGTATGGAAGAGGCAAGGGTTTAATTAAAAGGGAAGAGAGGGCTTCCCTGGTGGCGCAGTGGTTGAGAGTCCGCCTGCCAATGCAGGGGACGCGGGTTCGTGCCCCGGTCCGGGAGGATCCCACATGCCGCGGAGCGGCTGGGCCGGTGAGCCATGGCCGCTGGGCCTGCGCGTCCGGAGCCTGTGCTCCGCAACGGGAGAGGCCGCAACAGTGAGAGGCCTGCTTACCACAAAAAAAAAAAAAAAAAAAAAGGGAAGAGAGTCCTCAAAAAAGAGTAGGTATGACAGGGAAGCACATTTCATGGAGAAGGAGCATTTAAATAAGAATGAATAGGTGACAGTGCCATGCATATTCACATAAAAAAGGAGGAGGAGGGCAGTCACCCTTCAGTTAGTCGGTCTTCTTTGTAGCTGTAGCCGTGTTATGTGTTTTGTGGCCCTATCTGCTGTTTACAAGGTACATAACAATGTAAATATAATAAATATTATTCACTTTATATATAAAGTATATTAATGGTGTTTCAAGGGGTAACTTAGAAGCAAAATAAGATCATAAACTGGTAATCTTAATTTGTGGTTCTTTGTAGTGCTGTTAGCATGGTGAGAGACCCAAATGTTAGGTTATTAGAAATAGTACCTAGTAATGTTTGCTGGCAGTTCCCAGTTCTTTGTAGGCTAAAGTTCTTTGTAAATACAGGCACACCTCAGAGATATTGCGGGTTTAGTTCCAGACCACCACAATAAAGCGAATATTGCAATAAAGCAAGTCACATGAATTTTTTGATTTCCCAGTACACATAAAAGTTATATTTACACTGTACTGTACTCTGTTAAGCATGCAATGGCATTACGTCTAAAAATACAGTGTACATACCTTAATTAAAAAATACTTTATTGCTAAAAAATTCTGACCATCATCTGAGCCTTCATCAAGTTGTAATCTTTTCACTGGTGGAAATAGCAAAATGTGGCACGGAGACACAAAGTGAGCAAATGCTGTTGGAAAAACAGTGCTGATGGACTTGCTTTTGACTCAGGGTTGCCACAAACATTTGATTATAAAAAATGCGATATCTGCAAAAAGCAGTAAAGCAAAGTACAATAAAACGGGGTATGCCTGTACTACTGAAAATGATATTTCTTATTAAACAATTTTTAATTACTCATACTAATGAGTAAAGAATCTGAAGAATTTTGGAAGTATTTTAGGAATAACTTATGTTTTCAGGAATCCCACGTTCTCATTTCCAAATCCCCAAAATTTAATATCTGTTGGGAATTTGGAAACACTATTAAAACCTGTAAAACTAGGTTGCAGCCCGGAGTGGAAAAGGTAGGTGGAGGGGAATACTCACTAACCATTTAAACAAAACTTTAAAAATTTCCCAATATATTATATCATATTCACATTATATCTTCTTGGGAAAGACAATTCTGAAAATCTGTACTATATTTCGTGACTTTGTAAATATTCGTGAGATAAGAATGATAAAATATTTGAATATTAAGTTAATTTTGTAAAGCCAGCATTTTCCTGGCATGGTGGTTTGAATACTTTTGGATCTTCAAGAACATGTTGTTCTTAATTTTTGTATTGTTAGTTTAAGAAAATTGTTTTCATTGCATCATGATTGAAGATATGTCATTTTAGGTCACTGAAGAGTAAAGATATTCTCATTTCAATTAAGGATATTTTATTGTGAGCAAATGAGAACGCTCAGTTTTGGGGGAATAAAACAACTGCTTTTAAACATGGGAATTTTCAACTGGAAAATGTGCCGTTTGAAATTATAAGATGGATATTGGTCCAAGTGTGAATGTTTCTCATTTCAAGTTGAAGGGCTAGAGCTAGAGACCAATAAAAGATAGCTCACAGAAAGTGAATTGTACACTATTAAAATTTTTCTCATTTTCAAGATTGAATGGGTAAATTTAGCATATAAGTACAATAATAGCTAAAATTATATCTTCTTTCTTAGTGCATAACTGCTTCAAGCGTTAGTAATGATATATTTTTGCCATATTGTAAAATATACAATGGAAAAATCTACAAAGTATATTTTTATCTGATACTAAAGAAGGAATATATTTTAAAATAGGAATATTTTTTATAACTAAGAAAGAACAGTCTCTTGGGTACCTGGTATGCACTAGACACTGGGAATACAGTTGTAAGCAGTATAGATATGGGCTCTGCCCTAATGGAGGTTACATCTGAGGGGGTACATAATTGTAATCCAGTGCATAAAGTGGCACCAAGTGACTGTACCTGTAGCTATGACAATGTTTCATTTGGATTTTCTGGTGTAGATTTACACATATTAAGTTACAGTCTTCACCATATTGTAAAGCTTTTTTAACATCTTTATTGGAGTATAATTGGTTTATAATGATGTGTTAGTTTCTGCTGTATAACAGAGTGAATCAGCTATACATATACATATATCCCCATATCTCCTCCGTCTTGCGTCTCTCTCCCACCCTCCCTATCCCACCCCTCTAGGTGGTCACAAAGCACCGAGCTGATCTCCCTGTGCTATGCGGCTGCTTCCCACTAGCTATCTAGTTTACGTTTGGTAGTGTATATATGTCCATGCCTCTCTCTCACTTGTCCCAGATTACCCTTCCCCCTCCCCGTGTCCTCAAGTCCATTCTCTAGTAGGTCTGTGTCTTTATTCCCATCTTTCCCGTAGCTTCTTCATGACCTTTTTTTTTTTTTTTAGATTCCATATATATGTGTTAGCATATGGTATTTGTTTTTGTCTTTCTGACTTACTTCACTCTGTATGACAGACTCTAGGTCCATCCACCTCACTACAAATAACTCAATTTCATTTCTTTTTATGACTGAGTAATATTCCATTGTATATATGTGCCACATCTTCTTCCCATTCATCTGTCCATGGACATTTAGTTTGCTTCCATGTCCTGGCTCTTGTAAATAGAGCTGCAGTGAACATTGTGGTATGTGACTCTTCATAATGATCAAAGGATCAATCCAAGAAGAAGATAGCAATTGTGAATATTTATGCACCCAACATAGGAGCACCTCAATACATAAGGCAAATTTTAACAGCCGTAAAAGGGGAAATCGACAGTAACACAATCATAGTAGGGGACTTTAACACCCCACTTTCACCCATGGACAGATCATCCAAAATGAAAATAAATAAGGAAACACAGCTTCAAATGATACATTAAACAAGATGGACTTAATTGATGTTTATAGGACATTCCATCCAAAAACAACAGAACACACTTTCTTCTCAAGTGCTCAAGGAACATTCTCCAGGATAGATCATATCCTGGGTCACAAATCAAGCCTTGGTAAATTTAAGAAAATTGAAATCGTATCAAGTATCTTTTCCAACCATAACGCTATGAGACTAGATATCAATTACAGGAAAAAAACTGTAAAAAATACAAACAATACACTACTAAATAACCAAGAGATCACTGAAGAAATCAAAGAGGAAATCAAAAAATACCTAGAAACAAATAACAATGAAAACATGATGACCCAAAACCTATGGGATGCAGCAAAAGCAGTTCTGAGAGGGAAGTTTATAGCAATACAATCCTACCTCAAGAAACAAGAAATATCTCAAATAAACAACCTAACCTTACACCTAAAGCAATTAGAGAAAGAAGAACCAATAAACCCCAAAGTTAGCAGAAGAAATCATAAACACCATATAATACATTTATAATGTAGAGCAAATTAAAGTAATTAACAGGTTTGAAATATACAAACTCTTTTATTGAGTAGTGAACTGTCATGAAGGCATGTTGAAATGAAGAGTCTATCTTTATGTGTAGGAAGGACCATCATTTGATAGATGATTCCCAGAGCTTTCCATCATCAATTCCTCTTACCCTGTACCCTGTTTGTGTGCGCTGCTCTGTCCATCAGAGGTACATTCTGTTTCCCTCAACACGGATTGGACTGGCCTTGTGACTTGTGCTGACTAATAGGATACTGTAAAAGTATGTCTGAGACTTCAGACAGGCCCAAGCCTTAAGAGGGCAGACAGCTTTTGCTTCCTTTGTCTCTGAAGCCACTCATCATGTAAAAGGTTGACTACCCTGCTGGCATGAGAGGTCACTTGGGAGGCCTCAGACCATCTTGGATGTTTCAGCCCCAGCCAAGCAGCAAGCTGAATGCAGCTGTATGATTGAGCCTAAGAGAGATGGGCAGAAGAACCACCTAGTTGAGCTGTAGCCAACCCACAGAATCATGAGGAATAATTAATTGTTGTTTTTTTAAGCCTCTAAGTTTTCGGGTGGTTTGTTAACTCAGCAACAGATGACTGAAACACATGCTGTAGGATGGAAATCACTAGATACAGTTGTAGATTTCCACGTAGATGGAAATCATTCTGTGTTGAGCTGTGCAGACTCATTTCCTGAATTGAGCTGAACTGATCTGTGAAGTTGTTGACAGCTCAGTGTGAGAGAGTTTCGGCAAAGTTACTTAATTTGCCTGTGTGGTCATACCTATAAATGTGCCCACTTGGCTTACGAGAATTCATCTTTATACAGCATTTTATTTAATACCCAGACTTGGGCCTACGAGGCATTTGTTAACATAATGACACATTTTGATTTTGCTTGTCTTGCTAATGTTGAGCACTGCAAAATGAAAATCGCCATGTGGTCATTTTCGTAGTTTCTTTGATCACATGTGTTGCGGTAGAGCCTCCTAGCGGTTTGCTAGGTGATAGCAGTTACATTCTTGTGCATAATATTCCCTAAGATTCATTTTTACCGAATCATTTTGGTTTTACTGTTCTTTGTGTGTGTGTTTTAAATAAAGGTTGATCTGTATAAACAGTACAGTCAGCTAGGTTTTCTCTGTGGCCATAGTCTTAGATTAAAGCAAAGGGTAGTCACAGAGGAATTTAATGAGAGCTAGAAAACAGTCATTATGAAAAGAAGTCACCTTGATTTGTTGTGTTGCCGTTGCTCACTTTAACTGTTAACCATAATTGTGACCATTTTTATGGGACTTGGTACCGTTTGGCCTAAATCAGTACTGATTTGTGGACTCAGGAACTGGCTGAAATGAATGGAAATTATATTTTCAGCCTGGGAGAGTTTCTCTTTGGAGAAGCTCTCCTGCCGAAGCAGGACCAGATAGTGTGGCTTTCTGGCTGACGTCCTCAGTGGATGCTTGTCCTCTTGGTCTGCTCCTCTCACAGTTCCGAGGTGGTTGCTGGCCTTCAGGCGTCACAAGCCATCAGCAGTAGCTAGAATCAGAAAAGTATAATATTGTCTCCTGTGTCTCTTGTTTTAAAAAATATTACTTTTAATTGTGATAAAATGTACATGACAAACTTTATCTTAACCATTTTTAAGTGCACAGTTCAGAAGTGTTAATTAAGTACATTCACGTTGCTGTGCAACCATCACCACCGTCCATCTCCAGAACTCCTTTCATCTTGCAAAACTGAAGCTCTGATCCCATTAAGCAATAGTTCCCCATTCCCCTCTGCCCCCAGCCCCTGGCAACCACCATTGTACTTTCTGTCTCTCTGAATTTGACTGCTCCAGGGACCTCATATAAGTGGAATGGTACAGTGTCTTTCTTTTTGTGACTGACTTATTTCACTTAGCAGAACGTCCTCACGGTTCATCAGTGTAGTAGCAGGTGTCAGAATTTCATTCCTTTTTAAGGCTGAATAATACTTGGTTGTGTGTATATGCCACGTTTTGTTTATGCATTCATCCATTGATGGACACTTGAGTTGCTTCCATCTTTTGGCTATTGTGACTAATGCTTCTGTGAATATGGCTGTACAAATATCTGCTCAAGGCTCTGCTTTCAGTCCTTTTGTGTATATACCCAGAAGTAGAATTGCTGGATCATACGGTAATATTTGTGTAATTTTTTGAGGAACCACCATACTGTTTTTCATAACAGCTGTACCATTACATTTGCCAAATCTTGTTATTTTCTGTTTTTTTGTTCATTTGTTTTGACAGTAGCTATCCTAATGTGTGTGAGGTGATTGCTGTCTTTTTTTTGAGATCAAGAAAAACCTTACCAGGAAGCCTCCTAGCCTACTTCACTCATTTCATTGTCAGAGTTGTGCCTTTTTTCCGTGCCTGAGTCAGTGGCTGGCAAGGGGAATGGAGCTAGGGCAGCTGTGATTGGGGATGGGGTGGAGGCACTTGCGGAGCACATGCCACTGCAGAGGGCGAACACCTGGACAGGTCTGTTTTTTAAAATTCTGCTTAAAACCCAGTATTTTTAAAAACCGAGCTGTTGGTTTATATTTATTTATTTTATATATAGTTTATATACATGTTATGTATCAATAGTTTGTATATATATGTATCACTATTATATATACATAAAAAATTCAGCTATGGCTTTAAGTATATTTAGTTTTCTAAAGCTTTTTTAAAAATGAATTTTCCTGTGCTTTCAAAATGTTTAATATTCGCATGTAAAGCTTAGTTTATATCTGTATTTTGACACCTTCTCATACATTTCAAAACTGTTCAGTTTCCTTTCAAAGTGAAAATTGGAGTGTATAGAAATGGGGTTAGGAATAATTTTAAAAATTTCTTCTTCGTGTTGTCTCTCAGACTGCTGCTGTAAGGCCATTCTGTGATCTGAAGGAGGTGTTTTGACTGAGCTCTTTATCCAGACTTGTATGCAGGCCAAAGTAAACAGTGATCCAGGCAGTCTGCTTTGGTATCATGACATGGCCAGACATCAGATAGCTGAAACATCAGAAAGGGTTTAGAAATGTCAGAAAACGAACAAAAGGCTAATTCATCTGTGATTAATCATTCTTAAACTCAATGCCTCAGCTTGATTGTGGTCAAACCGCCCCTCTGGAATTCTGCAGGAGTTTCCCTAAAAGAAGGTAGTTGGCATTACTGTTACAAAAGCACCCCCCCCAAAAAAAAATTGGGGTTTACAGAGCTGCATCTGCAAAATCCTGTGCTACTGAAATCCCCGGGCTCCCAAGCTTTTCAAAGTTTCCTGACTAGACAAATTAGCCAATGTTATTTTACTACAGTCTTGCAACCCAGGGTGATGCTTTTGGGTACGTATGGTAGTGACTTTGCTACTGCTGGTTTGAAAGAGATACAGATAATCTCATCAGTTACCCACAGTACAGAACAAAACACTCGAGTTTTTAATTCAGCATCTATTTTTCTTGAGGTTAAAATAAGTGACCAGTGAATTAGACATGGTCAGTAGAAAAAATTACCACAGAATAATTGTAGTAAGGGATTTTTGATGCCTCCTACAGGCAGTGGGAGGTAAAGGAATAACATGCTCATCACATATTCTTGTTCTTAAAATTGTCACATGTGGAATTTTGCCACATCAGAGTCAAAAGTGGGTCATGTGTTCTAAGCTTCTCATTACAGATGAGAAAATTAAAGCTCAATAGGTTCTTGCCCAGAGTTTGCATTAACTCACATTTTAATTTAAGCAACATGAAGGAGAGTCTGAAAGATTGAAATTCATATAAATGGCATTGTTTATCAGATTTATGATGAGGTATATATAACTTTTTATTTTGGAGAAACCTAAAATACTTGCACATTAAGTAAAAGTAAGTGTTTACTGGGGTATCAGAGCATATTTAATCAGTCCCTTATTTTTCCCATCCTTCTCCTCATGTATGTTTCCACAGTGAAATGGAAGGCTTGGTATAGAACGTGATTCCTAACCTTTGAAAAACCTCAATCATCTTTGGAGCTTTTGAAAAATACTCAGATCCAAGCTCTGCCCTGACCTACTGAAGATGAAAGTTTGCTGTCCTCCTTTACACAGCCCCGTTCGCTGACTGCCAGACATTGTTTTATGTACCTTTGAACTGCCCTTCCTCCCCGCCTGAGCCTGAGTCCCTCCCAGCTGAAAGGGATCTCGCTCATCCCTGCGTGTACATGTCCAGACCCAGCGTGTGCACCGCTCTTCAGTGCACCGTTCTCGGTGTCTCCCACTTCGGACCTCGCCCATTGCACTCCCCCTGTACGGAAGCTGGAGCTGGCCTCTCCAGTTCTGGGAACGCTGGTCCTTTCTAAGTGCTTCATCTGTAGCTCCCCTTGCTCTCTGCTGTTGTAGCTGTGCTGGTCAGTCCGCGCTGATGGAAGGCCCACTCTGTACCAAACATCACGCTAGGTGCCGGGGCAGGAGGAAGATGATCACACGTGGTCCCTGCTTGTCAGTTCCTTGAGCAACCGGCTCTTACCTGTCACTGTCCCTAGGGCCCGGCAGATTCATTGGCAAATAGAAGGTGCTCAGTGAGTTTATTGATGCGCATGACATGTGGAAGGCAGGCATCCATCTTCGTGGTTAAAGCCGGGAAGTGGAGGAAAGTAAGTGAAAACGGTGCAGGGAGCTGGCCTTCTGTGCAGGCCGCTCTCATTGAGACACTGGGCTTAGGGAAAAGTTAAGAGTCCCATTTCAGTAGTACACTTTATATTTTCCGTGAATTTCCTCTCTGTAGTTGTTTCTTTTTTTAAGTAAACTTCATATCAACGTGTGATGTATATACAGAAAAATGTACCGTTCGTAAGCGTAAAGCTTGACAGGTGGTCACAAGGTGACTACACCTGTGCAGCCAGCACCAAGATCAAGACGCAGAACACTGCAGCCCTCACAGCCCTCTTTCGTGCTGCCCACAGATATCCATGAAAGACTAATCATGCCTGTTTTAACCCTTCATAAAATGGAATCACTTAGTGTATTTTCTCTTGTGACTGACTTGTTTCACTCAGCAGTACCTTTGTAAGATTTACCCACATGCTTCTGTGTACATGGATGGTTCATTCTCATTGCCTGTCTGCCCATTCTACTGTGGATGGACTGTTTCTAGGTTTTGGCTAGTATAAGTACAACTGTGAGCATTTCGTGCATGTATTTTGGTGAACATATGTGTGCATTTCTGAGTCATATAGACCTAGGTGTGGAATTACCAGATGATATGTTGTGGGAATATTCAGGTTTACTTCATACTGCCCAACATTTTTTTAAGTGATTATACTAATTTACACTGCCACTAGCAGCAGACCTCCTGATAGGTGTCTAGCAAGGATGGTGCGTTGTGGGTTTAATTTGCATTTTGCTGTTGACTGATGACGTTGAGCAACCTTGTCATTTGTCTGCTGGCCAAGTGTAAAGTGTCTGTTCCGGTCTTTTGCCCGTTTATCTCCTGGGCTGTCTGTGTCTGTTATTTGTAGAAGTTCTTTATATATTCTGGCTAAAATGCTGTGTTGCATAAATATTTTATAAATATCTTCGTCCACTCTCTGCTTACCTTTTCTTTCTCTTAACAGTATCCTTTGATGAGCAGAAGTTTCTAATTTTCATGAAGTCCAGTTTATCTTTATTGCTTTTGTGTCTTGTTCAAGGAAAATCTGCCTACCCTATGGCCATGGAAATGTTTTCTTATATTTTCTTCTGAGAATTTTATCTTTCACAATTAAGTAATCTATCTGAAATTGATTTTCGGGTATGGTTGAGCTAGAGGTTAAGACTGAATTTTTTTTTCCCAGCTGTATAATTACTTTCAGTTTCTTAAGGGTACTTCCCTGCATATACTAGTTTAATAAATATGTCAATTAAAGTATTTCTGTGTCATTATATTTGTGTTATGGCAAAATGTCCCAGCTTCCCCTTTTTCAGACTTAGCATTGATCCCATTAAATGAACAAATTCCTCACTTAACTTGAGAATTACATTGGTCAGTCTGTTCTACTGGGAACGCTTGATCTAAGTACTGAATGATGTGCAGATAAATCACTTGCTCTTGTACGTTTCTTCCAAATAACTTCAAAAAATAAAAGCTGTGGAGAACCTCTTTAATTTAAACAGGATGATATGTTTTCTGGAAATTCAGTTAAGAGAATGATTAAAACATAATAAAGAGCTCTTTATTAACAGTTGTAATATCAAACATTTAGCATTTGCTGATCACATCCCATTTTGTCGTATTTATGTAATCATACAGAGGTTTTAATTTTTACGTAGCCCAAATTATTAATCCTTTTCCGCTCTGGCTCCTGGCTTCTGTATCATGCTCTAAAAATTGTATCTTCCCTTTATTCCTTTTCATCATCTCAGGTTTGCTTCCACTCTGAAATCCTCCCTGACTCTCCTACGTATATGTTTCCATTGCAGCTTACACGTTGATATCTGACACTTCTGCACTCTGTTTTCCTGTCTATCTCTTTAGAATCTAAGCTTCTTGAAAGATGGAGTTTGAGCTCATTTATTTCTTCTTGTAGCAGCAATCCCTGATTTATAGTAAATGTTCAATAAATCTTTGAATGGCTGGATGGAGATATAAGAATAATGAATAATTTGATTATTGGTTAGAGGGAAAGTGCATATCCATGCCAAATAAAGTGGCATCATTTGACATTTCTACAGGATAGATCTTTTTATATTTTTGGCAATATTAATCAAATATAAGTTATTAAAGTGTTTACTTTTAGAGTAATGAGAAAGTTGTTATATTTGAATTGTCAGATGAACAGTGAAGATACTCTTGCATTTACTTTTTTCTTCAAATTGAAAAAGCATTGCAGATAATTTAGAACATTTGTAATTCTGAAATGATAGTGCTATATAATATGTGGTTTATATTTGAATTAAAGGTTTATTTTTAAATAGGTTGATTTAGAAATGTATCTAGTTGAATAAAGTTAATTATCTGTAAAATCCTTGAAATAGCAGAATACAGTATAAATAATATTTTTCTAGGGAGTATAATTATAAATTTTGATAATTGCATAATGTAAATGTATAACCTGAATACTATTTTAATTAACATTAATTTGTTTCATGACCTAACATTGCCTGTGGTGGGGCAGTGAAGGGGCTTCTCACGCTGAGTTCCTGTTCCCGCTTATCCTAAAATAGTGGTTCTCTATCAGGGATAATTTTGCCCCTATCACCACCCCATCCCATTTCTGGAGTCCCTTTTGATCATCACAACTGGGGCAGTGGGGGAGGGGTTTGTATGTTACTGGCATCGAGTCCCCAGCAGCAAAGCGTTTTCTGGCTCAAAATGTCAGTAGTGCTAATGCTTGAGAAACCTTGTTTGAAAGGGTTACCTACTTGCCATTGACATCGGTAGGGCTTTACAGTTGCTGAGTTACCGCAGGTAATTTGACGACTGTTGTCAGAAAGGAACTGCCATGAAAGATTAATTTGGGGCTCACCATAACAATTTTGAAATAAACTATCCTGTATGACACACCAGAGAGAAGTTTCTCATGTCTAATTCATGACCCTGTGCAGCCGTAAACTTATCGATGACCCCAGGACTGTCTTAAATTTTCTTTGGGGGCTTATGTGTGGCCTTCATGTCAGCCTAAAGGTAATTTAATGTTTTTGTACAATGAGATATATCCAGCGAATTTGAGGTCTCTTAGAAGGAGCAGCAGAAACAACAAATAAGGTTAAAATTTCCAAACTGTGATGCTTTGTTTTTTTAGTTCTGATGTGCATGATAGGGTCTGTCTTTAGTATTATAAAGGGTTCTGTTTTCCTTGCTTTGTAGAAATAGAAACTTGGCAGCTTATAATAGCCAAGTGAATTGAATTACTCTTTCCTTAGCAGCTAAATTGGGTTCATCTTTTTTAGTACAAAGAGCACAGTGTTGGCGCGTTCATTTTAGGATGGGCAGTCATATAGTCCTTTCGGCTTTGCTGGCACAGGGATGTTCGGCACATCCCTTGCCCACGTGCTGCAGCTGAGCATGGTTGGAACTAAGCTGTTGTAGAGAAGCGCAGGCACCCGTGTTTATTGTTTTTCTTGCCGAGTATTCTGCCTTGATGTTGTTACGAGAATGAAACCAGTTCTCACCCTTCCCCCACGCTAGGACTCCCCATCACAGCTCAGGTCTTCTTTCCTTCTTAAATTTATACATGTTCTCTTGGTTCTTATATCTTCATTCTGTAAAAACAGGCAACTGTAAGATTTTTATGTTGGACACTTTCCTCCAGAAGCCTTATTGTCTCAGTCTGTGGCGTTAGCTAAAGGAAAGCAGCCTTGAGGAGCATGGTTATCTTGGGTATACAGCAGAAAGGTGACAGTGACAACACTGAGAAGCAGAGGGAGCCCAGTGTCCACTGCTAGAGGACCTTCCCCGTCATCACCTCACTCTCTTCCATCCTGTGTTCAGCCTCAGCCAATGGAATTGTTCAACGATGATTTGCATTGTGTGAGAATTGTTTTGCTAGGAAATCTCTAGCTTCTCACATGGTTCTCTTAGATCCACATTTCTTTGCTTGGTCTTCAGGGGTCCCCTTTCCTTCCTGATTCCTCACAGTCTGCCTTTAGACATACCTTTGCCGCCCATTTTTTCTGTTACGTTTGTCCTATACAGAGAAGTTCATTGCAATCAGATGTCTGCCATGCCCATACTTTCCTATAGTCTCTGCTAAAGGAAATGCAGCCTTCGAGTTTAGGTCACCATGCTCAGTTCCATGTGACCCCCCCCCCCACCTTAATTGCCGTGAATTGAACTAGGCATGGGTGCCTGACCCAGGTGCTCAATCTAGGGTAGATTAGTATTAAGGCTTGACATAAAAGCTTTGCCCACTGAATGGTGGATGACCAGACCATTCAGATCCTGTCTTTTAAGGAAGTTTGGGCTAACCACAGGGAGGATCAGCAGTTCGTGGGAGCAGTCATACAGAACCACCGGACGACAGTAACACCAGCTCAGAGTTGGCTTAGGGCTTCATAAACACAGGCCCATGAAGTTTGAATTGTAGGCAAACTTCTGCACACAGGGACATTTATCTTGAGAGTAGAGTTCATGGATTTCTTTCATCTGGTTTTCAAAGGGGTCTGAGAATCAAAAGATAGCAAGGTGAGAGAGCGGTGAGATGGGAGGGGGAGCAGAAGCGGAGACGGCGAATAGCAGATGAAAATACAGATTGGGGTCTCCTGCTGCTGAGGGCGCAGAGATAACCTCTTGTCAGACCTACTTGCCAGCTCTTAAGTTATAATCTGTTATCCACGAGGCCTTCCTCTAGCCTGGCTTTCCTCCTTTCCTTGGATAGCCTGGAATTCTCTGGAGCCTGACCCTATGTGGGTAATATTTCTGCCCTCATTTTCTTTCTTTCTTTTTAATTAATTAATTTATTTTTGGCTGCGTTGGGTCTTCGTTGTTGCACGTGGGCTTTTCTCTAGTTGCGGCGAGCGGGGGCTACTCTTCGTTGCGGTCTGTGGGCTTCTCACTGCGGTGGCTTCTCTTGTTGTGGAGCATGGGCTCTAGGCCTGTGGGCCTCAGTAGTTGTGGCTTGTGGACTGTAGAGTGCAGGCTCAGTAGTTGTGGTGCACGGGCTTAGTTGCTCCGCGGCATGTGGGATCTTCCCAGACCAGGGCTTGAACCCATGTCCCCTGCATTGGCAGGCGGATTCGTAGCTCCTGTGCCACATGGAAGTCCCTTAATTTTCTTCTATGATTTTTTTTTATACAGCAGGTTCTTACTAGTCATCCATTTTATACACATCAGTGTATACATGTCAACCCCAATCTCCCAATTCATGTGCCCCACCCCCCACCCCCGCTTTCCCCCCTTGGTGTCCATACGTTTATTCTCTACATCTGTGTCTCATTTCTGCCCTGCAAACCAGTTCATCTGTACCATTTTTCTAGGTTTCACATATATACGTTAATATACGATATTTGTTTTTCTCTTTCTGACTTACTTCACTCCGTATGACAGCCCCTGGATCCATCCGTGTCTCTACAGATGACCCAATTTCGTTCCTTTTTATGGCTGAGTAATATTCCATTGTATATATGTACCACATCTTCTTTAGCCATTCATCTGTCGATGGGCATTTAGGTTGCTTCCATGACCTGGCTATTGTAAATAGTGCTGCAGTGAACACTGGGGTGCATGTGTCTTTTTGAATTACGGTTTTCTCTAGGTATATGCCCAGTAGTGGGATTGCTGGGTCATATGGTAATTCTATTTTTAGTTTTTTTAAGGAACCTCCCTAGTGGCTGTGTCAATCTACATTCCCACCAACAGTGCAAGAGGAGTTCCCTTTTCTCCACACCCTCTCCAGCATTTGTTGTTTGTAGATTTTCTGATGATGCCCATTCTGACCGCTGGGAGGTGATACCTCACTGTAGTTTTGATTTGCATTTCTCTAATGATTAGCAATGCTGAGCAGCTTCTCATGTGCTTCTTGGCCATCTGTATGTCTTCTTTGGAGAAATGTCTGTTTAGGTCTTCTGCACATTTTTTGATTGGGTTTTTTTGTTTTTGTTTTTTTTTAAATATTGAGCTGCATGAACTGTTTATATATTTTGGAAATTAATCCTTTGCCCGTTGATTCGTTTGCAAATATTTTCTCCCATTCTGAGGGTTGTCTTTTCGTCTTGTTTATAGTTTCCTTTGCTGTGCAAAAGCTTTTAAGTTTCATTAGGTCCCATTTATTTATTTTTGTTTTTATTTCCGTTATTCTAGGAGGTGGGTCAAAAAAAAAAAGACCTTGCTGTGATTTATGTTAGAGGGTTCTTCCTGTGTTTTCCTCTAAGAGTTTTATAGTGTCCGGTCTTACATTTAGGTCTCTAATCCATTTTGAGTTTATTTTTGTGTATGGTGTTAGGGAGTGTTCTAATTTCATTCCTTTACACGTAGCTGTCCGGTTTTCCCAGCACCACTTACTGAAGAGACTGTCTTTTCTCCACTGTATATCCTTGCCTCCTTTGTCATAGATTAGTTGACCATAGGTGCGTAGGTTTATCTCTGGGCTTTCTATCCTGTTCCATTGATCTATATTTCTGTTTTTGTGCCAGTACCATATTGTCTTGATTACTGTAGCTTTGTAGTATAGTCTGAAGTCAGGGAGTCTGATTCCTCCAGCTCCATTTTTTTTCCCTCAAGATTGCTTTGGGTATTTGGGGTCTTTTGTGTCTCCATATACATATTAAGATTTTTTGTTCCAGTTCTGTAAAAAATGCCATTGGTAATTTTATAGGGATTGCATTGAATGTGTAGATTGCTTTGGGTAATATAGTCATTTTCACAGTATTGATTTGTCCAATCCAAGAACATGGTATATCTCTCCATCTGTTTGTGTCATCATTGATTTCCTTCATCAGCGTCTTATAGTTTTCTGAGTACAGGTCTTTTACCTCCTTAGGTAGGTTTATTGCTAGGTATTTTATTCTTTTCATTGCAGTGGTGAATGGGATTGTTTCCTTAATTTCTCTGTCTGATCTTTCATTGTTAGTGTACAGGAATGCAAGAGATTTCTGTGCATTAATTTTGTATCCTGCAACTTTACCAAATTCATTGATTAGTTCTAGAAGTTTTTTTTTTTCAATTTTATTTATTTACTTACTTTTGGCTGCATTGGGTCTTCGTTGCTGTGCGCTGGCTTTCTCTAGTTGCGGCGAGTGGGGACTACTCTGCAATGCGGTGCACAGGCTTCTCATTGCAGTGGCTTCTCTTGTTGCAGAGCACAGGCCCTAGGCGCGTGGGCTCAGTAGTTGTGGCTTGCCGGCTGTAGAGTGCAGGGTCAGTAGTTGTGGTGCACGGGCTTAGTTGCTCCGTGGAATGTGGGATCTTCCTGGACCAGGACTCAAATCTGTGTCCCCTGCATTGGCAGGCAGATTCTTAACCAATGGACCACCGGGGAAGTCCCTCTAGTAGTTTTCTGGTGGCATCTTTAGGATTATCTGTGTATAGTATCATGTCATCTGCAAACAGTGACAGTTTTACTTCTTTTTTTCCAATTTGTATTCCTTTTATTTCTTTTTCTTCTCTGATTGCCACGGTTAGGACTTCCAGAACTATGTTGAATAATAGTGGCAAGAGTGGACATCCTTGTCTTGTTCCTGATCTTAGAGGAAATGCTTTCAGTTTTTCACCATTGAGAGTGATGTTTGCTATGGGTTTGTCATATGTGTTCTTTATTATGTTGAGGTAGGTTCCCTCTTTGCCCACTTTTTGGAGAGTTTTTATCTTAAGTGGGTGTTGAGTTTGGTCAAAAGCTTTTTCTTCATCTATTGAGATGATTGTATGGTTTTTATTCTTTAATTTGTTAATATAGTATATCACATTGATTGATTTGTGTATACTGAAGAATCCTTGCCTCCCTGGGATAAATCCCACTTGATCATGGTGTATGATCCTTTTAATGTGCTGTTGGATTCTGTTTGCTAGTATTTTGTTGAGGATTTTTGCATCCATATTCATCAGTGATATCAGTCTGTAATTTTCTTTTTTTTGTAGTATCTTTGTCTGGTTTTGGTATCAGGGTGATGGTGGCCTCATAGAATGAGTTTGGGAGTGTTCCTTCCTCTGCAGTTTTTTGGAAAAGTTTGAGAAGGATAGGTGTTAGCTCTTCTCTAAATGTTTGAAAGAATTCACCTGTGAAGCCATCTGGTCCTGGACTTTTGTTTGTTGGAAGATTTTTAATCACAGGTTCAATTTTATTACTTGTGATTGGTCTGTTCATATTTTCTGTTTCTTCCTGGTTCAGTCTTGGGAGATTATACCTTTCTAAGAATGTTTCCTTTTTTTTCAGGTTGTCCATTTTATTGGCATAGAGTTGCTTGTAGTAGTCTCTTAGGATGCTTTGTATTTCTGTGGTGTCCATTGAAACTTCTCCTTTTTTGTTTCTAATTTTATTGATTTGAGTCCTCTCCCTCTTTTTCTTGATGAATCTGCCTAAAAAGGTTTATCAATTTTGTTTATCTTCTCAAAGAACCAGATTTTAGTTTTATTGATCTTTGCTATTGTTTCCTTTGTTTCTATTTCATTTGTTTCTCCTCTGATCTTTATGATTTCTTTCCTTGTACCAACTCTGGGTTTTGTTTGTTCTTCTTTCTCTAGCTGCTTTAGGTGTAAAGTTAGATTGTTTATTTGAGGTTTTCCTTGCTTTTTGAGGTAGGATTGTATTGTTATAAACTTCCCTCTTAGAACTGCTTTTGCTGCATCTCATAGGTTTTGGATCGTTGTGTTTTCATTGTCATTTGTCTCTAGGTATTTTTTGATTTCCTCTTTGATATCTTCAGTGATCTCTTGGTTATTTAGTAACGTATTGTTTAGCCTCCATGTGATTGTGCTTTTTATGTTTTTTTCCCTGTAATTTACTTCTAATCTCATTGCACTGTGGTCAGAAAAGGTGCTTGATATGATTTCAGTTTTCTTAAATTTACTGAGCCTTGATTTGTGACCCAAGGTGTGACCTATCCTGGAGAATGTTTCGTGTGCACTTGAGAAGAAAGTGTAATCTGCTATTTTCAGATGGAATGTCCTATAAATATCAGTTAAATCTACATGGTCTGTTGTGTCATTTAAAGCTTGTGTTTCCTTATTATTTTCTGTGTGGATTATCTGTCCGTTGCATAAGTGAGGTGTTAAAGTCCGCCACGGTTATTGTGTTACTGTCAGTTTCCTCTTTTATAGCTGTTACCATTTGCCTTATGTATTGAGGTGCTCCTATGTTGGGTGCATATATATTTATAATTGTTATATCTTCTTCTTGGATTGATCCCTTGATCATTATGTAGTGTCCTTCCTTGTCTCTTGTAATAGTCTTTATTTTAAAGTCTATTTTATCTGTTATGAGTATTGCTACTCTAGCTTTCTTTTGATTTCCATTTGCGTGGAATATCTTCTTCCATCCCCTCACTTCAATTCTGTGTGTATCCCTAGGTCTGAAGTGGGTCTCTTGTAGACAGCATATAGGTGGGTCTTGTTTTTGTATCCATTCAGTGAGCCTGTGTCTTTTGGTTGGAGCCTTTAATCCATTCACATGTAAGGTAATTATCGATATGTATGTTCCTATTACCATTTTCTTAATTGTCTTGGTTAGTTTTTGTAGGTCCTTTTCTTTAGTGTTTCCCACTTAGAGAAGTTCCTTTAGTATTTGTTGTAAAGCTGGTTTGGTGGTGCTGGATTCTCTTAGCTTTTGCTTGTCTGTAAAGCTTTTGATTTCTCCATCAAATCTGAATGAGATCCTTGCTGGGTAGAGTAATCTTGGTTGTAGGTTCTTCCCTTTCATCACTTTAAATATATCGTACCACTCCCTTCTGGCTTGTAGTGTTTCTGCTGAGAAATCAGCTGTTAACCTTATGGTAGTTCCCTTGTATGTTGTCATTTTTCCCCTGTTGCTTTTTTTCTTTTCTTTTTTTTTTTTTTTTGCGGTACGTGGGCTTCTCACTGTTGTGGCCTCTCCCGTTGCAGAGCACAGGCTCCGGTCACGCAGGCTCAGGGGCCACGGCTCACGGGCCCAGCCGCTCTGCGGCATGTGGGATCGTCCCGGACCGGGGCATGAACCCGTGTCCCCTCCATCGGCAGGCAGACTCTAAACCACTGCGCCACCAGGGAAGCCCTCCCCTGTAGCTTTTAAGAATTTTTCTTTGTCTTTAATTTTTGTCAGTTTGATTACTATGTGTCTTTGCATGTTTCTTCTTGGGTTTATCCTGCCTGGGACTCTCTGAACTTCCTGGACTTGGGTCGCTAATTCCTTTCACATGTTAGGGAAGTTTTCGACTATAATCTCTTCTGATATTTTCTTGGGTCCTTTCTCTCTCTCTTCTCCTTCTGGGACCCCTATAATGCGAATGTTGTTGACTTTAATGTTGACCCAGAGGTCTCTTAGGCTGTCTTCATTTCTTTTCATTCTTTTTTCTTTCTTCTGTTCCGCAGCAGTGAATTCCACCATTCTGTCTTCCAGCTCACTTATCCGTTCTTCTGCCTCAGTTATTCTGCTATTGATTCCTTCTAGTGTATTTTTCATTTCAGTTACTGTATTGTTCACCTCTGTTTGTTTATTCTTTAATTCTTCTAGGTATTTGTTAAACATTTCTTGCATCTTCTCGATCTTTGCCTCCATTCTTTTTCCAAGGTCCTGGATCATCTAAACTATCATTATTCTGAATTCTTTTTCTGGAAGATTGCCTATCTCTACTTCATTTAGTTATTTTTCTGGGGTTTTATCTTGTTCCTTCATCTGGTACGTAGCCCTCTGCCTTTTCATCTTGTCTGTCTTTCTGTGAATGTGGTTTCTGTTCCACAGGCTGCAGGGTTGTAGTTCTTCTTGCTTCTGCTGTCTGCCCTCTGGTGGATGAGGCTGTCTGAGAGGCTTGTGCAGGTTTCCTGATGGGGAGGGACTGGTGTTGGGTAGAGCTGGCTGTTGCTCTGGTGGGCAGAGCTCAGTAAATATTTAATCCACTTGTCTGCTGGCTGGTGGGGCTGGGTTCCCTCCCTGTTGGTTGTTTGGCCTAAGGCAACCCAGCACTGGAGCCTGCCTGGTCTTTGGTGGGGCTAATGGAGGACTCTGGGAGGGCTCACGCCAAGGAGTACTTCCCAGAACTTCAGCTGCCAGTGTCCTTGTCCTCAGGGTGAGCCACAGCCACCCCCCGCCTCTGCAGGAGGCCCTCCAACACTAGCAGGTAGGTGTGGTTCAGTCTCCTATGGGGTCACTGCTCCTTCCTTTGGGTCCCGATGTGCACACTACTTTGTGTGTCCCTCTAAGAGTGGAGTCTCTGTTTCCCCCAGTCCTTTCGAAGTCCTGCAGTCAAACCTCTCTAGCCTTCAAAGTCTGATTCTCTGGGAATTCCTCCTCCCACTGTCGGACCCCCAGGTTGGGAAGCCTGATGTGTGGCTCAGAACCTTCAGTCCAGTGGGTGGACTTCTGTGGTATAAGTGTTCTCCAGTCTGTGAGTCACCCACCCAGCAGTTATGGGACTTGATGTTACTGTGATTGCGCCCCTCCTACCATCTCACTGTGGCTTCTCCTTTGTCTTTGGATGTGGGGCATCTTTTTTGGTGGTTCCAGCGTCTTCCTGTCGATGATTGTTCAGCAGTTAGTTGTGATTCCGGTGCTCTCGCAAGAGGGAGTGGACACACGTCCTTCTACCCTGCTATCTTGAACCAATTTTGCCTGTGCCCTCATTTTCTTATGTTCCTCTCTAAAATATTCTTTTCCCCTCTGCCATTAGTACTAGCCACTTAGTGGACCTGAGTGAATTTATTTTGGTTCTTTAACTTAAAGAGCCAAACTAGTAAGCGTGCCTATGAGCAGCGTGGATGCGTTAGAGGAGGCAGCAGCTGTGCCAGTTCCCTGGGTGCTCAGTGTTACGGGAAGTACCTACATAGGTGTGTCCACGTGAATGAACCACTTGCCCATCCAAGGCTGAGATGAAGAATAAGGAGAGAAAGAGGTGGTAGAGTATTCTGTATAAGCTGGACTTGATAAAATTCTATATCATAAGTAGTTTTTACTCTTTCCAATCAGTGGGACATTTCATCTTCTATTTCCAATATGTTGTCCTTAGGATTATCATAGAGGGTTCACAAGAGTGGTTGATTAGCCATGTTTGTGTCTGGGCTTGTTGTAGTATTTAGTGAGATAAATGCTACACAAAAAACATGGACTTAAAAATTAATGTGAGTAGATGGAAGAGAATATTATATTATCTGAAGTTTTAACATACTGAAACAGATTACTGAGGTTGAGAATTTTGAGAAACAGAATGATGACAGACATCTTTGTTGCCATGAAAGAGACACATGACTTTCATACCTTGGAGACAGAGAGAGGGCCGTCTCAGCTCTTTTGGCCTACATCTGTGGAAACTGAGAACAAGGTGGCGGTGATAATGAGTTTATAGATTTTCCTAGGAAATATAGTAGTTGCTTTTGTAACTTGGAACTACCCAAGCTTGACTTATATTTAAGTTTTCCAGAGTTTTGCTGCTTCGTATTGCATGTTTGGCTACGCAGTCTTGAACTTGTTTTTCAAACCAAGTTATGATAAAGAATTAAAGAGAAGGGAGGGGCATTGTCATAGAAAATTAAACAGAAAATGTGTATTTTCTTTCTTCTGTAATTCCCCAATAAAGTTTTTAATTCTTTCCATTAATAATTTTATTAAGGGGCAAAATAATAAGTTGAAACAGTGATAGTCAGACATGTATAACTCATTTAAACTAAGTAGCTGCATTTCTTTGCGTTTCAAGGTGGAAAAAAGTTTTAAGTGCTGCACAGCCACCTTGATGGGCCAGGAGATCCCTTTGTCCCCTCTTTGTTATCATTTATTTATTTATTTTAATGTGAAATAATTAATTCTCTTCCCATCAGTTTTAGATGAACTGAGGAACAATTACAGAGTGCCCTGGGAGTGCTTGTATTATGGAGTCGCATAGACTGTAGCTACGTATCTCAGTTAAGAATTTGGAGTAAAGCTTGTAGAGGGGAGGTTTCTGTCCTCTCTGTATTCAAGGTCTCATATATTCCAGTACAGCACCATGTTGTTACAGTGCTCCTGGCTCACGAGGAAAACATCATGAGAGTGGTAAAAATACTTTCATATTTTTGGTTACAGAATCTTAGAAAGAAGGATCTAGAGAGATGCTAAGTATTTTTATTGCTTTAATTCAGATTAATTCTAATAAACTCATTCCCAGAGGCTTTGCTAAATGAATTCTCTGTTGGAGCCAGCTTCGTAGGATCGTCGAGTGCGTCTTAGATGAGAGTCTGGCAAGCGGTTTTACTTGTTTTCTGAGCGTGGGGAGCGATAGTTTTGTTAATCCCGCTCTGCTTTGGAAACCTTGCCATTTCCAGACATGGCCTGAGGCCCTCAGTTAGTATTCTAAGTGAGATAGTAAAACCAGAGGGCTCAGTTCTATTATTGTATTATAATTAATAGTCCAATGGTAGACTTTCTTTTTATTTATTTAACTGTTTATTTGGAAGTATTTTCAAGCTTTCAGAAAAGTCACAAGAATAAGAATGATAGAAAGGAAACATACGTACCCTCACTCAGATTCACCTCCTTGTCTCCCCCTAACCCCTGTATATACCTGGGTATGTGAATGTGTGTGTTTATACATTTACACACACATTTTTTTAAACTGTTTGAAAGTAAGTTGGTTATACTATGTGATTCTTCACTCCAAAATACTTCGCTTACTGTATGCCAGGTACATTTTATAAATAAGTGTTTTGTAATTATTAGCTCAGGTGCAACAGTCCTAGACAGAGGTGTTATTTTTCCCACCATTTTATGAATGGGAAGTCTGTAACTAACATACAACTAGTTAATGTTGGAGGATTTGCCTTCAGGTAGACTGAGGCTAAAGCTGTGCTGTATTGCTACCCTTGCAGGACAGTTCCAGTGTGAAGACTTTCATGTAAGTTTTAAAAGCACTCTTGAGTTTTCACAGGCTGTATAAGTCCAGAGTTCATCTATTCTAAAACATGCATTTTGTTTTCTCTTTTTCACATTAAAAAACCTTCATGTGTATCTTACAATGTATGGTGACGTAGTTGACATTATAAACGTGTGTCCAGACTTGGTGGTTAATTTTGGTGGTGCGCTTCTTGACACTCAGTCACAGGTAGCCACTGTGTGTGTTGATGTATATGTGTTTTCTGTTTCCCACTTGAGAGGGAAAATGATATTCTAGGTTACCAGCTCCAAGGGGTGGAGGAGCTGTTGCATTTTATTTAATATTGTGGCCTTGCTTGAAGATCAGACATGCTTAATTTTCATGAGTAAAATATATAAATATTTCTGAAAAGCATCAAAAATCTCCTTAACTGTTTGAATGGGTGTCACTTCTGGGGGTGTGAGAATTATTAGTTGATTGGGTGGAGTGATTTGTGCAGTGGCAGAAGTACCTTACTTGAGATGATTGTTACCTTCTTCTGTTTGCGCTTCCCGTACTCTATTGTTTTCTTTTTAATTTTAAAAGTAATTCCTCCTGTGGAAGAGGGAATAAATAAGGGGAATGTTCAAAATAAAAATTGCCTACAGTTCTCTCACCCAGGGCTAATCACTGTTGACATTGTGCTGTATTTCCTTGGGCTTTTGCAAAGATACATGCATTTCTTTTTCCCTCACAGTTGTTAGATGATGTATGCAGTGTTCTTTTCTACCTTTTCCCACTTGTTTCATGAGTATTTTCCTAATTTCCTTGAATCTTTCATATCCCTCAGATTTTAAGTGGCTGTAAATGTTCTAATAATGTGCCACAATTTATCTGGCTATTACTATACGTTTAAGTTCTTTCCACCTCTTTTTGTTACAAGTAACTCACGGCAAACATCTTTTTGTATATTTCTTTTTGAGACATTGTCACAGGATTCGTTCTTCTGCACATTCATGCTGAATGTAAGAAATCCGCCCATTTGAGACATTTTCTTCCAAGGAGAGCAGAGGAACATCATATACTAGAAGCTACTTAAAATTAGACGTGTAAACATACACAGGAGTATAACAGGGTACTTCCTGTTTTAGGAAAAATAAACCAATTGATTTTGTTTTAATTTTTCTGTTTTTCTTAAAATTTTACACTAAATTAATTTTACATTAATTTTACACTAATTTAAATTTTTCACTTGACTGCCTTTAGTTCTTATAAACTGATGAAATGTAAGTTTATTTCTCTGTTCCTACAGGTTTTTGGATTTATTTAGGTGCTGATACATTTTATCCTACCTTTTAGGAGTCAGTAGTGCTGGTCTCTTGTGGCTATTTTCATTTCAAGTTGAAGTACTAAAAGGTTGCTTTTGTCCTTTCAGTACTTCCCAACCTTAGTTTGCAAGTTCTCAAAAGGATTATAAGAAAAATTGAGTAAACTCAGTGATGTCTGGCCCCTTTGTAATAAGGGAAATAAAAATTCTCTTTTTAAATTTATTTCTCTACATTTTAGCAGAAAAAAAGAGGGATACCTCAAAGCATATGAAAGTAGATAATTGTCTTTTGCCATTTTTTTTTTTTTTCCTTCTTCAGCTTTATTGTCTTAGGCCATCTACAGTGCAACAGTGGCTCTGTCCTGACTTTATTCCACTTCTTCCTTTCAGCACCTACGTAGGGTCACCTAATCTTCCTGCAGCTGCACCTTTTCAACTTTCACCCTCAACCCCCAGAACAAAAGAAGTCTCTAACTTTGCTGTGGTGGATCAGCATTGTGTCCAGGTTTAATAGCTGAGGCTCTGGCTCCTCCTTGCCCAGTGCCTTGAATCTGTTCCTTCTGTGTTCAGTTTATCTGGTGATGCTCTTCCATTCGTTCCATAAAACTCACCCAGTGCCCTGGCATTCTGAATGATTATGGCTGGTAGACTATAATTTAGTATACATGCATGTCTGTTTCCATCAGTTTTCTATGCGAATTTTACTAGTTATGGTAATGAGACAGTTTATTTAAATATTAAGTAAACTGCTAAAAGATGCTTTAGTTACTTGCATTAAACTTAATTTGAGTCATAAAAAAATTGCTGCTGAATTAGTTGTGGATGAGATAAATAAAAGCGTTTAAGGTAAAAAAAAAGTCCATAAAAATCTGGAAAGATCCTACAGTTTCCTAAGAATATGTTCTCCCTGCACTTTAAAGAACCAGTAACCTGAAGTCACAGTGATGCATCCTCAAAGAAAAGGCTTGGTGCTAAATCTAAGAATGGCCAATGAATGTGCAGTTATATATTTTACCTTAAAGTGTTAAAGGGATATATGTTTGTATGAATCCCCCCCGCCCCCCACACACTGTAATGGACGTTTTCAGTGAACCCACCACTACTAGTCCTGTTCACTTTGGGTAAGATGCCTTTTGCTATAAATGATTCTATAAATTTGCTTTATCTATGTAAATATATCTTTGCTTGAAGATACTCAAATTGTGATTAAACAGGTCTAATGAGTAAATATTGCCATATAGTTACATACAAGCCTTCAATCCTGGCATATTAGTAGGATTTGAGAGTCACCGAATGTGGTTTTGTGCTCGTACACTTCCGTAGTTGCCACTTAGGTGTTAACTCAAAGCCATATTAATTTGCCTCACTCTTCCAGTCCTCCTAGATCCTGGAATCTTGCTCTTAAACCCTAATCTATGTTTGTGTGTCTGTTACTGAAGTCGGGGCCTACTGTTACTGTCTACATGCTTGGGCTGTTTTTAGTTTTCTGGAACCTTCTCTAAATGACTTGCTCAGGTCGATCTTTGTAGTTTCCATCTCTGGCCAGCCACAGTCTGGACTCTTTGTCACAAATCAAACCCTGGTTCTGACAATGGCTTTAAAAAAATCAATGTTTTACATGTTTAATTTTGGAAACATTGAGGACGTTATATCTTTCTTACACCCTGAAATTCACAATAATAGGTTTTTTTTTTTAAAGAAACCTTTTTATTGAGTCATACTACACATATAGAAAAATTCACAAAAGTGTAGAGCCCCCATGAAAATCACAAGATAAACACACCCATGGGTCCTCACTGTCTCCTGGAAATTGAAATTTCTCTCCCTGGCAGTCATACTGTAAAGGACCAAATTGTAAATCTTCACAGTTTCAGGCCATGCGGTCTGCCATTGTAGTGATCGCAGCCGCAGAAGTTTTGCAGACAAATGGGCGTGGCTGGGTGCCAGGAAAACTTTATTTATGGACATTGAAATTTGAATGTCATATAATTTTCACATGTCATGAGCTATTACTCTTCTTTTGATTTATTTTCAACCATTAAAGAAAGTAAAAACCATTCTTAGGTTGTGGGCCATATGTGAACAAGCAGCAGCCCAAATTGGGCCTGTTGCCGTGGTTTGCTGACTCCTGCTCTCTGGGGTGCCACTGACCTTCCACCTACTCCCTGCTGGCCCAGCCTCTACAGTCTGAATTAGCGTTAGTATCATCTTCATCATCCAGCACATTATAGCCATTCTTCTACAATCAGGAAACCCAACTATCAGAGCAATTTGCTGTGTGAAGTTCAGCGATTAAGTTGCCCTCATGTCTCTAGAATACACATTACTAACTTGGGATACAAATTTTAAAATGGATTTTTACCTACATAAATTTAAACTTATACTATATGAGGTAATAAACCATTAGTTATTCCATAGTGGTTTACAGACTAAACATAATGGTGATTGATTACTTCGTTTACTTTTCCTTTCTTTTTTATTTAACTTTCCAGATACTTAACAGTTTAAACATTGTTCCAAGTTTAAATGATTATATAGTATAGTTTATCAGTCATGAAATAACTCTGTTGTGAGTGCCTTACAGTATTGTTAAAAACCATTTATTGTCACCACTATGGTGGTATCTTGGAAGAAGCAAATATTTAATTCAGCCAGCATTCACTAGACCTGCTAGTAAATGAGGCACTTTGAGAACCTGTAGTAAGTTACTCTGCTGGTGCTGATGAATGAGATATAGACCCTGTCTGCGAGGAGCATTTGGACAGGATAAACATTTACAAAAGTATCCTGCAAGATCGAATATGGTAACTTCTAGAAAAAAGGAACAGAATACTATAGGAGCACAGATGAATGGTACAGAGAAGTATGTGTTTTATTAAATCTGATTTTTTTCCCCAAATTTTGAAAATTTCAAACCTACAGAAAAGTTGTATATAGTGAAAAAGGATAGTACAGTGAACACACATATACCTTCACCTCGAGTCACCAACTATCTACATCTTGCCATATTTGTTTTAACTCTTTGTATGTATGCATATATAATTGTATGTATGCATGTGTTTTTTTCTGCTAAACCATTTGAACATAAGTTTCAGAGATTATGACATTTCACCCTAAGTGTCGTACGTCAGCACGGATCTCCTAAGAACAAGGATATTCTCATACTTAACTATGATACCGTTATCACACACAAGAAATCTAATATTCCTGCAATAATACAGCCCAATATATAGTCAATATGCAAATTTTCCAGTTGTCTCAGTAATGTCTTTTATTTTTTTCCCTCAGACTGAGATCTTATCAATGATTATATATTCCATTTAGTTTTATGGGTTTTTAAAGTATCATTTAATCTAGAACTATAACTTGGCTGTTTTTGCTCTCACAGCATCGACATTTTTGAAGAGTCTAAGGTCTCATGATTTGAATTTGTCTGGTGATTTCTTCATGATTTTATCCAGGTAGGACATTTTTGGTCAGAATACTACCCAAGGGATGCTGTGCAATCTCAGGACATCACATCTGGAGTCCCTTGAAGTCAGTTTGTCCCATTTTAGGTGTGGTTCAGGTGGACTCTACCAGACTTCTCCACTGTAGAGCTGTTTTTATTCCCTTTGCAATTAGTAAGTCATCTGTGGGGTCCTCCTGTGAGACTGTGAATAGTTGTTGCCCCTTTTTCCCAGTAGTAGAATCTTTTTCACAATTTCTTCTGAACATTAGGACCTTAAAAACATATTTCATAATTCCAGTTGGTTGCAGACATTTAAAATTTAAATATTTATGCATTCCTTTAGTGAAATGCTGCTGAAAGTTGGCCTATAAATATATTTCCTTGTAGAATTTAAACATTAATTACCATTTCATCAGGAGAAAGCACAGTTAAGATCAGGCTTCCAAAGATGAAAAAGCTGAGTTCAAAGCTTGGTTTCATGATTTATTATATGTACAGACTTTCTAAGCCTCAATGTCTTTATCTGTAAGATGGGGATAATCATCACTCCTTATAATACTAAAATTATTTCTTTAATTATATATAGACGTAATCTTTACTAAAAATGGGTGACTTCAACTTATAGAAAGGAAAAAAAATTAGACATTTGTTTATTTAGTTCTTTATTCAAATTTGATCTGAAAATATAATAAATTTCCATTTTTTGCTCCCAGTGCGTTCGATTTATTCTAGTTTTTAGATATTTTTTATATGCCCTTCATTTAAAGCTAGGTATTTGCTAAAAGTGCTTTGGAAAGCTTACGTTTAATTTTGTCTTGTGTGATTCTTCGCAGTCATCTGGTAAGTGCTTCCTGCTGGTACAGGAAGGAGACTCAGATTCTCATAGATTATACTGTTCCCCAAGACTAAAAGTTAGGTACCTGGATGAAGGGTTGATTTATTTAGTGATAGATTTTCAAATTCACTGCTCAGAAACAAGCAGTGAAGATTGAGGATAGTTAAAATTCCTTTATTAATCAGTCTACGTGAAGATAAAATGAAGTCTGCAAGCATGGAAGCTGTCATAAACTACTAGGGTTATGTCGGAAGCTCTCTGGAGCCAACTTAAATTGACTCCCACTGGCCAAAATATGAACAATTTGAGCATCAAAAAGGATAACTGCGGTGGATTGAAGCACATTAAATATCTTTAGACCTATGAGCTCATGATGATACTGAAGAGTCATTGCTAGAGTTTGTGCTACGTACGTACCACATTGTATCACTCAGATGCTACATCACCAGAAGCCTACAGATGGCGTGCAGATCAGAAGCTTCCAAATATACTCAGTGCTCCACACTTTTAGGCTGAAAACCATAGAGATAGCATAGTTTCAGGCTCTGCATAATAGTAACTTCTCAAAAAATATACTTTCCCACATCTGGAGGTTGTAGATTTCAGCTTCAATTTTATTTATACTATTTCCGGAGAGTTCTGATGTGGTAAACTGACAAGATAATTACGATACTTTGATGTCTCCAAACTGTTATTGGGTGGAAGGGTGATGATTGGCTCCTTTTTTTTTTTTAATATTTTCTTGGCCGTGTCGTGCGGCATGTGGGATCCTAGTTCCCTGACCAGGGATTGAACCCGTACCCCCTGCATTGGAAGTGCAGGGTCCCAACCATTGGACCGCCAGGGAGTTCCCAATGATTGGCTCCTTAAAATTTTGAGATGATGTCTTTTTTGTGTAAGTCAAAGATGATATCATTATTGAAGAACTTTATTTTAATGGTGTAGCCATTGAAAACTTCCTTTCATATATTTAAATTTTTAAAGTACATATGTTTAAAAACTAAGTCCTAAATAACACTTTAAAACCATGCATAAAAATATTAAAAATCCTTACACTAAAAAGATTTTTTTGTGTTTGGTGGATATGTGGTTTTGTAATGGGCTAAAAAATGGATAAAAGTACAACGTTTACAGAGACATTCATGTTACTGTGATCCTAAGTATCTTTGTAACTATAAATTCTATTCTAACAACATTGAGTTTGGACCAGTATGAGATTTTAGGATGGATGTCTTAAAAGGAATGAAGAAGTAAGGTTTTTCAAGTTGTCATCCAAGATTATTTTGTGTTTGTAACATAGTAACTTCATCTTAATAATTTATCTAAAATTCTGTGAGTGGACTTGAGTTGCTCACCCTTTGAATAGCTATGTTTAAGTTTAAAGTGATTGTGTCCTTCATAATTACATAACTGATCATTTAGAAAGGAAGGAAATAATGTATTAGGTATCTTTTTGGCTTTCTGAAGTGAAGGCACTGCACAAAGCTGTTACATTAACCTTCTACCAAGCCCTTTCTCGCAGAGACACACGGAATACTGATGACATTCAAGGGGATAGGATGTAAATTCTACCAGGACTCCTACTGCGACACAGTTGAGGGGGAAAAGGTTATCCTTAACTTGAAGCATTTAAGTCATTTGTGATGAATTTTCCATCAGGCAGAAGAAAAGGAATGATTACCAAAGATCACACCCCTGGGATAAATATGAGGTTATAGCTAACTTCTTATTTCCCTCAGGGGTGTAATTAAACAGACTTTTACGATTAAGGGTTTTAGGCATTGAAAAATGTTTACTGGCAAAAAATAATAGCTCCAGTTAGAGACATGATCAATCAGAGACAGCTTACTGACTTTATTAAAGCTGTGGATTTGTTGTGAACTGTTTTTTAGCATTTGTTTGACTCAGGGCATATCAACTGAAAAAAGAATGTTGAAGAAAAAGCCAGTAATATGTTTCTAAAAGGTCCAAATCCTAAATAATTCTAATTAGGCAAATTTTCATAAAGGGGTACGTAGGATATTGCCGACACACTTGAGGTGTTCATACTTATGTTTGGTTTTAGCTTGGGAATTTTAACAGAAAAAGAATAAAGAGTTTGAGCTTCTAATCTTGGCTTTACTAATACTTGGCCTTAAGTTGCTAAAACTAGCCCCCATCGCCGCCCCATCTTTTAAATATGAAAATGAAACTGGATACTGACTAGGGAGGTCTGAGGCCCTTCTAGTTTTAAAATGATCTGATTCTCTATTTTTAAGGAATATAAGTTGACACAATTTTGTTTATTTCAGTAAGTATTTTTTGAGAACTCAGTCCATTGAAAGAATTCCACCAAGTCACAAGAAATGCAAAGAAATGATGTATTCCCAGCTCTTGGGAAACTCCAAGTTGGGATTATGTAGGAGGGAGGGGTATGAGAAGCACAGCCTGTGAACAGACAACTCCAATAGATTGTATTAAGTTCTACAATAGATTTCTCTAGAAACCCAAAAGACACCAACCCTGGCCCTCCCAATCTAGATTAGATTTCCCTGTTATACTATCTGATGTGCTTTTTTTCATAGTATTTGCCATACTTTGTAATTATGTTTCCGTATGATTATTTCCTTAAATTCATCTCCCCTTCTAGACTAAAAGGTCCCTGAGAACTGAAAATGGCCATGTTACTGTTCACCGTGGCATGCCCTGGACCTTAGCATGCAGCCTGGCATGGTTGGCATTTCATAATTACCTGCTAAGTGCAGGAATGAGAGCTCAGTTGGTGGTGAGGTCAAGCAGAGTCCAAGGAAAGCTTGCTAAGGAAAGAGTAGGCAGCATTTAGTTTCGGTTTCAAATATGCAGTAGTCATTTAGACCAAATTGGAAGTCACCCCAGGTAGGACGGCCTGTGCCTCAATGTGAGTGCCCAGGGTGAGGATGCAGGGGTAAGAGAGTAGACTGACAGCGGGCCTTGTGCCTTAATGCTCGAGATACTTGATGTCTCTAAACCAGGGAGCTTTCACAAGAAGTCTGTGAATCCATGTGCACAATGTGGATACAGACTAATAAACATGTGAGTATGCTGCCATCATGCTACAGACAGACAGGTTCTGTTGTGATTAGTAACATCCAAACTCATTTAAAAGCATTAATGAATTTGTAGTGGGTTTTTATCTTGTGTAATTTCTCACCAAGTGAAACTAATATTACATTATCTTATAAAGGTCTGTGAAATTTTTTTTGCTTTAAAAGGGGTCATCTACTTTACTGTAGATTTGGCGAGCCAGTAAAGCATTTTGAAAACAGAATTTACAGTCATTTCTCCCTGGTGTCAGTAGGAGGGTAGCTTCAAGAGGGAGAACTTGAAATCAGCCCTTCTCACTGTTGTCCAGGTAAGGATGATTTCACCTTCGATAGTGGCGGAACCAGTGATTCTAAGTGCTGTTTTCCAAGCAATAGCCTAAAAAAGCAAACACCTAAGTTGATTCTTCTTACCAATACGGTGAAGGCCAAATTTAATATGACATACATATACGTCTACATGAATATTCATGTGAATATTTAATCTTTAACAGATATTAAAGAAGCTTTGTTTGTGTTTTACTTTTTTATTTTTCCCTTACGTTATTGTCTTCATCTTGCGTTCTCTCTCTTTTTTTTTTTTTCCCTTTATCCTTTTCAACTTGTGACCCTTCGGTTTGAAATTAAATTTGTGCTGTAAGTTGACTCCCTGAATCTTTTCTTCACAAGCTTTCTTTGTATTTTCTAGAAGAAAAAAAGATTAACCCAGGGTTTCCAAAATAAAAGCAAAGCTTGTGATTAAAACTGAATTAGGATCTTTATTCTCTATTATTTGCTAATAGTAAAATAAATAGCCCAGTCTTAAGGAAGATTTAAAATAAGTCCTGGAGCCTTTGTGAACTCTTGGATTTTAATTAAAGAAACACAGAATACCATCACTTTCTGTTTGTCAGTGGAAAAAATATGTATTTTAAAATTTTCCAAGCTTGGCCTGGCAGCACATGGAGTACATCTGTGGGCTTTCAGAATTTGGGGAACACAAATGGACTCAGATGTTTAGGCCCTTTGTCTTCACTGGTCTCAGCTCACCTCACCAACTGAGCATGGCACAATCCAAACACAGTTTCTGAAAACAGAGCAGCTCCAGTTCCTTCTCAAGCACTCTCCTGGGGACTGATAAAGTCAATCTCTGTTTATATAACGAAATCAGGGAGCAAGGGGTCTGCTGCAGTACTTTGTGGATGGGATTCCATTGGTGTTGTCTTTCAGGGAAAAGACTGGATTTAATAAGCTCTATTCTTACTAGCTTTCTTTGCAGGTACAGCCCACTCTAATGGATTATTTTGAACTATTTTTGTTTATGTAGTGCTTGAACCTCTCTTTAAGCTATTGGTTTTAGTAAAATCAGTAGGTTTATTGTGGAAAAATGGGATAGTGATTACAACTTTACCTGATAAAAGACTTAAATGTCTAGTTAATCTTTCTTTTTTTGTTCAGTGCTGTTGGTGTTCACTCTGTGTGTGTGTGTGTGTGTGTGTCTGTGTATTTAAATAATATTGTCTTTCCAGTGTTCTTACATTTTAATTTAACTTGAACTTTTAAAACAAACTCTGCTGCTTTATCCTCAAGTACTCATAAAATCCTTCCTATTTTTCAAAATACTTATAAGTATTCTTGAGAGTGAAATCTCATAAAGATCTTTGCTTCAGGACCAGAGTTCAAAGGAAAGTCCGTTTGGTTTTAATTTGAAAACTGTAAAAACAGAATACCCTCAAAATGGCAGAGTGAGAATTGGTAACTTCAATTTTATTGCAATCTGCCAAGCCCATCCCCAGATGTTTGCAATTAAAAGCCGAGAATGCTAACTTGGGTGAATGTCATATGAAAGCATTTCTTTACTATTCTGATTTTTTTCTAAGAAAAATAACAGTCTCAAATCCTTTAACATTAATGAAAGAAATAACTTCTCATTTGCATGTTTTTTAAACTCATACAAAGACAAATGTAATATTCAAAGAGATTTTTCTGTGTCATATGTAGTCCTGAATGCATTGGGGTTCACGTATGTCTTTTCAAGGTTCCCCTTAAAAAAAAGCTTTTTGAAAGATAATAAAGCCCTTTAGAAACTAAAGTCATGTATTTCTGGATTTACTATAATCAAAAAGTGGACCTGTTAACATGGGGAATTTGTTTTAAAAGGGGTGTTTAGTAATTTCATTGCTTTCTTCGGGATTGTTACAGGGCATTTTTCATTATAATGTAAATAATAAGTTTTTCTTTTATTTTTGATCAATTGTGCATTCCATTGTAAGAAGTACTTCTATAAGAATCTAGATAGGATGAGATAAAAGAAACCAGAATATAATTTTAAAACCATGTGTTTCATGATATTTCTCCAGATAATGCCAGGTTACAGTAGGAACCATTCATGGACTTGAAAGTTACTTTGAACACATCATTCTGTAGTAAAAAGAAAGATACCTACTGGTAGTAAATTTGAATTTATGGAAATTGGCATTTGTTCAGAGAGAAGATGGAGTTACTCTTTATGACTAAACTAATGTTAACATTTTGAATGTAAAGCAAAAAATACATTTATTTTTGAAGCTTCCCAAACCATAGACAAGGACCACATACTGTCTGTAGAGCTGAAACAGTTGTTTCCCATTTCATTTCCCGTTTGGTGAAGTTCTGACAGACATGTATTTGGGAGCTCAGTGGGGAGACATGGTCTCTGCAGGTCTTGGGTCCGCCTACATTTGCTGTTGGTAAGTGCCTGATTTTTCTTTCCAAACATGGTGCTACTCAGAATTTTAGACGCACTGCAGAGGACTTCTGAGGAATCTCCAGAGAAAGCTAGTTGTTTTACCTTTGTGTTCTGCCAACACCTTGCTTGTAGTCCTTGGTGCCCTTTTCAGAGTTGTGGCCCATGCCGAGCTCCTGTTGCAGCGTCTTGTGCTTCCTTAGCATCTTGTACCCACCAGCCTGCATTTACCACTGGCTGCGAAAGTCATTGGAGCACAGCTGCCTCCCTTGCCCTAGCCGACGGTGAGTGCCTCCCTGGGCTCGTTTCATCTCATCATCCTCCATGCTGAGCGGAGTCCCTGCGCATATTGAACTGTTGTGATTGTTAAGATTTTTTGAAGTTATTTTGAAAATACTTTAAAGAATTGTGCATATTTTTTAATCTAGATATAGAAAGAGAATGGAAATCAGGAACCTAGCTCTGAGTTCACCGCTACCACTTAATGATCTTATGTTTTATCTGTGCAATAGAAATAATGTCTATCTTCATTACTTTTTTACGTCAATAAGATTTAACTTGGATGATATGCAAAATCATTATGAGGGCTGTGTTCTTAACAAACACAGGAAGAACTCATTGTTTTTGTCATTACCAACCAAGTGATATGGCTGAACTCTTGAACAAAGAGGCCTTTTCCCAAGTCACATTTTCTCTTCCTTTTCTTGAAATGAAGCTTAATGTGAAAAGCTATACTTTTCTTTAAAGGAAAGTGTATACCGGTGAAAGAAGGGAAGAAATATTTTCAGCTTTGGGGGGGGAAAAGCCAAATTGACTTGAACTAGTAGTTTCCAACCTTCTTGAGTATGAGAACTCCTTTTTAATTTCAGTAACTCGTATAGATTCTGTGATGATAATGTTCTTATACTTTTAATCCTTTCCCAAAGGTTGAGAACTAGTCTTAGTGAAAATATGGTGGAGGTGCATCATAGATACAAATTTGGCAAGTGTTGATTGGTTCGTGTGTACCGCATTAATGTGCAAAACAAGAGTGTGTTAAAGTAACATCCACTGTGTTTAGAGAAAGGAGGAGGAAAGGGATGGGCGGCGTGTACTGGATTCATTGTTCATCCAGCTGTCGCTTGGAGCAGGTTTGGGGATATACATCAGGGAACAAATCAGACTGAAATCCCTGACGCGTCATTTTAGCTAGGAGTTTTCTATAGATACAGTAAAGAAGGTTAACAAGGATGTTAGAAGTCCTCTGGAAGAAAGACAGTAGAGGAGATAGGTGGGTTTTATTGAGCAGGTGACAGCTGAGCAAAACCTTAAAGCAGATGACAGAATTAGCCACGGGAATATCCGTAAGACCAGAAGAGAGAACAGTCAGTGAGAAGCCGTGAGGTGGGAGCAGGCCTGAAGTGTTCCAGGACCAGCAGGAACCCATGTGGAGCCTGTGTGGCCAAGGCGGAATGGTAGAGGAGGAAGATGGTAGAAGACAGGCCGGAAAGGTAACGAGCGCCACGTCACTTAGGGCTCCCTAGGCTGTGACTTGGGTTTGGCCTGTACTCTGCCTCAAACAGGGAGGATGGGAATGCGGACGAATACTCCGTTTTAAAATGGATTGTCAGTAGATTTAGTGGTTGCTGGGCTTTCAGGAAGAGGGAGTGGCGAGCCGCCGCCGCCGCCGCTGCCCGTGGGCACAGGCTTTCGTTTTGGGCTGATGAACATGTTATGGAATTAGATAGTGGTCGTGATCACACAGCCTTACAAATACCCTAAAAACTACGCTTTGAAAGGGTAGATTTTATGGTCTGTGAATTACGTATCAATAAAAGTGTTGCAAAAAAATTGACTGTCAGGGCTTGATAGAACCTTTTCGTTTTTGTTTTTGTTTTTTTGCGGTACGCGGGCCTCTCAGTGTTGCGGCCTCTCCCGTTGCGGAGCACAGGCTCTGGACGCGCAGGCGCAGCGGCCATGGCTCACGGGCCCAGCCGCTCCGCGGCATGTGGGATCTTCCCGGACCGGGGCACGAACCCGTGTCCCCTGCATCGGCAGGTGGACTCTCAACCACTGCGCCACCAGGGAAGCCCACTGGAACCATTTTTTTGCTCCTCTTTCAACTAGTTAATACCGCCTTTGCCTTGGAAAATTTAGATTTCTAACTAGTTATACCTTAACTGAGGGAAAGTCTCCTCGTGTTGTTGGCTGTGTTTTCATTAGAAGTAAAGGGTGTTAATCTGTTTTAAAATATCTCTGCTGAAATTGTTAATGACTGTGAAATCAAATTTTTCTAGATACCCTTTTATATGCTCTTTGGCTACCTGTGTTCACTGTTATTCAGTAAGATATGACAGTGAGGTGTTTTTAACCTCTGGCTATCAAATGAATGTAATTTTTAGGCCAGAATTCTTATATTTTGCTAAACTAAGCTATTCTACATATAATTTATTTTGTGATTCTTTAGTAGTGTAGAAAACTAGATCAGCATGATAAGATGTTCTTCAAATTATGGTCTAGAGCATGGAAGTGAAAAGAATGCCAATTCATTTCATTGACCAAAAACCAAAATTGTATGCTCTCCTCTTCCAGAAGAAGCGGTTATTTTTAATAGAAATGGATCAGGACATGTATTTAGCTAGGTTTTTTTCCCCCTAGTGTTTTAGATTTAACTTCTGCATTTCCTCAAATTTTAATCTGTGACAGCCTAGTAAAGTTGATTGAAATATTATGACTATATTTTAATTTTTCCTTCTTTTCCCCGTGGGGGAGGTGTAGTATAATTTGTGTTTTACAAGTAGTCTAAGTAGTCTTCTTTAAAGAAAATAAAATCATTGAATACTACAGTTGTACTCTGAGTAGAATATTCACTCTTGTATGGCAGCTCAAAATATAGAGGCACTTTGTTTTCCACTTCTAAAACAGTGCCAGTTTGTAAACAGCTCCAGAAGTTACAACAGGTGGAGAAGTTATAGATCACAGAGTTTGCTGAACTTACTTCTCTTTGAGGACTTTGACTTGGGTAGTTACACCTCACCAGAAGTGTTTAATTAATGATGAAACACATGCATTTCCTCCTCTACATTTAGGCTTTTTAGAAGACAGCTTGTACCTTTTCCAGGCATCTTGTCTTGAACTACATTATCCTCTCCTGTGGCCTCCCCTCTTGAAATAGGTGTCCTTGCTTGGTAAAATTTCCCTGTGGTGCCGTCCTTGTTGAGTGGGCTTCTTGGGGACAGCGTGGGGGGAATCTAGAGTTCATCTTCTAACATGTAGATCGAATTGAAAGAAAGTTCTGAACAATTGTAATATAAGCCCTGTCAGACCAATCACGTTTTCAAAATTTTGAATACTTTAGAAATCTGTGGTAACTCAGATTTCTTCTTATTTACAAAAAGTCAGCACCCTAGGAGAGAATTAATCTGCTTTTACCTCATTGTTCCAACATGAATGAATGTACTTAGAGGTTGATTAAATATTTTTCCTTCTGACCATGGGAAAGTATGTCCAAATCCTTAAGTAATTACATTCTTAATACAGACCTTTCTCATTTTCTGAGCTGGAAAGGCAGGGCAGCGTTCAAGCCTCTGCATTTTTCATTTGTGTGATGGCAACTTTAAACTGAACTGCAAGTAGTTCGGTCACTTAACTCTCTACCAGCTAAGCTTAGAAAGCGTAACATTTCAAAGTGGTTTATTTCATAAAACTCTTTGCATTCTTTGATGGCTTGAGACAATATTTAAAGCACTGAAATAAGCCTGTGCTGAGGAGAAAAATAATGTTTTAACCTAATCTAAAATTTGATTTTGGATGATCAGAAGTTAAAATGTGTACATGTATGGTTTTTCACTGAGATAACCTGAGTATTTAAAGAGTTAGCAATAAAATATTAAGTACTGCCTTAAAAGCACATTGTGAAAATTTAGGAACTTTGGACAGTTGTCCATGATCACACTTAATATATTCTTATGTGTGCTTTATCTTTCTCCAGGTCAGTCACTCGCAGTAGACTGTGAATTATCTAGAGACGTGCATTTGTTCATCTTTTTTTCCCAGCACCTAGTGCCTGTCGCATAGTGAGGAGTCATTTAATGTTCATTGACTGAGTATTTTTTATTGTCAGCATCATTGTTAAATCCAGGCCCTGGATTCAGGTGGCTGCTAATGAGTCAGCATGTCTGCATGGAATGTATCTGTTTTTATCTTAAGAGACTCATAGTTGATGGCTGATTTCCCCCCTCCTCCCCAAAATTTGGTCTGTGCATCTTAGCCAGTCAGCATTTAGTTCTATCTTAAATTAGAAAATGGTGTCGTTTGTACGTTTTGGGTTTTATTTTGTTTTTTCTTGTTTTTTTTTTTTAACTTAAGATGATATGTTTCCCTTTCACTAGACATTCTTGGGATTCTCTTCTTTTATATGCTGCCATCACAATAGACAAGATACACCATCCATTTTTATTACTGTTTCCTTATTCATATTGGTAATCTTTTTATACTAAATGCAGAATCATAGAATAATTAAGCAAGAAGAACCAGAAAATTCTGCAGATGAAGAGCAATAAGGGGGGTTTAGCTCTACCAGATAGTATATTAAAATATAATATAAAGCTTTAATATTTAAACCTATATGGCACTGGTACATGATTACACAGACAGAAGTGTAACAGAATAAATAGAAAGTCCAGAAAGAGATCTAAATATATTTGGAAATTTAGTAAGTTATCAAAAAGACATTTTAAATTTTAAATCAGTGGGGGAAATGATAATTGTTTAAAAAATGATGTTGAGGCCACTTGGTAAACATCTGAAAGAAATTAGGTTGGATCCTTTTCTTCTACCTTACACCAGAATAAATTCCAGATGGAGCATAAATGTAAATGCAAAATTGTGAAACCATAAAAGTACTAGAAAAAAACCATGAAAATGTTTTTATAATCTTGGAGTGAAAGTGACCTTTTTAGTTATATTATAAAGCCCAGATGCCATTTTAAAAAATGATAAATTTGACCATTTACCAGATTTCTACATGGTAAAAGAGCATGGCACACACAGTCGAAAGACAGACAAACTAGGAAAGTACAACATACTTTACAAACTAAGGGTTAATTTCCTTAATATATAAAGCATTTTTCAATTACCAGGACCATAAATCTAACAACAGAATGGGCCAACTTTATAGAAAAAAAAATACAAATTTCTTTAAACATGTGGAAAGATACATAGTGCAAATTAAAACCACAATGAAATGCCATTTCTCAGATTGGCAGATATGGAAAGTTTTGATAGTACACTGTTGATAAGGATGTGGGGAAAGTAGCACTTGCATACATAACATTGCCGATGGAAATATAAAACGGCCCAACTTCAGTGGAAAACAGTTTTTTGCTATAAAACTTAAAACCCTTATACCCAGCAATTCCAATCCAAGGAGTTTACCCTAGACATATGCACAAATGATGTGTATACAAGAATATTTATCACAAATGGTTATGCCATTTTAAACCAACACAAGTTCTAGATGGTCCAAATCCTTGCCAGAACATGTTTATTCGTCTTCTAAATTTTAGCCATTCTAGTGGGTATTCAGTGGTATCCTGTTATAGTTTTAAGTTGCATTTCTGGTAACTGATGTTGGGTTTCTTAGGTATTCGTATATCTTTGGCAAAATTTTTAAGTCTTTTGCCTTTTAAAAAATTTGGATTGTTCTTATTATTGAGTTGTTAAACTCTTCATATGTTTTGGATACAAATATGTTGTCTAATACAACAGGTTTTCTTAATATTTTCCCCAGTCTTTGGCTTGCCTATTTATTTTCTTAGTAAGTTTTTGAAGACAGTGTAATTTTGATGAAGTCCAATTCATCAATTTTTTCTTTTATGGTTAATGCTTTTTGTGTTCTAAGAAATCTTTGTATACTCCAATGTCAAGAAAATTTACTCCTTTTTTTTCCCCTAGAAGTTTTATTTCTTTAGCTTGTATATTTAGCTTCCCCCACCCCCATTAGATTCTCAAAATAGTCCATAACCAAAAAGGAAAAAAAAAAAAAAAAAAGATTTAGAACCACTGCTTTAGACTGCTATCTAGTGTTCAGATTTGTTAATGTAGACAGCACTGCATCATACTGTCTCTTTTCCCAATAAAATACTTTCTGAATTAATGGAGAGAATGACATTGCTTTTGAGAAGGTAGATATCAGTGGAATAACTGGCTTTATTACACCTCCTAAGTAAATTATTAATTCATTTCTAAATAACCCCGTGCTTCGAACTTTAATATTAGATGAGTGTGTGGCCCACCTAGACCTGCCCCTCTTCTAGGTGACCTTTATTGCTCTAGGACAGTAAGGCATCAGCAATGCCGTGAACACTGCAGGAAGATCAGAGTCAGAGACCTGAGTTCTGGTCTTCATACTTTCATGCCTTCTGTCTCAGGCAGCAAGCATTCGCGTTTCATCTAGAATAAAGTCCAAAACATGGTATCTGAAGCTGATCCCCAACCTACCTTTTCATTTCTGCATTGCTGTGTTATTTCACGTTCCCCAGAGTTATCTTGTACTAGGCCCAACTCTGCATCTTTGTTTATGCTGTAGTCTTCGTCTAGATTGTTCTCATTCCTTTTCAGCCTGCCCCAGACTTAGCCAGTGAATCTGTTCCCGTTAAAACTCCATATCCTCCTTGAACTCTTCTCCCAACCTCTTGAAAGGAATTGATTTGTTTTCATGTGTTTTATGTACAGTCTCTCCATTAGCTTACAGATTTCTGAATGTTTTGAATGCTGGGAGGGTGTGGTGTTCATTTTAAACCTAAGTGATGCTTTACCAGTTGCTCACACATGGTAGGCTGGTTATAGAGCACCTTTCTGATATAAAGCCGTGTAACAGTGCTAAGCCCTTAAGCAGCAGTATTCGTTGTCATGGGGTTTGCACTAGATAGTGTTTTTCAATCTCTGAGCTTGTGACCCATTTGCTATTTATGAAAGCAATTTTGGTGTTAAATAGTCCAAGAGCATCATTTAAAAAAAATGAAGTAGAGTAGAAAAGAAAGGATTACATAACATGGGTAAGCATTCTATAGTAAAAGATTTGTTTCTGGTTTTATATTTGCATATAGGTTTACTAGGTTGTAATGCAAAATGTATTTCTTACTATGGGTTGTAGGTTAAAAAAATTGAAAACTAATGTTTAGATTTAACCTCTATGATGAATTTTGAATTTTAAAATTTAGAGAAATGTGGAATTTTAATTAACTGATACGTCTAAAAATTTTCACTAAGTGATTTCACATAATTTGCACTATCCTCTGTTAATTGGCTACCAGATTACCCTTAGGTAAATGATTTTTTTCTTCAGTATCTGTTGTATAGTCTTTGTTTTATATTTGGGGTACATGATGGGGTTATAAATACATAAATCATTTTTTCCAAAATAGAGTGTTTGAAGAAACTTTAGAGGATTATTATCACAGATATTTCCCCGAAAATTTTGGTAATTAAAAATTTTTTTTCTTTCTTTACATTTATCAGTCTAGGTTGCTCATGGAAGCATGTTGACCAGACAGTACTTTTTAGTACATTAGAATGGAAGGAATATTATCAGCTGAGCTTACAACTTCAAAAAATTCTGACTAAGGATAGTGAAATTCCATTTTGGAAAGTGTTTATTTCATATGTAAATTATAATGCTGTCAAATGTGAAACTTCACTGTGTTATTAACTGGCACTTAAGAGACAACTTGAACTTGAAACTGGGTATTCTTAGCAGTCAGCTCAGCAAGAATCATATGCTGAATATTTCTTCCAAAAGAAAGTAGAAACTCAGATCTTCCGAATGAGCACAGGCATCCCAAATGGTGATACATTTGTTTGAGAGCCTTTTGATCAAATGCGCATTCTTGAGCTGGGAAAGCAGTTACTAATAGGGTTGTTTAGTATTTACAGTAAAGCTGTTTCTGGTTGACTTCATTTAACTTTGTGATTAAAACTTTTCCTGGAATTCTGGAGTCTAGTAACTAGGAAGTTACTGTGTTAGTAATGCCTGTGCCTTTTTTCTTCACTTCTCTTTAGGGTCAGTATAGACCGTCTGATTTGCTGTGTCCTGAGACGTACGTTTGGGTACCCATTGAGCAGTGCCTGCCTTCACTTGAGAACTCCAAGTACTGCCGTTTCAACCAGGACCCAGAAGCAGGTATGTTTGGAGCAGAGCTTGGCCGGAAATCATTGGCTTTGTTTCAGAATCCGCTTGCGTGGTTGTGACCCTTGACAGGGTCTGGTAGCTTTTTATACATTGTGGAGTGTGCGTGAGTACCTGCGCACGGACATGCGTGTGTTTGTCGGATAGAAGGAGACGCTGCGTGTGCATACACACGCAACACTCACGCACACGACACTCACAGTCATGGTTTTGCAAATAAATGCTGAAGCCTCATGTGCTTGTGCTACGTACTGACACAGCTTCTTCCATTTGGTTAGTTTTCGCATGCTTTGAGGGCTCACACTGTTCTCCATTACTTTTACAACCATCACAGTGCATAAAAATTGTTCACTGGATTATTTAGCCAACGTAAAGAAGATAGACGTATCGACCAATTGGACCAGATAAAGTTGTGGAACGGTTTCGCGAGGGCCAGCCGGCTGTGATGGGTTTTGTGATGATACTTCCTTGACTTCTTGCATGCCTGGTGCTTCTTCTTTTCTGTCCTTTCTTCTATCTCCTGCCCAGAATAGCCCCAGCCATATTTTATCTCTTATTATTCTCCTTTGGATACTGTGCACTGGTAGCAGGTACAGACACTAAAAGTATAGCCCTGGAGCCAGACTTCCTGCATTCAGACCCTGACTCCATCGTCAGCTGGTAAACTGGGTCCCCTTCGGCAGTTTAATAATCTCTCTGGCCTCAGGTTCCTGGCCTTCAAAATAGAGATAATAGTAAGACCTTTCATATTGAGCTACAATGAGGATTAAAATAAAACAAGCACATTGAGAATAGCCCCCTCTTACTGTGGTGTTGGTGATTGTTTGGCAGGTTAGGGTGCTGCATCCCATGTATGCCACAGGTTTCTTCTGCATTTGCCTTTATGTGCCCTGATCCCTCTCTCCTAGGAAGCATGCAGATCTGTTGCCCTCCCTGTCATCTGAGTACCACTCACCATTTATAGCAGTTCTCCTCTGCACGGCCCTCCCCACCCTCACCGTGTTCGCTGTGGCCTTGCTCGTCAGGCGCAAGTCGTGATGCTCTCCTGCCCCGTGATGAGTTGCATTAAGTTGTACTGCATGTCTTCCCCCAGGCTGAAGTTCCTGGGTGTTTCCGTGGATGCTTTTTTTTTATTTTTTTTTTTAACATCTTTATTGGGGTATAATTGCTTTACAATGGTGTGTTAGTTTCTACTTTATAACAAAGTGAATCAGCTATACATATACATATGCTCCCATGTGTCTTCCCTCTTGCGTCTCCCTCCCTCCCACTCTCCCCATCCCACCCCTCCAGGCTGTCCCAAAGCCCCGAGCTAATATCCCTGTGCCTTGCGGCTGCTTCCCCCTAGCTATCTACCTTACTACGTTTGTTAGTGTGTATATGTCCCTGACTCTCTCTCGCCCTGTCAAAACTCACCCTTCCCCCTCCCCATATCCTCAAGTCCATTCTCCAGTAGGTCTGCGCCTCTATTCCTGTCTTATCCCTAGGTTCTTCATGACATTTTTTTCCCTTAAATTCCATATATATGTGTTAGCATACGGTATTTGTCTTTTTCTTTCTGACTTACTTCACTCTGTATGACAGACTCTAGGTCTATCCATCTCATTACAAATAACTCAATTTCATTTCTTTTTAAGGCTGAGTAATATTCCATTGTGTATATGTGCCACATCTTCTTTATCCATTCGTCCGATGATGGGCGCCCAGGTTCTTTCCATCTCCGGGCTATTGTAAATAGAGCTGCAATGATGCTTTTTGACCTTTCTATCTTCACAGCCCACCAAAGGAGATGCCCAACGCATAAATTCTTAAGAACACAAACATTTTCCTACTAGCCACCTGTGGTTTAGGCTAACTTTAGGAAAAAGAAGGAAAGAGGAATGGAAAGGTCAGGCAGGGGAAAGGAAGAAAGTAAATGGACAAATCAAATAGGAAGACAAAGAGGACGGGGAAAGAAATGCAGTCATTTCTTCTGTTCTAAGATGTGCATTTTTTTTTTTCACAAATCAGGTTTTCTTTCATTAAAAAATTGGTTCATGTACCTTTGTATTTTGTTATCTCCTGGAAAGGCTGTTATGAAATCAAGAGTGGGCACTTCCTACACATGATGATACCTTAGAATCTGATGAAGAGTGGCCGTAGGGGCCCATATGCCAGGCACCTCGAGGTTAGCTCCAGGTTTTCTAGGTATTTGGGTTTCGTAGAGCAGCCAAAGCTTTGCATTCCTGTACCTTAAATTACCGATCAGAGTTTCATTCTAAGTTCTACCTCATTAATTAAATAGATTTGTTGCTTAAAAACAAACGTATTGAATTTGTCCGTTCGTTTTGGAGTCAGGCTCAAAAGGCAGTAGTATTTTAGAGGAAAGCATATACGGTTGACCCTTGAACAACTTGGGGGTTAGGCGCCAACCCTCCACCCAGTTGAAAATCCATGTATAGTCGACTTAGAGTTGGCCCTTTGTACCTGCAGCCTCAGATTCAACCAACCCTGGATCGTGTAGTGCTGTAGTATTTCCTATTGAAAAAATCCGAGTATATGTGGACTTAATGCAGTTCACCCGTGTTGTTCAAGGTCAGCTGTACTTAACCACTCTATCCTCTCAAAAGAATTTTTCCCTTTATCTTTTCTCAAGGTCAGGTCAGAGCCAGTCCCTGTGGTGAAAATTGTTGAACATCTTAGTACACTGTTTGATGTTCATATGTAAAAATTTGTCTTTATAAGTTCCTTCCAACTGAATAATAATATGATCTCAAATTGGTTCCGACTCCCAAACTTATGACACAGTTTCACCTTCCCTTTTTCCCTCTTGATCTATTTTCTTTAAAATAGATCTGCTTCTTTTCTTGCGTATACTTGGAGATTAAAACAGTCACAGGAAAAAAAATAAAGTCACAGGCTCTCCCTGTTTTATAAAGTTGAAAAGGTGACTGCATGATTTCCATGTACTAAATGGACATTCAAGTAAAGATTCATTCATGTTAATATATTTTGAATTCATTTTCCAAAGTAAGCACTAATGAGCATTTCATGGCAAAGAAAATTTAGTCTCATACCTGCAGGTTTTGTCCAGGATGTACAACACCCTGGTGAGTGAGGAATATACAGCCTGTTCATTTCCTGTAATCTAAGTTCCATTTCTTATGACAGTAGCTTTAGCTCTTAATATTCATTGTTTAGGATTCATTTACAAAAGCCAGAGGAGTTAATTTCTTTGATAATAGTGCTTCCAAGAAAATGAAGGTCCTTTTCCATATGCTGAATCGTTGGAACTTCGAGGAGGACACCATACAGTTTTATCAGTATTGAATATCACAGTCCAGAAACTATTTGAAATCACACTTACATCCTGTGGTTTTAGGAAATTAAAATGCAGTTACATGCTGGAATGCATTGAGCATGCTGTGAAACATGGTCGTTTGAGATTCAAATGGCAATCTGTGAGAAACTGCTCTCTTCTCTGGGGCCAGTTTTACTTTTACATGACCCAAACTCTGACTTAGAAAATACAGAGCTTAATATGGGCAATATTGTTAGTCGGCATGGTGCTCTTTTCACTAAATCTTGTTTCTCCTTTCAGCTGTTCAGTAGTTAAATTTCTCTGCAAAAGGCACAGCTGGTCACCATGGGTGTCGGTAAAACAGACTTTGGTTACAAGGTGCATCAGTGGCCCTTGCAGGAAAAATTACATTTTCCCCCTGTCCTGAATTGCTGAGAACGTCTGGAAATCCTATTCTTCCCTGCCCTCAACCCATCCCCCGCAACCCGGCATATTTGGGGGATTCGGGTTCTATGGTTATTTGCTCAGCTAAAAAGTCTGCCTCACAATAAAAACCTATTGTTTTTACTGCTGTACAGTACCAGGGGGGGAGGGGCTGGCAAACTAAAGTAATTCGGAAAATTTTAAAGAGATTCTTCTGTTCATAAATAGGTCTTTTGTTTTTCAATTCAGGACCTCTGCCTACTCTAAATAAAGGATTTCAAAAGTTCCTCAAATGATTTTTAAGTAAACGTGTGCTAGGTTGCTTTTTAAATTGATGGATGGATATGTATAGATTTCAAAAATTCTGCATCACAGCTACATTGTACTTTTTTGGATTAAATTAGTTTTAAAAATATTTACTGGAAACACTAGTAGAAAATTTGTTCAAATGCATAAAACCGCTACTAAGAAGGAAATGAAAGTGATTCACATTCTCGTGGTACAGCGGTAAAATCATTGTTAATTTTTTTATGCTCTCCTGATCTTTTTTTCCTGTGCATATAGCTGTGAATTTTTTAAGAACAAAACAAGAAATCATGCTTCACACTTTTGTTATCGTTCTTAATACTTTGTGTGGCTTCTTAGTTTCAGTAAAGTAAAAACGACTTGACCACTAATATGGTCAGTCATTCAGCAAACAAATGCCACTACTTATGTGATAGTATCTAATACAGATATTTTACAAGCATAAGATTTACAAGAGTTTTACAAGGGTAAACCGAATGTTTTGGAGTTGGTTTTACAGCCATGATAAACTGTGATTTGATCTGACCCTTAATGTTGCACAATATTGTACTGCCAACTAAAACTTGGCATTTGCCGTCTGCCTCTATGAGGATTAAGTCGCAAACGTCTGTAGCTGCTGACCTTCCACACATCCTGAAAGGAGTTCAGGGCGGAGATCAGGAATGAGGCCCTCTGTGCTCTGGGAAAACTGGCAGAACAGGGCTTCAGAGAGAGATTGTCAGGAGGAGGTTTTATGAGCCCATGTCTTGCACCTCCTCGGATCTAGAAAAGCACTAAGATCGTGAACGGAGACGTCTGCTCCTCGTGACCAGCAGCGGCCTTCTGCTGAGACGTGCGCTTGACTGCACGCACCCCCTTCACCAAAATCATATGTAACACTGACCTTCCCCCCACCCCTTCGGAGCAGTTCCCCAGAGCTCTCTGAGAGGCTGTCTCCCGGGCTGTAGTCCTCATTTTGCCCCAGATAAAACTTCACTCACAACTCTCACGTTGTGCGTTTTTTTTCAGTCGACAGTACTATTTTTGTTGGTAGTAAAATCCTTTTGGTTCCAGTTTTACAAAATATTAAAACTTTGTTAAGCATATGGTATTTCCCAAGCATCGTTCTATGTTTTCCCCTATGTTACCTCAGTTTATCCTCAGAACATAATTGAATGCTTCATCATTGACCCCTCAGATATTATTTATTGCAAAAATAATAGCTAATAATGGTTTTTAATCAGAAATGTAAACTAATTTTAATTTAAATACTGCTCTATAATATTTTTATGTATACTTTTAGTATTTCAGAGGAGGTAATTAGAATAAGCTTTATTTCTATTTCTACTTACAGAAGTATACATTTTACCACAGATTAGTCTAGATTTCACTCTCTCTTTTCTGTACATACTTTGAAATATTTGCAGGTAATTTCCTAATTTGTCTGTAATATAACTAAGTCATAAATTCTTAGGGTATTGAATTTTAATTTACTATTAAAAAAGCAGCACCTAATTTTGGTTTAGTGCTTTATGTACTTAACCCAGGTTAGAGAATTTCTAGGACACCTAAAATCTTGCCAGCAGCTGCCGAAAATCTAAACTAGTATAAGATGGTTTTTCCTAATTTGGTCCCCATCCCCCAAAACTCTGAGCCTCCGAACTGTGTTATTTTATGTTGTTTCATTTGTCTCTTTTCTTCTCTCTTTATTCCGTCCTTCTTTTTTGCTGGCATGGTTCCCTGGCATTTTTTCTATATTTCTGCAGTTTCTGTCATACATGCCCACAGAAAAACCGAGTCCCACTCTGACTGTGCCTTTGTGTGTGAAATAAAGAAAGAGCTCTGGCCTGTATTGGCTTGCTTGGTTTCTCCAAGCCTGGTAGCACGTCCCTCAAGAAAGGATGTACGTCAGCTATAATATCATCTTAATCACGGGGAAACAGTGCCTGATGAGAAAGCAAATTTACTGAAACTCCCTAAGGCCCCTAAAAATGTGCTGCAGTGATAACTTACAGTTAAGTGGACAGTGGCCTTCTGAATTATTTTAGATGTAGAATTAAGTTGTTGTTCTTTTAATTCTTCTCGGGGTAAAAATTTTTTCAAGTCTAGATTTGAGGTTGACCTACCCATTTGAAGTTGCGAAATGAATAATGTTGATTGTTGGATACTTAATAAACGTTAATTCTTTGTTGCCAGTAAAGATGGTGCTATTGGATATAGCCAGCTGGAGATAGAATTAACATGTAGCCTACTGCGTGTCATAAAGAAACCAGGCATCAAACCAAGAAAATATCTTTGGAAACTTGGCTCTTATATTTGGTGAATCGGAAGAATGTGGGTTTTTTTTTTTTAAGATTTTTTAAAAATTTATTTATTTATTTATTTATTGCTGTGTTGGGTCTTTGTTGCGGTGCATGGGCTTCTCGTTGCGGTGGCTTTTCTTGTGTTGTGCAGAGCACAGGCTCTAGGCCTGTGGGCTCAGTAGTTGTGGCTCGCAGTCTCTAGAGCACAGGGGTCAGTAGTTGTGGCGCACGGGCTTAGTTGCTCTGCAGCATGTGAGATCTTCCCGGACCAGGGCTTGAACCTGTGTCCCCTGCACTGGCAGGCGGATTCTTAACCACTGCGCCACCAGGGAAGCCCTGATGAATGTGTTTTGATATGGAAAATGTAGAAAGTTACAGTCTCCTAATTTTTTCAATTTACTCCCTATCCGCTTAAAAATACCGCTTTATTATATTATTACTATATTTTCCCACTCACCTACTTTTCAGAGATATACTTTTTTAATCCAGATGTTATAGTGTAGTGCTAATATGACTCCTGGTTTAAAAATCAGAAGCTAGATTTCCCTAGTTTGCATGGTCTTGTAATGAGGACACTACGGAGCAAAACAAGAAGTCCTTCCTCCAGTGTTTATGCGTAAGAGTGAAGCAGTGTAATGTTTTAATATTTGCGTTTTCTATTAAGAAATGTGAAGCCAAGACTCATCAAGGTAAACTTCAACAGTTGTAAATGACTGTTGTCATTTTTAAAGGGTGTTTTTAAAAACCCAGTCTTACAGAGAAATTTTTAAAATATTGTTTTACAGATCTTTACCAGCCAGTCTTTGCACAATAAGGCATGTATGTGTGAGCAGTAAGCCAGAGGCAGACTGAAATACCACTGAAAAGTTTTGAAAAGCAGACTGAAGATTTCCATTTAGCTATTCAAGAAATATTTCTCTGATCTCTTTCTTGTTGCTTATGAAATAGAAAGTTTTTTAAGTAATTCCTTTTACAGTCATTCACCCAGTTTTCAATGTAATTAATCCTATAATAAATAATAAAAGTGATTCCAGCATCATGATAGCAGGCTCAAAATTATCGTGATGCTTCAAAACATGTCTGTAAATGCTAGTTCTGCCTGGTTCTAATGTGTGGCATCTTGCTGTGCTACTTTCTTTGTTTCAGTGAAAACTGACATTTCTGATGTCACGAAGGGGTTGTCCAAAATATCAGTCAAAGAATAAAAGTAAAGCCCACACCTGCTGTTTAAGTGCTGGATGAACTATGATATTCTGTTGAATATGAGACATCATCAATTTTAAGTCCTTTATTTTAGGTACCACTATGAAAAAATGTTGCCAAGTAGACTATGACTGCATAAGTTGTAAGATACATTTGGGTTTTAGAAACGTCAACCACGTAAAAATGTGACTCTTAACATAGAGGAAGCGGGGTTCAGTCTGCACTGTAGTAGCTGGCAAAGCTGTGCAGTGTTGAGGAGACTTGTGTTAGAGAGCTTTGTGGCATCTTAATTCTAGGCCTTAAATATGTTATAGGTGGAGTGTGCACTTAACGTATCAGAGTTGGAAGACATTGATTTCAAATGCTTTTATATGCAAATAAGATTACTATCATTGATGATAGTAATAGAGTTCTTTTAATACTCTGATCTGGGTAGTTTAGAAAATCTGGTGAAGACATGTAAGTACTTTACAAGGATATTTTACTGTAATAAAAGTGAAACCTTTTTACTACCCCAAATCATCAAGATTCTATAAGCATTGTCCATCTCCATACATTCTGGATTAAAACAAATTAAAAAAAATGTTTTTAAACTTGTCTGGTGTTGGAAGGCATCAGTAAAAGTAGAGAATTTAAAAAACTGCTTAGCCAGTAAATTTAGCGATCTCTGACAATTGGTGGAATGCTTAAAGATTAAATAAGTAAAGAAGGGGCAAAAGATGATATCCCAGGATGTCATCAAGCTTGTCATCAGCCCTAAAATAATTTGCAGTTGACTGAACATTTTCCTACCTTGTGAGTTATCAGTAAATATTGTGTGTTTTGGAGTCTGCATCACTTGATAGTCAATACAGTGCCTATTGCCTGTTGGAGAAACTGACCCAAAGACAAATGTAACGACCTGAAGGTTTCCGAAATCATCCCCACCCAACCTCAGTGTAAGAATGGAGCCTCTGCATCTGCTTGCAAGGTATTTTTAAACTGTTTAGATTCTGTTTTGTGGATGTTAATATTCATTCTCTCTGCAGAAAAATAAGCAAGCTGTAACATGAAGGTATGAAAAAGTCTGTTTATTTTATGAGTGGTCTTTTATGTGATGTTGGCAAAATGTTTTTAATATAAACATGGAAACTTGGGTAGAATTCCTGTCCTTGTAAGAAATGTATTTTCCTAGCTGCCATTCATTTGAATTAGACATCATAGGGGAGACTTGACTTGTTCATGCTTCTGTGGAGTGTTCACTAATAATAAAATGAAATTTGTCTGTAAATAGGAAGGACAACGTTGACAGTAGGGAAAGAATTAAGTTACCTGCTTTACTAACCCCTAGCAAAATAAGAAAGCAAGAATGAAAATCTGAGCACTTCTAATGCTAAAGACACTGTCTTAGCCTGGTTTCTTTCTGGAAGCAGATCCTGAAACGTGGGGTTGCATTCAGATGATTTGTTTGAGAAATTGTCTTGGGGGGCAGGAGTCGGGGACTGGGGAGAGTGAACTAGGGGAGGGGGAAAAGAATAGAAGGATGTGTTATTGTGTGAGCTACCACTTTAAGGACTGGATTTCAGTCCTTTTGAGAGACCTCCTGGTGTGTGTCTCAGAGTTGGCCACCCAAGGGACCAAAGGAAGAAGTACTTGTCCACTGGCTTCCTCTCCACTGGCCAGTGGTTGTCTCATTGGGTGTTAACGCCGCTGCACTTTCAATTTGTATCTGTACATTTGCAGAGCAGACTCCTATGGGCACCGCAGGCTGTTGCCTCTGAAAGGCAGGAAGCAAGAGAGACAGACCTTGCCAATCTGCCCTGATAGAACTGTACTTCATAGTTGTAGCATGAGTTGGAAGTGAGGCCAAGGGGTTATAAGAGGCAGTCCCAAGAGGTTTCTAATATAGGAAAGGTATAGAATGAGGTGGCATGTCCCTGATGTCAGTTGACCACGTCAGTTGACCATGTCAGTTGCATTAGGGCAGATAGAGTAAGGACGGCAAACGTGAGAAAGTAGTGGACTCTTTTAAAAAAGAAAAAAGCTAGCTTAACTTTAAATAGAGGAGCCAACGCAAGAATTAGAAACCTAAATTTGAAGTCATAAATTCATTCATTCAACAAGTATTAAGCCAGGCATTGTGCTTTATGATGGGATGCAAATTACTCATCCTGGCCCTCAGGGAATTTAGCAAAGGACACTCTGACAATTTCAGTAAAATGTGATAAGTAGCATATTGGGGGTAATAGAAGATGCAATTAATTCACATAGGAGGGTCCTCAACCCAGATTTGGACAGGGCATGGGAGGGCAGGGAACACTTGTTGGATGAAGTGATCTAAGTTAGAATTTAAAGGGACAGAATTCAAGAGCTCTAGGCAGAGAAGACTTATTCAGAAGGTCTGGGGAGCAGAGAGCACTGCTAGAGTTTAGAGTGGGCCTGGGCTCGGAGTGGGGAGATGTAGCTGGCCAGTGCAGGACTTTGTAAATCATTGTGCGGAGTTCAGCTTTTTCTTCTGAAAGCGCTGGAAGGCCATGAAAGGGTTTTAAGCGCTGAGTAACGTCAGCAGATGGTCATTTCTACTCCACATGTGGAGAACGAATGGGACTTAGTTAAGACTGGAGGTAGGAAGACCAATTAGGAGGGTTTTGCGTACAGTTCTCTAAGCAGAAGATGATGGTGGCCTGGACTAGGTTGGGAACAATTGGGAACAGAGAGGGAGTGAAAGGATAGTAAAGCTATTCCGGAGGTGGGGTCCACAGGACTGGCTGGTTAATTGTGTATGGCGATGGGGGAGAGAGAGTTGTCAAGAGAGTTTTATGGGTTCTGACAGGAACTGAGTTAATGCTGACTTCATTTCTGAAATGAGGAACGTGGAAGAGGAGCAGATCTTTTGGAGAAGGAAAAGAATAGTAAGTTCTGCTTTGGACCTGTTGACTTAAAGGTATTAGAAGACATCCAGTAGAGGTGTTGGGAGGCGCCACCGTCCCTCTTCCTCACTGTTGCTATCAGAAGATTAAAAATTTTTTTAAATAAATTTATTATTTTTAAAATTTATTTATTTTTGGCAGCATTGGGTCTTCGTTGCTGGGCGTGGGCTTTCTCTGGTTGCAGTGCGCGGGCTTCTCATTGCGGTGGCTTCTCTTGTTGCGGAGCACAGGCTCCAGGCGCGCGGGCTCCAGTAGTTGTGGTGCGCGGGATCAGTAGTTGCGGCTCATGGGCTCTAGAGCGCAGGCTCAGTAGTTGTGGCGCATGGGCTAATTTGCTCCGCAGCATGTGGGATCTTCCCGGACCAGGGACCCGTGTCCCCTGCATTGGCAAGTGGATTCTTAACCACTGCACCACCATGGAAGTCCCCAGAAGATTAAAATTTCAGTTTTAGTTTTAGGTGAAGCCAAGTAGTTTCGGATAGTGAACTCTCCACTCTAGGCCACTGCTAGAAATGCACTTTACGTTGTGACATAATACACATTTCCTGGAATACCTGTGTACACGCACGTGCTCACACACACACACACACACAGCTGAAACAAAAATATGCTGAACAATGCTCACCGTTACTCAAATGCACTTTGAATTTGTTGTAGTTTTTTTTTTTTTTTTTTTTTTTAAGAAATGCTGTTCAGGGCTTCCCTGCTGGCGCAGTGGTTGAAAGTCCGCCTGCCGGTGCAGGGGACACGGGTTCGTGCCCCGGTCCGGGAAGATCCCACGTGCCGCGGAGCGGCTGGGCCCGTGAGCCATGGCCGCTGAGCCTGCGCGTCCGGAGCCTGTGCTCCGCAACGGGAGAGGCCACCACAGTGAGAAGCCCGCGTACCGGAAAAAAAAAAAAAAAGAAAGAAATGCTGTTCACAGTCGATTACGTTGATTTCCTAACCATAAATACCACCCACAATCTGAAAAACACTAGTCTGGGAGAACTAAGAGATGAGGGGGCCTGGATTGTCACTCCAGCTTTTCTACTTCTTCTATTTTTGGTAGAGGTAGTAGTGGTAAGCAATGACTGGTATGGTTAATATTTCCTGGTCCAAGCACTGTGCTAAATGCTTATCATGTATCATCTTCCTTCATCCTCACAATGCCGCTCTTGCTCTTTCCCCTAAATCAGTATTCATGAGGCAAACAGCTGGTTAGAGTTAGAAAGGGGTCAGGATGGGGAGCACATATTAGAATGTTCCTGTCACTGGAAAGACCTGTATAAATGACTAACTAGACATCTCACAGTTGTAGTTAACGGGAGGCCTCTGCTTAGTGGTGGATATTGTCTGTACATATCGGGTACATCCAGCCCATTGCCCTAAAAGCCGAGGTTGGACCAGGGAATGTGCCAACACAAGCGAGTTACTGTCCTGATAGGCCGTATTTGAGTGCCCAGTTACAACCCTGCACAGCTTCAGTGGAGGGCTTCCAGATCAGATATTTGGAGTCCGTATGGTGAAATTCAAGTGTTAGAAATAATGGGCTCACTCATTAAAAGACTGAGGAAAGTTTTGGCCCTAGGCAAGGGAAGAAGAAAATAGTACAAGTTTAAAGCCATTTTTATTTAATTGTAGCTGTACCTCTCTGGGCTTTCCTTGTCTGTTGCTAACAGGCGTCTTCTCTGTTTCTTAATTCTAGTGATATCAATAACTAAGATATCAATTTTTCTCATGGTTTTCATTTTGTGTTTTATTCTTAGGTATATACACATACATGAGCTTTGGGTAAGAAATGTCACTTGTTTATTGATGGGTGATAGGTTGTTTTTTTTCCCTCCTCTCCTCTGTTACAGTAGATTTAGACTTAGGACTGTAGCACAGACTCTTACATTCTTATAAAGGAGTCTCCTATTAATCTTGGTCAAGATTTTAATATTTTTATATTTTACTGGGGCCTAATTTTGTAATTTTATTGATCAAGTATTCCAAAGATTATTAACTGAAAACTGTGCAGAACTAAACAAAAATCTATTCTGTGGTACCCCACAATAATATCATTGTTTATCACATATGTTTTAGCAAGCTACACAGCCATATGCCTTATTTTTAAAATAACTCTTCACTTTTATTTGTAATGTAACAATCTTTGTTTACCAAATGTCTGGATTCTCCAGACGCGTCTGCCTTTTGAGAAAGATGTGACCTTATAGGCTTGACTCCTTGGACAGACTCTGGACTGAAATACCATGCATGATGATTTTATTACACAGTCAGAGATGCTTTTTAAAAAATATTTTACTCTAAATGAACATTTGAATATGCTAGGGAAAATTTAAATAAAGACAGTTTGTGTTTTCTTCTCTCAATTCCTTTTTAGCTCACTGTGTCAAGTTGCATAGTTAATGTCTCCGCAGACCACAGCAGGGTCATTTAACGCGGTATTCTGAGCCTTAATGTCCAGAACTCTGAGTTCTAATTTCACAATTAGATCTAAGTTAAGTTCCCTTCTTAAAGAAGAAAATCTCTCTCTTCCGAAGAGTAGGTTGTGAAGTGTGACAATGCTTATGAGAGAATGTAATGAAAGTGCTTCAAAGAGCTGTGAAATAACACTTGGGCTATTTAAACTTTCTCATCAGCATTTTTCTCACCTGCCATCTGTACCAGCCTTATCAATCCAAAGCAAATTATTGCTCTTATGGGAGCTTTGATCTTCATTTTAAAGTAATGCCAGGTAATTCCTCCACGCTGTGAATAAAACCAAAGAAAAAAGTTTCCAGGTTAGTAAGTTAGAGGGTATGGGGAGGCAAAGAAAGGATTAGATACTGTGATATACTGACTAAATGTAAATAAGTTATGTTTGAGCTAGTTTACTAAATTTGCAATATCCCTGTCCTTTAAAATAATGAATAATGTTTTCAGAAAAAGTCTAGTGATTATAAATTGAATTATATTTTTAACATCTCTTTAAAAAAACACCCTATTGTTATATCCATTTTGTGAATCCTTTGATAATACAAAGGCTCTTTGCAGTGCAGTTAGTCACCATGTTATATTGTCATTTTAAAAATTAGGAGTTTTGAAAATGTTTCCTTAAAGCACTTAAACTGCATTCAAGAAGGCGAATAATAGCAGAAGGGACCATTTAGTTTATTTGTACTTTTTGAATTTGCCACTGGTGCTAGAGTTTGTTTTGAGAGATAGTCCTGTCTTTAAACTACAAACTGCAGCCGTTTCTTTTATAACTGTTTAAATCTGAAACTGATTTAAGACTCACGAAGAAGTACTTGGATTATAGGAAGACTTCGTAAAGATTTATTTTAAACTTTAAGAAACTAGAATTTACTTTAGAAAGTCTCAACTTTTAGGGACCTGTGACTGTGTAGCTGAGCAACGTGAAGACAAGACTTCATGTCTTGTCAGAATCTGTGTCTGTGTCAGAATCTGTCAGAGCTGAGGGGGACACAGGAAAGGGACCCAGGAGTGGCCTGAAACAAAACGGAGTTTCTTCTCATGCTCCTGCTGTCCAGAGGTTGTCTATATTGATGGTAAAATTTTGCCGTAACTGACTTTGGCTGCTGGTTAGCTTGTTTTTTTAATGACAAGAAAGGAGTTTTAATGTTCTTATTATAGTACCCCTCCACCTTTTCATTGTTAAAACATTTTGCTTCAAAGTAGGCATTTTCAGTGCAATGTAATGAAATGAAAACGAAAACCTAGAGCGTTAAGTCATTTGGGGAGATTTGAGTCAGCAGGTAACAACAAATGGATTCCATCCTAAGCAGATGGGAACTAGTGAAAGCACAGCAGAAACTCTGGAGGTGCATGGAACTGGACTGGTAGCCCCAGAAACGGTTGGGAGGGTCTAATAAAGGTTAAAAGCAAAAACACCAAAACCTGGGTAGCTAGAGGAGGTTTTTAAAAGAAAACATTTTTCCTCTGAGCAAGACGATAATATACCAGAAGACACGTGGCAAAGCTTATTCAGTGTCGTACTTTTTGTTTATCACCTTGGAGAGGGGGAGTTTGCTTTGTGGAAGTACGTTGCATGTTCCCATCTAGTATCCAGAGATCATAGAATTAAAACACTCAGGTGGGGCTTCCCTGGTGGCACAGTGGTTGAGAGTCCACCTGCCGATGCAGGGGACATGGGTTCATGCCCCGGTCCGGGAAGATCCCACATGCCGCGGAGCAGCTGGGCCCGTGAGCCATGGCTGCTGGGCCTGCGCGTCCGGAGCCTGTGCTCCGCAACGGGAGAGGCCACAACAGTGAGAGGCCCGCGTACCGCAACAAAAAAACAAAAAAACCCCCAAAAACCACTCAGGTGATTATGGGCATTGAACTGGGGACCATTAACCAACGGGGCTTTTGAGCAGCAGCAAAGCAGTTTTGTAGCTCGTGGCGGTCTGAAAAGTATCTGTAAATTCTGGTCAAGCGGTTGACTTTGGCTGTGATTCACTCTTGGGTTTGGGCCCAAACTCCTCTCTTCATACAAATCATCAGTTAAGCTTTGTCAGTTACTGAAAGATCTGGAGCATGGGTGTCCTCTACACAGTGTCTTTGTTTCTGGAATTCTCAGCCTCTCTGGAGAAGCGACATAGACTAGTCCAGGATGTGAGGCGTGAGGCATGAGACAGAGCCTTTCATTCCAAATAAGCCAGGGGCATTTTTGACAGGTTGTTTGCATTAGCATCATTTCCTTATGTTTTATTGTGGTTAATTAACAGGAGTTTTATGAGGATTTCAGGTACCATTCTTGTTCTAAAAATGGATCAGCACAGCATAATTTAAAGCTATTGTGACCTGATTAATTTTCACATTTATTACACATTCAAAAATGGAGAATAATCCAAGAATGATTTAATTTGAGAATTCAGACATTGAGTAATAAACATATGGTACTAATTAACATGAGAATTGATAAAAGTTGGGGAGCTGCTCTGAAGATAGGTCCCTGGTGCTCGTCTCTGAAGGGTGTGAGATTAGGATCAGCACCAGGAACCACAGATGCTTACTTGTAGTCTACCCGGCACTGCGCCTCATATGTCTGTGTATCGCCATAGTTCAGGGCATGTGGTGTCTGGGTGCTGATTCAGTTCCCACCCTTGAGGAGTTTACTGTCAGATTGGGAAGGCTGTCCACATATAAACTGATAACGAGGAACTAGAATATTGTTCCTATAAATAAAAGGTGGTTTTTTTCTGCATTAAAAAGCACCATTTTTGATGGATGTGTTAAGTGGCTTGTTTGTGGTGTTCCTTACACGATGTACACATATGTCGAAACCTCACGTTGTACACCTTAAGTACAGTTGACCCTTGAACAACGTGGGTTTGAACTGGGCGTGTCTACTTACACACGGATTTTTTTTCAGTAGTAAATACTTCAGTACTGCACTCTCCAGGGTTAGTTGAATCCGAGGATACAGAAACGCGGATACAGAGGAACCACGTATATGGGCGGGGGTGGGGGGGATGGCTATAAATTACACTTGGACTTTTATGTAGAGGGTCAGTACCCCTAACCCCCACTTTGTTCAAGGGCAACTGTATATGCAATTTTAGTTTTTATTTGTCAAATATACCTTAATGAAGCTGGGGGGAGAAGCACCATTTTTAAGTGGCCATAATTAAGGAGAAGCAGCTAAGGTGACCTTATGATGGCTTACAGGAACAAATTGCTGGCATTTGTAACTGCGTTTTCCCAAGCGAAGTTGACAGAAGAATAAAAGAATAAAATGTGCTTTCCTCCTGCTGATTGTTTTCACATGTGGAGCTTATTGCTCGTTGCATTTCGGTCTCTAAATTGTGAGAACAGTTAGAAATGAATGAAACTGTAAAGTCTTCGCATTTTTTACAAAGGACATATGGGTTATGTTTTCTCTAATTTGTTTGCATAAAAGATTTTGGAAACTTGTACTGTCGCCATTAACTCTGTTCATTGGCCTTTGTACTCCTACTGTTGTTTGGCATTAAAATAAAACCCTGAAACATGTTACGTCTTGAATGAGAAAAGCTTTAGAATCCTAGATAAGCTGGATTATGGCTGGTGAATCTGGGGCTGGAAGAGGAGCTCCCTGTAACCTTGCTTCCTAGGTAAGCATACCTGTGTTTGTATTAAACATGGTTCATAACTTAACCCAGCAGGTCATCATTATTTTGGCGTTCAGAGAATCACTATTTACAGTGGGGAGAAGAGATGGCTGTGTGTAACTTGGCTTTACTTAACCTTTTGTGAAGGTTTTTGAGGGATCTAATTTGATGTTTTGTTTTATCTGTTGGCTTTTTTTTCTGACAGCCTTGGTATCATTTTGCTCATGTTAAATATTCCTTTTATTAAAATTTTTTTGGTAAGCCTAACCTAGGTAAGTGCTGTTCTTGAGATATCTACGTTTGCCTTAAAGGTTTGGGTGTTTTTATGTGTCAGAAAATTTAAACATTTATTCATTTGTTCATTCATTGAAAAGATACTCTGAAATGAATGTGTAGAGTCTCATTTTGAGATTGCTCTTAATTGCAGCGGATAAATGAAAGGTCCTGATAAGATTTTTTTTTTTTTCAGTTAAGGAAGTATCTTATAAATCCCCCACTCATCTTGAATAATAAATTATTAAAAAATCAAGCACAGTGAGTTCTTGTTATTAAGTCAGATCAGACTTATTATTAAAATTTGGCTTTATTGATCAGAGTATTTATTTTATAGCATTGTTTGAATTTTAAACCACAAAGAAGTAATTGGTCTTTAGGTTCAAAAGCAGACAGTCATAAACAACATGATACATAATGAAACATGGAATATTTTAAATTTGTACATAAGGTGCTACAGTTTTGCTTTGGCTTACGAAAATCAGTAAAATCTTGAAATACTACCTTTGACCACTAATCTCAGAGGTTGTTAGGGACTTTTCTGCTAAAATAACTACACCATGAAGACTTGGCACAGTGAGAACATCCTGGGTATTTTACTCTGTTGCCTTTGTGAGTGCGCGCTCTCCCCCTCTCTCTGGGGGCGGGGTGGTGGTGGTGGTGTTTCTTTCTTAATGTATCAAACAGTCCATTCCTTCTCACTGCGGCGTAGTGTTCCATGGTGTGGATAATAGATGTATGCCACGGTTTGTTTAACCATTTGCCTATTGAAGGACATCAGGGTTGTCTCCAATTTAGGACTGTTACCAAAAAAAACTACTCTGAACATTTGTTACACAGGTTTTTGTCTAGACTTCAGTTTTTGTTTCTCTGGGATAAATGCCTAGGAGTATAATTGCTGAGTTGTATGGTAAGTTGTATGTTTTTAAGAAGCTGCCAAACTGTTTTCCATTTAGTTGCTACCAAACTAAATGCCAGGCATTTCCAAAGTGGCTGCACCATTTTATATTACCACTAACAAAGTCTAAAAGACGCAGTTTCTTCACATTCTTGCCAGCATCTGGTTTTGTTACTATTTTTAAATTTAGCTGTTCTAATAGATGGGTAACGGTATCTCACTGTGGTCTTATTTTGTGTTTCCTTTATGGCTAATGATGTCGAACACCTTTTCATGTGCTTATTTACCATCCAAACATTCCCTTTGGTGAAGTGTATCCTCCTGTCTTTTGTGCGTTTTCTGAATGGATTGTTTGCTTTTATGTTGTTGAGTTACAAGAGTTCTTTATATATTCTAGATACAAGTCCTTACCAACTTGTCTTTTCATCCCTTTAATAGGGTCTTTCACAGAGCAAAAGTTTTAATTTTAATGCGGTCCAGTTTATCACTTTTTTATGTGTCATGCTTTTGGTGTTATGTCTAAGAACTCTTCACTAAGCCCTAGGTCTCAAATATCTTCTAAAAGTTTTATATTTTTACATGTAACATTTAAATCTGTGATCCATTTTGAGTTAATTTTTGTATAAGATGTGAAGTATAGGTCAAGATTTAATTTCTTGCCTGTGGATATGCAAGTATTCCACCACTATTGAAAAGGTTCTTCCTCCGTTTAATTGATTTTTTTTTAGTCAAGAATTGGTTGGCCATACTTGTGTGGGGCTATTTCTGGATTCTCTATTCTGTTCTACACATCCGTATGTCTACCCTTTGCCAGCACTCTACAGTCTTGATTGCTGTAGCTATATAACAGGTCTTAGAGATTGGATAGAGTGATTCTTCTGCAACTTTATTCTTTTTCAGAATGGTTTTAGCTCTTCTAGTTCCTTTGCCTTTCCATATAAATTTTAGAATAATCTTGTCTATATCTATAAAAATACTTTTAGGGATTTTGATAGGAATTTTGTTAAATCTATATATCAGTTTGAGAAGAATTGATATCTTCACTGTAAGTCTTATAATCCATGAAAATGGTTTATCTATCCACTTATTTAGATCATCTCTGATTTCTTTCATGAGCATTTTATAGTTTTCAGCATGCAAGTCCTGTACATACCTATTAAAGAATTAGACTTACACCTAAGTATTTTTTTAAAAGCAGTTTTAAGTGGTGTGGTGGTTTTTATTTTAGTTTCCATGTGTTTATTGTTAGTATATTGAAATACAGTTGATCTTTTAAAATTATTTATTTATTTCAATTGTAAAATATACATAGGATAACATTTACCATTTTAGCCATTTTTAAGTATACAGTTTAATGGCACTTAATACATTCACATTGTTGCACAACCATCACCCCTTTCGTCTCCAGAACTTTTTCATTATCCTATACTGAAACTGTACCCCTTAAACAATAACTCCCCATTCTTCCCTCCCCCAGCTCCTGGCAACCATGATTCTAATTTTGGTCTCTATGAATTTGACTGCCCTTAAGTACCTCATATGAGGGCTCTCAAACAGTATTTGTCCTTTCTGTGACTGGCTTATTTCACTTAGCATAATGCCTTCAAAGGTTATTCCCCATTGTAGCATGTGTCCGAATTTCATTCCTTTTTAAGATTGAATAATATTCTTCCATGTGTATATACCATATTTTGTTTATCCTTTCATCTGTCAATAGATATTTGGGTTGCTTCCGCCTTCTGGCAGCTGTGAATAATGCTGCTATGAACATGGGTATACAAGTATCTGTTTAAGTCCCTGATTTCAATCCTTTTGTGTATGTATCTATTTCTCTTCTTTGGAGAAATGTCTGTCAAGTCCTTGGCCTGTTTTTAAATCGTAAACTGGGTTTTTTGTTGTTGACTTTTAAGACTTCTCTATATATTCTGGATATTAGTCCCTTATCAGATATCTGATTTGCATTATAGTATATTTTTGCATGTTGATCTTGTATCCTGTGTCTTTGCTGAACTTACTTACAGCTCTTGTTTCATAGAGTCCTTGAGATTTTCTGCATAGACTATTACATCATATGCAAGTAAAAATAGTTTAATTTCTTCTTTTCCAATCTGTATGCCTTTTAGTTCCTTTTCTTGCCTTATTGCATTGGCTGGAATGTCCAGAGCTATTCTGAATAAAAATTGTGAGAGCAGACATCCCTGCCTAATATTAGGGGGGAAAGTATTCACTCTTAATCAAGTTGAGGAAGATCCCCTATATTCCTAGTGTCCTGAGAGTTTTTATCATGCATGGCTGTTGAATTTGTCAAGTGTGTTTTATGCATCAGTTGATGTCATCATGTAATTTTTCTTCTCTGTAGTAGATTATATTGACGGTTTTCGAATACTGAATCAGCCTGGCATCCCTGGGATAAACCCAACTGCTAAATTCTGTTTGCCAACATTTTGGAAAGGATTTTTGCATGCATATTCATAAGGGATACTAGTTGGTAGTTTTCTTTTTTGTATTGCCTTCGTCTGTTTGGGTTCACTCCTTTTTTACTTTCTGAAAGAGATTGATAAAGTTGGTGTTAATTCTTCTTTAATTGTTTGGTAAAGTTCTCCAGTGAAACCATCTGGGTCTGGATGTTTCTTCTTCAGTGATTAATTGCAAATTCAATTTCTTCACTAATCATAGGGTTATTTACATTATCTATTCCGTGTTGGGTAAGTTGTGGCAGTTTTGTGTATTTTGAGGTTGTTATCTAAAAGTTTCCTTTCTTGCTAGGCTGTCCCTTTCCTGGTCCTTTGGTTAGATTGAGAAGGCTTTTCATGGTACTTTTATGTTTTTGGTCTGTATGTTGGTGTTTTAAGTTTCCAGCTTTTCCAGTATGCCATCCGGAATAAAAGGGCAATAAGAAAACACAGGGAGCTCACCACCGTGTCCTTCCTCGGGTCTCAGAGACCCTACTGGGCTCTCGCCTTCTCTCACCTTTCAGTGTCTTCTTACGTTTTATATATGATGCCAAGGGTTTTCAGTTGTACTTAGTGGGACAATAGGGAAAAGTAGGTCTGTTTCATCTTCCTGCAGGTGGAAGCCCTCTTGTCTTTTATTTAATTTTTAAAAAGTCCAAAGAACAATTTTTTACTAGTTAGGAATTGTTTAAACTATCACATTTGTTTTAGCTGTGCGTTTCTGACTGTGTCTTGAAAAATATTAAACATGTTACAGGTAGTTAATGTGTGGTAAATGGATGATTGAGAAAAATCTGTAACTTTATTGCCTGGTAAAAATTGAACCTGATAAAATCTGATCCAAGTTTTATAAAGGGCTTTTTTTTTTTATCACTCTACTATTACTTCCTATATTAACTTTCAGAGTGGTTATAGCAACCAGTTTTAGGTTTAAAAATTCAGAAAAGAAAATCAAGTTTTAAAAGAGTAGATCTGTGACACTAAGCACAGTTCTGATAGATGAAACTTTAACCGAAAGTGGGATCCAGCTGCTCACCGCTCAAAAGCCAATAAAGAGGCCAGGTTTGTGGAAAGGAAAGTTTGCTTTACTTTGGATGCTGTCAACAGGGTGTGGGGGAGGGCGAGGGCGAGGGCGGACGCCTGTCCAAAGGCCGACTCCCCCTCCCCCGACAATCAGGGGGCAAGAGCTTCTATAGACAGAGGGAGGGGGCTGCGTGCAGAAGCAGCACAGCCAGCTCTGACAGTCATCTTGAAATCGGTTGTCGGTGGTCTGACCAGCGTCATCTCGATTGTTTTAGGTACAGTTAATCTTCAGTTCCAGGGTCGGTTTGTTTCCATTTCTTTGAGGCCAGTTCTCGGAATTGTGGCAGCTTATGTCATGGCTACAGTCTGGTCACCATGCAGTTCACTTCTTCCACCTGGCGGGGGTTTCAGTACCTGTAAGACAGCTCGCAGGATGTGGCTCAGAATGTTATCTGTAGCCCTTGAGGAGGAACGAAAGGTCCTTGACTATGCTTAATGACTAAACTATTATTATTTGGTCTCCTTTGACTGTTTTCCTTTGTTTCTGCAATATCTCACTTGTCTGATTAAACTTATTCTTTGGCTAAAATTTTTCCACAGACAAAAGTCAGGCTGAGGACATGGGGAGGCAAGGACCATAGGGTCCTGCTCCATTTTAATACCACTGTGACAGTCCGTTACTCCTGAGGTTTCGATGTTCTTAAATGTACTTTTAAGGGACCATCAATTTCTCTCTCTTTTTCTCATCTCTTGTTAATATATTAGCTTTTTAGTCTCCACAGATTCACTTTATCATATAACAAATAAAATTAAATAGAAATCTGCTATCTTCTAATACAAAAATAGTGAATCACAACATTATTGTACTAAGATGTAAGATGACAACTGAGGTTCGTTTTCTCTGTGCTTGTTTGCACTATTATTAAGGCACACCTGAGTGTCACTGTCTCCATTCTGAAGCTTTTAATGGGAGCAGAAATGAAAAGTGGCCATATGAATGTGGCTGTATAGGATTTTTACTGCTACATCCTTGTGGGTGTTTTGTTTGTTTTTTAAAGTAATCCTCTGTCCTGAGCACTATTTTTGAAGCCAAGTGGCAAGAAATTGTTAATGCACCCTTATATTCATACACTGATTTTTTTAAGGTGTCATCTGTGTCTGATTGTATGATGAGGGAATTCTTCATCATTATCTGTAGGCCCCACTTCCAGATACTGATGATCCCCCAGTGTATCCTGAGTATCAGAATTTCTTAAAGCTTCCCAAGTGATTCTAACGTGCATCCAAGGTTGAGGACCACTGCACTCGAATTGAGCTTACTGTATTTAATGTGTTTTCTTTGAGAGTCTGCAGTTTCCCCTATTGTTAATATCTTAAAGTTTTCTTACTTTTTTTATTAATAGACTTTTTTTTAAAAGCAGTTTTAGGTCTATAGAAAAGTTGAGTCTAAAGTCCAGAGTTCCTATATGCTCTCCAATCCCCCACTCCCAGTTTCCCCTATTATCAACATCTTGCATTAGTATGATACATTGTTATAAATGATAAGCCAACATTGATCCATTATTATTAACAAAAGTGCATAGTTTACGTTAGGGTTCAGTCTTTGTGGTGTACATTTTATGGATTTTGACGAATGTATAACAACATGTGTCTACCATTACGTTATTTTACAGAATTGTTTCATTGCCCTAAAAATCCCCTGTGCTCCCTCATTCATCTATCCCTCCCCTCCCAATCCCTTGGCAACCACTGATCTCTTTACTGTCTCCATGGTTTTGCCTTTTCCAGGTTGTCATATAGTAGTGGAATCATATACAGTCTGTAGCCTTTTCAGATTGCCTTCTTTCACTTAGTAATATGCATTTAAGTTTCCTCCGTGTCTTTTCTTTTCTTGATAATTCATTCCTTTCATCACTGAATGATAGTCCATTGTATGGACGTACCACAATTTGTTTATCCATTCACCTACTGAAGGAAATCTTGGCACACATTTGCTTCCACATTTTGCAATTAATGAGTAAAGCTGCTATGAACATTTATTTGCAGGTTTTTGTGTAGACATAAGTTTTCAGCTCCTTTGGTCAAATACCAGGAAGCACAATTGCTGGGTTATATGGTATAAGTATGTTTACCCATTCCTTTTTAATGGTTGCATACTATGATATGTATCATTGATAATACCTCCCCTCCATTGATGGACATTTAAGTTTTAAATTTTTTAATTTAAATTACAAATAATGCTACAACAGAGTTTATACATCTTTTTGCACACATACTGATATTTATGTAGAATGGACTCCTAGAAGTAGGATTGCTCTGATCAAGATAATGTGCATTTGCCTTTAGCCACACGTAGTATTATCAAGTCTCCTGAGGAAAAATTTTGGCTGGACCTGAGGGTTTGGAGGTCAGACTTAAAAATGGTAATTGAATCCACGGACATGGATGAAATTTCTGAGGGAGAAAATGTAGAGCAAGAAGAAAGAACAACCTAGAACAGAACACTAACTCCCAACATTTAACAGTCAAGTAAAGAATTGCCCTGGAGGTAAGAGAATAACCAGGATAAATGGTGTCAGGAAAGTGGAAGGCAGAGTGGATTTCAAAGAGGAGGAAGTGGTCCTCTGAGTTTATACTTCGCTGAGGGTGGTAAAGACTGCAGTGTTTTTTTCGTGTTCAATGTCAGGGAGACCCTTTGACCTTAGTGAATAGAATGAAGGTGATTGGACCAAGATACACATTGAAATAGCCTGTGGAGTGAGTGGGGAGGTGAGGAAATGGCCGTTAATGTAAATGCTCTTTAAAGGAGAGAAAGAGTAAGGTAACTGGAAGAAAAGGTAGGGGTCACAGAGAGTTTTATTTGTGCCAGATAGCAGAGTCTTCAGCTTTTGTGAAAGTGAGTGGAAAGGAACTAGTAGAGAGAAAGATTCCAGAAAGTTGCAAAAAGCAAAACTTGAATTCGCCACTTGCCGGCAGCTATTTTTGTAGCATTTACACTGTATTAGGTATTATAAAATATCTAATTTATAATTAGATATAATTAGGTATAATTAGATATATATTATAAATGATCTAGAGGCGATTCGAAGTATACCGGAGGATTGCATAGGTTGTGTGCAAATACTACAACATTTTATACAAGGAATCTGAGCATCCTCGGATTTTGGTACCTGCTGGGGGTCCTGGAACCAATCCCCCATGGATACTGAGGGATGACTCAGTATGCAGATGGAGCTGAGACCAAGAATGAGGAAGAGGACAGGTTTCTGGATTGAGACCTTTGGCCAAGAAAAGTGAATTTGTGTTTGCCCCTATGGTAACTACTGTAATTTCAACTTTTATTTTACGAGGATTTGAAAATTTCCCCAGGAAATTTTCAAAAGTCTTTGCTGCTTGAAGGTACTTTTAGAAGTCTCTAGCTTAATTCCCTTGGAAGGAATCAAAATCAACCCAATGCCAGATTCACTCTTTGGAAATTAGTATTATAGCTAACTTTTGTTGTATTTGGGAATTCGACTTTGTGACCAGCAACATCATTACCATTTTGGTAATACCTTTCATGAGCTATCAAATATGGTGGAATTTAAAGGTATTGATTTAGATAAAGCTAATTTGTCAAACCAAGTGAACATCATTGATCCTAAAATGAACTGATTCAATGTATTTGATAACTAAAAAAAAATTATTAGCTATTCCTGTACTGACTTACAGTATTACCTTTTGCTTTTCCCTCTTTTCAGAACTCTACTTAAAGATTTTTATTCTTATCTTGATAGCTAAATTTACAGATACTCTGAAGCTGGTAAGGATCTCTAACTTGCCAGAAGAAAAGAAACAATATGAAAATACCTCAGTAGGCTGGGGTGATGAGAATATGTCAGAACAAAATTTAACAGTTGAAAAAAGTACAAATGTAATGCTTGGGTTCCAAACACACACACACAAATAGGAGGGAAGATGGGACGCTGAAGAACGTAGCTTAGCATTTGTTCATTTTTTATTTGAAATAATTTCAAATTTACAGAAAAATTGTAATACTAATACAAAGAACTTGTTCATATTCTTCAGCCAGACTCCCCAGTTGCTAATGTATTTCCACATTTGCCTTATCATTTCATCCCTTTTGTTCTGTATTTTTTTCTCAACCATTTGAAGGTAAGTTGTAGATATATTGAGCTATTATCCTTAAATATTTCAGTGTGTATTGCCTGAAAACTGGAACACTTTTGTACGTAATCAGAGTACAGCCATCAAAGCCAGGAAGGTAGCATTGATATATTACTACCATCTAATCCACAGACCCTATTCAGATGCCACAGATTTTTCCAGTGATGTCCTTTATGACACAAAACCACACACACATACTTACAAACCTACTTTCCTTTTACCTTCTTTTCTTTCTGATCCAGAGTTCAGGTTGGGATCATGTGTTGCATTTATTGTCATGTCTCTTTAGCCCCCTTTTCCCTGGAACAGTTCCTTAGTGCACTCCAGGTTTTTCATTACCTTGACATTTTTGAAGAATACAGTCGAGTTACTTCGTTGAAAATCCCTTAATTTGTGTTCATCAAACGTTGCTTCATAACTAGATTCAGGTTATGTAGTTTTGGCAAGAATACCCTGGAAGTGATGCTGAGTTCTTACTGCGACATCTGAGGAGGGGCACACGCTGTCGATTCATCTGACTGCTGGGGACTCACTTCGTAAAGTGAGATATGCAGGTGTCACTGCTGTAAAGTTAATAAGTATTTTGTATATGTTAGTAAGTAAATATTTTGTAGGGAGATACTTTGGGACAATGTAAATACCTTTATCAATTAATTTTTACTTTCATTGATGATTCTTATTTGGATCATTTATTACTGAGATAGCTGGCAAATGATTTTTCTCATTCAATCATTCCTTCTACTTTTCTTAGTTGGTATTCTACTACAAGAAAGAGCCATCCCTTCTCCGTTTGCTTGTTTATGTCAGTGTGGACTCATGAAATCCTAACATTTTGGTCAATGTATTATATAATCGATTACTCTCATTATTTGTTTTGAATGCTCAAATTGTCTCAGACTTGGCCAGCAGGGTCCTTTTCAAGGTGACTCCTGTATTCTTTTGATGCATCTCCAACATTTTTTGCGCATTTACTCCCTGGCACAAAGTATTCCAGGCTCATCTTGTACTTTCCCTGACCCAGCTCTGCATTCAGGCACTTCTCCAAGGAGCTCTAGTTCCTTTTTGTGGAGAGTAATATTTAGCAAACAAGATCTGGGTAATAAGTATGCTCATTGCTACTGGGGTTTCATTGCTTCCAAGCCCTCTCAACAGACAGATCTAGGAAATACACTCACGCACTTATATCTACTTGTGTATTTGTATGTCGATACAGTGTATAAACACCATGAGTTTTCACCTGTACCTCCAATTCTGATCCAACACAGCAGAACTTATTCTAGTCTTCTCCCTTTCTAGCCCTTCTCTGACAGAGAAATCCAGCTCCCATTTTTCTCAGTATATTTATTTATACGATCAGTTCCTTTGTATGTAAATAATCTCTTGACCACACAAGCCAGGAAGGGCTTAGGCGGCTCTGGACTCGAAGACTGCCTCTTTGGCCCCAGCCCCTACACACCAGCAGCTGCACGAACCAGCTTCCTTTGTCTTTGAGAAACTCTGTAATGGTAAGTTTTACGTGTTTCAATTTACATTTATTATATTGTTACAAGTTTTTAAGTGTAGCCTTTATTAGGGTAAACATTGGTGGTGAAAAAGGAAGTATTTAAGAGTGTATTTAAGGATCAAAACACATAGAGTAGAAATTTGAAAGAATACAACCCTTATTCATCATCAGGAGGGGTTTGCTATTAGCATTTTACTTAGGTAACCAGTAACCAGCATCTAAGTAGAGTCCTCACAGAGGTGAGCTGAGGCAGGAGGTAGAGTTGGTGTGGTTTTTGTACGCTGTAGACTGTGAGTCTGGCATTATCCTGTTATCCTCTGGTGACCTTTTTACAGGGCTTTGATGCCATAACGTCAGAACTAATCTGGAGTTCTTTCTGGTAAGAATCATCTTGATGGATTAGTTTTATATTATGATTTCTGGGAGTCAAGAGGTTTTTTTAATTACCATGATATCACGAGTTTGACAACATTATGTAGTTTTTTCCCTTTAAAAAGATATTTCCACCAGGACAGTAAGGCAAGAAAATGAAATAAAAGGCATCCAGATTGGAAAGGAAGACATAAAACCATCTTTATTTGCAGATGACATGATCTTGTATATAGAGAATCCTAAAGACTGTACTAAAAAACTATCAGAACTAATAAGTGAATTCAGCAAGGTTACTGGATAAAAGATCAACACACAAAACTCAGTTTTATTTCTGTATACTTGCAATAAACCATCTAAAAATGAAATTAAGTAAACAATTTTATTTATAATAACATCAAAAAGAATAGAATTGTGGGCTTCCCTGGTGGCGCAGTGGTTGAGAGTCCGCCTGCCGATGCAGGGGACACAGGTTCGTGCCCCGGTCCGGGAAGATCCTACATGCCACAGAGCAGCTGGGCCCGTGAGCCATGGCCTCTGAGCCTACGTGTCCGGAGCCTGTGCTTCGCCACGGGAGAGGCCACAACAGTGAGAGGCCCGCGTACCGCAAAAAAAAAAAAAAAAAAAAAAAAGAATAGAATTGTTAGGAACAAATTTAGCAGAGCAGTGAAAATTTTATATTCTGTAAAATACAAAACATTGTCGAAAGAAATTACAGAAGACCTAAATAAATGGGGAAAATTCCATGTTCATGGATCAGAAGACTTAATATTAAGTCTTCAAACTGACCTACAGATTAAATGCAATCCCTATTAAAATAGCAGCTGGCTTCTTTGTAGAAATTGATTGTTGATCCTAAAAGTCACACGAAAATTAAAGGAACCCAGGGCTTCCCTGGTGGCGCAGTGGTTGAGAGTCCGCCTGCCGATGCAGGGGACACGGGTTCGTGCCCCGGTCCGGGAAGATCCCACATGCTGCGGAGCGGCTGGGCCCGTGAGCCATGGCCGCTGAGCCTGCGCGTCCGGAGCCTGTGCTCCGCAACAGGAGAGGCCACAACAGTGAGAGGCCCGCGTACCGCAAAAAAAAAAAAAAAATTAAAGGAACTCAGAATAGCCAAAACAATCCTTAAAAAGAAGAATAGAGTTAAAGACTATGTGATTCTGGCATATAGTTAGACATATGTATTAGTGGACTAGAATTGGGAGTCCAGTAAGAAACTCATATTATGGTCAATTGATTTTCAAAAATGATACCGAAGACAGTTGAGTGGACGAAAGAATAATCTTTTCAACAAATGGTCCTTGGTCAGCTGGATATCCACGTGCAAAAGAATGAAATTGATTCCGTATTTCACATGATATACAAAAATTAACTCAAAATGGATTGGATCCAAATGTAAGTGCTAAAACCATAAAACCCTTAGGGAACAAAAATAGGAGTAAATCTTCATGACCGTGGACTTGGTGATGGTTCTTAAATATGACACCAAAAGCACAAGCAACAAAAGAAACAAATAATAAATTCGACTTCATCAAAGTTAAAAACTTGTATACTTCCAAAGACATCATCAACAAAGTAAAAAGGCAGGTCATAGAATGGGAGGGTGTATTTGCAAATCATATATCTGATAAGGATCTAATGCCCAGAATATATAAACAACTCTTATAGCTCAATAAAAAGCTCAGTTTAAAAATGGACAAATGATTTGAATAGAAAGAGGATATATGAATGACCAATAAGAACATGAAAAGAAACTTACCATCATTAGCTTTGACCCAGCGCAAATCAAAATCACAGTAAGATGCCACGTCATACCCACTAGGATGGCTGCAATAGGAAAAGCAGATAAAAACAGGTGTTGATGAGGATGTGAAGAAATTGGAACTTTCATACACTGCTGGTAGGAATGTAAAATGGTTCAGCCACTTTGGAAAACGTCTGGCAGTTCTTAGTAGGTTCAACACAGAGTTATCATAGGACCCAGCAATTTCACTTCTAGGTATATATCCAAGAGAAATGAAAACACACAGAAACTTGTACACAAATGTCTGTAACAGCATTATTTATAGTAGTTTAAAAGTAAATAACCCATATGTCCATCAACTGCTGAATGGATAAATAAAAATTGATACACTAGTTCCCCCTTAAGCCTCAGGGGATATGTTCTAAGACTTCCAGTGGATGCCCGAAACCATGGATATACTGAACCCTATATACTATGTTTTTTCCTATATACATACCTATGATAAAGTTTAATTTACGAATTAGGCACAGTAAGAGAATATCCGAATTGCCAACATTACTACCCTTGCACTTGGAGCCATTATTGAGTAAAGTAAGGGTTGCTTGAACACAAGCACTGTGATACTATGACAGTTGACTTGATAACCAAGATGGCTACCAAATGGCTAACAGGTGGGATGCACTGGACAAAGGGGATGATCCGAGGGATGGGATGGGGTGGTGCGAGATTTCATCACACTACTCAAAGGAGTGCACCCTTTAAAACTGATGAATTATTTCTGGAATTTTCCATTTAATATTTTCGGACTGTGGTTGACCACAGGTAATTGAAAGCGAGGAAAGCAAAACTGCGGATAAGACGGGGGGAGCTGCTGTGTATCCCTACAACAGTATATGATTTGGCAGTAAAAAGGGCTGAAGTGCTGACGCCTGCTATAGTGTGGATGAGCCTCGAAAACACTGTGCTAAATAAATCAGTCACAAAAGATCACATATTGTCTGGTTCTGTAGAGAGGTTGGTATTGCTTAGGGCTAAGGAAGTTCGGAGCAGTGGGGAGTGACCGCTGATAGGTATGGGGTTTCTTTCTGGGTTGCTGAAAATGCTCTAAAATGGATTGTTGTGATGGTTACACACCTCTGTGACTACACTGAAAACCATAGGTTTGTACACTCTAAATGGGTGAATTGTATGGTGTGAGAATTGTTGCTGTAAAGCTGTTGTTGCATATTCTTTCAGAAATAAGCTAAGTTTAGATTTGTTTTCTTAGTTTTCATTTTTACCAAAAACATATTCTGAGTGAAATGACTAGCCAACAGTATTCCTTACAGAATATGAAAATGTGTAATTCTCCCTGAGGGATTTCCAAATCGATTTTTGAGTCTCCCACCAAATGGGCTTGAAGACCTCACTGATTGAGCTCAGTTAATTTCTGTCATAACTGCTGTGTATTCCCTTGCCTTGCCCTTTGCTTTCCCATACTAAAAAGCTTCCTCTCAAATTCTCTCCACCTTCCCCATACACTCCCCCATGGCAATTAAAACATTTGTTAATACCTCTTGTCACTTTACAGTGTTCTAAATCATGTTTGGCTTTGAACTTGCCAGAGTTGAGTTCGGTTTCATAGTTGGGTTCCATCATGTATTTATTTGTTCAAATTTTCAAATTCCATTATATCCCCATTTTGCCCAATGATATTTAGCTTCGTTAATGTTACCGAGTCTACCATTTATATAGCTACCTTTATGAGAAACTGTATGTGTAACAAGTATGTAACTTGTTTTTATGTTTATGTTTTCATGTTCTTGCAATGCTGTAACAATAAATAATGAAGTTAAGAAAACAGACTGTTTCATCAGTTTCTGGAAAGCCTAGAAGTTACAGAGTCTCTTTAAGAATAACGAATGAGTTAAATCCCCGTAAGAAGGAGAGGTAAAGCTTTGATCCCTAGGTTTTTTCCTTTGAAAGCACCCGTGATGTACAGTTCACCTCCTGTGAATAAAGAGCTGGGGGAAATCAAGCAGTTGCTGCCCACCAGAGTTTTCCTTGAAGATTAAAACATCACAGAGTTGACAGCATATTTGTATCACTAGAGATCAAATGCTCATCTCAGAAAAGGGTTTGCAGGATTGCCTTTGGTTTTTATTTTATGAAATTAAATTGTGATATGTTAGAGAAAGGAAAGATGGAAGAAGTTCTTGTTGGCAGACATTTTTAAGACATCTCAAAATGAGCTGGCATTTTCCCTCAGATGAGATGACAAATGGCCTTTAATCTCAAAATGGCTTTATTTTTCTAGTATCTTCAAGATCCCCTCAAGAAGAGGCCTGTTGTGCTGTATGGGTTTAGCTGTGTAGCTTTTTGTCTACAAATGCTGATAACATGTATCAGGCAAGCAACACACATGATTACAGGAGGGTTTTGTGAGGATATTTGCTTTTTTTTTTTAACTTTAGTAAATAAATCAACTAATTTTCAGTGTTTTAAGTGTCTGGTAGAACTTTTCTTGTTTAGGTTTTAAATTTAAATTTTAATACTAATTATATAGATTCTACTAAGAATTAGAATCTGCCTTCATTGCAGATGAAATTGATGGTTATAGAACTGCAGACCGCTAACCCCAGAAAACACAGTTGTAGTCTGTATAACGATAGTCAGTGGTTTCTGAAGTTGACGCAATACCCATCGAAAGGGTAATTGACTTGATTTTCTGGCCGGAATGTAAGATGTGGCTAGAATGTAATCCAAAAGACTCTATATTTAAATCTTTAGATGCATCTTATGGAATTGTTAAACTCTGAGAACGTGGATGGACATTTGGGGAGGCAAGGGGGAGAGGGGTCGGAGAGAGGATTGTGTGTGCGGGCCGACATCACTATTTCTGTATTATTTGAGTTCTTAAAAAAGCATTACTTTTATGGTTTAAAAAGATATAAAATAAGAAATGAATGTGCATTTTATTGAGTATTCAGTAATTTCATTGATGACTATTTCCTAGAAAATGTTAAGGTTAGTTCAAGTTATTGAAATATCAAGTTTTAAACATTTTACAGTGTATCTTTTCTTTGTTTCTCTTACACTCTGTCTTGTTGATCTGTTTCCTTTTTCAAAAGTACTGGTGGTTTTAGATTGATACTTTGGCACCTTTGGGTAGGCAGAATTCTAAGTTTACATTCCAAATTTGAGCTGCAATTTCAGTGTTTTTAGGTAGGGAAAGATATGCTTGATTGCTACTTTTTATCTCTATGATGTTTCAGTGCCTTTTTTTTTTTACAGTCAAAGTGTGATAATGGTAAAATTTAAGAAATGGGGGCAATTAAGAAAACTAATTTGTATTTTAATAAATTTATTAAAAGTTTTAATTAAGTCTCAGTATTTTGGTGAAATGGTGATAGAATGTCAGGAACACAGCATTTGGAATCTTAAACAAACAACAGCAGTAACAGTAACTACAGTGCCATGAACTTCCGAAGTATTTGAGCACTGAGACCAAATATATTTGCGTCTCCCATGACTTGGATGTATTAACATTGAAGGGAATGAGGAGAGGATTTTACAATTCATTATTACCACTTTTTGTGGTAATTACATGTGATGTTAAAAAATCAACAGCTGGTTGATACCTACTTTTTGAGTATATTAAGTATTTGACTACTTCAGTCCAGAACAAAGGCCTCAAAAGTATTTGGAGTAAAAAGAACTATTGAACTTGATTGCTTTCTTTGCTATAAGGTTCTCTAAAAATGCTATAAATTAATTTAGAAGTTTTATGAAAATTAGATACATAAGTTAAACAGTAGACTCAGCAGCGTCACAAGCCAGTGTGTGTTTCAGTGGTTGAATCTTAAAGCTTTTCCTGTAATCTTAATAAATAGAAATGAAGTATATTTTTTGACAAATGAAACAATACAAAATTTCCTACTCTCTAAGAGGAGTGCACTCTAAAATAGTTGAGGTAAATTATACATAATGGTGGGTTTTTCCTAATCTTCTGTTTTTATTTTTATATGTCATACTAGAAAAGAATAAAAATTAGAGGGTGGCATTTCATTCTAGATAAAATAAGATAATGGCATATCAAATCTTAAGTTTTTATTTGTTAGAGTGTTCCATTCATTTGAATTTAAAAGGATGTCTGTCCTAAACTATTTTAGGATAAAGGTTTAAACTGTGAAACAACATTCTGTGTAGTTAAATATAGACATGCTTTAAAATGCCATTTTAAAAAGTCAGGGTTTTAGATTTAGCCGGTTTTGTGCAATTTTGCCACTGTCCTTGCTTCTCTCCTTTGTTCTTCTTACTGATCTTTACTAGTTTTCTATTTGTATGAGTTTCTAAGCATAATTGAATCTAACCTTTTCCTCCTAGTAGCATTTATAAGCAGGTGATGGAGATTTCTGTGTTGCAATCCATGTGCTTTAAACTGTCTGAAACCGACAGCAGGAACCAGGTCCCTGCCTTTTCCTTTGCTTGTCATTTACCCTGGTAAGGGATGTGGTAACCTAGTAAATGTCAAATATTTAGTTGTTTTAAAGTATGTGCATTTTCTGCTTCAGTTGGATAAAGTAATTTGTAAGAAACAACACATATTTTGAAGTCCAACCAGGTACACCAAAGCCACTTGAAATATTTACAACAGAGAACATTTAATTCACGGAATTGGTGATAACAGGCAGTGGTATTGCTGAGAGCCAGGAGCACAGAGATGTGATCCAGAGAGTAGCAACAGCAGGAAAGCACTGCCACCCCTGGGCTGAAGAGAAAAGGGGCTCAGGGTCCAGGGAGGGCAACCAATAGAAGCTGGCTAGTTCTAGGCAAAGGGAACAGTTAGAGATAAGTACTGTTAACAGGTTAATGTATGTCCAGATCCTTTTCTATGCATATACTAGGCTTTTAACACTGAACCTATTTTTTTTTTCACTTAACAATCTATTTTCCTTTGTCTTTTTAATAGCTGTATAACATTTTACTGTATGGATATACCTTAACATGTTTATTAACCAGTTCTCCATTCATGGACATTTATGTTGCTTCCAGTTTTTTTAGTATTACAGAGAGTATTGCTGTAAATATCCTTACACACATATATAAACACTGGTGTGTTTGTTTTTCTAGGACAGTGGTTCTCAATCCACCTCTTAGGCTTAAGAAAATACTGATGCTCAGGTTCCACTGAGACAAGTTTTAAATCAGGATCTCTGGGAATAGGATCCAGGCCTTGGTATTTTTAAAAAAACTCTTCAGATGATTCTCATATTTAGTCAGCTGTGCGCTGATTCTGAGAACTGGTCTTGCTGAGTCAATGATTTAAAAAAAAAAACATTTTAGTAGATCTGTTAACATTGTTTTCTGTGTTAGTTAGGATTAGAGCAACTGCCAACAATAGAAACCTAAAATAATTTGTCTTAAGGTAGTTTTTTTCTGTTTTATGTAGAATTCTAGACAGAGGCAGTCCAGGGCTGGAATGGCCGTTTTGTTCCACGAAGTTCTCAGGTACCCAGGTTCCTTCTAGCTTTTGTTTTTGCTGAACCGAGAGAAAGCTGCAAGACAGAGGTTAGAGCTCCTACTGTGATATTTATGCTCTAAGCGGCAGAATGAGGGAAGGGCTGAAAAAGGAAGGAGGCAAAGACCCTGGGCCAGCTGTCCTACAAAACCCTTTACTTGTATCCTGTTGGCCAGAACTTGGTCACAGGACCACACCCGGCTGCAAGGCAGGCTGGGAAACAGTATGCCCTGCTAAAAACCAGGAGTTCTTCTATGTGGAAGAAAGGAGAGCCGATAGTGGCCGTCTCCGAGAAAGCTGCAAGCATCTGCCCTCCTGCCTGCGCAGCACGAGTGCCCATCGCCCGAACCTGGCCAGTTCAAGTCAGCCCGGACTGCTGAGTCAACAGAAAGCCTCACTGCAGGGACGGAAACTTCACACAGTGAATGTTGGCTCTGGGAGAGGCAAAATAAATTTAAATCAGACTCAGGAAAGATGCTGGAGAGCTGTAAACTTCGTCGTGTAAGAGAAAATAATAAGGACGTTGAAGGCCATTTGAAAAATTGCACGCAATTCCTTGTCTCTCTCACTGATGTTTCAGCTCTCTTTGTGGAGGGAATTTACTGTCTTTCAGCAAGGCATTTGTTATTTATTAACATACTCAAGTTAGTCTTAATACTGCACAGCCTCATTTGAACATACTGCTCAGAGAAGGCATCTTAATACATAGTACATAATTTTTATACTTCAGTTAAGCATTCTTAAATTAGGAAATGAAAAGTGGTTTGATAGGTGCTGTTTTTAATCCATATTTTTTTGTTAATGCAGTGGATGAAGATCGCAGTAAGGAACCTGACCGCCTGCAGGTGTTTTACAAGAAGACCATAATGCCTTACGGTGTGTATAAGAAGCAGCAGAGAGACCCGAGCGAGGAGGCCGCCGTGCTGCAGTACGCGAGGCTGGTGGGGCAGACGTGCTCCGAGCGGATGCTGCTCTTCAGAAACTGAGTCAGCTCAGTCGCCTCTCTGCCCGGGCACTCCTGCCAGCGTTGTGCTGCTGATGTGTGCCGCGGTGCAAGTTCATCACCCGGGGGGAGCTCTGTAACCGTCCGCAGATTAGACTTTTTAATTTTGATGGCTATATAGCTTTTCTAAAATATTTTGTGGCAGTGTATTTGTGAGAATCTCATGGTTAATATAAAGATTTTTTAAATGTGTTATGACCGAGACTCATAATTGGGGTTCATCATTTCGGAAGTCTGTTTTATGAACAAGAGACGGTAAACTTCTCTTGTTAATATTAAAACAAACTGTTTCCTCAGAGCCATTTAAAACATTAGTTTATGCTGAGAGACCTTAGGTGTGGGGAAGAAGTGGGAATTCTGTGTCATCGCTTAGAAAATGTCTTCTCAAGGCAACAAAGCTGAGCTGTTACTCAGTGTTCAGTGTTACATGACTGCCGAGTGTTATATTATGTAGTTTAATAGAAAACTTGAAAAAAAGGAAATAGTACAAACTTCCGAAAAAGGATGTTTGTTGTGTTAACATCGGATGTCTCTTTACCCAGGACAGTCCTATTCGTGTCTGCTGTCTTGGCACAGTTATTTTTCCTAGAATAATTCTTACTCGTGCTCCCTTTTACTCTCCAAAAGATCCCAGTTTGGACAATAAAATATGTGATTACCGTAGCTATATATTATACTGTCGAAACTGGGATACTTTGCGTTATTTCTCAGATCTAAGAAGTGCAGTTTTTTTTAGAAAGTTGTTGGCTCCTGCCTTGACCTCAGCCCCATCAAAGGTAAATATAGACTAATTTTTATTTCCTTAGAACTCAGGACACTTGTTTTTGGTTATTGATTAAAAATTAGTTTCTATCTGACTACTTTTATAGCTGTGCCACGCGTTGCATGTAAGTGAAGTAGGAATCATCTTGACCTCTGTTCTGGGGCAGGAGGCGAAAGCACCCGGTTCTTGTCCTTTGATTTGGGGGCCAGAGAGGAGACACTACACTTCCTAGTCTGCAGCAGAGGCAGGTCCTTCTTTCCCTCTCCCTTCTCTTAGTTGGTCCTTCACTCATTCAGCAGATGTCCCTTGTCCCCCACTTTCAAGGTGGCAGGCACTGTGCCAGGAGGTGGGAGGGGGGCAGGCGAGTCGCGCTGTGCCGGAGGTGGGTGGGGGGGACAGAGGAGGCTTACTCTCCTGTGCTCTTTCTCAGCTGACCACCACCTGTTGCCACCTGCTTGGCCGCTGAGTCCTTTTCAATTCTCATTTTGCCCATATTTTCATTTTCTGTTGATTTATCTTTTAAAAAACCGTGTTATAAAACTTAGTGGCTTGAATCCCACTACCGATTTTTAAACTTTTAAATTCACTGAGTTTAGGTATAAAACATTAGAAAATAATTTCAGCTAGCTGGAATAAAAGGAAGGATCATAAAACAATGGTTTTGAAAATCAGATGTCTAGAAGTTCAACATCCAAATAAATTGTATTTATTCATTCAGAGAGAGAGAGTGTGTGTATGTGTGTAGCACCTACCATGAGCAGGTACTTAGCTAGCTGGGGATAGAGTAGTGATGGCATGGATTTTGCATTCTCTGGAATTTTGTCCTTCAAAATAGTCTCCCAAGAGCATTTGATAGACTCTTATTTAGAACTGCCTTCAGAATCTGTAGAACATATAAGAAAATATTTCCCTCTAAAGTGAAGATAGCTTAATTTTTTAATGATTTACGAAAATGATACTTTAAGCAGCTAAACATTAAGCAAAGCATAAATAAGAAAGTAAGAATGACCTGAAGTCCTATTGAGTTGAAAGAAATTTCAAAACAGGACTTCAGAAGCGTTGTGAGTAATCTCAGTATTATTAAAATAAGTAGGTTGGGTCCATACCTGGTACCCTTGGCATTGGAATGTCCAGGTTGATGTCATCAGGTGCGTTACACCAACTTTCATCTTAGTGTGTAGAGTGGAATTCATTAAGATCACAACTCAAGTATCAGATGAAGAGAAAGCTTGGCTCTTACTTCTTACCACAACTCTGGTGTTTTCCTGCAGAGTTCAGTTTAGGATTCCTTCAGAGGAAAAGGATTAAGCCCCCTATTTGGAGCTGTGGTGCTCTCCCTGTGCGTGGCTTTCTAGGTTGGCTCCGTTGAAGCTCCAGAGAGAGGTGGGGACGGAGATTCTTCTACTCAGTTGCTATTTTCGTGTGTTGTTCTTCTGAGAGTAGACAGTGTGTTGATCCTCATGAACAAGGTGTCTTCAAAAGACGGTTATTTGTTCTTTTGAGCCCTGCTGAGTGAATGTTGATAGTGGGCTAGAAAAGGACAGTCAAGGAAAGTGACTTGGCTCGGTCAGGTGACAAGCAGTCTAGCTGAGAAATCTGATTTTACATTAACGGCTTTCATCTAAAGAAGGATGCATGAGAACCTTTCAAAGATAGTTTATATCTTTTCAAGGCTGGAAGCTTTGCATTTACAATCTTAGTGCTGCAGTCCCTTTCTGATTAATTAAGGTAAATTTATACCTGCCTCCCTGTCTTGGGAGCAAAAATGTAATAAAGATTCCCCATGCTGTCATCTTTATTTAAATTATTTCAGTTCTGTGAGATTTTTGTTATCTTATTTTTTTTTAAATGTAATCTGAGCACTTTCTTTATATTCTGAAAGATAGAGGCTATTACCAGATGAATATATTATTCATTTGATTAAAATTATTTAGATAAGAAGTTATTACTGTTTACGTTTGCTTTCAGATATTAGCTTATTCTAATTTTTATCCATTTTTCAAAATATCAGTTGTATATGATTTCTTATGTTTTGGAATTTATTATGTAAATGAATCTTTTCAGATTTCCGGACAGTATATGGTTTCACTTGGTAAAGCTTTATATTATTTCAGTAGAATAAAGATGAGAAAGATGATGATCAGCTACTTAAAACGTATCTACTGTTGCTCACTTTAGAGAAGGAAGTGAAGTGGGAACAATTGGGAAGTGTTTGAATTAGGCTCTGGTTACTCAAATGTGGATTATTTTCCAGAAGAAAACCAGTGACTGTAAGACAAAACACGTTTGGTTTTTGCATGTGATAGTTTTTGCTCTTGTATGTGCTTTTTGAACAGTCCATTTGATAAAGCTTGAATGGAAAAAATAAAACTCCCTGTCTGCAGCGGCTGTTGGTGGTCATTACTTAAAGGCCGACGTGTCCATCTTTCGAATTCTTGGCACATTTCACCTGCAGTGAGTATGCAGGAAGCCGAGGTCGCCACTGGCTACGTGAATGACAGTGTTTAATTTGCAGTAATTGGAATCCCAGATCACTTAGTTACCTAAATCAAAGCATGATGGATTTCTTTCTCAGGAATAAATAAAAGTAAAGTATTACCTTTGGGTAAAAGAATGTCTATTCCCTAATTTTTCACAAGATAAATCAGGGAATAGACATTCTTTTACCCAGAGGGACTCGAAATAATATTTAAGTAGCAAACTCAAGTATGAATTTCTCTTAAAAAGTTTAGTTTTCAGAGAAATTTTCATAAATACCTCACAAAGCAAAGCGTGCTTTCATCCTTCGCAAGAGCCCACAGCATATTTCTAGAATACATTTTAAAGTGTTTTGTCTTTTTACAGTTCAGGGGACCCTGGTGGGTTTATGATAAAATGAATCCTGTTTCCCAAGTGATCTGAATATTACTTATAAATCCCACTGATATTTTTTCCAGAATGGAAATAGCTTTATTATTTTTCTTATTTGAAATAGATAGTGTTCGCCAGAAGACATTTAGACAGTATAGAAAAGTATACCAGAGAAAATAAAAGTCACTTACAATCCTGTCACTATTACTACTGTCATTCACATTTTGGTGTGTGTCCTTTCAGACTTTTTTCTACTTACATTTATGTATGTGTTTTATTTTGAAATAAATGTGAAATCACGCCATGTATATTGTTTCATAATTTTTTCGTCTATTCTTTTGAACATCTTAATTTACTGTGAAAATGAAAATAGATTGGAAGAATAATCATTTAAGTGGCTGTATAATATTCCACTGTGTCTATACTCTTTTGAGACAGGAGGTTTAAGACTTTAGTCCCATCTTATGGATGACAGGAGTTGCAATTGATCGGCATTAATTGTTTTTCTCGGTTCTTTGTAACACTTGGCAACACTGTTCTTATTCCTCATTGCCTGATTCCCTTTGCCTTTCACTGGACAATAGGAATTTTCTCCTTACTTGAAGTTTCAGAAAATGTGTGGCTTTTAAAACTTAGTACCCCTCCTCTCATTGTCCCTCAAGTAAATATTTTCTGGGAGACCTACGCTATTGTTTTTAGTTTGCACACCTCTAAAATTTCCAGTTAGAAAATGTCTTAGTTAAAAGCTTAGGGGCTTCCCTGGTGGCGCAGTGGTTGAGAGTCCGCCTGCCGATGCAGGGGACACGGGTTCGTGCCCCGGTCTGGGAGGATCCCGCATGCCGCGGAGCGGCTGGGCCCGTGAGCCATGGCCGCTGAGCCTGCGCGTCCGGAGCCTGTCCTCCGCAACGGGAGAGGCCGCAACAGTGAGAGGCCCGCGTAACGCATAAAAAAAAAAAAAAAAAAAAAAAAAAAAAAAAAAAAAAAGCTTAAAGTTATTTAAAACCAGTTAAGGTTCTGATTCCTTGATTCTTTGTAGAACAGAGGTCTTTAAAATGCGTACCTGGAAAGGGTGGATAACCATACCACTGTTTTTAATTTAGCTCAGTTTTTTACGTTTAAAAGCATGTTGGCTGTTGAAGATTTAATTCTAAGTATAACTGCATTTTTCATATCCAGTTAGTGTCAAGTTGGTGTCTTCAATCCAGTCCTATCCAGAAAATATTTTCCAATTAACTGTTGCAGTTAGACCAAAAATTAAAGTTGCTGAATATGTTTTGCATGCCAAACTTTTATTCTTTTAGACTCCAGAGTAGCTTGCAGATTTGTATAGCCTGGTTTCCTCGTCACATCTCTTCACCTGCAATATGAAGAAGCAATTCCAAATAGAAGTGCTGTTTTTTTTTTTTTAAAACAAAACAAAACAAAAAAACCCTAGCATAGCACATCTTAATGTTATGTGGCACTTGTGATTTTTAATAGTTAATTACCTGTTAATATGACACTCAAAAGTAAATGTTTCAGCCACCTTGGAGGCAGAGAAAGATATCCCTCACTTGCCTGGCAGGTATAAAGCAGACTGTTAGCAACGACCACAAATATCTTCGTTTCTTTCATCGTTACAATTTTATCGAAGTCAGTATGCAGAAAGTGGTTTTAAAACGTTTATTTATCATTTATACGTTGCCAGCTAGAGCGATTTATACCAGAACGGTATAAATGTTGTGCTCCCAACTTGCATGACTCAGCTCTGTGATTTTGGATCACACTTCCCCCTGAACCTTAATTCTTCATGCTTTTGTCAGTCTCTGCCAGGGTCTTAAAATCATTTAACATAGGCCTTTTTTTTTTTTTTTAATTAGCATTAAATGAGAACTCATGAATACTTCATGAAGTCCAATTCATCACTCTGTTAATTCGGTATTCAATGAGTCTGAATAGCATCTCTCAACTAATGGAGCTTTTTGATCATGAAACAAGAAAAACAGCATTTTAGGCTTGTGGATTCAGTGCTTAAGGCTCTTGGCTCAGTTGTATGTGGACAGTTGTATGCATTTTTCCAGCTCAGTTTAAAATATTGAGAGATGGCCAGATTGTAAGTTGGAAGCTAACCGTTACTGATGTTATTTTATTGACCATTAAAGCAAAGATTGTGTGTGTGTGCGCACGCGCGCGCGTGTGTGTGTATATTTATGTATATATATTGGGTCGGCCAAAAAGTTCGGGTTTTTCCGTAATAACACACAGTGAGAGAGAGTGTACTTAATTAAAGCATGCTGGTGATAGTATGATTTATTCTCAGTTTTCATTCAAAGGGTCAATTTGATAAAGGGTTTGGATATGTAAGACTGTTGTAGGGACTCCCCTGGTGGTCCGGTGGTTAAGACTTCGCCTTCCAATGCATGGGGTACGGGTTCGATCCCTGGTTGGGGAGCTAAGATCCCACATGCCTCAGGGCCAAAAAAACAAAACATAAAACAGAAGCAGTATTGTAACAGATTCAATAAAGACTTAAAAAATGGTCCACATCAAAAAAATCTTTAAAAAAAAATAGACTGTTGTAGAAGTCATACAAACTGATAAAGCTGTTCTGTCCAATAACAGCCTGTAGCCACATGTGTCTATTTAATTAATTAAAATTAAAATTTAGTCCCTCAGCCTCACTAGCCACATTTCAAATGCCCAACAGCCACATGTGGCCCCAAATGCCGTGTCGTATTAGTTTCCTGGGGCTTCTGTAACAGGTTACCACAACCTGGATGTCTTGAAACAACAAGAATTTATTTGCACGCAGTTTTGTAAGCTAAAGTCCCAAATCAAGGTTTGGCAGGACCATGCTCCCTCTGATGGATCCAGGGAGAATCTTTCCTTGCCCCTTCCAGCAATCCTGGGTGTTTTTGGCTGGCAGCTGCGTCCCAGTTTCTGGTGGTTCTGCTTTCGTGTTCACGTGGTCATCTTCCCTCTGTGTTTGTTTCTCGGTGTCTTCTCATCTTTTAGGACTCAGTCATATTGGATTTAGGGCCCACCCTAACCCAGTATGACCCCATCTTAATACATCTGCAAAGACCCTGACTCCAAATGAGGTCACATGCACAGGCACTGGGGTTAGGACTTCAACATAGCTTTTGGGTGGGAGGACACAATTCAACCCAGAGGAGCTGCCATGTTGGACAGTGCTGCAGTAAGGCGATGTTTAAAACTATGTCATGATTTGATAATTTTTTAAGGTTTCTATATGGCAAAACACCATGGAACTACTACAGCAAAACGTTTGGGGCAACTTATTTGGACACTTTCTGGTTTCTCTTAATTTCCATTGTGCCATCTATTCCATCTTTGATTTACATGCATCTATCTATGCATATGTATGAATTTGTGGTATCTCATCACCCTGGGGCTGTGTCAGTTTCCTAAGTTACCTGCCATGTCATGATTTAAACTATGTACAGAGATAGTGTTTCTTCAAGAACAATTTGAATGGAAGATTAATTTAGAAATGTACAGGATTCCTGCTATTTTATTATTTCCATTTTTATATTGCATCTTTCTCATTGTTCTAGTTACATGTTAATTTTGATCAAATAGAAAAAAATCTATAAATTTGTCAAAGTCTGAATCTATAGCAATAAAAGGATCTAAATGCATCCCCCAAAAGCAGTCCACCAAAAAATTATGCAGTGACTAACTTTGCAAAAGGAAAGTGGGAAGAATAAATGCTCATCATATCATCTCTCTTATACTGTTTAATCTACAGCTGGTGGTTACCTCACGTGCATAAGTGGACTCAGAAGACAGATTAGATTGGTTTACAGCTCTGCTTTTTAAAGATTTTTTTATTCCTTTATTATTATATATTTAAGGGTAATTTGGCTAGCCTACTTCTAGCCAAAACTGTGTTGTCAATGTTCTCAACATGAAGCTCTTCAGGAGTTTCAGTAGACGCATGTTACTTAGATACGGAGAAGTTAGTTTGGAGGCACTTCACCAAAACCGCTTGCAGACCCCCGTGAGCAGAGCTGCCGGTGGTGGGAGATCAAAGGAGCCTCCGAGGTCGGTCACTGGCCACTGGGAGCTCCACACAGTGTGAGGGATGATGTCTACAGAAATGAAGAATTACTGTCTCTAGTCTCGCTGGTTTTCTGCCTATTCTTGAGAGCCACCGTGGTTTACCTAATACTATTCCATACGCTGATTTATTAAGAAGGCCAGAAGAACATCTGTGCATGGCCAAGCTGCACCTACGACAGCTGGTGGTTCGTGCTTGAGGTCATTAACATCTGATAATGTCACCAAAGATTCTGTTGGGAAAGTTTGGAAATAAAGGAACCAAGTCTAGAGAAAAAAAATCCCGAGAACAGTTTGAGCGTATTATAACGAGTGCTTTATTCATTTCTATTAGCCTTTACTGCCTCTGTTAAGCTATGGAAACTGTTACATGTCAGCATTATCGGTGAGTGATGATGAGTCGTGGGCCTTGCTTATCTGCAGGTTGCTTATCTAGCCACTTCCCCATCTGGAACATACATGGAGAATCAAAATGTAAGGGTTAAAAACAAAAAAAGGAAAGAAAACTTGCCTCTTAGCAGCTAAAATGGGCTTGAATCCAGGTGCTAAAGTTCATGCCTTACTCCTAGGAAAGCTACTTGGGCCGTGTGGTATAAGGAGAAGAAAATTTTGGTGCTAAAGTAAAAGGATAAAGCAATCTGGAAATGACATGTGAATGGAAGGAGCCACATCATCTTGCTGTATGTGCGGCCGACATTCAGCACAGCCCCCACGGACAAGGGAGACTGGGCGTGAGGAAGGAAGGTGGACCCGGGGTGGGGAGGTGCTGATACCAGACCTAGAGCAACCTTCCGACCACAGTCCACTAGCGACTGGATCCTTTTATAAGCCTAAAAAAAATAGTGCAGGGAACCTGGACTCTACAGGCAAGCCGGCTCAAGTCCCAGGATCACGTACTAATTGTGTGACCTTGGGCAAAGCCCTGAGGTCAGCAGAGCTCAGCCCCATCAGGAGCGTGAATTGGGGCCTGTGTAGAAGCCTAAGCACACTGCCTCTCTGCCCCACTGTTCTTCAGCCCATCACACCTTGCCCAAAGCAGATGTCACCAAAAAGAAAGGTAATAGAAATAAAGTTTTAACAAAATCTTAAAAAAAAAGAGTAAACCCTACTGATCCAAGGCAGGAGACCCTAAACATCTCACCAGACCCTGGGCGCACAGAGCTTCAGGCCGGCTGTAGTTGACATTGGTAATGGCGGTGCTGAATTTGTCAAGGAATTGGTCAAAAGACATTCATTATACTCTAATATAGGAAAATGTAGAATCCATTTAAAATATTGCTCTTCAAAATTGTCTTAAAGCAATAAAAGAGATTCTATTCCCGGGTAAATTACAGTTATCTGCCAGATTCACGATATTGGAACAGGTCTTCAAGACCGTGGACTTAGAATCCATTTACAATTAGCCTGTTCAAGGGATAACTCTGCTGTTAGGGAGTGAAAACTTTCTAATGGCTGCCTTTCTCTAATAGAATGTGGATCAACAATTATTCCTAGGAACCCACGGAGAGAACCTCGCTCCAGTGGCGCCACTATTCAAGATTTCCTTGGTATAATGGGAGAATAAAATGGTTTTTGGGGCCTGGTACAATTATGCGCATTTTTGTTTGTTTTGTTAGAGACAAAACTGAACAACAGGATATCTGGAAAGCCAGCAGCATTTCGTGGGCTCCACTGATCGCTGCACACAGCGGGCTGCCTTATCCAGTTACGGTCTAACTGATAATGACCGGGCTGTTTTCACCTCGCCCCCAACCGCTCCTGCTTTTCTTCCTCCTTCTCCTGCATGATTCTATGCATGAAGGCAAATTTGGGAGGAGGCATTACACCTTAAAATTCGCTTTGCACAGAGCCGCAGGTTAGCTGAAGAGCAGTATCAGATAGGTCGGGAAATCAAAAGCACGTTTTTTAGGATGGAAAAGTGGTGACATTGTGTAGGACCGGGGAATGCTGCCTGAGGGGGGAGTAGCAAGATGAGACTCAGAAATCGATTTGTTAGCTTTTACCCCCGAAAAAGTATTTCTATATTAACGGTAATTTTCTCCAGCCTAACTAAGAGCGGATTCTGCTGTATGCGGAGGCGGGTGCCCAGTCCCTGGGCCAGCGCGGTTTGACATGGAGGCCAGCCGAGCTGTTTCCCGGGCTTTGTCAGAAACACTCTGCTCGCAGGTCACGTTCTAGCAACTGCTCCGAGAGCCCCAGTGGAAGCAGGGTCAGCATCTCAGCATCTCAGTGGCCGAATCTCCCATCCAACCAGGAGGTGGGCAGAGCACCTGCTCGCACTTATCAGAGGATGCTGGCGGTGGTCCCACCCCAACTCGCCAACCTCAGGCAGGAAGTGAGCTGTGTCAGGGAAGGTCTGAAGTGTCTAAAGGTCTGAAACGTCTGTTCTTATTTAGAGTGCTGTTTGCACAGTTGACACTGAGTGCCAAGTGGAGAAATTGGTCCCCTTTCCTTTCTGCCCTTTCTGTTAAGTTTTCCAAAAGCCACCAGGGGGCAGAAAGAAACTTCCTTGCCTTTTCCTTTTTTTTTTTCCTTCTGATTATACACGGAAAGGTGAACTTTTTTTTTCTGGTCCACGAGGGCCAGTGTTTTTGATATAAATTATGCTTCCCATGTCTGTGATTTTTTTTTTCAGATTTGGGATGTGTTTGGATTGTTCCTTCTGCAACTAAGGCGATCGTGAGGATCGTGAGGGGGGAAACTGCACATACACAGCATTTGATATTGGTTAATGATGTAGTTACGCGACCCCCAGGCCTGAGGCAGTATCCTGATCTCTCCTTTGTTATCCTCCGTGTTTCCAGCCTCATGGGGCTAGTGCAGGCCCTCAGTACCTCTTATCTGCATTACTGCAAAAGCCTTTCAGCCAGTCTCCTCCTGGCTTCCTCCAGTCAGTTTAACTGCCCCACGCAGCGCCCATCTGATCCGGCCCTCCTGGTCCCACGTCAGACAGCGCCTCATTCCCTGCCAGCTGAAGCCTAAGCTGCCCCACCTGTGTGCCCCGACTTCTCAACCTTTCCTCCTGCATCCCCCTTCCATCAGCTCCAGTCCCAATGCTTTTCTTCCGGTGCCTTGATCGCTGGGTCTGCTCCCTCACCAGTCATGGCCAACCCCTTCCAGCGACATACATTCAGATCTTCAAGGTCAGATCAGGTGCTACCTCCTCACGAGCGCCTTGTCTACAATGTCTGAATTCCATCTTCATTTAGCAATTATTTCTTAAGGCTCGAGAAAGCCAACACCACTGGGGCCCTAGGAATGATGCACGTGGCTCTCGGTAGAGGCAGCAAAAGACTGGCCTCGTTGGGGAAACCTCCCCGGAGAACGTGTGCTGGTGTCATGGGGCTGCTGAGACCCAGCCTCCAGGACGTCAGGCGGGGTCTGCCCCTCAGAGTTAGTTTCCCAGCACAGGGTGGAAATGGGTAGGAAGCCCTTCCAAGAAGCAAGTCCAAGGTGGACCATATGAAACTTTGCAGACTCTTAACACATATGAACAGTGAGAGAAAGGAATGCACAGAGGACCCCGTGAACAACTAGGGGTTGACATGCCTCAGCAGGGAAGGGCACATGAGGGCACATTTGGCTGTTGGTAGAATGGTTGCTTTGTGTAATGAATTCCTGGCCTGATGGGCATGTGGATCCCAGTCCTTGGGGGCAGGCCTGTTTTGGTTTAGAGCTTGCACACCAAAAAAAAATAGTGCACGACATGAGTTGAAAATTCTTAAAGGAGATCAGTGCAATCCCTGTTAAATTTGGTCTTTTCCTCTTAAGTTCACTTCACATATGGGAAGACATTCTTGCAATGGACACAAAGGCATTTTTACACATGCTGAACACTCTTCACCCTGGGAGAAGTCCTTGCACCTGATTGAGATGCTGAAAGGGGAAAAACCTTGCAAACAAAGTTCTGCCAAGTACAGAAAAGAGTTCTCACCGCCATCCAGGTGGCACTTGTAATACGTCTCCTCTTCAGGGTCTCACTCGTCCATGGATTCCTCCATTGCATTCGGGTAGGGGTGCTGAAGCGCAGCTAAACATAACTTGTGAAGATTTCATTGCTATTTACTTTACTTGGTCTTAAATTCACAAACTCTTCCCAATTTTATGAGGTGCTGCTTTTTCTTGAAGCTCATGAGGCCTTCAAGGACAGGCCCAGCCATGTGAGGCATGTTGCTCAAGGCATTTGGACCATGAGCTGCTCGAGAGACTCACGCACAGTGCCATTTGTAGAGAATCACCACGCCTCCCACTAGCAGAACATGTGCGTTACGCCTGGCTGGCCAGGAGAAGCGCTTCCAGGGCAAGCGGCCCAGCGCGTCCTGGACCTGCAAAGCAGCATCTCTCCTGGAGGCCCGGGGCTCCCAACCTGCTTGCTCTTGGAAAGCCCAGTGCAAAACCCACATCACATACCTATACTTCATTCGTTCACTTCTTGACGGATATATCCATCCAACAACGGTCTGAGCACCTGTTCTCTGCCAGGTGTTGTGCTTGCCACTGAGTGAACAAGACAGAGGGAGTTCCCATCTTCCTGGAATTACAGTCTAGGGAGAGAGACAGATAATTTACAGGTAAACAAGTAGACAAGATTGCTGTATTGTGCCCAGTTGTACAAAAGGCCACTTTAAATGGGGTAGTTAGGGAAGGCCTTTTTGAAGCAGTGACAATAAATGTGTGTGGACAAAAAATTGTCACTCAAGGGAGAGAGAGGCATGGACATATATACACTACCAAACGTAAGGTAGATAGCTAGTGGGAAGCAGCCGCATAGCACAGGGATATCAGCTCGGTGCTTTGTGACCGCCTGGAGGGGTGGGATAGGGAGGGTGGGAGGGAGGGAGATGCAAGAGGGAAGAGGTATGGGAACATATGTATATGTATAACTGATTCACTTTGTTATAAAGCAGAAACGAACACACCATTGTAAAGCAATTATACCCCAATAAAGATGTTAAAAATAAAAATTGTCACTCGCCGTCTGCCTCTACAAGGTCACTAGCCACCGCAGTCGCTGACCTCCAACACTCCCTGAGAGGAGTTCAGGGCGGAGATCAGGAATGAGGCCCTCTGTGCTCTGGGAAAACTGGCAGAACAGGGCTTCAGAGAGAGATTGTCAGGAGGAGGTTTTATGAGCCCATGTCTTGCACCTCCTCGGATCTAGAAAAGCACTAAGATCGTGAACGGAGACGTCTGCTCCTCGTGACCAGCAGCGGCCTTCTGCTGAGACGTGCGCTTGACTGCACGCACCCCCTTCACCAAAATCATATGTAACACTGACCTTCCCCCCACCCCTTCGGAGCAGTTCCCCAGAGCTCTCTGAGAGGCTGTCTCCCGGGCTGTAGTCCTTCCTCATTTTGCCCTAGATAAAACTTCACCCACAACTCTCACAATTGTGCATTGTGTTTTTTTCAGTTGACCGTGTGTTGAGTGTCTGAAACTGTGACCACATGCACACCTGGAGTTCATAGAGATTCAGAGGTGGGACAGTTGCTTCTCGGAGGGTTAGCCTCAAAACCAGGAGATGGAGAGTGAGCCCGACTAAGAGCACAGGTGAAATCCAGTGGATGTCCTTAGGAAGAAGATCGAAGGCAATCAGAGTGGTTTCCTGAGAGAGTTGATCTCTGCCCTGCTGTCGATTTTAGGAAAGGAAGATCAAGGTGGTCCCAGCAGAAGGAATGGTTTAAGATTCCGTGCGGAGGCAGAAATACAGGGCATGTGTGGGAGCAGCATGCAGTTTCTGCTGAAATACAGAGAACTTGAAAGAAAGTCATGGCGCTACAGCTGGACAGGCCGAGGGGACACATCACGATGGGTGGACTCGGACGTGCCATTGTTGGCAAGCCCCAGGGGTCACTTTCACTGAGGTGAGAGTGGCCATGGCTGGACGGACGGATGGCCCGTGAGGAGTCTCCCTGGCAGAGAGGAGAGGAAGCCACGGCCTCGTCTCCCAGGATAGAAATGGAACCCACCCGCGTAAAACCCGCAAGCCCAGATTCTCTCTTACCGTCAGCTAAATTGGCTTGTTGTTTTTACCAGGAGGCCTAGTTTGGAATATTCGAGAATCCCGAGCCTCTCCTATAGGGAGCACCCAGTGTGAGGGGCGGCCGGGAAGAAAGGCAGAGACTCCGACAAGAACAAGCCCCGGAGGATGAAACTGGGTGATGGCATGACCAACAAATAGGATTTGCCAGAGGAAAAAAGACAAACATGAGGAAGGACTAGAGGAAATCTGAAATTACACATATACCTGCTGTTAAGAATGTAGACATTCTCAGCTAAGGTCACTTCAGAGTCATTTTCTTGGAGAAGATATATGGATGTCCATTTTAGATCATGTTTTCTTCTTCTAGAAGTATGGAAACGTGATAATCAAGGTGACTGGTTCCTGTCTTAAATGATAAAGAGAAAGCAAATATTCATTTTATTTAAATTGTGGCTTTGGGTTTTTTTCCTCCCCTTTGTAAGAGCAAAACTGGAAAGTCCCCACCTACACCTTTCTTATGTGTAAGGTGACTTTTGTCTCCTGCCTGGGCCTTAACTGTCCCTGCATCTGTTTGGTTGAAGCCTCTGTCTCCCCACCCAGAAGGGCCCAGCAGCTCTAAGACACCAGACAGATGCTCCGCCCACACCCCACTCACCTCTTTTATGTGCTCCCGTTAGATACATAATCGAATGGATCTAATGCAACGTCTCGGGGGGATGGGTAATCTAGGAAGTCACCAATATCAAGACTCCAGGGGCCCGGTCTGGAATAAGACACCTTGTTGGATGTTGTCCTGGCTACGAAATCTGGTACTAGCGCCCCATTTCCTCAGGGGGATGTGGGACCACACGTTCCAGACCCTCACACAGCTCCCACGGACTTTAATAAGAGACAAGCGACTGAAACCACATGCCATGCTTGGAAAATGTCTGGGCTGCCCTGCATCCCGACTCTGGGGGAAGGGGATCTTTTACTGCTCCTAGAGCCAATCAGGGACAATGAAAACCAAGTGTGTCCCCATTGCATGCAAGCTCACATGGATATATTCACACACACACACACACCTTGCAAATATTATGTGTGCAGGTCGAGGACAGTTACTGCAGCTGAAATGTCAACTGTTGACAGGTCTATAGAGGGCAGAATGCTCAGGGCTTGAATCATTCTCTCCACCACGTTCTTTCCTCCCTGCTGTGGCTGAAAAACACTGACTTTGTCACCAAAGTGTATTCTGTGGGAGAATGGCTGCTTCCGTATGCAGTTGACAAAATGTTGTCTGCATCGAAGGTAGCTTGTATTTCCAACTCTGCAAATATTCTTCATATTTTCTTACACCTCACGCACAGGACCTGTCATCGTTGTTCCGCTGTCAGAGAAGGTGCAGGGCTTTGCGTGTGCCCCGCGGTCAGGAGCTGTGACTAACCCTCTAGCAGAGGCAGGGGATTCCCACTTCTGAGAAGTGCTCTGGTCTGCAGCGCCCCTGTAACAAGCAGATTTCATCTTGCACCATGAAGGGCTGAGAGTCGCCGCACCCCCTGTGACTGGGAGGCAGGGGTTGGGGGAGGGTGACACCTGCTCATGGACCCACCCAGGACCCCAGCCTCTCGGTATACATGCCTTCACTGGAACGTTTTGGCCAAAGTTGGAGAAGGTTTTTGGCCCCGTTTAGGGTGAAGGAGTTGTTGGTACACACCATGTGGGACAGCTTAATAAGTATTCCTTTATTCCGGCAACAGCCCCCGGTTTCTGTCTCTTCCAGCGGTGCCATCCATGCTCGTGGGGTCACCCGTCATCCTCTCCTGTGTCCCCAGCTCCACTTGCTAATGCCGCCATACTTGAGCTCCTCCAGTGTCACTTGGTTCTCCACCACCAGCTCCTGCTTCTTCCCTCTGGGCCCACGAATGGCATCAGTTCCCCCGTCGTCCACCTTGGAGCCTCAGTGACCTGTCATTGACTCCTCTCTTTTGTGTCCAACATGGAACCACTTGAAAAACACTGTCAGTTCCAACTCCAGTGTAGTTCTAGCGTCTTTATCCTTCCGTTCCCTTGACACTGGTTAAGTTTGCTCTCAGCTCATCTAGTGCAGTAGGCTCCTTACTGGGCTGGCTAGCTTCAGTCTCCCCAATCCTCCTGATGTCTTGCTAAATAACAAGCAAAGGACATTTCTTCCTAAAATAAGATAATGCCTTCCATGCCTTTTCATTGATTCCTGATATTTCTTTGAGTTGACCTCTTATTGTACAATTAAATGCTAACCTTAAATTTTTAACCTCACACCCGTTAGGATGGCTGCTATCAAAAAACCAGAAAACAACAAGTGCTGGCAAGGATGTGGAGAAATGGGAGCCCTTGTGCACTGTCGGTGGGAGTGGTGCAGTTATGGAGAACAGTATGGTGGTTCTTCAAAAAGTTTAAAATAGAATTACCATATAGTCCAGCAATTCCACTCCTGGCTGTATATCCAAAAGAATTGAAAGCAGGATCTCAAAGAGATAGGTGTACACCCAAGTTTATGGCATTATTCACAATAGCCAGAGGGTGGGGGCAGCCCAGATGAACGAATGAAAAAAATATGAATACATACAGTGGAATATTATTCAACCTTAAAAAGGAAGGAAGGAAATTCTGACACATGCTGCAACACGAATGAAACTTAAGGATATTATGTTGAGTGAAGCAGGCCTGTCACAAAAAGACAAATACTGTTTGATTCTATGTGTGTGTCTGGAAGTCAAATTCTGGAAGTCAGAGAGTAGAATGTTAGTTGCCAGGAGCTGGAGGGAGGGGGAAATGGGGAGTAGTGGCTTTGTGGGTACAGAGTGTCAGTTTCGAAAGATGAAAAAGTTCTCGATATTGGTTGTACAACAGTGTGATTATACCTAATACTACAGAACTGTATACTTAAAACTGGTTAAGATGCTAAATTTCATATTATGTGTATTTTACCACAATTAAAATTTTTAAAAATTAAAAAAAGTTTTTACATTATGACATAGCAGCCTGGTTGTCTTTTGTGCTGTTTCACGAAGATGGATTTCAGTATTTGGGAGAGGTTAACTCTGAAAACTACATGGGATTTGTAGAGTAACAAAATGTAAATTTTAAGGGCAAAAAGTCCTCTCTTCTAAGAAGGATGAATTAGATTCATGCAGTAAATGTATAATATTTATAAGATTCTTTTAGACAAAGCTTTCCAATCGAAACTTTGTCCTGCTGTTGACATGACCAAAGGCCAATGTTTCTACTTAGCCCAGCATTTTCAGCAAGTGTAGGTAGCTGAGAATCCCGAATCTCAAGAGGGCAAATTGTGGGAGTTCATTCTGATGTTGAAGCACAAAAGGATGTGAGAGTAGTTACACAAACCTGGACCATGCCTCTGACCATTTATCGGGAGATTTTCCATCCCCATTTCAAAGGGAGAGAAAGAATAATAAGAACCGGTGTCCAGACCATTTTAATAAATACAAAGTTCCCCAAAAGGCCCACCATTCCAGACCTTACGTCTCCTGCCAAATCCTGTAAAAATAAAGATTAAACCGTACAGAATATTTGTTTTGTTCTGATTGCTGTTATTTTGTTTGGGTAATAGAAGTCCCCTGGCATCTGGCCTGAGAGTGTGCTGACGGCTCCAGCTTTGATACCCTCCTCTCCTGCCCTTGAAAAGGAATCATTTCTTCCTTGGCCGAATAATACTCTCCTTTCCTGGAATGACACACTTGGCATCACTCAGGGGGAGCAGGACAGCGCTAGGCTTTCACGTTGAAGTACTGGGTTCTAGTACCAGCCAGCCTGGGGCTCAGATTCTTCATCAGTTCTCAAGATTTTGTATTTTTAAGTAATTTCAAGCTTGTGGAAAATTTGCAAGAATAGAACAAAGAAGCCCTGCAAACCTTTCACCCCGGTTCTTCAGTGGCTGACACTTTGCCTTTCCCTCTCTGTGTGTCTCATATGATCAGAGGGCCATGATCAGAATGAGGAAATTAACCATGGGCACAACAGTATCTTCTATGGCATGTCTAATCTCACCGATCTTCCCAATAATGTCTTCTATAATAGATTTTTCTTTCCAGTCTAAGACTGCTCATTGAGTACATTTAGGCAGTAAAGACGCACTCATTTTTGACCACCAGTTAAGCAAGGCAGCCCTTCCCCGTCTTTCCCACTCTCGAGGAGAAAAAGAAGTCAGTGATTACAAAGAATTGGAGTAGAACACGATTAACTTAGTGTTTCCAGGCTATAGGAGTCAATTATAGTTTACTCTTTAAAATAAGATGAATTTATAATATGACTTTATATCATCAATATGTATTACTCTATAATATAATTGAAAATAGCCTAAGATAAATGAGAATGTTCATCTGAGTCTACGTTGAAAACTCCTTAAATAGTACAGTTTCACAGGTAGCAGTCACCAAAAATTGTCCCCCTGCGGGAGTTATGATGCAGACGCTTTAGTGATAGGCATAGTCTTGTCTGTAGGCTAACATTACTGCTGCATCACTGCGTTAACCAAACAACTCACAAGGAATTGAACAGTAAAAAGAAAGAATAGAGAAAATGGTCAGAAGAAAAGTTCATAGACTGGGGGTGGGAGGAGGGCCTCGGATGATCCTGTGAGGGCCACCGTCCCTTGTCTACACATCCACGTTCAGTCTGGATTAAACCTCTTGGAAAATATTGCCTGTGCTGTTACTCTGTGAAACATACACTCATTTCTCTAGGAATGAAGCCTCTCAAAGGAGGAAATGTTGAGTTTTCAGAATCTGATGGTTGGAAGGAGGGAGTTACAATAATTGTCGTTATAATGCGCTTCTTCTTCCCTGCTCCCCGTCCCAGAGGCTAGTGTGTGTGGGGGGGGGGGGCGATGTGGGCGTGTGTGTAGGGAGGTCCTTCTCAGGGTATCTTTGGTCAGGATATACTTCTTTAGGCCAAAGAGGCTTTCATATAAGAGGGAACGGCAATAGTGTGTCACATAGCAGGAATGGCGAACTTATGAGAATTGTGATTAATAGTTTCAGATGTTATTAATTTATCAAGGTTATTGAAAGGTGTCAGTGGGTCATTAAGGGTGCTTGGTATCAGATTGGAAAGGAGAGACTAGAACCTTTGGAAAGTATGGGTTATTCCATTAAAAAAAGAAAAGAACATTTTATTATGGAAAATTTCAAACATACAAATTAGAATAATATAATGAACCCCACGTACCTGTCACACAGACTCAACACCAGTAATCTCATGGTGTTTCATCTACTGCCCTTTATGCCGAATCCCCTCCCCTCTCCTGAATTATTCTGAATAAAACTCTGATATCATATCGTTTCATCAATAAATACTGCAGTATGTACATTTAAAAGATATAAGCTTTTAAAATAATTAACCACAAAACCACTAGCATCACATCATCCATTTTTGCAATCATCTATGATCCTTTAACATCACTGACTATATCTTCAGTGTTCGCATTTCCTCAGTTGTCTTATAAATTGTTTTACAAATTGTTCAAATTAGGATCCAAATTAGGTCCATACATTGCAATCAATTGATATGTCTCTCAAGTTTAGTTTAATCTGTAAGTGCCTTCTGCACATATTTTTCCCTTGGAAGTTATTTGTTGAAGAAACCTGGTCATTTGTCCTGCAGAGTCTCCCAAAGTCCAGGTTTTGTTGACTACATCCCCATAGCGTCATTTAACACGTTCCTCTTTCCCCTGTACTTCTAGTAAATTGCTGGTTCTATCTCAAGCCTTAATTAAATCCAAGTGTTTTTTTTCTTTTTCTTTTAAATAACACTCCTTCATAGGTGATGGTGTGTTCTCCCAATAAGAGTCAAAAAATGACTTGTTGTGTCTCTTTTTTTTTTTTTTTTTTTTTTTAGCAGCCATTGGTCATCATTGCCTAGATCCATTATTTAAGTAGGGGTTGAAAATGGTGATATTCTAATTTTATCATTCCATCTTCACTTTTTATCTATAGAGATAGCTTACCCTCATCAACTACTTGGCCCCAAAATACAGTTCATATAGAAAAGCTAGGCAAAGTGCTTCGTTTTTGCTCTTTATTTAGCAACTTTCAAAATAAGGAGTTGGTTTCTTAGCGTATTCCAAAGATAACCATTGAGTTTCTTTTAAAATATCGTATGAACTCATGGATTTAAACAGAGTTGGTGGGTTTAATCCATTGTAGTTATTATTCTTAAATGATTACTCAATTGTCCTATCTTTGGGAAATGGGAGCCTTTTCAAGTTTGTTGCCGTGGTCTTTTGACAGAACCCCAGGAGTCATTGATAGCTTCTTTGATTTTTGGTATGACAAGTTGCTCCAAGCTCATCTTGCAAATTTCTGCCCATTCCTGGAACCAGCCACTTCTCTAAGGAGTCTTAGAGCTTTTTAGAGGGAAATGGTATTTAGACACAAACTGGATACTAAGAATATTCATTGCTCCTGGGCTGGGGATAACTTTAGGCCTTTTCAAGGGACAAGCCTAGAAAACACTTTTTTAAAAATAAACTATATCATGACTTCATAATGATACTTCCAGTTCAAATGTAGGACTCTAGGGACTTTACTTAAGCATATCAATCTAATATGTACCTACTTCTCTTTTCTCCCTGTTGCAAAATCCCAGTTCCCAATGACACCAACATAATTACTCATGGAATTTATCCTGCAATGCACACACAGTAGTTCAGAATACTACTACGAACACTATCACCAACATTATATTTACTGAAATGGTTCTTTAATTAAGAGCACACTTTGTGGGGATTTGCCTGAGTGACTTAGACTCTCAGTTTCTATTTGGGACTTTGCATGTACACAGAGAATTAGACTCTCCCTTAGGATTCAGCAAACAAAACGATGACTCTGTGAAGTCTGAGTGGCCTCATCCATGGCTGCAAAGCAGGTTTTGGAAACTGTCAAGTCTAGATGAAGTCGGTCTACAAGTATCCTTCTTAAATGGCCCATTGCCATGACTAGAGTCTTTGGTCACCTGTTGTCAGGTTTTCATGTTAAACATTAATCGCCTTCCGCATAGTCTGTCTTCCTTTTAGGCCTAAACCTAATTCTGTTTGGGCTCCTGGTTTGCAGGCACAGCTTCATAGGATGGTGGATCTAAAAAGAACTGCAGATTCAGGGAACATCTAGTTCAACCCTCTTATATTACAGAGAGGGAAACTGGATCTCAGAGCTGGGTGGAATGCTTATGATATGTTTTTTTTAAACCCCACGTTTGTTTATTTATTTTTGGCTGTGTTGGGTCTTCGTTTCTGTGCGAGGGCTTTCTCTAGTTGTGGCAAGCGGGGCCACTCTTCGTCGCGGTGCGCGGGCCTCTCACCATCGCGGCATCTCTTGTTGCAGAGCACAGGCTCCAGACGCGCAGGCTCAGCAGCCATGGCTCACGGGCCCGGTTGCTCCGCGGCATGTGGGATCTTCCCAGACCAGGGCCCGAACCCGTGTCCCCTGCATTAGCAGGCAGATTCTCAGCCCCTGTACCACCAGGGAAGCCCGACGTGTTTTTACCGAATGTGCAAGGTTACTCCTCATCAGGATGTTGTTGATGTGTCATTTAGTAGAAAGAGTTCTGAGCTCATCTTTCGGAATTTGAGTGTTCCCGTCTGTAAAATGATGGGACTAGACTAGATCTGACCAGACCCTAAGCTTTCCTCTTGATTCTGGGTTGAAACCGGTCAAGGGACATGGCCAATTTGGTGTCCTTTCAATGGCAGTCCCACCGTGGAGTGACAATCATGGTACCGCAGCACGATCCCCATGTATGGGCAGTCACTTACAGATGCATAGAAAAAATCATTTAATGAACTATAATAAGGCAGACACCCCTGTAAATCCCAGACAGGTCAAGAAATAGACTTCTACCAGTTTCCCTAGAAGCCCTTCGTGTACTCTGTCCTGTTCACAAATGCCTTCCTCCCTCAAAAGCAAGTACGATTCTGACTTTTATAGGGATCACTTCCTTGCCTTCCTATACTATAGTTTAGAATTCCCTCCCATTACTTCTTTTAGTCTATAGATTTCCCTCCCACGTTTCTTTTTCTTACAGTTTATCTGTTGAAGAACACGACTTGTTTGCAGTCGCACACACACGATGCAAACCAACCTGTCTCTCTGTGCCCTTATTTCCTGCAGCCTGGCAGCTAGATCCAAAGGCTTCATCAGACTCGGGTTCTTATAACGTCTTGTGTCTGCTTACGTGATGTTAGTAACTTTTAATGCTCTGTGTCTGGGCCCATTAATTCATTGGGGGGAGGGTTGCAAAATGGTGACAGTCTATCATTTATTAGCTATAATTACATTATAAGGAAATTCTCTTCATCTACTATTGGGTTACCCTTGTGGTACCTGTCATACAGGAAATTAAGGACGAATGTCTGATCTTTCCTTTTATTTACTAGTTTTCATGATAATAAACTTGCTCCTTATTCTCTGAAGGTGACTGATAATACACACACCCACACACACACCCACACATCTGTATATAGATTGTGAACTCATGGATTTAAACATATTTAACATATTTGAACATATCCGATGAGTTTTAATGCTTTGCAATTACTAACCTCATTGAAGCTCCAGGAGTACCATCGTTGGCCAGTGGGAGGTTAGCAAGTTCTTCTTGGTAATAGATCATTCTTTCATTCGTTAGCTCATTTGCTCATTCATTTAACTGAGAGTTTTGTGTACCTATTACAGGCAAGACATAGAACTAGACAATGTAAACAGTATAAGACTAAATAAGATTTGGTCCCTGTCCACTAAAGCTTGCAGTCTACCACGAGAAATAACATAGACAGATTGCAACTAGAAGGTTGTATCATAAAAGATGTAGAAAGAAGGATGTGTTGTAGAGATTTGGAGGTAAAGCTGGTATGATATGTTGCATAATTGTCAGGTAGCCAGGCCTCTTCTTTGCTCTGCCGTCCTCAGCATGTGATCTAAGATGGCTCCTCCGTCTCCTGCCACAATGCTCACATCCAGCCACCAAGAAAAGCGGAGAGGGAAGGGGAAAGCAGGCTCCTGCCTTTTAAGGTCAGCGCCTGAAAGTTGTGTATATCACTTCCATTCTACCAATGGCCGGAACTTAGTCACACGGCCGCACCCAGCTGCAAGAGAGGCTGGGGAATGTAGTCTTTAACTGGGTGACCATGTGTCTGCTCACTCTGCTACGTGCAAACTCTGTGTAGACCATCACCTCTCCGAGTTAAATGTGCATAGGAATCACCTGGGGATCCTGTGAAAATGAAGATTCTGGTTCAGTAGGCATGGGTTAGTGGGTGGGGACGTTGGAATTTTGCATTTCCAGCAAGCTCCCAGGTGGAGCTATGCCACTGGTTCGTGGACCACATTTAAGTACCACACTTAAAGGGTGCCCATGACTGCACCGGGGGGACTGTCTGCTCTCAGGGTGGCTCCATCTTGCAGGCCACTGTGGTCTTCATTAATCTGTCACTGCTCGTCCTGTAGCTACTTGGGTAAATACTTTTGGAAGATGTTGAGTATTTGTATTAAATACCCAGATAATGGGCCAGTGTAAAAAGTGTAATTAGAAGTTCTTTGCCCAAAGTAATTTGTAACACAGCTTTTGTTTAGAATTTGGAGTTTTCCCTTAGGATTAGCAAGTTTGAGTAATAGTATTACTAGCATAAGAATTTTTAAAATGAGTTATTTTCTAAGTAGAAAACAAATCACAGTAGCACACAGATTTCTTGGCATTATAAATATTTAGATTTGTGGCCTTCATCCAGTTTTCTTCAAACCCTTTTGAAAGTGTAAATAATTATACTTCATGCCAGCATAAATAGCATTTTTATTCCCTAGAGGAATCTAAGTACTTCAAGGCCCTTTAAGTATGTTATCTTTTACATATCGTTAATAAAAATAGAAGGAACATCCCTGGAAGCGTCCCTTGCCTCGCTGGGGCTGAGTGAGTCCCCTCTGCCCTGCTGTCCCCTGCACCCTCCACCTCCCCAGTGTGGCCCTGAACTGTCAGCCCCAGGATGGCAGGACCGCCTCACTCTCGTTCACCTCTGCGTCCCTTAGCCTAGAACATTCCCGGTCCCCGGGGCTAGAGTTTGAAGTTCGGATCTCTTCGTTTGTTTTGTCCCCAGCAACTGGCCTTTCCTGCTTGACCTGGCAGTGCCTGGCGTAGGAGATTTGATCTCCCTCCAGCGAGGCACAACCAGGGCTTATCAGAATAACCCGGGGTCGTTAGGAGGATTACAAGAGCGAAGGTAAGTGGAAGCATTTTGTGAATCACAGAGCGTTATACAAACGCAATGGAGCACTACTCTGTGTGATGATGATATATTATTATAATTTCTGAGCATTTACCGCATGCCAGGAAGTAAATGCCGTACATAATGCTCTCCTTTAATTATCATCTCATTTCACAAATGGAGAAACTGAGGATTCAGTAATTGGGCTGAGGTCACTCAGCCGACTGGCCAGAGCCAGGACCCTCACCCAGGTTGTGGGTCTCCAAAGCCTATGCTCTTAATGTGGACACACTTAAATCTGATTCCATTATAAGGTGAGAACATATTTCGGGATGCTTTCAGGCTTGAGTCTGGATTTTTCAATCACAGTTGTATTTCGTTTCTTTTCATATTCCAAAGTGTACCTTTACCTACCAGAAGTGGCTCGTGGCACCTTTTTTTTTGTTTGTTTGTTTTTTGCGGTACGCGGGCCTCTCACTGCTGTGGCCTCTCCCGTTGCGGAGCACAGGCTCCGGACGCACAGGCTCAGTGGCCATGGCTCACGGGCCCAGCCGCTCCGCGGCATGTGGGATCCTCCCGGACCGGGGCACGAACCCGTGTCCCCTGCATCGGCAGGTGGACTCTCAACCACTGCGCCACCAGGGAAGCCCGCTCGTGGCACCTTTTAGTTCACGGTCTTTATCATCTTTCCTTATATGTGCATCAGAGGCGCGGGGCTGTGTATAAGGTTTGTGTGTCAGCACCGTGTTTGTGGGAGATCTAAGCCTCAGTCTGTATTTTTGGTTCGCCTAACAGGAGGAGAGGAGACCAGGAACATGGGCATGAAAGAAGGAAGGTAGAGAAGCACGGACTAACAGATGTCCCCCACCCATCCGTCCGAGGTCCTGCAGTCTATCTGGACTGTTATCTCATCCTGTTCTGCATGTTTCAGTTCAGATAACGTTATTTCCCTCTCCTCCCTTCAACTTTGAAAATCACTTGTCCTACAGTGTATAAAATAGGGATGCTGTGTGCTTTAGAAAGATACACAAAAATGGAAAGGGAATTTACCTTACCTCCTCTGGGCATCCTCAGTGAGCATTTTTAAAGATGCCTAATGAAGCATGGGGCCTCTTTAGAGCAGACTTACGTTCAAGCTGCAAGCTTTGGTTTTCTTTCCTCCCCCATCTCATCTCTCTCTCCCCCCACCCCAGCTCCAAACAGCTCCCATCTACCACCCCCTAACCAGGGGGCAGATATCCCGAGGCTCCCTCCCCCAAATCAGCGCTCAGGGGGAGAGAAAGCGGCTTTGGGGAGTGACCTGAGTGATGAGCTTCGGTGAAATGTACACAATAAACTTCTATCTGGACTGAATTCTTCTGTGAAGTGGCAATCACTTCCCAGACAGACAGGCCCTGGAGGACCCGCCGTTCTGCATCTTTTAATCACCGTTGCTATGGAGAAAGCCACTATTTCATTAGAGAAAGAGCCTTAACGCAATTAACACATAGTTCAGTTGTTCTCCATCCCTGTGGGCCCCGGAATGGAGGGGGTCCTGGGGTATTGCTTTCCCTGGGGGCCCGCAGGAAACCACAGGCCAAGCAGGGCAGGGAGGGTTCCCAGGAAGTAAATTCTGGGCTGCGCCAGACTGGACTGTAGATTAAGGGACATCAAAAGGAAGGTCTGGCTTAAAATTAACAAAAAACTCAGGATGGGGGTTGACCCAGTGCTTCAGAGCAAAGTAAAACAAAACAAAATAAACAAAGTCTCTGCTGGCTACTTGTTGAGTTTGGAAGTAAACTGAAGATCTCCACACATCCTCTGGTGAAACTGATTTTTCTACTCTTTCTTATTTCAGTTAGGTTTTCCCCCAGTACTGGGACAAATCAGTAGCGGGGCTGGGTGTGTGACCGCTGCCCCTGAACCCGACCCTCCACCTGGCCGCTGTTTTAAACTCTCTTTCACAAGCTTATTTGCAAACAGGGAAGATAATATTTTCTACTTAACTGGGCCATCATAAGGAAGTTTCCCCAGGGTGCCTGCCTGGCTAGAAAAAGGAAATGCTAATAAAAATGATGGGTTTTGATGGCTATGAAATGAGCGCTTGGGGAAGAGTTTTCTAAAGTTACTAAATTCTGGGCATTTCCCAAGAGAAGGGCTGTAGCTTCATGCCCCTGTCCTTGCTTTTCTCTAGCAGTGTAAAGTAAAAGACTCAAGCAACCATTTAACTCTTAATTAACGGTATTAAAAAAAAAGAAGGTACACTAGGAAATCCATCTGGAGAAAGAAGGGCAGTCGAAAAGTTGGCCAGCGAAACAAAGAAGAGCCATATATATCTTGTACATAGATGTTTTGCATCATCCCTAATTAGCTAATGTATTTCTTTCCACATACTCTTGGAGGAATTCTCAAGCGTGTCCCCTGCCGCTCCTGGAGACCACAGAAAAGCAAATGACACCGAATTTTCCCTTCTTAATTAAAATGTTAAACAGGGTTAAGATGCCAAGTTTCATCAGCGATATTTGCTCCCCTGGTGAACTCTTAAGTCCTGCTGGGGTTCAGTTCAATGGGAGTTATTTGAGTCAACACATGTTATTAAGTTTCCAAATGTAATCAGCCCAGATATTTTAATGGAAACTTTCTCCTTTCTTTTAATAAGCATGTGGTTTGGTTATAAAAGCACTTGGGTTGGGTGCCCTGTGTTGCCCTTCCGCAACCAAATCGCCATAGCAACAGGCAGCTGGTCTCTACAAAGCCTGGCGGGAGCTGCGAGGGGGCGACCGCAGGAGCCCAGCCCCCAGTGGCCCTGTTTGGCCAGGCATAAATATCCTCAATGGGATTAGAATGTTTAAGGGGCTAAAGGCTGTGGGAAAACTTTTGTCTGCCATATTTACCTCTTCTGCTGTTGTGTCTTAACATTTCCACTCGGGGTACCAGGGGGTTAAAAGTAAGAGCGAATGTTTTGATGGGTTTATTTTGAATTATGAATTCACGGGTCTGCATAATCGCCCGTCAGCATCAACCCGCTTTTGACTGTGTCTGCCCAGGGCCAGAGATGGGTGCGGGGAGAAGGCAGTGGGAATCTACACCCGGGAGTAGCTTCAGCGTGGAGAATTAATTACATGGGGTGAGGGGAGACGCTTTTCTCCCTGGGTGGACACTGTATCTTGGAGACAGGCTTCAGGCTCACAGCCCTGCTCCTGGGGTAAGGACGATGCAAGGAGCAAGCCTTTTTTTCTGGCCAGTTGTTTATTATGGGGGGAAGAAAGAACTGGGAGGCAAGTGTTTCTGTCTCCTGGTCCTCAAACTCTACGTAAATTGGATAGGATGCTGTGTTCAGGACTGTGGACAGTATTCCCTTGTTATGGGCTGAAACGTGTACCACCACCCCCCAAATCCATATGCTGAAGCCCTAACCCCTGGCACCTCAGCACATGACTGCATTTGGAAATAGGGTCTTTAAAGAGGTGATTAAGTTAAAATGAGGTCATTAGGGAGGGCCCTAGTTCAATCTGACTGGTGTCCTTATAAGAAGAGGAAATTTGGACACACAACGAGACACAAGCTGTGCACCTGCTGAAAATGGAAGACCACGTGAAGACAGCCATCTGCAAGCCAAGGAGAGGGGCCTCAAGGAAACCGAACCTGCAAGCACTTTGGTCTTGGACTTCCAGCCTCCAGAACCATGGGAAAATAAATTTCTGTCATTAAAGCCACCCAATCTGTGGCATTCATTTATAACAGCCCTAGCAAACTATACATCCCCCCCAAACGATTTTCCAATTCTACTAGAGATGTTGACAGCCACGTGTTAGAAGAAGTAGGTATGATGACCCAGCAAAGACAACCTAGGCCACAGGTCCAAATCTCTCTCTCCCTTTCTCTCTCTGGATAGAATAAAACAATGTCATGATCATTAAGCAAAGACCCTGCTATTAAAGCAAATTTAGCATGTGCCTCCGTCAGCTCCCTTGCAAGTGGCCCACCGTTTTCCCCTGCAGCAATATCCCTCTTCAATGTTATGTGTTGTTGGCAAGTTTAACGGAGCAGATATTGAATTGTTTACATTATGTTGTAAAACTTCTGTGCTAAATATGATCAAAATGATACACTCATTCTTTTCTTTTTAAAATTTATTTTATTGAAGGATAGTTGATTTACAACGTAGTGTTAGTTTCTGGTATACAGCAAAGTGAGTCAGTTATATGTATATATATTCTTTTTCATATTCTTTTCCATTATGGTTTGTTACAGGATATTGAATATAGTTCCCTGTGCTATACAGTAGGACCTTGTTTATCCATTCTGTATATAATGGTTTGCATCTCCTAATCCCAAACTCCCAATCCATCCCCCGCCCTGCCCTTGGCAATCACAAGTCTGTTCTCTATGTCTGTGAATCTGTTTCTCTTTCGTAGATAATTTCATTTGGGTCATATTTTAGATTCCACACATAAGTGATATCATATGGTATTTGTCTTTGTCTGACTTAACTTCACTTAGTATGATAATCTCTAGGTCCATCCATGTTGCTGCAAATGGCATTATTTCGTTCTTTTTCATGACTGAGTAGCATTCCATTGATACACTCATTTTTACGATGCATCCTGGGAACCCCAGTGGTTGAGGGCTCAGGAACATCCCCACATGGATCCTTTGCTACCTTCCACCCAGCCACTCCCACTTGCACAAGTGAGCAAGGGAAACCCAGCTCCATCCGCCCTGGAGGATGTGTGAAGTTTGAAGTGGAAGGGGGTAGGCATGCCCCAATTGTAAGCAGACCTGATGTATCAAACTTGGACTTGAAAACAGACAAATTTAAGGATGATGATTTACATTGCTACAAAGTACACGTTTCAAAAGTATGTGTGTGAAGGATACATTAAAGAACAGACTCTTTTTTGGCGTTTAGAATTGGATTCAATGTAGAAAAATCTGATATGTAGGGAATTTCTTTCAGAACACCTGTTTAGTAGCATAAGTCACTGATAAGTAACCAAGATTGCTTTCTTAAGCTGCTCTGGGTCAGGAATGGGGGTACTACAGGCAGCCTGGAAGGCAAGTACAACATAAGAGATGAATATATACACACAGGAACATACATACACATCTACACATTCATCTGTAGATAATATATATATACACACATACGTATACATAATACATATATATGATTATACACACACACACACACACACACACACACACACACAATTCCTTGCAGTTGATGCCCTCATTCAAGAATTACTTACTGAGTGCCAACTCTGCTGTCATGCGAGGTGCTTAGAATACAGAGGCTCTGCTCTCAAGGGTTCACAGTGTACTAGAGAAGTGAGAAATGGAAATAAGTAATTATAAGCCAGGCGATCTGAACATGGCAGAAGTTCATGCAGCCCCATGGGGGTGTTTGTCAGCCACATATTCCCAGGGTCATATCCAGTTTGTTGTACTCTCACACCCACTGTTTGTGAAGTCCAGCCTCAGTGTGTCAGGGTGACCTGCCACTTCTGCCCCTGGCTTTAGGGAGAGAGAAAGGAGAATTCTGTGCTAAGATATGGTGATGTATATACTTACCCGGTCCATTAGAGGTGATAAAAACATGCAAAATTAATGAACTATATTGCAAATTTGTCTTAGGATGGTAATGTAGGTTTTTCTTATCTGAAATTGGTCTCAAAAGAGAATCTAAAAACCAAACAGGAGATAGTTCAATTTTTTTTTTTTTTCAGCCCTTACAACCCAAAGCTTTTGCCGGCCTCCTGCTGTTGGAGTTTGGGATCACAGTGTTTTATAGCTCCCTGGGGAATGTCCCTGTTTCACTCACCCACGTTCTTCCTTTTACCTAACCTCTGACCACCTTCCTTCAGATTTCCCTTACCTTCCCCCGTGGAGGCTGTAGGAAACCTACGTGCCTTTGGTCACCCTACCCTGCACAATTGCAATCTTGTCACTTCTCTGATCAAAGCCTCAGCACCTTTTCATTCAGGTGTGTTTAATGTTTCCTAGCTGCCATCCATATGCTAGCTAGAGAGTGTGCACGTGTGTGGCTTATGGAACAAAGTCCCAACCTCGAAACCAGGCATTCAGGGAGCTCCCCGGCCGGGATCTGCCTGTCCCTCAGAGGCTTCGGTCCAGCTCTGGAGCTTGCTGGCATCCAGTGCGCCACCTTCGCTCTACCTGCCCCCCACACCTCTCCTCTCACGTCCCACTCACCTGCTGTGCTCTTCCCACCTGGGACAGTTTATGATAAATGAAAAAGAAAGTCATGAACACATTCATAGAAAAGAACAATTCTTGTGTGATAAACAATAAACAAAGCTCTTGTTCAGAAAATAATTTTGGAGGAAAAGACACTAAAATATTCAAAGTGGCAGTTTCTGGGTAGTGGGGTCGTGTACACATTTTTTTTTCTGCTTTCTACTTTTTGTGTTTCCCAAAATTTTAATATCAAATACATCGTGCTTTAATAAATGAAAAAAAAGTATCTCAAAAATAAAACCTACATCATAGTCTTTAAGACCTACCTTGGGATGGTAGAAAATTCTTCTTGAGATGGTAGAAAAGAGCATGCATTTTTAGTCATTCAAGCTTAAGTTCGGACCTTGCTTCCACTACCTAGTAGCTAGTATTAGCTGTGCGGGCTTCAGTATATGTATCTGTAAAATGGGATAATGTGTTTTTCATAAAATGTGGGGAATAAAATATCCTGGCCATAAACTGCTTAGCGCATTGCTGTGTACTAGGGGTTAATACATTTTCATTCCCTTCCCTTTCTCACCCTTCATGAATTCTAAAGCCCTCTCGGGAAATACTAGCTTACCTTTGTGCGTCTATCGTGGCCCCACCACTTGCTGTGATGATTTTGTACGTTTAGTGACTCCTCAACCGGATGGAGGAATCGAGAACAGGAAGGGTAGTCACCTCTGCATCCCCTGCAGCCCCTCTTCCCATAATAGCCACTTAATGAATATTTTTTGAACAGAAGTAAATAATCAAAAACTGTATTGAAATGAAGAATCTGCCAGAAGAGTTCTGAGAATCCAAGATACAATGAAAAACAGACACAACCAGAACTAGAAAACCGAATGAGAAAGGGTAGCCATTGTAAGCTCACTTTAAAGCCATAACTATCAGAAAATTCAGAATTATGACTCCCTCTCCCGCTATAACCTTTTCACATCACACATATGTAATAGAGGCCATAAAAGTTAACACAACGTTCAGTAGTACACGTTACAAACAGATCACATGATGTGGTTGAGTTACTGTGGCGATGGGAATCATAACTTTGAATTTCCTCACTTTTATGTATTCGTAATAGTATCAACCGTTACCGTGCATTAGCGGCCCGGTTTGCCCTTCAAGCCTAAACTGTATTTATACCTGGAATAAAGGGGAAAGAAGCTGTTATTCACAAGGTCCCGAAACTGCCCTGATCTCTGCGGTTTACAGGTCTTTAGGCAAGTTTTCCAAGTGACCATTTTCCAGAAAGATATTGGAGTAAATGGAATATTTTCCTCTTAACAGAGCATTTTGCTTGCGTTTACCAAACAGTATTTCTTTTCCATTAAAATAAATGCTTTCAGGCAAGGGCTGCATCACCATGGCAGTGGCTGTAGACCGAGCCACATGACATAGGTTGCAGTAGGAAGCTCTGGGCTTGGGTAAAATTGGGACGTCACAGGCCATAGTAATGCTGGGTGCCCATTCAACCCCTGTCCTCCACGCTTTCAAACACTTTGTAATGTCACCTCAAGAAGAAGCCACCGAGGAGATGCCAGACATGAAATCTTGAGCTGGGAGGTGAACTGGTTTTCCGATGTCACAAGACCCTTCAAGACCCTCAGCTTGGATCTTGCAAGACCCTCAGCTCTGTGCCCGGGGGAGTGGCCTACGTTCTTTAAAAGATGGGCAGGGAATGAGCAAGGGCTGCCTTTCTGGTGGCCTCTGCCCCTCGACTAATGATTCCACGCGTTAGGACATTATGCCTTCGTTGTTCCCTTAATTTTTCATTCTTACTCCAAATCCTTTATTGTGAAGGTCTTCTCCCAAGGTGGAGAATGGACGAGACCTCTGTCTTCTCAGGAGCCTTCAGAAGCCTGCAGGTTGCAATTAAGGTTTCCTTCACTCTGTCTTTGGTCTAAATCAACCCAGCAGACCTTAAGCCTTTCTTCCCATGTCTTGTTTTCTTACCCTTTTATCAGCCTTGTCATTTTCTCCAAGATGCCCCAAGGACCCTGCTCTCTGGGACATAAACATAGTCACCAGATGAGTAAGTGTCAGCTTAAGGACTGAACTCTAAAATAATTCTGAGTCCAAGGTAGAACTTGTAATAGCTCCCAGGAAAGTTTTTTTCTTTTAAAGTACTCATCCAAATTGATAACAGCAAAACAAAAACAAAATCACACACACACACACACACACACACACACACACACACACACACACACACATTCAAGGGTGGTGAAGAGACTGTGATGCACAGGGAGCTATTTATGTATTTATGTGCTTGTTTCTTCCAGGGACAGTCAGCTCATGGTAAATGGTCAGGGCACTTGAAATGTTTTAAGCTCCTGAATTTTATTTTTTATTTACTTTACTTTGGTGACTGTCTTTTGGTAATTCCTGTCAGGGTTGCATTTTGGAAAATTGCAAACATCTTCTTGACAATACTTTAGAGGAAAATTCTAGGCATACCTCAGGGTGAGGGCCAAGTATTCTGTCCCTATAAATGAGACAGTGAGGTCAGTATGGTTTTCTTTTTCCCCCGCCGAGGGGAGACGGAGGGGTAAAATTGTTCACTAAAATAAAATGCCCTTGAGGTTTGTATGAAGTTTCAGAAGTACAGAAATTCTTTCAGTAATCCAGAAACAAAGGGGAAATACCAATAGTTTTATTCCTTTTGCAGGTACATCCGGATATGTGGTTCTTTGGTGAGAGAAGGGTGAGACTGGGAGAAAGCTAAGGGTTTTGGTCCCACCTATAAAATGACCTGACACACCAATCTTCTTTCATTCTCAGGTGGTAGCACAAGCAATGAGTGAACATTTTCCACAGGGTTTATAAAAACTAGATGAAAGTTTAACATTTTTCTAAGAAATCTGATGAACCTCAAGATTTCTCATTCATCTCATCAGAGGTCTTTAAAGAACAAACACTAAATCTATTAAAATCTAAACTTCTTGGCAAAGATGATTTGCTTCTGGCTGGGGACATAGTGATTATTCTTAATAGGCTCTGCTCTATTCCCTTCCTCTGGAGGGACTGTGGAAACCTTTGAGCTAAGAGGGCTTAAGCTCTTGTACCCAAGAGTCAAAGTAAATGGACTCTTTTTCCTGTTCATTTTTAAGTATTTCCAATGCTACTTTTTTTTTTTTTTTTTTGCGGTACGCAGGCCTCTCACTGTTGTGGCCTCTCCCGTTGCGGAGCACAGGCTCCGGACGCGCAGGCTCAGTGGCCATGGCTCACAGGCCCAGCCGCTCCGCAGCATGTGGGATCCTCCCGGACCGGGGCATGAACCCGTGTCCCCTGCATCGGCAGGCGGACATCTCAACCACTGCCCCACCAGGGAAGTCCTCCAATGCTACTTTTTAAGACCACAAACATTTCTGAAGGAGAATCGTGATGGCTGCACTCAGTGTAAAGGATTATAGTACTGCCAAGTGGGTTTACCATTTACATCCTGTTTACAGAGTTTGACATCTTGAAATAAAGGCATGTGAGAGAGAGGAAAAAAAAATGTCAGAAAGAGAGATCACCAGTCACATAGGGGAAAATGGGTCATGGTGGTTGGAGATGGTTCTATCAGGAAAAATAGAAAAATGGGGCAGGATTAGATTTGGCTATGAGTCACAGTAATGTCATTCCAAAGTAAGGTAGACTTATATGAGAAAGGAGTTTATTTCCTTTTCCTATTAGGGTCCAAGGACAGGCAGTCTAGGCCGAGATGGTGGCTCCAAGATTGTCTTGGCTCCTTCTGTTATACCTCTCTGCCAACCTTAGCTTGCACCTCATGGTCTAAAATAGCTGCTCAAGCTCCAGCCGTTACATTCACCTACTAACCAGCAGGAAGCAGGAAGAAGGGGAAAGCAACACACTATTTCCTCTTGCATCCTACTTGCCAGAAGTTCGTTTACCTGGTTGCAAGGGAATTAGGGAGATATAGTTTCTATTCTGAGTAGCCATGTGCCTACCTAAAAATCAGTTCTATTTTTTTAAAAAGGGCCAAAAGGTAGTCTGGACACCCATTCATAGGAAAGGGAAATACTTTCCTGAAATTTATCTGTAAATTTTTTTTTTTTTTTTTTTTTTTTTTTGCGGTACGCGGGCCTCTCACTGTTGCGGCCTCTCCCGTTGCGGACGGGCAGGCTCAGCGGCCATGGCTCACGGGCCTAGCCGCTCCACAGCATGTGGGATCTTCCCAGACCGAGGCACGAACCCGTGTCCCCTGCATCGGCAGGTGGACGCTCAACCACTGCGCCACCAGGGAAGCCCTATCTGTAGATTATAACCATACTAGAGTACATTCAATTAAAATTGGAGGTTAATAACAATATTAGTAATTTACCCATTTTGACTTACTCAGAGGGGATGGCTTTAAGGACTGGAAACATGTCCTTCAAATGGCTGACCTCTGGGCTCCCCTTCCACTCCCCCTCGGCTGATCCGCCCCAACAGGGACGCTGTCCTGGGGACTAGAAACCAAAAGCCATCTATTCTTCACAGCTCCCCTCAGCCCCTGGCTGGCACTGTGGCCTTGGGCCAACCCTCCTCGCTGTCTGAACCTCAGTTTCCTCCTGACTAGAAAGTTCACAGTAATGCCAACCTCAAAGGTGAACTTTCAAGCACACCCGAGGGACCATGGTGGTGGATGTGGCTGTTCTCTGCCCTGAGCCCTCACGTCACCCTCAACCTAATGCACGCAGGGCCGACAATAATAGCAAACACTTGAATCCCTCCACAGGCCCTGTGGCAAAGCCCTGCACGTAATGCACCTGATGGTCCGCGTTTGATAGAAAGGGAGCCTGCAGGCTAGAGTGGTGAAGGAAGATGCTGGTGCCCCCCCAGCTGGGCAGGGGCAGCCAGGACCTCAGCCCAGCTCCAGTGATTTCTGCAGCCCAGGAGCTGACGTTTTCGGCTGTGCTAAAAATAACAAACTCGGGTTAAAAGTCTCCTCTGGCTTTTCAAGCCTCTAAAAAATTTCAAAACATTCACAATTTTCGACGTTCCTCCAGAGCACGGGGCAGTACCTGTTAATGGGTCGGGAGGGTGTGTTTATAAATTTGACACCGGGGAGTAGATGAGGATAATTACCGCTTCCTTTTGTTTGTGCTTTAAACTACTAATTAAGGATACGGAGCCGTTTTACAGAGAATCTGGGTCTGGTGCAGTTTTTTTCCAACTCCACTGGTGGTTTACAGACATCAGTCAGAGAATGCAGGTTTTTCTCATGCCCCTCAGGAATCCACGTGAACGGGCCATTGTCCCAGGGCTTGTGCGAGCTGCCTGGCCTGCAGAGCCTGCTCTCCCGCACTCTGCCCTCTGCAGCAGGCGCTCATTCTTGCACGTGCTATTCCATCGACTCAGACATATCAAGGCATCTGCCTTCGCTTTGATCACTGGTATCTTGCTACGACCCGAAGCCCCAGAGGGAAATCAGAGGGAGACATTTCTCCCTACACCCATTCTCCGTCCAGGCACGTCATTCAGACCGATCTCAGAAAGCTGGCTGCAGATGGAGAACGTGGGCCCCGAGGCAATGGCCCAGGGGAAAGATAAAAGGCACCCAAGTTGGCATCAATGAGTCTATGAAGCAGAAACTGCTTGCTTGTTCCAGGCCAGATGGTTGTTTCTTTCGCGTCTGTTCCAAGATGCTAAGCCCCAAAGGCCATGGGGCTCCAGGAAGGGCCGGCCTCTTAGCTGGTGCCCTTTAGCTGAGTTTTCTGCCTGAATACAGGAAAATAAGACAAAGAAAAGGATTTGTCTTTGCTTCCTGGGTATGGGACCCACAGCTTTCTCAGATACGCTTTGGAAATAAAGTCATCCAGGCCCCAAGGACACCTCAGTACCCCTTCTAGCTACCTCCTATTCTTAGATCCTGCGTTTCTGACGATCGGGGAAAAGTTCTCAGCCAGCACAGCGCCCAGATCCTGCGGGATGCCTGGCGGCGCTGAACTGAGGGTGTAATGGTCTCTAGCAGGCCATGCCCCACAGAGGAGAACTGGGCAGCTTTCATCCGGGCGGAACCTCTGTCTCAAATTTCGTGAGTGTCTCTGTATGGGGTTCTAGACATCACCCCCTCCACCTAGACACCAGCTTCTGCCAAAAGGCAACCATGTCTTAACAGTTGGGCTGGATGTCTGCTGCAAACTTTTGGCTTCAGAAGAAGACGAACTATTTGCTCCATTACCTTCCCAGCTTTTAATGAGAGGACTGTCCCTATTCTAGGAGTCCCATGATAGCATCATCTCCAGCCCGGGCTCAAGTCCTTAATAAGCAAGACTCAGGAGAGACGGGTGACCATGCTCAGTGATGGTAAAACCAGCAGAGGGCTCGCTCAGTCTCTGAGGCTGGATGAAGGACCATTTCCTGCTCCCTGCAGGGCACACTGCCCCACCCCAATGCCCAGCTTTGCCAGTCCCTAGCCGAGTGACCTGGGACAAGTTAGTGACTCTCTCCTCTACTTAGTCTTGGTCTGTAAAATCAACAGAACCCATCTAATAGGTCGCCCAGAGCAGAGGTCCCCAATATTTTTGCACCAGGGACCATGGGAGACAATTCTTCCACAGACCAGGGCTGGGGGATGGTCTCGGGATGATTCAAGCGCATTACATTTACTGTGTACTTTATTTCTATTATTATTACCTTGTAATAAATAATGAAATAATTATGCAACTCACCATAATGCAGAACCAGTGGGAGCCCTGAGCTTGTTTTTACTTGCCACTCCCTGAAAGGGTTTTGTATGAGTCTGCAAGCAGTTGATTTATTACGGTCTCTGTGCGGTCAGACCTCTCGGCTAATGATGATCTGTATTTGCAGCCGCTCCCCAGCGCTAGCGTCACCGCCTCAGCTCCGCCTCAGATCATCAGGCGTTAGATTCTCACAAGGAGCGCGCAACCTAGATCCCTCGCATGCGCAGTTCACAGCAGGGTTCGCGCTCCTATGAGAATCGAACGCCGCCGCTGATCTGACAGCAGGCGGAGCTCAGGCGGTAATGTGAGCCATGGGGAGCGGCTGTAAATACAGATGGAGCTCCGCTTGCTCGCCTGCTGCTCACCTCCTGCTGTGCCGCCCGGTTCCTAACAGGCCACGGACTGTGAGTCGGGGACCCCTGGCCCAGAGGATTAAACGAGTCGATGCATATAAAGGGCTGAGTGCAGTGCTTGGCTCGATGACTATCCGTTATGATTTCTCTGAGAATCCATAGGACATCGAGGTCTGATTGATTAGCTAGAGATACGTTTAGCCTTGACCATGTTTTCTTAGGAATTAAGGACATATGCTTGAGCCAATCTGGCAGAATCTAGGACTTCAGTCCCTACTAAGCACCAAAGGGAATGATACATGAAAGAGAAAGTATAGCACAGTGGTGGTGCCTGGGGCTAACAGAGCAGGATGAAGATTAGGAGCGGGACTAACCAGGCAAAACTTGTATGATTCTCCATTCATTCATTCATTCATTCACTTATTCATTCATACAACAAACATCTATTGAGTGCATATTGGGGGGCCGGGCACTGTGCAGAGTCCTGGGGATCCCGTGACGAACCCAGATGTGTTCATGGAGCTCATGTCCTAAGGGAAGATTGCAGGAGGAGGGGAGGCAGGTCATGGGAAGAAAACAAACACCTGAACAAGCTCATTTCCGATAGTGGTTGGTTATTCATTGCTGCGTAGCAAATGACCTAAAGGAAAATGTCTTAAAAACCATCATCTGTTCAGGATTCTGCCACTTGGGCAGGGGCTGGTGGGGACAGCTCCTCTCTGCTCCGCGTGGCATCGGCTGGCTCTGTCCCTTGGCGGGCCAGCTGTTGCTAGCTGTTGGCTTGCAGTTCAGCTGGGGCTGTTGGCCAGGGGCTTAGTTTTCCTCCGTGTGGGCTCTCCACGGGGTTTGGTTGGCCTTCTCCCAGAGAAGTGACTGAGGTCGGCGAGGGAGTGAGCTAAGATGAGTGGTGAGAGGGATGGGAAACCACCAAAGGGTCTAGGCAGGGGAGGGATGCAACCTGACTGAGCGGTTGTAAAACCTCTCTGCCCCTCTGTTTTTTCATTCCCAAAATGAGAGACCTGCCTGAATTGCCTCTAAGGTCTCTTCCAGCTAATTTTCCCAGTAGAGAACCAGTACTTTGGTGGCTGCAGTTTCTGGATTTGGGTCTTCTCTGCTGCACTGTCTCACCTGTAGAGCAATGAGAAGCAGAAGAAGCCTTCCTGGATGCTTTATGAGACAAGACACAAACTTATTAAAGGAGGAGTCCTTGGTCCATTCTTCAGGCTGTTTTGTGAGCCGCATCGTCAAACACATGCTTCATGCAATGGATGTGAAAGGTAGATGCTTAAGCAAAGGCTCTTTTGAGCAAGAAGGACTGTCAGCCATCAAAGAATTTCAGAAGGCACAGCTCCTCGAGTCCAGACAAGACCAGCAAATAAACCAAATTCCAGAGAGCTAGTGTTACCTGACGCTCATTGGTCTGGGGGGTGGGGGAGGGGATCGGAATAGAAATTTTCTTTGGAACTTAATTAGATCGACATGGTTGATATGCTCCTTAAGGTGGGAGCTGAGCATTTAAAATTATACCAAAGATATTTTCCCCCAGGTCTCTGTAAGTGGAGACGTGAACCTATCAAAATGTGCGATAAGGGAGCTACATGTGTCATTTTAAACCAGTTCAAACCAGCTAGGCTGCTCCCTGCTCTGAGCTGCTGGCTATTAGCTGTCATCCAGCCTGGATGTGAGACAAGCAGGTGGATAAGAGAGACATCATCTCGTTAGGACTTGCAGGAACAGGCAAGCAGGGAGCCTATCAGCAACGCACATCTCCAAGGCAGGCTTGGGCTCCAGCACGAAGCACCATGGTAGATGGGCTTTTCATTTCAATGACATTTTTTTGGGAAAGATTCAAATTTAATCCTCTTCCAGGATAGAGTAATTTCAGTTGCCACTGATCCTTCCGATAAATGAGACAGGGTTTCATTTTTTTCTTGCTACCGAGGTATCTAATTTTATAAAAGCCTTCAACAATGCAATAATTTATTGTAGCAACAGGATGGCTACGAGTAAGGACTTGCCTTCTTTTCTGTTAATTTTCTAAAGGAATCTCTTCCCTTCACCCCTGAGAAGCTGTGCATGCCTTTCTCTGGGTTTCGTTAAGACTGTTTGAAGTCATGATGGCAAGATCATTATGTTTTTGAAAGATAGTGGGTTTCAAAGAGTTGTACTCAAGAGACTTAAAAAAGCTTCATCAACTTAATTCCCGTCCTGGGCTACTTTTTCAGAGCTATGATCTGGATATGCCGTAATTGGTATCATTTTCATTACAATCTCATCCCCAACTTTTGTTGTTCTCATTACTACTCCTCCTCTTCTGAAATGACACATGTAATACAAAATTAAAGAATAAGTCAGAGCCTAGAATCCTCCATGGAATTCAGAACCAATGTAGAAATGGCTGAAGGAATCCACATGCACACACACACACACACACACACACACGTATGCACAAACGGGGTTATTGGACACATCCTTAACAGAGGAAAACTGAGGCAGGGGACCTTTGTGATAAGGAGTCTAGCTTAGAGATAGCCGTTTCTTACAGTCGTGCCATGGCCATGCCAGGGGTAGGGTTGGTGTGGTCGTAAGTGAGACCAGTACAGGAGTTAGTGAAAACATTTAGAAATGTCCCCAGCTTCAAAGGATGGGTACAGAGGGAAAGAAGGAAAGAGGAAGTCCATTCTGAGCCTCAGAGGCAGGATTGGGACTTTCTGCTAAGACGCAGGGCAGGGAAGGCAGGTAGGAGCTGGGCAGTTTGGGGAACAAGGAAATAATTCTCACATGTTTCTAAGTTTGACCTTGTTGTACAAGGAAGTGTTGTATTTGCATTATAATGATTTCAGCCTGTGATTGAAACCTCTAAAGCTTCCGTTTTGCAGAGAAGTTAAGTCAGGACCCAAAGATGTCAATTAACTTGTCCAAGCTCATAAAGAAAAACCATAAATTAGGATGACAGTCATGCTATTCCTAGTCTCAGCTTAACCGGCTGGGTTTTTCTGCCTGTCCTGGTGGGTGTTAGAGAAGAAAAAGGGGGTGGGTGGGGATTGCATGAACCGGGGGGGCCTCTTCTTCCTGTTGGCAATGTGTTTATCACATCCAGGTTCTGTACTGAATGTTTTGGTGGCTGAGCCATGTTTCACACCCATTTCAGGGCCTGTTACTTCATAGGTTGGTCTAGACCTAGGACTTTTGATAGTAGAGTAGGTGTGGCTTCCCCAGCCAAATGTGTCTTACTGATTTCTTAAAAGCTGGGGGGTGGCGTGGGAGGAGATAGCAATATGAGTGACATGGTACAAGAGCTCAGTCTCTTGTAGAAGAACAGTATTTTCCACAAAAGGCAAATGAATCAAAGATATTACAGAGAAATTTCCTTTTTGCTGCTCAGGAAATTTTTTTTAAAAAGTTGAAAGTGGGGGAGTGTTGTAGGATAATGTCGCTGAGGAAGAATGTCTCTCCACCGTGCAGACTTCTTTTTTTTTTAATTAATTAATTAAATTTATTTTTGGCTGCGTTGGGTCTTCATTTTTGCGCGTGGGCTTTCTCTAGCTGCGGCGAGGGGGGGCTGCTCTTCATTGCGGTGCACGTGCTTCTTACTGCGGTGGCTTCTCTTGTTGCAGAGCACGGGCTCTAGGCGCGCAGGTTTCAGTAGTCGTGGCGCACGCGGGCTTAGTTGCTCCGCGACACGTGGGATCTTCCCCGACCAGGGCTCGAACCCGTGTCCCCTGCATCGGCAGGCGGATTGTTAACCACTGAGCCACCAGGGAAGCCCCCAGACTTCTTTAAAAATGTCCTGTGGGGCTTCCCTGGTGGCGCAGTGGTTGAGAGTCCGCCTGCCGATGCAGGGGACACGGGTTCGTGCCCCGGTCCGGGAGGATCCCACATGCCGCGGAGCGGCTGGGCCCGTGAGCCATGGCCACTGAGCCTGCGCGTCCGGAGCCTGATGTCCTGTGCCCTTTCTGACATGCAAACTATTGATGTTGCTAACCCCGCCCCTCTCAGCCTGATTAACTGCTTGTCCACCTGAACTCCTCTCCGAGTGATTGTTTCGTTTGATGAGCACCGCAGCTACGCTCCGCAGTGGGTTCCATGTGTAGAGCTGCTTCCCTAACTGGCTTTTTGCAATCCGCTTTTAGAGCCCGCGGCTCCTTAGTCAAACCCTGCGTTCAATGCAATGGTCTGGGATTGCCCCCACCCACCCACCCAAAGTGGGTGGCCATATGCTTTTCCATTTGGAACTTTCCCTCCATAGCTCCCTTATTTAAGATGATAGCCTCTGGAAAGAATTGTTTTTTTGAATGAGAGAGAGAAGTGAAAAATACTGTGTTGTGAGGTACTATTTTTGCCTTTAAAAACATACACTCTCAGACCCACACAGCGGACCGTTCTGGTAGCATGTGAGCTCAAGTCATAGCCAAGGTCTCTGCTGGTAGGAGCCCTTCCTACCCTAAAGGGACTGCTTGTTAATAGCTGCATTCATGGGAGTTTAAATTTTTGTGTGTTGATGTAAAGCCAGCTTTCCCCTCAGGGCTATTTATTTTAAAAGTCTAAAATAGTAAGGGGTCTGCAGCATATGCTGTAACGTAAGCGAACTGGGGTCTGCGCTCCAAGGAAAGCTTTCTCTGTGCTGACCTCTGCGCTTTAATGCCCTCCAGGAGGGCGCTGGCAGCCCCTTGGCTTCCCCTTCAACACATGGCAAGCTCAGGCAGTTCTCAGAATTGCCTACAAAAGCAGTTGTTCGAGATTTTCATACCTGGAGGTAATGGCTGTAATAAACAGTGCTGGCCCTGATTTGCCACCATAGGATGGAAGGGAGGGGGAAGGGGAGGTTATGGCAGAATCGGTCCTGCATGTGGAATCACTTCTCCTTCAGGGTCCAAGGTTGAGATGGATGCTGTGCTTTTAAAATTGTTTTAACTCACCAAATTTTAAAAATTAAAAGTAAATATAAAAAAGCAAAAAAGGAGGAGGAGGCCACTTATTTATTTGTTTGTTTGTTTTTTGGCTGTGTTGGGTCTTCATTGCCGCGTGCAGACTTTCTCTAGCTGCGGAGAGCGGGGGCCACTCTTCATTGCGGTGCGTGGGCTTCTCAGTGCGGTGGCTTCTCTTGTTGCAGAGCACAGGCTCTAGTCGCGTGGGCTTCAGTAGTTGTGGCATGTGGGCTCAGTAGTTGTGGCTCACGGGCTTAGATGCTCGGTTGCATGTGGGATCTTCCTCGACCAGGGCTCGAACCTGTGTCCCCTGCATTGGCAGGCGGATTCTTAACCACTGTGCCACGAGGGAAGTCCCCGAGGAGGCCATTTATAATAATGTCAATAAATAAAGCTAGGAAGTGGCACATACGAAAATTTTTTAAATCTAGATTTTAAGAAGAAGTAGCAGCAGCAGCACCGGGCATTTGTCTCCCCAGTGCCCTTGGTTGGAGTAAGCGAGCCTCCTTAAAATGCCTCTGAAGGATCCCAAAGCCATTTCAGTTATGGAATAAGTAGCACGAGCTGTGGTGGGAAGCAAGGTGGGTCTAGCATAGACGCTGCCCCTGCAACCCCAGGCAACCCCTCCCTCTGCCACATAGTTACAGGAGGTCTTTCAGACTTGCTTCTCACTTGATTTCTTTTTTCTAAAAGTTATTTTTAAATTTATTTATTTATTTATGGCTGTGTTGGGTCTTCGTTTCTGTGCGAGGGCTTTCTCTAGTTGTGGCAAGCGGGGGCCACTCTTCACCGTGGTGCGCGGGCCTCTCACTATCGCTGCCTCTCTTGTTCTCTGCGGAGTACAGGCTCCAGACGCGCAGGCTCAGTAATTGTGGCTCATGGGCCCAGCTGCTCCGCGGCATGTGGGATCTTCCCAGACCAGGCCTACGAACCCGTGTCCCCTGTATTGGCAGGCAGATGCTCAACCACTGCGCCACCAGGGAAGTCCTTCTCACTTGATTTCTATGCTTGAGCTCTTCATTTTACCCAGAGGAAACCTATACAGATAATGAGAAGGCTTGCTTCTCCCCCTTCTCAGAAGCAAGTCATGTTTACTTCTCCCTTTGAAAATATTAGTTAGGAAATTTAACAGATGAGGGATTGGGTATGAGGCAGTATGAGAAGAAAATATTAATAAGTGTAAAGTGACTTTCTCCTGTTGGTGAGAAGATTATTTCATTATTTTCTTGAAGAATTAGTAATAACTAAACTCCTCTCTACCTGTTGATTGTATCACTCAATTGCCGTAGAGTGTGGATTTCTACATTATCACCCATGGCGTCTCCATAAACTCCTTTAGCAATGCACCCACGTGGAGGCACTGTGTTTGCATAGACTGTCCACAGCCCAGGTAAAGATATGCACGAAGAGAAAAGACTCTCCTGGGGTGACAGGCTCTACAGAACCCCAGCTTGCTGTCCATGTTTTATCCGGGACTCTCGAGGTGGGAGGGAAGGAAGCAGCCTTTGCGGTGGCCGCGTTTTCCCATCCTTTGTGCCTCACTTGGGATCCATGAGTAATTGGTGCATTGTACAGGGAGCGACCTCTGCTTCTTTGGGCAAATTGAACCAAGTTGGAGCTGTAAAAGCAGGACCATAAATCAGCTCTGTTACAATGGCAAAGTTCTTGAAAGCACCTCAAAGCCCTGTATGCATTCCTCCTAGTTAATGAGCAGCAAGGTAGATCCTGAGTCGCTGGCTTGATGGAGGCCGAGTTAGAACCAGAAGATGGATATGCAAAAATCGGTCACCCAGAAAAGTCTAAGCCGTCCAAAGAAACACAACGAACTTCAAAGGCCTCCTATGCTTTCTCCTATACAATGCTTTCCTGGCTGAATAATTTGTAAAGAAAACAGCTGAGTCTTCCGTGGAACCAGCTGTTAGGTCGCATTTTGCGCGTACTCTGCTCTATCAAGGGGACTTTCTCTTAAAAGTTGTCTTTAAGTCTCCTTGAAGTGTTGTGCAGGTCCCCTGTGATGTGATGCAAAGGTGGTGATGGCCTCCTCTCGTCAAGGTTTGGAGGCCCTGAGCTTCTCTTGTTACTCCTTTTCTATGACTCCCAGGTGTGTTCGTAACAACTTGTTTCTTCCTTAACCGTTCAGGTGGGGTGAGAGCCCGCAGGTCTTCACGGTAGTTGAAACTGAACTAGATTCTTGCTGATGGACTGAAACTCTGTAGGAGTTTTTCTTTCTTTATGAGATGATGTGCCCCAAGCCTCTGAAACAGAAGAAAAAGGGAAAATGAAATTAAAAAGTCAGTGCCCAGGGACTTCCCTGGCGATCCAGTGGTTAAGACTTTGCCTTCCAGTGCAGGGGTTGCGGGTTCGATCCCTGGTCAGGGAGCGAAGATCTCACATGCCTCGCGGCCGAAAAACTAAAGCATAAAACAGAAGTAATGTTGTAACAAATTCAATAAAGACTTTTAAAATGGTCCACATCAAAAAAATCGTAAAAAGAAAAAAGTCAGTGCCCAATCCATTTGATCTTGGGGTGTGTGTGTGTGTGTGTGTGTGTATGTGTGTGTGTGTGTGTGTAATTCTAGTTTATTGGTCTTCTTCTATCACATTTTTGTGGGCTTACATATAAACCACGTAACTTTAAATTCTTTCCCTCTTCTTTTTAGAATGAATTCTTATTCACTAATTAATGTCTGGGCATAACACATACCACACATGTCCCCCAGTGCCATCAATAACATGGGGACACATTAAACAATGACCAAAGGTCCATATAGGTTTTTTGGCTCTTCAGAAAAACAAATCACGCCCCCCCCCCCCGTCCCAAATGTATGGATCACATTTGAGAGAAAGCATTTACCTAGAGTGGTATTGATTTAATGACATAAAGAAAATGAGTTCAATAGTTTTACCTTTTGAATTGCAAAACTCTCATCATGTCTTCCTGTTTACTAAAAGGACATGCTCTTAGCGCCCCCCAGAAAGTGCCCACGCAGTTCCATGCTGCAGGTGACACGCACAGCCGGTCCCTCAGTGTGGTTAGTTGCAAGCCATGATGTTTCAGTTTGTGCCACACCCTGGCTAGCGGGTACTGATGGTTCGGGCCAGGGCCGCTGCGGCTGTGGGCTGTTCTCTGAGCTGCCCTTGCTTAATCCTCAGAGCTCAAGCTTTGCTCCTCCTCTCTTAACCCTCACGTCAAATCATTCTCAAAACCCCCTAAGAAGAATCCAGCTTGGCTCACACAGGCATTCAGGAAAGGCTAGTTCCCCTAACAGAAGGATACTTAACCTGGAGTCCCTGGACCCTAGAAAGTCCATGAATGGGGTTTAGAGTTGCAAATCACCCCATGAGATTATATGCACAGTTTCGTATGTGCAGAGATTCTTTTGAGGTGAGGGGGTGGGCTTATAGGTCTCCATGGATTCTCAGAGGGGTCTGAGTCCTGCCGAAACTTCATTGCCATCACTAACGGGTTTCCTACCTCCAATTTCGTTCTCTTTCCCATCCATCCTGTATATTACATGAGCGCAATATCTAAAACCTGTTTTTCACGTCTGTACCACAATCCAAAGCTTCCAAGGCTCCCCTCACCTGTAGGGTGACGTACGCTGTTGCCCTGGCTGCCCTCCTGATCCCACCTCCCACTGTTCTCCGCACCTTTTCCTCTGGGCTGTTCTACTCCTTATTTCCCCAACGTGCACACGTGTGTGCCTCCTCACTTGCCTTCTCTCATCCCTTCCCCACATCTGATCCTGCAACTCTCTTTAAAGTCAAACTCTTCCGTTAAGATTTTCTTCCATCAACCAACCACCTCACTCCTGTCTATAAGCTTGTATTATCAACACACCTTTTAATCCTAAACTCCCTTTTGCAATTTTACTTATTTCACACCATTAACCTTTCATGTGTATGTTTTGCCATCCAAACTGGATTCTGAATTTCTTGAAGACAAAGGTTCATTCATTCTTTCATTCATTCATTTGCTCAGCAGACATTTATTGGGTGTCTTCTATTGATGGGGCACTGAGCCTGACGTTGGGTTTGGACTCCCACTACACCTGGACCACTTCTACACGCAGAGAACATACTCAGCGAACAATGAATGAATGAATAAATGAATTGGGGTTAAACCAAGCCATTTCAGGAGTGCTTGAGAACCTCTGAAAAGAATACACAGCCAGAGTTTCTCCTGGTTTCTGAAGCCAAAGCAGAACGCTCAGGCGTGGTGGTTGTTAAAATGTAACCCTCTGGAAGGGCTAAGTCCCGAGCAACAATTTCTTTCCGCATCCCCCTGACTCTGCACCATTCATGGCAGGTTCCGGCGTCGCTGGCTCTCCTTGACTTTTCCTTTCCTGGAGACAGCAGGGAGAGAGAGTAGGATCAAATCCACCCTTTCGTAAGAGTTTGCAGCTTACCGTGGGGAAAGAAAAAGAAAACATGAGTCCGTTCTACCCACCAGAACTTTCTAGCATTCTTGCCCCTTAGGGCCTGCAGCTAAACTAATATTTCTGACAGTGTTCCTTCCTGAAGAAGCCCACCTCTGGGAACAGGGGAGGGGAGTCGGGAAAGCATCATCTGTGCAGGTGGTGGGTCGAGTCTACACACCTTCAGGTGGGCACGGGAACCGGGTGCTGGGTGCACGTGGCTTTTAGAGCTGCTTGGAAAGCCCTGAGTGTTTGTCTTGGCCGGTTCCTGAGGCAGCTGGCATCTGCCACGAGAGCTGGCCAGGATTTTAGTTTGGTTTCTTTGGCCTTCCATCTTGGTTTGGGATGGGTTCTGCTGCCCTGCTCCCATCGAAGAGGGACATACCCCTGAGACTCACAGGTAGTGGCGAGCCTGAGTTCTGCAAGCCACGTCCGGAGGTTTGGGGGCTGGCCTCTGTCGCCTGGGGTTCTGTTCTCTTTGGTGCAAACCAGAAGCAGAGTGCTGGCTCTGCTCAGGAGGCCCCGAAGTCCGCTGTTATTCCTTTCCACCTCCTGCTCTCTGCTGCCAGTAAAAATAAGGGAGTGAAAGGACTTTGGTGCTGGACCTCCCTCAAGGCAAGCGTGTGCCGGGAGAGAGGGAGGTTGTGCGTATGCATTTCACCATATCTTTTACTCCTTAGGCCTTAGTTCTCTAGAATTTTTTGCACAAGTCCCCTGCGGAGGTCCTGAGCAGCTACCTTCAGAATAATATATTACAAATACACGGCATCACTGTGGGGCTGGGACCACTGACTGCAAGTTCCATGCTGGAACGGGAAAAAGTCACCTTTTACGCATTAGAAAATGGATCGATGTGAATATACGCTCGGCTACCTTTTTACTTTATTGTGGTAAAATACATATACTCTAAGATTTACCATCTTAACCATTTTAGACTGAACAATTCAGCAGTATTTAGCGCCACCGTCATCACTATCTATTTCCAGACATTTTCACCCCTAAGGGAAGGGCACCCTAAGGTGCCCATTAAGCAGTCACCACCACCACCTCCCCGCCCCACTCCCTGGCAGCCACCAGTCAGCCTTCTGTCTCTATGGGTTCCCCTCTTCTGGATACTTCATATAAATAGGATCAGACAATATGTGACCGTCTGTGTGTGGCTTCTTTCACTGAGCATAATAATCTCTCAAGCTTTATCCACGTTGTGGCATGTGTGAGAATCTCATTCCCTTCTGTGGCTGAATATTTATCCTAAGTTTGGGGGTTGAAGTTATTTTCTCTCCCTTGAACTTCCATTCCCACTCCCACCTTCACTCTGTCTCTAGAACTTCTGAAGTCATGACATATCTGAACTTGATTCCTCCCAACTCACTTCCCTCCAGACTGGCTGGTAACCCCCAACCATACCCGACAACAACCTGCACCAGGGCCCCCTGAAGGGCGGGTCAAAATCGCAGCTTCCAGCCCCACTCCACACCTACTAAGCACACTCTCTGGGCGTGGAGCCAGGGAACCTGCATTTCTTTTATTTATTTATTTATTTGGCTGTGCCGGGTCTTTGTTGTGGCACGTGGGCTCTTTTAGGTGGGGCACGCAGGATCTAGTTCCCTGACCAGGGATCGAACCCGGCCCCCTGCTTGGGAGCGCGGAGTCTTAACCACTGGACCACGAGGGAAGTCCCTAGGGAACCTGCATTTCTAGCAAGCTCCCTGGTCACTCTGATGTACACACGTGGGCACCAGGGCTGTGACACAGGGCTGGCCAACTCCCCTCAAACCCCAGCCCAGGACTCCTGAGTCAACTGCTGTGTCTGGGCTTCATCTCCATCTACACCATGGAAACCCAGCTCAAATGCCACATCTCCTGTGATTCAGGAAAGCTTCCTCAACTCTTGGCCTGAAACCATTTCTCCTAGACTGTGAACTCCCTGAAAGCAGAGTCCAAGCTTCTCTTTGTATCCCTTGAATAATCTTCAATCCCAGAATAAGAACATTTATTGAGTCCTTACATGCAGGTACTGTCCTAGGTGCTTCTAATCAATCAACTAATTTTATCTTCACAAGGTACAAGCAAAGGCAGTGTCATTATCCCCAAACACCTGGAAGAGCTACCGTTTCCAGGAAATGCCAGAGTGTTTCTGCTCGGCGGCAGACAGAGATGGACCCCTCAGTCTAAATCATGGAGTGGCACACCAGTGAGTAAAGTTGGTGGAGAAGGCTTTCAAACTCACTGGGAGTGAAAAACTGTCAGGTGGTGCTGGTAGGATTATAACCATTTTAAAACAAGTATTAGTAACATCCACGGAATAGCTGTGTCCACGCTTTTCATCCCTGGCAGAGAACCCCCTCTGTCCCCCACCGTGTGCTTCCCCCAAGCCTGGGTGAGTTCCTCTGTGTCTGAGGTTTCCTGCATGGAAGATGTACATCTTTCCTCCTGCCTCACCTTATTCACTTTCCTCAGTCATCCTGCACTCAAAGCACGAGGTATGTGCCATTCACCGTGATAAAAGCACAAGTTAATTCATGTGACTGAGCGCCAGCAGCATAGCCCACGTGACACGTGGCTCATGTGGCTCCTGCCCAGTGGACTGGGACGGGTCTTAATCTGTACCAAGAAAGTAAAGCTTTGAAGAAAAATTGCAGGGACTTCCCTAGTGGTCCAGTGGCTAAGACTCCTCGCTTCTACTGCAGGGGGAGCGGGTTCAGTCTCTGGTTGGGGAACTGAGATCCCGCATGCTGTGCGGTACGGCCAAAAACTTAAAAAAAAAAAGGAAAAGAACAGAAACATTGCCGCTTTTCTTAACCACATGAGCCAGCAATTCCACTCCCAGGTATGTCCCCCAAAGAATTGGAAACAGGGACACAAACAGTTACTTGTATATCTGTGTTCATAGCAGCAGCTGCTTTGACAATAGTCAAAAGGTGGAGACACCCACGTGTCCATCGAAGGATGAATGGGTAAACAAAAGCTATCCATAGAATGGAATATTATTCAGCCTTAAAAGGAGATATCGACAACTGCTACAACATGGGTGAATCTTGAAAACATTATGCTACGTGAAATAAGCCAGACACGAAAGGACAAATATTGTATGATTTCACTTGTATGAAAAATCTAGAGTTGGGCAAATTCATAGCAAGAAAGTAGATAAAAATTTTACCAGGGCCTGGTGGGAGGGAGGAACGCAGGGTTATTGCTTAATGGCTACAGAGTTTCTGTTTGAGGCGATGAAAAAATGTTGGAAATAGTGGTGATATTTGCACGACAGTGTGAATGTAATTAATGACACTGAACTGCACATTTAAAAATGATTAAAATGGTAAACTTTATGTTACTTATATTTTACCAAAAAAAAAAAAATCTCAGCTTTCCTTTCCAGCCACTATAATAAAATAAAGAACCGTGGATTTGCCAGATTCTATTATGGGATCGTTGGGTCTTAGGTACCCTTTGAATAGGGTCCATTAGAGCTCCCTGCTGTTGAAAACATAATCTGTTTAACCTCCTATTTCCCTGCCCCAGCTGCTGTGGTCTGGGGAAGAAAAGATTTCTGGCTTTCTCTGAACGGCCCCAGGGAGCACGTAGCCCAGCCTAGAGGGTAGCCCCTGCCCCAGCAGACCTTCCCCAGTGAGTCTCAGTCTGCAGATGTGCCCCAGGGCACCTCCGTCCTGGGATCAGGGTTCTGACTAATTGTCCTGTGATGGCCACCAAAAGAGAGTGTCATTTCATCGTTAGAAATTCCCCCAGTAACATTCAGGCCGTGTCCTTTTCAGGCCCTGTGGAATTTCTAACGACGATATGAGGAAGTATTGAAGAAATATTCAGGTTCACCCCAGCCTTGGGGATACACCTATGGTGACTCTGCAGACCTGGCGTGGTTAGGTCTTACTAATCCCACAAGCCCGGAAGGCAGGGACCAGGACTGGGAGAAAATCATTCCTGAGCAACAAGGCTGGTGGTAGGGTTAATGGCTGTTCTCAAATACAACCACTATTCAGAGCATGTGCTTAATAATCTTCAATCAACTCCAGTTTATTTGCACGTCAAATCGATTTTACATGCAAAAAGCATCCCGCACATAAATTAAATGCTCTGTCAGAGACCTCCATGCTTCCCAAAAGCCTCAGGCACTCACTCCAGGCTCTTGGGAAAAAACTTAGCTCTAGCTTAGGTTTCCTGTAAAGTTATTTACAGATATTTCATTTTAATTTTTATTACTAATTTATCAAGGACATATGTAGGTTTATTACATGCCAGGAATGTTCCAAAATTTTTACTAGTATCACTTCACTGATTCCGCTTAACAATACTATGAAGAAGGTTCTGTCATTTCTCCCATTGTACAGATGAGAAAACTGAGGCCCAGGCCACTCTAACGGTGATGGCACAGACTGCAAGGACATTTCCTAAGAGGGCAGGTAAGACACCAACCAACCTGCTTTTTGTGAGGTTCAGCACCCCGTTTTTTGTGAGCTTCAGCACCCCATTTCCTCCCCATTGGTTATGTTCATATAAGGTCCAGGGCAGTCCACTGAAGGACGGGGCAGGAACAGGCCCGCTGCCTGGCTCTGTCTTTGATTTCCCCTCATCTCCCTGGCTTCTAGGGATATTGAGGGAGAGAGAGAGGGACCAGTGTCTCCACCTACCCTAGGAGGCTTTTGTCGGGAAAAGATGGCAGAGGGCCGATGAGAGTTTTCGGAACAACCATGGCGCTGGTACCGTCAACTTGAGTGTCCAATCATTTCTCAGAGCAGCCCTGAAATTCCGGGTAATACAGTATTTGAGAGCCACTTCAAGAGGTGACTACAGTGCCATTGTTTTAGATTTGAATCGGGGCTGTGGATTGTCCCCGTGCTGGCTTCCTGGTTTGGATGTTGTACTTTAGTGATGCAAGATGTTATCGTGGGGGAAGTGAGGTGAAGGATAGTTGGGCCCTCTCTGCGCTGTTTTTGCAACTTCCTGTGTGTCTATAATTATTCCAAAATACAAAGGTTTTTTAAATGCCATTGTTTAAGAAGCCAGGGAACTGTAGCTACTTCTCCAGCCGCGCTGTGTGTTTCTCTGTGCTATGAGCTCATAACCAGCAGACCTCTATGATGGACTTGTTGTCAGTCTCAGGGCAGAGCTGACCTCTTTCAGAGGCTGGCATCAGTCCCCCTTTTCCCTAGACGGGGGGTTCTCCTCTCTGCACTGGAGCCGGGACGTTGTAAAACGGCTTCCTCGGGCGCGGCCAGGAGGCTGCAGCACCTTCGCCTAGATCTCAGGGACGTTCAGCCCTGAGACTCCCCTCCCCTGCCCCACGCAGAGCCTGCTGCCCCTCCCACCCCCAGGTTCTTGAGAATCTGCCCTACAGTCCCCTGTGGGGCACCTGACATATGCTGTTTCATTCATTTCTCTCAACCCCAAGGAAGGAGTTTGTGAAGTGTGGGTGTCTGTGGGAGTCCCAGGAGGTGGGACCATGGGGACTGGTGTGAAATAGATCTTCTACAGACCAGCCCAGAACATTCTCTTCCCGGGGCCACTGCAGTCGGACCATAATGCACAGGGTGGTGTTACAGTAAGTGTTCTGGGGCCGGAGTCGAGAGCCTCATGGTAAATATGGAAACAAAATTCTCAGGCAGCAGTAAAACCGCCTGCCGTCCTTCTCCGTGCTTCAAGCACAAGGGGCTGTCATCTTCTGTGGGTTCTGAGAATCCTGTGAAATATTCCTAGCTCTGGGGCCAGGCTGCAGGAGGTGTACTTACAGACCTCGCCTTACAGACTTAACTACCCAAGACTCTGGATCCTAATTTATTTCTCTCCCCAAAGCCTGGCATTTGGAGGTGGACCTCTTCAGGGGCAGCAAAACACAAGGGCACATTATGATACCAATAATGAAATCCCTAAACCTGCAGCACAGAGATTCCACGTGGATTAGATCTGGCTAGAACGCCTTTGAATTAGAGGCGATTTGTCACAGGCCTTTCTGGATTAGGCCCCCAGGGGTCGAGAAGATGAGCCTAGGAATTCCGAAGCGGGACTGTGGGTGTTGGGGGGTGTTGGGGGGTGTGGGGGGTTGGGCGGGCAGGGTTCGGGAGGCGCTGTGTCACCTTCCGGTGTCCCTTCTCTCCCTCGCACTTCAGAGTCTGCTATTGCTTCAGAAAACCTGACACGCCAAATTCCCGAGGCTTCGTCCCCTGTTGTCCTGAGGGGCCAGGATGACTTTCTCCCCAAAGGAACATTGGGGTCCCTCCCAGCAGCCCCACCTTCTCCCCTGGAGCCTGTTTCCCTGTCTTTGTCTTCTCTCTGTCCTTTGATCAGCTGATAACGAGGATCCTCCCTCCAGCCCAGCCTGTAGTCTGTGTGATTCCTTCCCCACAGATGGCCAGGCAGCTTTCACAGGCTGTGGTTCTGAATTTTGGCCTCCAGTCTGAGCTTTGTTCTCACGTAGTGTGGCTGCTTTAGGGACTAAGATGGGTGCTGTAATTTTCCCCCTGAGAGGCTCCTGTCTTAGACCCTAAGCTCCCTGAGCACAGGGAGGGCAGAACCTCCCGATAGGAGCTAAGACACACCCTCTCTGGGTCTTGACGGAGGGAGGTGACCCCAGCGCTTCATCAGGGAGCAGCACGACCCTGGTCTGGAGCTTGTCCTGGGTGCTCCTGAGGCCTTGCCTTTTTCTGAGGATCTATCACGTGCCAGGCAGAATGCTAGACCTGTTAAGTGCCTTCTTTCCTTTGACCCACTTGATGTACTACCGGGCCAGAACTACTGCTCCTGTTTTACACGTAAGGAAATCAAGGCACAGAGAGGTGAAGTAAGTAGTCTGGGGTCACACAGCAACTGTCAGCATTTACCCAGGCTGTAACTTTCATGCTGAACAGCCTCCCACATGGGTAGGCACATGCATCTCAGGCTGGTGAGCATGTGAGTAGCCTTGATGCTGGAATATGGTCAATTGAAGAGCCCAGCCGGCAAGAACATCCTGACTTCTCCATGGTTAAGGTCATCCTCGCCAGTGATGTTCTTCAAGGGACAGTTTCATCCTGCTCAGTGACTGCAAAGCCTATCACATGAATGATGGTGAGAAGCCCCTTTGCTAGGGGCTCAGATCTGCCTCCACTCGCTTAGACCTGTTTTTGCAGCAGCAGACTGTTCTATTAAAGTCAAAGCAATACCCATAAAGGGAGGGTTGTTTTCCCCTTCTGCCCCTCCGGCGCCCTGGTGTCCTTCCAAAGCGGCGCCTGAGTTCCTAGTTGCTCGAAACAGCCAACTTGGGAAGGGAAGCTCCCCGGCCCCTCCCTGGAGGAGCCTGATTCACAGCAGCTGGGGGGTGGGGGTGTGGATGGGGGGAGGAGGGAGCCCTCTGCACCTGCCTCTGCCTTTGGCCGCATCCTGGGAAGATTTCCGGCCCCACCCAAGTTGCTCGATGACTCAAGGCTACACTCAGCCCAGTTAGGGGCACGGACCAGGGGCTGTTTCCGCTGTGGGCTCCCGGCACCATGGGACAGCCTAGGAGCCTGAGGACAGGTGGCCTCAAGTGTGTGCCTCTAGCTCAAATCTGTATGTTTCCGGCATCAATCCTCTCCTTTTCCAATGTGTGTCCTACCTCACCAGCTCACCTCAGGCTGGGGTCCGCCTCAGGGAGATTGCCAGGAGCTTTCTCTCGCTCCCTCCTGATGCACCCACCTGGCTCTGGCCCACCCCTGAGCTGGGATGGGGAAACGGCGTCAGGAGTCTTTCCCCCACTGATGCAGGCAGTGCCCCATCCCTGCCCTCCCCCGCCGCTGTGTTATATGTCTATCTTAACTTCCAGTAATTCCTGCCAGAAATTACTGCTGAGGGCTCAGCTCCAAGTAAGCTGGCAGGAGTGGGCCGTCGGTCTGCACGGAGGCCAGTAAAGTCATCTTCTGCGCTCAAAGTCATCAAAAGTGCATGTGTGTGTGTGTGTGTGTGTGTGTGTGTGTGTGGAGAGAGACGGGGGAAGGGTGGAGTGTAATAAACTCAGTAGAGACCATTCCCATGGAATATCCCCTCTCTTTCTCCCAAATGTGCACCTTCAGGACTTTTACAGAGAACAAGACCAGATTGTCCCCCACCCAGGATGCACAGGGAAGAGCTAAGAGACTGAACAAGTTGTCAGGCTCAGTCCTGTGGCAGAGGGTAGGTCTTTGGCGAACAGTGGAATCAGAATTCAGGTCGTGCTGGCCCTGGAAATGCCCAGGTGGGCATCTCTCTACTGGTGAGTTAGGCTACAGAAGGGCCAGGGCCTTCCTGGTTTGTCCTGACCCTCTATCTCACTGCCCTGTGCTGGAACCATATCGAAGCCTCCACCAGGTCCGCTCCCTGACCCTTTCCTTCCCACCGCCGTGCCTTTGCTCATGCTGTCCCCTCCCTCAGATGTCCTTCCTCTCCGATGTTTCCTCCTTATCCGTGCCTCAGGTCCCAGCCACAGGCCACCTCCTCCTCCAGGCAGGCTCCCACATTGCTCAGGGAATGAGCAGATCTAAATGGGAAACGGACAGGGGACCAATCAGACACCACAGACCTGGAGAGCCGTGGTGCACACGGACAACTAACTGTCTATTGTTTTGTCTAAGGAAGTAATGAGCCCAGCAGAAAAAAACTACAGTCCCAGGCTCCCCTGCAGCTGGGGAAGCCGCGTGTCCCACTTCTCACCAGTAAGATGGAGACAAAAGCTTGGGTGGGGCTTTGGGGGAGACTGTTTAAATGGGAACAGAATCACAGTGTGCAACCCTAATGATCATAGTCATATACTAGGGATGGATGTGGGGAAGGGCTGGACGGAGCCTGGGCCCCTGAGGGCTCTGGGAAGCAGCCCTGCCCATCCTGGACTCGTTTTGTGGGGCAGATCCACATTTTATGAGGCCTGAGGGTTTTGCAGTGTAGGAGACCTTCTCTGAGAAAAAGAATACAAAATAAAGTGGCTGGAACTTGGGAGAGGTCTGGAGGTTTAACTGTTCCTCTGCAGGATTCCCGTTTCTGCACTTCTCTAACATGGAAAAGCCCATGTTAAGCCCAGTGCCCAGAGTCCTGTTATTCAGAGCCAAACGTGATTCCGAGCCAACGCCCCACTGCCTTGTCAGGAGTGTCCACCAAGTGCCCACTGTCCTGTCAGCTTAGATCCAAGTCCTAAACCTGCTGTAGGTGACCAGTACCTGAGAAGCATTTACAGCCCTGTTGTGGGTTGAATCGTGTCCCCCCGCTACAATTCACGTATTGAAGTTCTAACCCCAGTACCTCGGAATATGACCTGTTTGGAGTCAAAGTCTTTAGAAAGGTAATCAGTCTAAAGTGAGGTCCTGAGGCTGTCCAAACTCAGTATAACCGGTGTCCTTATAAAAGGGGGAAATGTGGACAGAGAGACTGGCATAGAGGGAGGATAATGTGAAGAGCCACAGAGAGAAGGTGGTCAACTGTAGAGGCTTCAGGGAAAACCAGCCCTGCCAGCACCTTGATCTTGGACTTCCAGTCTCCAGAATTGTGAGAAGATAAATTTCTGTTGTTTAAGCCACCCAGTTTGTGGCGTTGTGTTACCACAGCCCTGACAGACTAATACAGGCCTGAGACCCAGGTCCCACCCAGAGTCTGACTGAGCGGTCCTGGGGGAGCTCAGATCTGAGAATGTTTTAAAAGCCCCTGAGGTGATCTAATTTGCGACTTAGAGGATTTAAGAAAGATTCAGAGGGTAGGTTAAGTTCAAATGGGCCTTGACGAATGAATAGGAGTCCAGTGGACAAAGAAGCAGGGAAGGTGTTCAGGCGGGGTAACCAGCCCAAGTGTGATGGAGTTAAAGTGCAAGACCGGGTCGCGGGCACTAGGCAGGAGACCGGAGGAGAAGGCAAAAGGGTAGTCTGCACGGGGTTAGTAGGGTCTCACGGAGCACGTGGGGAGATTTACAGGGCAGCAGGTCGTAGTGAAGTCTGCAGACCGAGGCCTGCTGCCATCAGAGCTGCTCTTAGAAAGGCAATGCTCACTGCTTTCTCTCTGGAGTCTGAGTTATCAGGTGTGTACTGCATCCGCTCCAGTGTAGCACTGCCCTTCAACAGGTCTGGTCCTGAGCTTGGTGACAGTGCCATCCACAAGCTGAGCACCTTGGAAGGTGACGCCAGTGAATAATCACGAGCTGGAATCAGCTGCCTTTCCTTGAATGAACCCAGTGGACTTTCTCTTGCTTTCCTATTGCTGAATGCCCTTTCCCCCTTGCCCTGAGGGCAAACTCCTACAGCACCCTCACCACCCAGCTCTCATCACCTCCTCTGGACAGCTACCCGTCTTCCCCTGGAGGCTGCCGCTATCACATCACCCGCTCTGGCACTTTCCATGCTGCGTTACTATGGTTTGTTTATACGCCCCTCCTCACTGGTCTGTGGATCCCTGCAGAATAACGTCTCTTCTCTCGCATTCATTCAAAAATGTTAATTGAGCAACTACTGTCTGCCAGACACCGCATCCTGTAGCGGTGAGCATAACTGATGCTCTCAGACACTGACTGAATTGATGGAGCAGGAAAAAAGACATGTGAGGGAATTGAAACTAAAGGAACAATTTTGCATCATGGCACCTTGCAAATATGTGTGGATTTGGGTGGCCAGGGGTCTGTTTGTATTGCGGGAATTCAGTTAACCACTTAAAACTCTCCAAGCTAGTTCCCCATTTATAAAGTGAGAACGGGAACCAGCTATGGATGCAGATCTCTTCAAGGAAAATCCACTAAATTAACTATATTCTATCAGCATTTAAGTTCCTTCCCTGGGGCAAGTGGGACAGGAACCTGGCACTTGGTTGGTCATTTATCTTGTTGTATCTCGGGCCCTGGGACAGCCTGGCTGGCTCCTTCTACCTCTAGGTTTCTGGCGCTGGTAGAATGTGGACATGTGGAATCTCAGGTCACACCTGCCCTTGTTGTAACTGGGCATCCCAACCTTCCCCACTGATGCCTTTACTCTTTCCCACAACTTAGTGGGTTAAAGTTCAACTTCTCCCCTGCAGCCCTGATACGTTGGCTACAGCAGCCAGTGCGTTAAAAGGATAGAGAAGGAGAAAGAAAAGCCAGAGGCCTGGCTGGCAGAGACCAGGAGAGGCAGGCAGTCTTGGCACCCTCAGCAAGGAATCCACTCTTTAGGGCGTGTCTCATTAACGTCCCCCAGGACTTGAGTCCTGAGCTGGTCTCTGCTCAGGTCCTGGAGACCCAGGGATGCAGACGACAGCTTTGCAGAGGGACCAGCGCAGGAGGGAAAGGCTCAGCCTTCTTCTGAAAGAAAACCAAGTGTTCTCAGAGGAATTCTGCCATTCAAGAAATGATAAATGCCTCCTTGGCATAAAGCCTGTTGCAAAGGGGAGTGGTTGCTTGAGCAAAAAATTCACAATTAATAGATATTTCTTTGAACCCAGCCCTTAAGTTACAGCAACAAGCTTTCATTAAAGATCATGTTGACCCTAACATTTGGCATTTGCTTACTCGGGCCAGCCCAGAGCCACCAGGCTGCTGGACACTGAGGCAGCCCAAGCAGCCCACTCTGTATCTGTAATGGTCCTCTCCCCAGGGTGCAGAGACAGCAGCGCTTAGAGACCCATTAGATGCAATTCTAAATATTTCCGCAACTTGAAGCAGAGAGGTGCCTCCAGCTGCTTCATGCCTCGACTACCAAAATGTCATGCACGAAAGACTCTAATGCGCTACTTTTGTGGCGGGATGAGCTACTGTTACATGTCAGTAAGCAAGGACTCACAAAGTTGGGAGAGAGAGTTAGAGGAGAGGGTGGGGTGACGGGGCCCAGGCCTGCCGCCTGTGGGGACCAGCAGGGAATCCTTGGAAAATGGTAATTTAGGTGCTCCAGCCCGGCTGAATGCAGCAAGTGGGGACCACCGTGTGGAGGACAAGGGGGCCATTGTAAGGCCTGCTCTGCAGACCCACCTGGACCCTTCACTGACCCCTGCAGATCACTGCGTGGAAGCCCCAGTGTCTTCAAGGGCTGCTTCCTGGAGGGAGAAGGTGGAGAACTGGGACACACTGAAGGGCAACCCTTACCTTCCTCACTCCTCCTGGCGGCCAGGTTGGGGCAGACTATTAGCAGGCTCGGAAACTCTGAGCAAACGCTTGCTGTGGACCTGTTTAGACCTGGGCCCCGGGCAGGGCCGCCCACAAGGGGTGGCCATCTAGTCGGAGAGCCGGGCCGGCCGAGCCTCGGCAGGTGCAGCGGGGGAGCAGAGGCCGCTTGTGGCCCTTCCATCCTCTCCTCCTCCCGCCAAACCTGTCACTTAAATCACGGTTCAAGCCTGCGCCTCGCCTGGAGCCTCTCCTGGGCTCCCCGCTCCTGAATCCTGGGCCTCTCCAACTTTCATCCTCACCTCCTCCCAGAGCTCCTGACGGCCCGGCAATTCTCCGCCCTTCCCGCGCTTCTCCCGTCCTTGGGTCCTCGACCGCCCTGGCATTTGGCCGCGGCATCTTCTCTGCCTGAAAACCCGCCCACGCCCTCGGTCCACCTCAACCTCCGAGCCCCCAAGTCAAGGTCATCTCTCCATGTCCCACTCTGCCCCGACCTCTGCAGCTGTGCTCTCCACCCCTCCCCTCTCCTCCACGGCCCTGGCGAGTCCTGCACTGACTAATTATCCCAGGCAGCTTTCCACACTAGCGCTTCAGATCCCTCTGTCCCACTTAATATTGACCCCCAAAGGGCAGTGGCCATATAAAATAAGCCCCTGGTTCTCAATCTGACTGCACATTGGAACCCCCAGGGCGCTTTAAAAGAACACTGATGCCTGGGGTCCCATGCCCAGAGATTCTGACATAATTGGTTTCCGTGCAGCCAAGGAGGGGGCAGTTGTTTTAAACTTCATTTTTTTAAATTGAAGTACAGCTGAGGTACAATATTATATAAGTTACAGGTGTACAACATAGTGATTCAAAATTTTTAAAGGTTGTACTCCATTTATAGTTATTATAAAATACTGGCTGTATTCCCCGTGTTGGACAACATATCCTTGTAGCTTATTTATTTTATACGTAGTAGTCTGTACCTTTCACTCCCCGACCCTTGTGCTGCCCCTCCCCCCCTTCCCTCTCCCCACCGGTAACCACTAGTTTGTTCCCTGTATCTGTGAGTCTGCTGCTTTTTTGTTTTATTCACTCATTGGTTGTATATTTAGATTCCGCATACAATGATATCCTCCAGGGTTTGTCTTTCTCTGTCTGAATAACTTCACTCAGCATGAGGCCAAGAGGGGGGTTTTTAAGAGCTTGGCAGGTGATTCTAAATGCAGGCACGTTCTGAGAGCATCTTTTTATTCTCAGTGGTATCCTGCACCTCAGGTATTCGTTGAGTTGAACAGAATCATTGAAACTTGGGGATAGAGGTGGTGAACAGGCTATAGACCAGTACAGGCCAGTGGAACTATAGGAGCCACATATGTAATTTCCAATTTTTAGTAACCATGTATAAGAAAGTAAAAAGAAACAGTGAAATTAATGTTTATATCTTTTATTTAATGCATGCATGTAAATTGTATCATTTTTTGGGGGTGGGGTGGTACGCGGGCCTCTCACTGTTGTGGCCTCTCCCGTTGCGGAGCACAGGCTCCAGACGCGCAGGCTCAGCAGCCACGGCTCACGGGCCCAGCCGCTCCGCGGCATGTGGGATCTTCCCGGACCGGGGCACGAACCCGTGTCCCCTGCATCGGCAGGCGGACTCTCAACCACTGCGCCACCAGGGAAGCCTCAACAAATTGTATCATTTTAATATATAATCAATACAAAATTATTAATGAGGTATTGTACTTTTTTTATATTAGCTCTTCAGAATCTGGTGTGTATTTCACACTTACGGTTCATCTCCGTTTGGATGAGCCACATTTCAGGGGCTCAATAGCCACGTGCAGCTAGCGGCTGCTGTATTGGACGGGGCAGTTATAGGCCAGAGACCAATAGACTCACGATGTCCCTGTGCGGAGCTGGCCTGGAGAGCACATGCACACCGCCGTCCTGGAAGAAGGAGAGGTGGCTTCTGTAGCTGGAGGGGAGAGATCTAACACTCTTAGCCCCAAACACCCGCTCCCTCCCTTTCCAGTTACATCACAGCACCTTCTTATCTTGCCTCACTCCCTGCTCCTCCCACCACCCCGCCCCATCTGGGTCCCATATCCAAAACAAATTTCCTCCCGCCCTCAGCCTCCTGTGGGCCAGCTTTCCAACACCCAGCTGTGGACCTGCTGTGTTTCCTGTCCTGGTTGCTCTTTGGAGAGCTGGCTGCCTGTCCCTGCGGGAGGGGAAGTGTGGGAGTGCACCTGGCTCAGAGGTCGGGGAGAGGTCCGGGAGAGTGTGGAGTGCGTTCACTTTCTCCCTCACTCTCCTTTGCTTTCTCTTGTTCTCTCTGCAGGTCAAATGCTAAGCCACTGGCCACCCCTCCCCGCCCAGGCCCTACGGCCCTCCCCAACCCTTAAGAAACTCTAAACTGAGCGGCTCTCCAGGTGAGAGTCACTTGGCTATTTGCCAACCTCCCCAGGGGCAACCGTGGTGGGCACATTTTGATGTTAAAATGTGCAGAGCTGGCAAGAACAAGACTATTATGAGGCCTTCCCCCAGCATCCCAGTCACCAGCCACATGACTTGGCCCTTTGATGTCACACTGGGGGCTTCAGCCCAGCTCTCTGCGACGACTAGTATAGTATTTCTGCAAATGCTTTCCCACTGGCACGTACTATCATTGTGCTCTCAGTGATTATCTTTTATTTCCAAAGGCAATTAATCTTCTTTGCCATCTTTTTTTTTTTTTTCCCTTGCGTGTGGCCAGTTCCCAGCCTTTGTTGCTCTCTCGAATCTGTGAATTGTTTGGGAGCATGTAGTGCATTGGCTTTTATGCTCTAAGTTTCTGCTGAAAGCTGAGATGGCGTGGATGTGTAATGAGGAATACATTTTTTTTTAAAGTGCTGTAATTCTTAGGCATGTAGCAAGCGGTCTCACATGAAAACTTGGAGAGACTGACTGTAGATGACCCAATTTCATGGCATTATAAAGTGCTTCAACATGACTGGTTCTGCAGCTCAATCACCAAAGATTTACTGAGGGGCAGCTCTGCCCAGGGCACGAGATTGGTTCCTGGGAGGTGCTACAGGGACCGACAACACAGGTCCTCCCTGTTTAATCTAGGATATAAGACATAGGGTGCAGGTAGGTAGAGGGAATAAAGGTGACAAGGTCGTGTCTGTTAAGTGGAAGTTCAGAAAGGCAATGTGACACACCTAAATGCTGCTGTGGGTGTCCAGGAAGGGGTGGGGTGATCAGAAATGATCCCAGAGGAAGTGGGTGCTTCGGCTGAACAAAAGGGATAGGCTTGTCATAGTACGGCAGCCAGGGGGGACATCCAGTAACTCTGGCAAGAGGCTCTGTACAAGTCCAGAGGGGAGCGGCAGGCTTTCTCCACCTCATGGCAAAGGTGGTGATTCTAGGAGTCAAGACCATTAGGTTCTCTCTCCAGCTCTGCTGCTGACATCCTCCGATGACTCTGGCCGGTCCCATAACCACCTCAGGACTCCTCCTAGGACCAACAGTACTTGTCACCTTGATGTGCTGTTCAAGAAAGATCAGAGGTTGACCGTTTGTCCGTCATCCATCCATCCACACATCCATCCATCCACGCATCCATTCATCCATCCATCTACACATCCGTCTATCCATAAAAACGTACAGCCATTCATTCAGACACCTATCCATCCACCTACCTATCTACCCACCCATCCACCTGTGAAGTCATCCACTTATCTGTAAACCAACCGATCCATCCATCTACCCGTCCATCCACCCCTTACCCATCCACCCATCCATTTATCCATCCCTCCAGCAAAGCAGCTGTGCACTTGTTCATACATCCAGTCCTCGTTTTCTAAGGACCTACTCTGTGACCGTCACATACTAAGTGCTGAGAAATGCAGAGGAAAAAAAGCATGGTTCTTGCCAGCCGGACAAGTCCAGGTTGGCAATGATACATACACAAGTATTTATACTCAAATGACAAAGTTGCTGCCATAAGACAGCAGTAAGTAAAGGCTGCCAGGTTAGAGGGAAAAGAGAGCCCTGAGCAAGTGCTAACAGTGTGGGACTCACCTCCACCTGAGCACTGACCTTACGGGATCAAGATGATCCGTGCATCTTCTCCGTTAGACTCAAAGCTCTTGAACAGGGACCATATTTTCAGTACCGCCCTTAAACCCAGGCAAGAGGGATCCCTGTTCCAGTGCCCCCGTTTCAGGGCCCTGCTCTGACCCTCCCTCCTTCAACCATACCCCCCTCCACAGCGGGGGAGGAGTCTCTGGGACCAGGGGGACAAGCCCACCTGGAGCCCGTGCCTCCTCCCCCTCTTTTCGGTCATGCCACAGGTAGCCAGTCCCAAACGGACACGAGGAGGCCTCTTCCCTGTGTGGACCCTCCCGAGAGGGGATCGTGTCACTGATGTGTGCATCCCTGAGCCCGTGGTCCAATGGCAGCATTTGTGGGATCTGAATAGAACTTGGACGTGCAGGCTGGGTTGACCTCCCGTGTGCCCGCAAGGCTCTTAACAGTGTGGGATAGAGTCAGGATGGCACAGGCTACAGACCAGGAGTCTTCTCTTCCCAAGTCATCAATTCCAGCACAGAGCGCCAAGGTGTCCGAGAATTCTACACGGGAACACAGACCTCCCAGTTGCTCTGAAATTCTATTTGTCAAGGAAGGAAGAGAGACATATTTTAATTACCGATTTTTACAAGAATAACATTTAGGGACTTCCCTGGAGGTCCAGTGGTTAAGACTCAGTGCTTCCACTGCAGGGGGCGTGGTTTTGATCCCTGGTCAGGGAACTAAGATCCCCACATGCCGAGCCAGCGCGGCCAAAAAGAAAAAGAAAAAAAAGAATAACCTTTAAATATTTAGACCTATGCGATGTGGGTCTCCTTCAGTGTCTTGCCCAGGTCCTGTAAATGTTAGGGATAGGACCCCACGCCCTGTCTGTGGCTGCATTGAAAGTTCCTGAGCACACATGACAAAATGTAGTGCATGATTCTGGACTTGATTCTGAGCTAGAGGAAAAAGTGCTGTAAGAGACATAATTGGACCATGGACTGTAGATTAAAATATGCTATCAATGCTACATTCCTGAATTTGAGAACAGTGCTGTGGTCGCCTAAGAGAATATCCTTGTTCTTAGAAAGTACAAGTGGCAGTACGAGGGGTAGAGGGACTGATGCCTGCGACCTTGCTCAAGCTGTTCAGAGGAAACAAAAAGACACTGATAACAAAATGAGAACAGAATGTTAAAAACCTATGAAGGTGGGGAAAGGGTATATGGAGGCTCTCTGCATTCTTGGAACTTTCTATCAATTGTAAGCTTGAAATCATTTCAAAATTAAAAGTTTAAAAACAAAACGGCACAATGGCTTGGGCAGAGTAGGGATTTAGTAAGTGTTGGCTGGAGTGACATTTTGAGGCCAAAGAGAAGAGTTCTGTGACTTTCTAGAGGGTGTGGATTATAAAGCCCCTCCCCCATTCCCCTGCTGAGCTTGTCTCTGTGGGGCTTCCCAGAACCAAGACGCTGCACACGTGGGTGGCCGTGTGTCCCATGAGTTTGGATTGCCTCTGCCTTACACAGAAAGACCTCAACTAGCACGGCCTTCAGAGGAGGAGGAGAGTTTTAATGTTACCTGTTACTGAAAAAAGTCACTTCTCATTTGAATTGGACCAGCATGTGTAGCATTTTGTACGATAAAACCACTTTTCCCTTGAAAGTAAGTTTTCCCCTGGAGAGCTAGTGATTCGTACCTGTGCTCCCTGATGCACAGCAGGCCTGGAAGGGCTACAGAGATGGTGCCGTTCTCAGGAAGGGGAGCTGGAGCCCCCCCGTCTCCGCCCGCACAAGCCGCACAGCGCGTGGGCCCAGCGGATGTGGGTTTTCCCTCTCCCCCCTGGAACCCAGGGCTCTCTTCCTGCTATCACTTCTACCAGTGTTGTTGCTGACCTGAGGCCAGGCCCCCCCGGCCCAGTGTTGATTCCATATTCCTCTGGGTCACGCTGTCCGTGTTGCCCCTGGCACCACGATCCCTGGCTACCCAAACAGTTGGAGGAGACACTTGGAGGGCTGCTTCCACACTTGGCTCTCCCCACGGAAAATGCCGGCTGCTTCGTACCACCAAGCGGGCTGGCTGCCTGCCGGGTCTCCCCGCAGCACCTCCTTGCCCAGGGCGCCCCCCATTTTGGGAACTGATCCTTCACCTTTGCTTTCTCCGAGGCTGCGGTGCCAGTGGGCGTCCGACCTCTCCTCCTCCAGGCCTGTAAGTCGAGTCTAAGGGCAGGAACCATGCAGAGAGTCGATGTGACCAGCTCCTGGAGACCCACCTGGCCACCCTCAGCTTGTGAAAAGCCAGGGCCAGGATAACCAAACAGACCTTTTAGAGCCTTGGACAGGATTCTGTTTATAAAGACGGGGGACTTTTTCCAGCCTCCACCAAGACCTTCTGGACACTGACCTCCACAGTGCCCGTATCTCTCACCACTCTGCCCAAGAGCCTCCCCTCTGCATGCACAACACCCACACGCAGTAGGCACCCCACAAACAGCTGTTGAGAACATGCCTCCCCTCCAGCTGGGATGGATGCTTTCTACTCCTCCAAACCCCAAGGCTCCTTCAAAGTCCAGGTCCGGCCCTCCTCCCCTGTGAAAATTTCTTGAAGTTCTTCCCCCAGGAACTGCTCCCTGTTTTGACACCTAGAAGCAGATGTCTGAACCCCTGGTCTGCAGCACATACTTTTCCTCGTTCATTATTTTCAGCAAACGTGTGGTTGGCTCGTAATTACCAGAGCAACAAAGTGCAAGTTTTCCTGGTTCCCGCTCTCAGAGAAGAGTCCCCACAACGTGGTTAGAGTGATGCTTAATGTAATGTGTTAGTTCGGTTGGGCCACAGCGTCCAGGTATGTGGTCAAACATTATTCTAGATGTTTCTATGAGAGTGATTTTTTTTTAAATGAGATTCACATTTAGATTGATGGACTTTGTGTAAAGCGGATTGCCCTCCACAACATAAGTTGGTCTCATCCAATCAGTTGAAGGCCTGAATAGAGCAATGATTGAGCTCCCCAGTGCAAGAGGGATTCTGCCAGCAGACGGCCTTCAGATTTGAATTGCAATGTTGGCTCATCCCGGGTCTCCAGGCTGAGGGCCCACTGTGCAGATTTTAGACTTGCCAGTTTCTATAGCTGTGTGAACCAATTCCTTAAAATAAAACTCTCTCTCTCTCTCTCTCTACACACACACACACACACACACACACACACACACGGACACACACATCTTATTGTTTCTCTGGAGAACCCCAATATGGTGAGGGAGCCAGGTCAACCAACAGAAGTGCTACAATGTGAAAAGTAGGGGAAGTACAAAGTGCCTTCAGAGCAGAGGACCCTCTAACCAAGCTGGGGGTCAGGGACAGCTTCACAGAGGAGGGACCCCAAGCCAAGTCCAGAAGGACACCTTGCCATCTTGCCTAGGTACGAGCTGCTTCCAGGAAGAGAGTTTCTTTGCTCCCCTGAGGGCCCTGCATGGAGCCCCATAATGCCCATGGTCATATTTATTGACAGTTGATCACTTCTCTAGCCAAGTTATTTAGCCCATGTTATTTCCTACTCTGCTCTAGACAGACATGGAAGGCAGCCAGCCTGCCTGTGGTCATCATTTGAATCTACTTAGTGAGGCTTCTCCTCACTGTGCAAAGGGAATCAGGAATGGCTTTGCAAGCCTCCGTGGGCTTCCTCACCAGCACCCTCAGGGAGAAGTCAAGGAACGTCAAGAAGACCATTCATCCACATGTGTCATCCTTCTCTCCTTCCCAATCGCAGCTCTGAGTCTAGGTCTCTCCTCAAGGCTGCTTTGCTTCTCTCTGACCTGAATCAGGCCTGAACAGATGGGCTCAAGTGACGTCATGAAGTCAAGATCCACTCGTTCTCCGAACTTAAATCCCCAAAGCTGACCTGGTTCTGGTCTTTTCCAAGATATGAATCTTCAGTCTTTCCTTCAGTTCTGTTAGCAACTCCATCCTTCCAGATAATCCCGTAAATCAACTGGAGCTGGTTTCTGTTGCTTGCAACCAAGGAATTTTATCAACTTTTCTTTGTGGACAGGGACACAAAGGTGGTGAGGATGGGATGACACAGGGACAGGGGAGCCTCTTGTGTATTGAATATTCCTCCAGGCCAGGAAATGTGGCGAAGCCTTGTATTCCATGGATTTGAATGTGCACATTCCCCCAACACATGCACATTTTAACATGAAAATAATCGGCATGATTCGATCCCAGCTGTCAGTCACAGAGCCAGCTGGAGGTGCGTGAATATCACTCCTTGCAGGGTCAGCAGCTTAGACAGAAATCCCAGAGATAACGACGAGCAGTCTTTCAGGAAAAGCTGCCTTCTACCGGAATGAGGACTCTAAGAGATGCTGTGTCCCCAGCAGGCACAGATGGTAATGCTGTGTGCAGAAACATGGATGGACAACTCTTGATTTAAAAGATAATTGAGAAGCATAGGACTCTGAATGAGGAGGGTCAGGGCTTTTTTGGCCAATTCAACTCTCTTAAATTTCTCATTTCATCAAGAACGCAGTAGCGTGGTACGCGATTTAAAAAATTCTCTGTCCATATAAGTCCAAGAGAGTTCTCTTAATAAGTATAAAATAAATATTCTAAACCAGGGATGGGCAACATTTTTCAGGAAAGGGCCAGACAGTAAATATTTTAGGCTTTGTGGGCCAGACAGTCTCTGTCACAACTATTCTGCCGTTGTAACACAAAAGCTGCCACAGACATGTAAACGAATGCGCAAACTGTGTCCCTACATAGGTAGCAATATCCTGTAATATTTATTTATGGATACTGAAATCTGAATTTCAAAGAACTGTTGTGTTTTTTTAGAACCATTTACAAATATAAAAGCCATTCTTAGCTCATGGGCCATACAAACATAGATGGCAGGTTGAGAGGTTGCCAGCCCCTGTCCTAAGTGATGGGAAAGCGTTGTGTCCTGGTCCAAATGACAGTGTTCTTCCTTAGCTCACTGATGGTTCAGTAATGATGTACCTTAGAATCAACGATATAAACTTTACAGCAATCCTATGAAGTAGGTGACATTCCCGGATGGTGACAACAAGCCATAGAGAGGTTTCATTGCTCAAGATCAAGCAGAGGGTAAGTGGCTGAGTTGAGGTTCAACCCTCGGTCTGGTTAACAAAAAAAAAAGAAAAGAAAAGAAAAAAAAAAAAGATGCCTCTTTAAGGATGGCAAGTCAGATGTTATCACTGACACGATGTCTACAGGTAAAATCTGGAATGGATCTAGTGACTCTAGCTGCCTTTCGTTCGAATCTGCCTCACCCATACAGCAGATTATAGGAATTTGGGTCTAGATTTTGGGTCACCATAGCATGAATGGCCAGGTGAGTCATTTTTCTAACTGAAAGCTGCTGGTGTGGGTACCATGACTGACACCTGTTTTGGAGCGCGTAAATGTTCCTAAGATTTATCAGACTCACTGTGCTCTCTACCTCTTGATATTAAGAAATGCATTTTTCTGCCGAGAAAAAAGTGCAGGTAAAAAGAATAGAATTAAGACTAGCTTATAATATGTGTAATTGGCCTCAGCCGCCTCCCTGGTCTGATCACACACTCCTCTTTCCGTAACACTGGCAGGGAATCCGCTGCCCCGGTTAGGTCCCCCGGAGGCCTGGAGGAGCGGAGGTGTGGACCGAGCCAGCCCCGTGGTGGATGGAGCAGGGGCTGGCACGGCCCGATGGCCCCAGAGCCACAGAAGACATTAGCAAGCATTCTGCTTCATTCTTCCAGGCGCCGTGCTCCTGGACCAGCCGTCAAATGAATTCTGCAAATGGGCTTCCAAAATCAATAGTCTGCAAAAATCTATCCGGCCTGCAAACTCTTCCTTGGTCGCCTTCACATTCATCAATGCCTCTCTCTCTCTCCGCATGCGCACCTCCCTCCGCTTCACCCCAGCCCCCAGCGCTGCTCGGCGGGCAGGACAGGCCCGGGGGGCGGGGTCTGGCAGGTCACTTCACAGCTGCGAACATGGGGACCTGCGAAATGATTCCAGAAGCGAGTGGCAAAAAAGATTGACCCGGTGCCTCTCGTTGGGAGTAGCTCCAGGTATGCTTATTTCCTTGGCTGCCCTAATGGAGACCCTGCCTTCCCCTCTTCGGATGGGGCCCTGGAGTGTTGAACGTCTACCAATGACTGTCTGGGTCTTGCTTCATATTATTAATAGCTACCATTTACTGAGCAACTTCAGGGTTCTCGGAATGCCAGAATCGTTTCTTTCTCTCCCTTTTCCTCATACCGGCCCTCAAAGTATTATCTCTTCACAAATGAGGAAATGGAGGGTCAGGGAGGTAATGAACGTTCCCAAGTCAAAAAGTGGCTTCCTGCCTTAGCTGGGATTCGAATTGGATTCCATCTTCCCTGGAAGCCTGTGCTGATTTCACTTTACAGAAGCAGAGAGTTTGAAAGCCAATCAGAACTGCCGTGTTAAGTCAGAAACTTGGCCTCTGTCGTGTTCCTGGGATCACTTCTCATTAGAATAGCCCTCCCCCTCTGTCAAAGACAAATTCAAATCACCAGGTGGGAGCATCCCTCAGCTTACCACGATTTTGGAGCTGCTGTGACATTATCCCATCCTTCATCCTTGATTTCCATGCTGAATTTGTGTGTGCAAACTCCAAGCTTGGTGGACACTTGGGATGGAAGAGAGTTTTTATTATATAGACGGAATGTATTTGTGAACTTACAGGTTCCCTTGAAGGTATTCTAATTCTTAAGGTTGTATGTTACCCTGAAAATAGTAGTGGGTTGTTGAGAGCAAGCTGCACATTTCTAATCCGGCTGGCGATTGGAACTACCCATGCAGAGAATGCAAAGCATGTTGCATTGTTTATGGGAACCTGAGACACACTTGTGACTACACACTGCTACACGGACCTAACTGCTGGCTAGTATGCTGTGGTTGAGGAGAAGAAATGAAACCAACAGCTCTAGAGACGCGGAGACCCATCCATCCCGCTCCTTACCTCGAGGGAGCCGTAGACGTGCAAGCGCGGCTTTAGAAGGAAACTCCCCTATTTTGTCTCGCCAGTGTGGCCTGAAAACAAGTTAAGGAATTCCAACCAACTTTATGTTGGTTTCGCATCCATCTGTGCTACGAGGGGACCTCAGTGGTAAGTTTTCTGATGAAAATGGCTCTGGAACATCCTTAAAAGAATTCCAGAAATTCACAGATACTTTAAAATGTCACATTTCGTAATAATTCAATTAGTCGTTTTAAACTAACTCTTCAAGTTATTAAATCTCAAGCAAAGATTTCAAAACCAATAGCTCCAGCTGTTGGCAGACCCAAGGACACTCGGAGATTAAATGTGGACACGTCGAGACTAGCCCTGGAATGCTTTCTGACAGTGCCTCGTGGGGGAACCAGGACAGGGAGAGTCTGCCCCCCTGCCCCCCACCCAAGGACTGACACCACTTGAAGAGAGGATGGAAGAAACACGACCAGCGAAGCAGGCAGGACCCGCCCAGGGTCAAACAAGGGGACCTAGAGTGCAGGGTTTCAGAGGAGTGAGGGATTGCTGGGATCTGGGTCTTCACGTGGGAGCTGGAGGACGGGGGAGTCAGGACGAGAGTGGAGGGGGACACAGGGAGCGCTTGCGAGGGGTACAGCAAGCAGACAGATTCGGCTGTGGCAGAATATTTGCCTTAAGAGCAGATCAGGATGAGGATGGGCGTGTGGGTTGGGCTCAGGTTGTGGGGAATTTAAAGCGAAGTGACAGGGTTTGGATTTTTATTCCGGGTACACTCAGGAGCACAGCTCCAGGCGCCCACCCTGCCCCCACTTGCTCCTCACCCCGGCTTCTCCGTCTTGGTACTGTCATCCACCCAGTTGCTGAGGCCCCAAACCTGGAAGTAGCCTAAATTCCTCTCTTTCAGCCCTCCCCACCCTGCTCACCCTCCTACAGTCCATCAAAAGTCCTGTCATCTCTGTTTTCAAAAGATATTCCAAATCCAACCACTTTTCATCCCCTCTCTGGCTCTCATGCTGGTCCAAGGCTTCATTGTTTCTTGGCTGCACAAATACAGTGGCTCCTTCGCTGGCCCTGACTTCCATCTCTCCAGCTCCTTACCCAGCTTGCAGAGTCCTGTGGGACTGGCCCAGCGAACCCCCTTTCTCCACGTCTATCCCCCCACCCCCGGCCTCCTCCAGCCGGACAGCAACATGCCCCTCTCAAGCCTACCTCAGGGCCTTTGCATTTGCTCTTACCTCTGTGCCTGGATCATTCTTCCCCCAGCTCTTTGTACTGTTCACATTTTCAGTCAGGTCTCTGTTCAAATATCCTGACCCGCAAGAGCCCTTCCTGATTGCACCACCGAGAGTCCCTCCTCCACCAAGAAGTTATTTTCTTCACAGTAGTTGTCACGAGGTGAAATTATATTATTTATTCATTTGTGATCATTCTGTCTCGCTCCCTGGAGTGTAGTTCTGTGGGGGGTTCATTTGCTCTTGTTCATTGTCAGAGACCCACATCCTAGAGGTGGGCCGAACCCCAGGCAGTTCAGGGCTCCTCGGGCCATCTGGTGAACTTCTCAGAACAATGTTTTTAAAAGCATAAAATAAAGCATGTAAGGGACTTCCCTGGTGGTGCAGTGGATAAGAATCCGCCTGCCAATGCAGGGGACACGGGTTCAATCCCTGGTCCGGGAAGATCCCACATGCTGCGGAGGAACTAGGCCCGTGGGCCACAACTACTGAGCCCGTGCTCTAGAGCCCACGAGCCCCAACTACTGAAGCCCGAGTGCCTAGAGCCCGGGCTCCGCAACAAGAGAAGCCACTGCAATGAGAAACCCACGCATCGCAAGGAAGAGTAGCCCCCGCTCGCCGCAACTAGAGAAAGCCCGTGTGCAGCAACGAAGACCCAACACAGCCAAAAATAAATAAAATTAAATCTTTAAAAACAAAATAAATAAAACACGTAAGATTGCAAAGAATATTGGAAGTTCCCTGGCGGTTCAGTGGTTAGGACTCCCACTTTCACTGCGGTGGCCCTGGTTCAATCCCTGGTCGGGGAACTAAGATCCCGCAAGCTGCGTGGCCAAAAAACCAAGAATAAGAATATTAAAATATAATTGAAGTAGTTATTACAATATTAAAAATGTATAGTATAATAACATATATGCTTCTTTATTAATATACTAAATAGTGAAATTCTGTATAGGTGTAATAGCTACTGTAATAACTGCATTTCAAGGTGATGATGAAGGTAACTGCTACTTTACAACGTCTGCAGCAATTATAATCTGACATGAAACGATCTGAGCTTTCTATTGGTGACAAATGTCTAATACTACTGTGTTTTACCATTCATCATTGATGAAAATACTGAATATTACCTATAGGTTAGTAAAATTAAAGATTTCAGTTTTTTTCTAGTCTCCGTTCAGACTCCCTGAATTCAGGGACCCCAGGAGTAGACACTCTGTAGTAGGTGCTAAATAATAATTTGTTGGGAAACAAATAGATGAGAGGATAAAGGTTTTGGAGCAGATGAGGCATGATGTCTACATGTAATACACATCAGAAAAGATTTATATTGCTTTGGAGAGCCAGACTCTGTGCTAGGTACTGGGTATAATGAGATGGAAAAGACACAGCCCATGACGAGTTTCCAGTCCAGTTGGACAGAACAATTGTACACAAGCAGAGAATTTCAGTACAGCATGGCACATCCTATGTCCTGTACCAAGGTACTGAGTCCACACAGGGACTGCAGAGACAGCAATCCATGGAGCTGAATGCTGGAGAATAAATTACACTTGTCCAGACAAAGGAGGGGTTGGAAGTGTGTTGTAGACCCAGGGAACAGCATGGGTGGAGCTCAGAGTTTTAAGGGGGTGAGGAGAGCAAAATGCAAGGGGAAGGTTCCTTCCTTCCTTCCACAAATATTTACTGAGCACCTGGTAAGTGCCAGGCCCTGTTCCAGGGACTGGGAATTCTGTGCTGAAGGAGATAAATTCTCCATTTCCAATGAGGTTGCATCTCAGTAGAGTCAGAAAACAAACAAGTATATACTGTAGTGTCCAACGGTGATAAGTTCTGAGAAAAACAACAGGAGGTAAAGCTGAGGTACCCATAAGCGCTGTGGTGTGGGGAAAACTCTGTAGGCCACGCTCAGAAACCTTGGGAGGTGATGGGGGACAGTGGTGATGCAGAGAGATGTTGTTATGACTGAACTGTCTCCCCCAAATCCCTGTGTTGAAACCCTTACCTTCAGTTGACTGTATTTAAAGATGGGCCCTTTAGAAAGGTAATTACGATTAAATGAGGCCATAAGGGTGGGACCCTAGTCCAACAGGACTGGTGTCCCCATAAGAAGAGGAAGGGGGGCTTCCCTGGTGGCCCAGTGGTTGAGAGTCCGCCTGCCGAGGCAGGTGACATGGGTTTGTGCCCCGGTCCGGGAAGATCCCACGTGCCCGCAGCTGGGCCCGTGAGCCATGGCCGCTGAGCCTGCGCGTCCGGAGCCTGTGCTCCGCAATGGGAGAGGCCACAACAGTGAGAGGCCCGCGAACCGCAAAAAAATAAAAATAAAAAAAAAAGAAGAGGAAGGGACACCAAGGATAAGCTCAGAGGACACCGAGAGAAGGTGCCGTCTGCAGCGCAGGAGAGACCAAACCTGCCGATGCCGTGACCTTGGACTTCAGCCTCCAGACAGTGAGTGAATTCACGTCTGTCGTTTAAGCCCAGGTCTGTGGGGCTTGTCCGGGCAGCCCCGCCTGACTGGTGCTCACGTGCATTGTTAGAAAGACACCCCCCCGCCCACCTCCTTCCCCGTTGGCCGCAGGTAGAGGAAGATGAAGGAGCTAGAGGGACCACAATGCACAGTTGGGGAGTCAAGGAAGAGTCCAGACGGGGGAAGAAGCAGGTTCAGCCAGGACCGCAGATGGGGACGTGGAGATGAGGGGACTGTGGAGGAAGTCCGTTGGCGGGGCTGGGAAATGGGGCAGATGCAGGGGAAGGAGTTGGGCGGGCAGCAAGGTTTCAGAGGAGGTGAGCATGTGTGTGCAGTAAGAACCTGGCCCCCCTGGGTCACTGAGCCACTGAGACCTCACAGCGCTAGATCACTTCCACCTCCACATTTCCACGCAGACTAGGAAATGGGGGAAGGGAGGTCATTGTCCGGAGACTTCCTCTCTGGTCTCCGGGGCTCTTGGGGACTCTATTGTTCCCACACAAAGGGGCAGTGATAAGTCAGTTGTTTGCCGTTTCTGGTGCCAGTGGGAGAGGCTCCCTCTTCTCCCTGCGTCCTGCTGCCTAGGGTACCAGATGATGCGAGGTCTCTGAGCTCCCCAGTGGTAGCAGAGGAGGGGCTTGTACCTGAATCACAGACGAGGCATTGATGGGCTGTGGGGCGGGCGGGGGGAGGCCGAGGACAGAGCCGGACAGCACTGGGCTGGCACAGGCTGCTCCTGGGTCTGTGGGCAGCATATCTGCTTCTCTGTGCTTCTGTCCCATCGTCCTTCAGTCCTTTCTCCCTCCCTCCCTCCTCCCTCTCTCCTCCTCTCCTGCCGTCTTCTCCCACTTTCCTTCCACTCCTGTTACTTGCACCCTTCCAGCCTGTGCAGAGGTGTCTACTGCTCCCCTCCCCCAGGCCTTACCCCCAAGAGCCCCGAGCCCTCACACTAGCTCCTCTCTGGCTGGTGCCCCCAGCCTAGCACCCTGCACCCCTTGTCTTCAGATTAGTCCCCATCTTGTCTTCTTTTCCTCTCTCCCCTCATCAAAATGTACCTGTCCTGTGTCCCAAGGCCCTCAGAACGCTGCTGAGTGGATGGATGGCTTGGTGCTTGGCCCAAGGACTTGTTTACCGAACCAGTTATCTGGTTGATCTGAGCTCACGTGGGCTGATGCGGCCACTGGGGACAGTGACTTAATGTCTTCTCCCTCTCATGTCACGTTGGCATCGTCAAGGCTCTTCCTTGCCATGATCCTGCAGCTGCAGGAAGATGCCCCGTGGCTTTGTGTGCCCCACTTCTCTCCTGGCTGAGCGGCCTGACTTTCCTAGGGACCCAGCAGGTGTTCTGCCTCTTTGAGCCCAGGACAGGGATGGACATTATACTCTGGCCCAGACCCCACGTCCTGGGCTGCCGCTCTTCTGCGTACTTCGTACGTGCCTGCTTCTTACCTACCAGCACCTTTCTGCTTTCCTGGGTTAATCAATAGTCTGATAAACTAGTTCACACCAAGGCCACGGCTCCTAGTTTCATGAGCCTCTGCATTTTAAGTGATATAACCTGAGGGACACTGCTGGTCTCAAAAGAGTGGCATTTCAGCGAGGTGGGCAGGTGGATTGGGTGACTCCACATAAACACCCCGTGCTCCTCCCAGCAGAGCCCTGCCTTCTTTAATTAGCATGGAGTGGTTCCTCCTGCGTGTTTGCCAGTGAAGGTGTGGGTGGGAGAGTGCAGAGGGATGAAGCCACGTGTTCATACCTATCAACTGCTCAGCCCTGGGATCAGAAGGTATGTTCCACGGGGGAAGATCTTTCTGTCCATCTTGTTCTGTTTCTGCAGCACCTACAAGAGTGCGTGGCCTGGAACTGGCACCCCAGATGCTTTCTGAACGAATGTACTTTTCAATGGCATTCAATACGTTCGCAATGTCGTGCTATATAAGTTCCAAAATATTTTTGTCATCCCAAAAGAAGACTCCACGCCCATGAGCAGTCTGTCGCTACTCCCCCTCCCTTGGCCCCAGACGACTGGTAATCTGCTTTCCACCTCTGTGGATTTACCTGTTCTGGGTGTGTTGTATTAATAGGGTCATTTAATTTGTGGTCTTTGCCGTCTGGCTTCTTTCACTTCGTATAACGTTTCCAAGGCTCACTGGTGTAGCAGGTGTCAGTACTTCATTCCTTTCTATGACTGAATAACGTTCCTTTGTAGGGGTCACCACATTCTGATTATCCTATCTAGCGGCATTTTAAAGAGGTTGCGTGAAGAAGTTTCACTTTCCTGGGACCTCACATTCCATGCAGATGCCTTCGGACCAGGTGCCCTGAGAGATGGCTCTTCGCCTTGGCCTGGTTAAAGCTCACTTCCATCTGAAGGAGCCCGCCGAATGGTCGCTTCCCTCAGGGACACTGAGAAGTCCCCGAGGAGGCAAAGTGAGGGTCAGGAGTGGGGGGAGATCCCACTTTACCACGTGCCACCCAGTGAACCCAAAGGAAACTGGACCTGAGAGGCCAGCGTGGGGACGACACCAGCGATGGAGCCAGGAGGCAGCTCTCCTCCCAGCCCGGCTGCACATTTCACCGGCAACTTGGGGGAGACCTTTCCTCTCTGGGCTTTGCTCCCCTCCCTGTGCAGAGGAAGAGAGGCCTGGGCCCCGAGCCCCTCCTACCTTTCAGGTTTGAGGTTCTAATCTGTTCGTTCCCCTGTTCCACGGTTAGTGTCCAGCTTTGGGCCCAGGTTGTTTTTCCCTCTTCCTGCCATGTGGAACTCTTCAATGTTCACTAGAACCTTCCTCAGGTTCTATTCACTGGACCACCTTGGGGTCATGGGTTCATGAACAAGAGTTCCTGGGGCAATTCCACGAGTTCATTGCATGAAGTTTCTGGCTCATGGTAAGTGTTCACTGACTGTAGCTGTGAATACTGTAATAATAATAGCGATAATTACTAATATTATAATTTAGTGCATTGGAAAAGGCAGTACAAAAATGTGACCGGCTTGTCTCGTCTGCTGGGTAAATTTCCCAGTTTCCCTGCATTGGTTTGAAATGGGAACCGAGCCCCTGTCTCGTACGGAGTTAAGCATCACCACCTGTGGCTGCTTGGACGTGAACCACGGCGTTCGTACCTCCTGGTCGGCCCCGGAAACGAAGAGGAGCTGGCTCTGCGTGCCAGTTTGGGGTCCATAGTTAACAAGATTCAAACCAGAGACAGCTTCCTCTGCAGCGTACCCACCCCACATCCTACTCCCAAGTGGCTTTGAGGATGACGCCAACTGCTCACACGATAGCATACCAGGAGCTGATTGCAATCTTGGATGGTTCAGCTGAAACCCAACAAGCACCGTAACCTGGTGTTATTTTGAACTTTAAGGCATTTACAAACCAACCTTGTCAAGATGTAGAGGTCGATTCGGCAAATCTGGGGTGGAGCCTGGGACCCTGCATTTCTAGCAAGCTCCCAGGTAAAGGGGGGCTGCTGGTCCTCTGACCACTCCTGGGGTGCAAGGCCCTACATGTTTAATCCCTTGCTTAGTCTGTGTGTGTGCTGGCTAGGCCTTCATGGGAGCTTCTAGAAAATTCCTAACAGGGTTTCTCCACCGTTCTTTTGGTACGAAAGCCTCATTCCTTGATGACATTTGGAGAGGGAGTCCTGGCAGTAGAGACCAGCCTGGCTGACAAGAGAAGGGGCTGCGGCCTTGCTGTGCTAATGGCCGGTGACCCGGCGCAGAAGGTGCCCTTGTGGTCTGTTCAATCTGCTGCTCTGAGCCTGAGGCCAACTCTCTTGCCCATGGGCACAGCCAGGCTGCTGGGGGCACTCAGCCCATCGGTGAGGGGTCAAGCGCAGAGCTCCAGGGGATGTACTGGGACCGTGGGAGTCTGGGCCTCTCTTACCCGCCTTGGTCTCTGCTCTCACTCATATGGCAACTGTTTGTGTGACTTTGGGTGTCGTATTACTGCCACATGGGCTGCACCGTGCTGCAGGGGGCAGGCACAGGGTCCAGCTCCCCTCCTCGGGCCACCCAGACCAGAGCCCACGCCACCTGGTCCCCCAGCTGGCGCTCTAGTGTCTACTGGAGGGTGGACACGTTGCAGAGACTATGGGTGCACTGAGGCATCTGGAATATTCTAAAAACAGAAGAGAATACGCACCCCAATCCTGAGAGAAGGTGAGACAAGAGCGCTGCACATCCCCTGGCCCAGCAGTGCTGGCACCCGTTCCCTGTCACCCCACCTTTGGTACCATTGGCAGCCACCAGGCCTTTGACCTCAGTGTCTACTCGTAATTTATGGGACAACAGTTTCCTCTAGGATATGGGCTGGAGAACCAGAAATCATATATTTTGTTCTTTCCCTTTCTTTCAAAGGGAGTAAGAATGTTCTTGGCAAAGGAGTCAAACGTGTGTCCCCATTTGGGTTTCATAAATTTCAGACACATCTCGTAGGGCGAGGTGTGACTGGGCTGCACTGGAAATTTTAAAGTGTGAGTCGGGGGCGAGTGGTCTGTGGTGAAAAGAACCGCTTTGAAGCATCTTTCAAAGCTCCTATTCTTCAGACTCAGGACAGACGCGCCAGGGCCAGGGGCTGCCGGGCAGTCGGGAGTGTGTTTGGATGCAGGGAGATGGCCGAGCAGAGGCGCTGCGGGGAGATGCTGACCCTGAAGGTGCCTCCTTGGTCGGTGGGAAATAGAAAAGGAGGCACCAGAGTGAAGGCCGATGGGGGGCGAAATGAGGGGTTTCTTCTCAGAGCAAGAGAGGAAGGTTGGGAAAGGCTGAGGATCGGGAGAAATCACCCCTGAGAAGGAACTAGCTGTCACCAAGAATCTTCCCGGGAGTGAGTGCTTTATAGGCATGTCGACTCACTTAATCCTCAGAGGATCTCGTCAGGTAGATGTTTTTATGCCCGTTTGACAGTTGCAAAAATGGAGGCTCCTTTAACGGATGCAGCCATTTAAAGCCTCGGTGTAGCCACCGGAAGACAGAGCCTCAAGACTGTGTCTGTAAGCAGTCTGCGGTGTACCAAGGCCTCCAGCTGACTCTGGGGCACGTTTAGTTAGAGCCACGTGTCAGGGGTTGTGTGGCGGTGACCGTTCTCTAGAAAGGACCATTTTGACTTTAAAAACTGAGACGTCGCAGCTATGAAAGCTCAATAGAGAAAAATAGCATGAGATGACCTTCTAGAAGCATTCTGTGGATTCTGCAGTCACCTAATTTCTGAGCGTGGAGTAAGGACCAGAAGAGTTTTACAATTACTTGGAATTGGCATGTGGAGACGGTGCTTATTATCTTCTTGTGGACAGTGGATGGTGAGTTAAAGTCCCTCTGCTTTCAAGCAGAATCAGGACAAGCTGATAGTTGCTGTGTATTTGCTAATGTTCCCATAAAGACCTTTGTCTTTAAAAGATTTTATTGACTCAGGGCTTTTATTTTATTGCCTTATCTTAGTCTGTTGCTGTGCAGGACCTGAGCTAATACATAAATATTGAATCAATGGTGGATGTTTATTGAGTGCTGACTATGTGCCAGATATTTTTGAATGTACTTTACGTGTATCGCCTCCTGAATCCTCACAGCAAGCCTATGAGGCAGGCGCTGTCATTATTGTTATTTTATAAATGGGGACATTGAGGCCCAGAGAGGTTCAGTAACTTTCCCTTGCTCACACAGCCAGGGAGTGTTGGAGCCAAGATATGAGCCCAGACAGGTACGTTTGTTTATTTGTTTTTTTAAAGTTTTTATTTCAGAAAATTTCAAACACATACAAAAGTAGAGAGGATTACACAACGAATATCTCTGTGTTCCTCATCCACTTCAACAGTGGTCAACATTCTGCCACCTGGTTTTATCTTTCTTCCCCACATTTGTTGTTGTTTTCTGGAATATTTCATTCCTGGGTATTATATCATTCCACTTGTAAATACTTTAGTGACTTTATGTAATTGATAAGGACTTCTTTTCCTTTTTATATGACTGTAGTACTATAACCCCCCCAAAAATATTCCTTTATATCATCCAATACTTGATCCAAGTTCAGTTTTCCCTGATTGCCTCCAGAATGCCCTTTGGCAGTTAGTATGTTTGAATCAGGGTGCGACCACCAAACATTGCATCTGGTTGATGTTTTTTGTCTTGTAACCTATAACTGTGGCCCACTTTTCCCCCCATGTCATTTACTGGTAAAATATTCTGGATTTTGCTGTTTATATCTTGGTGGTATCATTTAACATGTTCCTCTGTCCCTTATATTTCCTTTAAACTGGGAGTGAGAAGTGGGATTCCATTCAGGTTTAATTTTCTGGAAAGAATCCGTCATGGGTACCACTCCTCCTCTCTGTTACACGGGCTGTCTGGTGATTCAGTTTTTAATGATGTGGAGATTGTTCTGTGGGTTCAGGTGGTGTCAGCCTGGTCACTTCATGACACAGCTCCCGTCCCTCTTTCATCTGTCTTAGCGGCCTTCGGCGAATGCCGTTAAGGTCCCTCTTTCATCTGTCTTAGCGGCCTTCGGCGAATGCCGTTAAGGTCTGTTGTATCATAGGGGATAGCAACACATTGACTTCTAGTCCTGTCTTTCTGATCTGTATTCCTTAGCTGAGCTGCTTCTCTGAAGAGTTTTCCCGCGTGAACTACCCGCTAACCCAGGCAGTTTGACTTAAGAGTTTGTACTCCGTCTGTGCTTCTCAAACTTCCATGTTTGCACAGGTCGCCTGAGGGTCTTGTTAACATGCAGATTCTGACTCAGTAGGTCTGGGGTGGGGCCTGGGATTCTGCATTTGTAATAAGCTCCCAGGTGATACAGATGCTCCTGGGTCTGCAGACCACACTTTGAGTAGCAAGGCTGATGGATCACCCGTTTTGCCTCTGACTGGTTCTTTCCTCTACAGAATTATTGGCTTATCTTCACATGGGCAAGCTACTCCGATGCTAAAGGGTGGTTTTGCGTCTTCCCTTATAAAGGCAAGGTGAGTGGGTTGTAAACTTCTCTCTCCCTTCAGAGTCGCTTCCTGCTTTAACCTAAGCTGCGGAGGGTGTTATTCAGATGATCAAATTTTATTAAAGCTTAGAATTTTCTGAGAAAAGTTGACCCATCACATAATATACTAAGAGTGCAGTTTTATTGGTGTGCGTGTGTGTACGTGTGTGTGTGTGTGTGTGTGTGTGTGTGATTTCATTAAAAGTCACCTGTGTTTTAAGGGAAAATGGCCTGGTGGTGTTGCACCAGGAGAATCATCATTTTCTGATACTAAGTTTATAAACAGCCGAGGATTCTGCCTGCCCTGCCATCCAGGTGCCCTTCTTTTTTTTTTTTTTTTGCGGTACGCGGGCCTCTCACTGTCGTGGCCTCTCCCGTTGCGGAGCACAGGCTCCGGACGTGCAGGCTCAGCGGCCATGGCTCACGGGCCCAGCCGCTCCGCGGCATGTGGGATCTTCCCGGACTGGGGCACGAACCCGTGTCCCCTGCATCGGCAGGCGGACTCTCAACCACTGCGCCACCAGGGGAGCCCAAGGTGCCCTTCTTTTGTGAGCAGAAACCTGGTGTTGCTTTGGAGAACTATCTTCCCAGGTAGTCTTCCCTTGCTTAGTCAAGTGGTGGACCAAGCAGACTGTCTCTCCGTGACCTTAAGTCTCGAGTAGAGTGACACTGGGACTGGCTGGTGCTGATTTATTTGAACAGCAACGCCGAGAAGGGCCCATCTTCTGTGTCCTCCCTCTCAGGTGCCTGGAGCTGCCTTGGTCCTCTTTTCTGGGTCTGGGTACTCAGTCTTTCTTTGAATGTGTGGGCTACCCCATAATTCTCTGTGAATTCTTTTTCTGCTTAAGTTACCAGAGTGGTTCTCTGTTGCTCACAACCAAGAAACCTGAACTGGTAGAGCCTCCGTCCTAGAATCTCAGAACGCTGACACTTACCCGCTTGTGCTTCGGCGGGAAAGCTGACTGGGTGGTGCTTTGGTCATTTGTCTTAGTAAGATCAGAGCACTGATCGTTCCTCAATAGCAGTGACTCATCAAAGGACCTGAAAGCAAGAGTGAAGATGATGGGAAAACCCCTTGGAATGAGGTTTCTTCCTCTTTCAATGAATTTGGTTTTACGGGAAGTACACTTTTTCCCACTGGTCAGAGGGGCATTGGCTTTATAGGCTAATCTCACCTTTCTGAGACAGAGGAAAAGGAACGAGAAACTACCAGTATCAAGGATTGGGTCCTGTCATAGGATCCTCACTCCTCTACCACCCTCCCATTAACCCCTGGAGTTGCAGATACATCTAAGGAACATTCCCCAGATTTTGATCTCAGTGACGTCCCTAATCATCGAAAAGGTTGTGTTCAATATACAATATTTTGCTTAGGAAGGCAGGGAGGGACTTCTAGCTGAAGAAGGTAGAAGGATATACATCTTTCCTAATTCCTAATGAAATAAATTAGTAAACACAGAAAAATTAAAAAAGCGAAATAACAGCAAATAAAGATAAGTAGTAAGCAAACAAGGAATTACCTTTGTGTCTAGAAAAGTCATGACTGTGTAAAGAACTGGAACATTCTAATGTAGTGCAGCTCCTGAGTCCCAAACTCTCTCTCCAAGAAAAGAAAGAGGTTGGATAAAATTCAGCATTTTTACTAATACTCTTCGATTTAGAGAGAAACAGCATCTCTAGCAGAGAAGACAAGAGTAGGTAATGCTGTGAAAGGATCCCTTGAGTTTGGAAGGCCCTAAATGTCACCTTCAAACCTTGGGGGAGATTAGGAGTTGCCGAGGATTGCAACTGTGCAGGAAGCCAAGAACCACAGAAGTGTCATACAGCCTTGGCTGGATGGAGTGGACCTTGATTTATGATGTGTAGTGGCATCCCAGAAGAGGGAGCAGAGCCCTGACTTCCAAGAGAAAGCTACTGGCCATGCTCCCTACCCATGACTGGCCCCTTCTCCATCTCTGTATCCCCAGACTATAGGAGAGTGGAGAGTTTAGTAAAATCTGTCACTACACTGTAGCCTACAGGACAGTGAGACCCAGGTAATGTGAAAAGGGTGTAAAGGAAAATTCCCCTGGTATTCAGAGTAAACAGATTCACACAGAGCCGCACTCATTAAAGTTGAATGGTGCAGCCATCATGCAAACTCATGATAGCAAACAACAACAACAAATGAAAGAAAGGGAACATAGCAGGAAAAAAGAAATAGATGAAGGGCCTGTCCTGGATGAAAACATATTCCAGGAACTACCTATGAACATTTTGGATAATAGAACTTAATAAGACTATTAATTCAGTAAGACAAAACCTCAAAAGTGCGATGATGTGAAAGAATGAGGTTTTAAAAGATTTCAGAGCAAAGGAAACACACTAAGTTTAAAAAACAATTTTGATAACTTAATACATTAGAAGTAAGGAATAATAAAGTCACCACTGAAAAATCAAATAACTGACAAGGAAGAATTACTGAAATTATTCATGATAAATAAACAGGAAAAAGGCAAAGAGTAAAATAGGTTAGAGGAGATATAGCAATAAAGGACAAAGATGATCCAATAAAATAATTGATGTCTCTGAATTAGAGACTCAACAGATGAAATAGGGAACACACCACTCAGAGAGAGAAATCATCAGAAATAAAATACAAACCTGTAGATCAAAAGGGCACAGAAGAAAAATATGTTAAGTACTGACATTAGGCTGTATCCTGGTTAATATATTGAACTTGGAGGATAAACAAAGACTTCTCAGACATTCAGGCAGAAGAAGCCTACAAGGGGAAAAAAGTCAGGTGTCCCAGACTCATTAAGAGAAGACAGTGGGGCTTCCCTGGTGGCGCAGTGGTTGGGAGTCCGCCTGCCGATGCAGGGGACACGGGTTCGTGCCCCGGTCCGGGAGGATCCCACATGCTGCAGAGCGGCTGGGCCCATGAGCCATGGCCGCTGAGCCTGCGCGTCCGGAGCCTGTGCTCCACAACGGGAGAGGCCACAACAGTGAGAGGCCCGCGTACTGAAAAAAAAAAAAGAGAAGACAACGGAGCAATGTCTAGCGTGTTCTGAAGGAAAGAAAGCAAAATCCAAAAATATTAAACCAACACAAGCCAAAGAGCAGCAGCCAGGCACTGGAGTCTTTGCTGCAAATATTTTTTTCCCAGTCTTGTTTATATATGTCTTTGTATGTGTGTATATGTTTTTATATGTGTGTATATGTTTTTATATGTGTGCATATGTTTTTATATGTGTGTATATGTCTTTATCATCAAAATAATCTCTTTTCTTTATAAAAATACATGATTATTGCAGAAAAGTCAGATAATATAAACGGAGAAAAAGAAAAAAATCAGACAATTCCACCTATTCAAAAACAACCTCCATTAACACCTTGGAGTGCACTTTTCCAGATGATTTTCTATATAGATACAAGTTGGGATTTTTTTTTTCTACACAAATGTCACAAAACCACACTGTTTTGCAATCTACTTTTCTTTACTGGATTTACTGTGAACGTTTTTTCATGTCACTAAATGTTTTCCTAGTTTAATGATTATGTGCTATTGTATGGTTTGGCTCTTTATTTTTAGTTAATTCACTCTTGGCCCTTTAGATGGTTTCCTGTCTTTCACTATTATAAGCCATGATGCAGTGCATGTGCTTTATAAATAACTTTTTGTGCACACCCAAACGTCTTTCCATGTAAAGTTGCTGGGACAAAAGCAAAAGATATTTTTAAAAGATGTTTGACATACATCAGAGGCTGCCATCTAGGACGCTTGACCAAATTTCAGTCCCACCAGAAGTATATGGCTGCTTTTTTCCCTACAACTTGCTAAAAAGGCATCCCATTGTTTCCTTAAACCTTCTGATAGGTGAAAAATTGTGTCTGAAAGTTGCTTTAATATTTTCACATTCTTTGATTACTAGGGAAGTTGATTTTCTTTTCTTTTTTTTTTAAAACGATGTATGAGTCATTTCTATTTCTTCTATAAGAATTTCACCTTCATGTTTTTTGCCATTAAAAAAAATTGGGCATCTGTTTCTTCTTGTGTCTTAAAGATTGTACCCTCTATTATATATTTTATAAAACGATTTCCTGATTTGACATTTAATTCTGATTATGATCTCTATACAGAAGTTTTATTTTTTTCTGCCACCAAATTTGTCAAAATTCTCCTTAAAAACATCAGGGAGGGCTTCCCTGGTGGCGCAGTGGTTGAGAGTCCGCCTGCCGATGCAGGGGACACGGATTCGTGCCCTGGTCTGGGAAGATCCCACATTCCGCGGAGTGGCTGGGCCCGTGAGCCATGGCCGCTGAGCCTGCGTGTCCGGAGCCTGTGCTCCGCAACGGGAGAGGCCACAACAGTGAGAGGCCCGCGTACCGCAAAACAAAAAAACATGGGGGAAGTATACAGTATAATATACAAACGTTTCTGTTTAATCACAATGGAAATGGAGAAGCTCAAGCACTTGACCTTGCAGATTTGACCCTCCAGCCCTGCTCCTTCTGCTGAGGTTTCAGATCTTCTGGTTCCACTGCAGTTTGCTTTCATCTCTCCCAGTGCCAGGTTGTTGATGACCTGCTATGATCCATTTCTCTTTTCTGGGGCACCTGCGGCTCACCAGGCCCTGTGGATGGAGAGATCAGAGATGAGGCCTGTGCTTTGGGTACCAGGGCTGTACGCCAGGCTGGTGGAGCTTCCAGCAGCGCCAACACGAGTCCTGCAGAGGCAGCCGTTTCATATGGGGCGCCTGTTGACATCCCCGCACATGGGAGGTGTAGGCCTGGGTCCCTGGGGGTTGTGGTTCTGGATCTGGACTCCATCCCTGGGACACCCGACGGGCGGGCAAGGTGACACTCAGAGAACTTGGGGGATCAGCTGAGAGCCCTGGGCCAAGAGAATGAGCTGGGGCCCTGCGCGGACAGCAAGGTGTGAAGAAGCCTGGTCATGAGGAACAAAGCGACATCCTCGGTCCAGAAACCAGGGGTGGTCAGAGTACAGTGACCGCCAGAAAAGGGCTCTGAAGACAGCTGCAGGCTTCAAACTGTCTTGACTTCCTCCTCCTCGGGCTTGAGGCCATGTCGCCTTCTCTGAGCCCCCGAAGCACTTGACCTGCCGCTCTCCAGTACACTTGGCATTGTGTTAGGGTTATCGATGTGTGGGCATTATCTCCCCTTGTGGATTGCAGCCCCTCTGCAGGGTAATCTCATCTTTGGATCCCATTGAGGGGCCATCGCATTGGTTGGATTGCATAAGCGTTCCTGCAGAGTGAATGCCTTCCAGGATTGTGCGACGACGTTCATTTTATAGCTACCAAATTAGCAGCCACTGCTGCTGCTTCTTCTCTTCATTATGGTAACGACGGCTTCATTGATCATGTAGTTCACCCAGTTTGGGAGTTGCAATGAACAAGAATTTCTGAAGAAATAGTTTTCCCAGCCAGTCATTTTTGTCCCAAAGATGAAGTTTGTTGTAAATAAGGATTCTTGGTTGGTTACAAATTACAAAAAACTGATCCAAGATTATATTTATCTGTAGGCTTTCCCGAGGCTCAAGCTCAAGGCAGGAGCTTACAATAGTACTTCCTTATCAGTTTCCATAGAACCAGCCGGGCCGTCGATCAAAAGTGATGCAATAGTTAAATGAAAACGGAAAGCTCGTGTTCTGCTTGAGCGGAGGCCTGGGGGACACTTTGCTCCAGGGATCCACTTTATGATGTCACAGAGGGAAGGCTACTCCGAACCCACGGAGGCCAAGCCAAGACCCCGGGGACAAGCACCCTCCCGTTAGAGATTTGCTGTCTCGACACCTGGGGCGGGCAGTTGTGAAAAGGAATGAGTGAGACCACTTGGAAGACACAGCAAAAGACGGTCATGCTTCTGCCCCTGCCCTGGGGTCTCTGTTTCCAGCTTTCGAAAGTCAGCTGTTGAAAATAACCCTGAACTACTTATTTTCCTGCACGTAAGCTCTGCCTGCCCTTCTCGCTGGCACTGACCTAGAAGTACAGGCCGTCGACTACATTCGCAGCCCAACTCAAGCAAACAGCGTGCTCTGGTCACTGCGCAGGCGTGGGCGAGGCCGACCTCCACCCTCCAACAGGGTCCCGCCAACAGGGGCTGCCTGAAGGAAAGCCCACGTGTGCGAGTTCTGGCTGACTGGGGGGAAGACAGCCAGGAGAAGGCTGGCTTTGCTGAGAACCTGGTGTTGTAAACGCCAGATCTCCTGGGCCACTAGAAAGGAACAGAGGAACGTTTGTTCTTCTCTAAAATGTGTCTCTTAAGCATGTGGCAAGTCACCGTATATAAAAGTAATGCATGTTCCAGTGAAAGGAGGGTTTGAGTGAATAAAGCTGACTATTCACTGTCTGGCCCAGTGTGTTTGACTTGAATGACAGTCAGAAGGATGAGTGCGTACTTGACATTTCTTCTCAAACAGAGTGTCTAATGCGTTGCCAATCCGCCTCCAGGACGGGCGGCTGGGAGAGACCTCCTCTGTGTGTTCCCCAGCAACGATGTAACTGCTACTGAATCACTCAGCATGGAACCACTTTGGGGGAAAAAACTCAGGGATCCGAACTTTACTTCTTTGTTCCAGTTACCAAACTGGGGGTGTGGGTTCCCAGCTTCCGATTTGAATCTGGTCACTTTGTAGCTGTGTTACCACAGGCAGGTCGCTCGGACTCTCTGTGCCTTAGTTTAGGGATTGGTAAAGAGCAGACGGTCAGACTTGTATTTGTGAAAACCTTCTTTAGATCAGGGGTTGGCAGACTATGGCCCATGGGTCACATCTAGCTTTTGTATAGCTGGTGAGGTAGGAAAGGGTTTACATTTTTCAATCATTGAAAAAGTCCAAAGAAGAAGAATATTATGTGACATGCGAAAGTTGTATGAAATTCACATTACGCTCAGTGAAATAAGCCAGACGCAAAGGGATACGTGTTGTATGATTCCACTTACGTGGGTACCTGGAGTAGTCAAACTCATGGGCACAGACAGTGGCAGCGTCGTTGTCAGGGGCTGGGGGAGGGGGAGGGGCAAGTTATTGTTTAGTTTTCATGGTGTCTCAGTTTGGGACGATGAACAAGTTCTGGAGCTGGATGGTGGTGATGGTTGTACACAATGGGAATGTACTTAATGCCCCTGAACTGTGCACTTAAAAATGGAGAAAATGGTCAATTTATGTCATGTCTATTCTACCACAATCAAAGTTATGTGAAATTCAAATTTCAGTGTCCAGAAATCCAAGTTTTATCGGAACACAGCCGCGCCCATTCACTTCAGGATCATTTATGGCTCCTTTTGCGACAACTGCAGGGTTGAAAAGTGGCAGCAGAGATCATATGGCCCACGAAGCCTAAAGTATTTCTATCTGGTCTTTTGCAGAAAACGTTTGCTGAGCCCTGGTTTAGAGACATAAAACCTGCTGCTTTTTTCGAGGGGAGCACAACTCTATATCAGAACATTAATTCACAGTCTGTATCCCCCCATATTCAGGCATCTCCGAATTCAAAGTGTCGTTTTTGGAGCAGAATGCTGAGACAGAAAGAGATGGTGACAGTGGGGGTCTAGCTCCGCCACAGATGGTCTGAGTGACTTTGGACAAGTCCTTTCCTTCTCAGGGCCACAGTCTACTTAGAGTTGTGAGGGTGTGTGTGGCCCTGTGTTTGTCCCTAGTCAGAGCCACTTAGGAGCCGTGGGACGTTGGACTAGTTACTGCACCAGTCTCTGCCACAGTTTCCCCATCTGTAATTGGGGGTAAGGATCTAAAGAGCAGTTGCGTGTTGTTAGGGGTAATGAATGAGTTCTGAAGATAGGTGATGCTTGTCACCGTTGTGAATAAACTTAACACCAATGAGCTGTCCGCTTCAAAAGGTCTAATGTGATGAATTTCACGTCGTGTCCATTTTACAATTAAAAAAACAGCGGACGTGCCTACGGCGCTTAGACCTGTACCTGGTATGCAGCAAGCACTCAATAAATGCAAGCCGTCTATGTAGCAAGTGTTGAAACAGGATGATGGTGAAAAATTACGGTAACACTTGTGATATGAATGAGCGTGTTCACTTTGCGTCCCAAATTTATCACACACGATGAATCCCTGGAAGCAGAATCTCTCTGCCCGTGGATCCTCACAGACAGCAGGGGAAATCGGGTAGGTGTCGGGGCTTTCCTCCCCGCTGAAGGAAGCCAACCATCGAAGGCATGTGCTTGAATTCTTTCTATCGTATGACACCCAGGTGGCCCAAATACGGCTTCCACCTCCCATAGCCCCACTCAGCGCATCCTCAGTAAGACTCAGAAAACAGCCGGGCCGAAATGACCCTGCATAACGAGCTTAGACTGCGGAGCTAAGGCGAAGTGCTTGCTTGGTTTCTTCCAGTTCTGTGAGCAAATAGTTTCCTTTAGAGATGGTTAAGAACATTCCTGCTGCTGTGTAATTAATTGTCTTAAAACCAGCTCTTGAAACGCAGGGACTTACTATTTTTAGTAAGCTTTTCCAGTCTCTTCATTTTGTTTCCAAAATAATTGAGTTGCAGAGAAGTTAATAAGGCGTGATTGGTTCATTGCTTGAAGAGGCTTTTGCATCGTCTTATGGAAACAGGCAGGGCCCCAAACCGGCATTTCTAACAGAGTCAGAACAGCAGGGAGGACGGTGGAGTTACATAAAGACTTCTCTTCAAGGTCAACTTTATCTCTGGTTTTTAAAACCACCATAAAGAAATGTTTGTGGAGAAAGGCAGTTGAAGCCCAGCCCTTGATGTTTCGTTACGCGGAGAGCCCTGGTGCTTGGAAACTGACCGAAATGCAAGGTCGTGCTGAGATGCGGGCTGGGCGATTGCAGCAGGCTTGCTAGAAGTCATGACGCGCGCTGCAGACCGGCAGCTCAAATTTCAGCCTCAGAGGTTTGCCACAGTCTGTGACCATGCGTTGAAACAGTCAGGTCGTAACTTAATTCTGTAAATCAGCGTTCCGCAGAAGGAGAGGTTTTCAGCTGCGGGGCTCTGCCCGTCCTTTTCTCGGCAGCCTCGCTTGGAAGTGGTGTGTGCCTCTCACCCTCATCAGATGCTTAAAGACGGAATTGAGAGCTGGGAAACTTTAGCCTGTTTAAAAGAAACTCACTCCATATGTGGACCCCTGACAAGACCCAGGGCGCGCTGGAGAGTACAAAATGTGATGATCACATTTGGTGTGGGACGTGGGAGCGGGGAGTGGAGGGGAACTGGATAATTTTTTTAGCAAGTAAAGGCCTGTGTTGGGCCTGGATCTGAAAGAGATTCTATAAACACAGTTTTACAAGCAGCGTGCTAAACGGACTCATCTGATTCTGTTCTAGATGATACTTGTGTCTTCTGTAACCGTGGTGTGTTGACTGCCCATAGTTACCAGGGAAGGGCAGAGGAACTGAGAGAGCTGGTAGAAATTTGGGAGGACTGAGTTGATAAAAAGCATGTGACGTGAGCAATCAGGCAGGGTTTGGTGCCACATACGCAGTGGTGAGCTGTAAACGTTAAACCACTGGTTCTCCGAGAAAAGAAAAAGAAAAAAGAAGAAGCAGCCCTGATTTATAGCATCTGCTGATTTCTGTGGTGCAAATACTCCCACCATGGCCAAGTTCAAGCCATCCACGTGAACTCCCTGTACACGGCCTTGGCAACAGTAGCACTAAGTTGGTTCCCGTGAGCCAGGCCGAGCCGGCCCCCTCACATGTATGAGATAAATGGTGATTCTCCCAGATTTAAAAGAGAAATGCAAATGCCCACAAGGAAAAAAGACCTGGATGAGGAAACCGATTAGGTGTAAACTAGGCTCAGTTATTCAGGAGGAACTCTCACCGTCACTTTGCACTGGAGGTAGGTCCTCGCAGCGGGGATGCCTGGGGCCCTTTCTGAGAATTTTCATGTCTTGAAAATTGGGAAAGTTGGATCACTGGTAGTTCCTGTTGGATTGTCAGCAATGTGACGGATGCTGAGAACAATGGCATTCAGCACACTTCTGTGTGAGAGGTAACCACTGTGGGCAGCATCCCTCTCTGTAGAGTGCAGTCTTTAGAAACAGACACGGGGAACGGGTACGATGATAGAGACGTGTGTGGGAGCGAGGTGAAGGAGCAGTGAATTGTGACTGGGATGTCTGTGTCACGCACCAATAATCAGGATGAATTGGTGAGCTCTGAAACACACCGAAAGAAGATGGGTGAACTCAAAGTATGTCACTGGTATCACAGCCGACATCAGCGTGCTAGCCACCGCTCGCGCTGGTACAGACCATGCAGCGATGGGTTACACTTCAGTGGACGAGAGTCTGGGAGGTGTCTGCAGCCCCAGCCCCTGCACATACTTCTGTGTAGCCTTGGGCAAGTTTCTTAACTTCTCGGAGGTTCACCGTCGTCCTCTGCAAGATGGGGTCTCGCAAAAATGCAGTGACAGTTAGAGACCGGCGCCTTACAGCGTCTCTCAGCACTGCTCATGTTCTTGAGGGCAAGGAGCTTAGCATCTGCAGTGTGACCCTGAACCTGGGGTTTGCTAGGAGGCAGTGTCACTTCAGGTCACTCTTAACCTCCCCAGGGCTCACCAGCTCACTAGCTTCACGTGTCAAAGAAGTAGGTTGGATTTGATGATCTCTAAGGATCTCCTGTATCAGACAGGAACAGCCAGGGTGACCAGATGCCCTCACTTGCCTGGACAGTCCTGGTTGATGCCTGCTGTTCTGGTGTAGTTATGATAGCTTCCTGTTCGCTGCTAAAAGTGTCCCTGTTTGGGCAATAGCGTATTCGGTCCCCTTTAAAAGCTAACATTTTTCAAGGACTTACTATTTGCCAGATAATGTGCTTTATAAATGTGGCTTCATTTAATATTGTACTTTCATCAAATCACCTAAGTTTATGAAGACACAGGTGTAGAGAACTTAAGGTCACACCAGTAATGAACGACAAACAGAACTGAGACCCAGACCCAGATCCTAGGTCTGTCTGAAGGCAGAGTCTCAGTCCCTCTTAGCCACCATGCTTGACGGCCTCCACGTTGTCAGTCACTCAACGAATCTTTAGAGTGCCTGTCATTCTATTCTAGTCCTGTGGTTCCGAAGACAGTTCCAGAAACCAGTTCAGAAAGCCCTGCATGTGAAGTTGGTTATTGCTAATAAGTAAAAGCATCATTAATTAGGCCGTGCCTATGGCACACGCTGGAGGCTTTTGTGCATGTGTGGTGCATACAAGGCCTATCCATGCCTCAAGGAATCTTGCAGTAAGCGAGCTTTGCCTTTTCTACTTGATGCTTTGGGGAGGCCAAAATAATGTGAAATGTTAGCTTAAGTAAAGCACCAGTTAAGTAGGTGTGTTTGGTGCAGGGCATGTTCCAGGTTGATAATTGTTCTTTATCACACCCAGATGTGGGTCAGATTCCCAGAGATGCCCAAGCCTGATGCCAAAGAAAATCAGGGAGACCTACCAGGGGCTTAAAGAGACAGCACAGCTTTTCAGATACAACTGGATGGCTCAACCGGGAACGTGGGGACTTTGAGACAAAGGAAGAAAGTAAGGGGTCCGTAGGAGGATGAAGGTGAGAGGTGGGGAGATGTTGGCTCTATGCTCATACACGGTCATTGAAGTAGAGCCCCCTGTGTGTGTGTCAGGCACTGTTCTAGACGCCGATTCTGCGTGATGTTTATACAAAGCTTCTCTATGACTCCCGATCGCTGTCTTTCCAACTGCTGCAGATTTGTTCACGCTGCACCAAGTCCCCTAGAACAACAAGCCACAGGCCGACTCTCAACCACCTTCATTCAAATCCCCAACTAAGGATTCTGGTCTATTTCAAGTCTGGGTAAACCCTTCCAGGCTTCTAGACCTGACTGCTCCTTATGTTAACGATGTCTGTTTCCTCTGATGGGAAAGCAGGGCAGGTGATGCTGGCCCCTGTACAGATGGGCCACCGGGGCCAGGAGGTCGGATGCTTGTCGGTGATGTAGCCGAGGCTTGAGTGCCATCGAGTCCAAACTAGTGCTCTTTGCACAGCACCCTGGGGGACCCGGGAACTGAGTACAGCTCTCCAAGTCTCAGGAATGAAAAGCGGCAGATCGAAGGAGAGTAAAATGGCCGAGGCAGAGATGTGTCTCATGGCTTCAGTCCACACAAGGCAGTCCATCACAAATCCACCTTCCACGGTTCAGCTGTCCATCCACGCCACACACCCAGCTGGAACAGAATATTATTTCAGGCAAAGGTAAATTTAATTAAGTTTACTGATGGTCCTGGCACCTGGTGGAGACCCCTCTGAGCTCTCCCACAGCCCCTGTGTGATGGGGGGCTGCTAAGGACAAGCCGCTTGGTCAGGGTTGCAGGGAGTACTCAGTGTTCTGTGGTCCCTGGAAGCCAGGCAGACATGCAGCATCTCAGGCCCCAGCCCAGAACAACCGAATCGGATTCCGCATTTTTACAAGCAGGCTCCACGTGCACACCGAAGTTTCAGAGGCTCTGCTGGGCGAGTGCAGACCCACTCCAGCGCTGACTGCCCGCCCAGAAGGCTGACGCTTGGAGACCGACAAGGCCGACAAAGTGACTTTCATCACTTTGTTTTATTTCCCCACCTTGTTCCAATCTGTAATTGCTGTTTATTTATTTACTTACTTATTGCTTTGTCTCCTCCAGAACGTAAATTTTAGGGGGCAGCAAAGATACTGTCTTATTCGATACTGGATCCTTCGTGCCCTTGGGCAGAGCCCCGCACAAGGCAGGTGCGCAAAAATTATTAGCGGGTTGGCTAGTTGGTTGGATGAGTGAATGAATGAATGAATATGGAGAGAGGGCACTAAAGAAGGAAAGAGGAGGGGGTTGGCTGACGTTTCCTAAAGCAGGTCTTGTCAGCCGCTCTCACCTGTAAACTGTTTGTCACTATTTGTCACAAAGGTCCATTGGTAGAAATGTGTGGCATTCACAGGTTAGCTGTAAGGGGTGTAGACCCATCAGAAGGGTCCTTCAGTCGCCCAGCGCCACGCTGGTCACATTTGTTTTAGCAGGGAAACTCTTTGTAAATGAAGTCTGACGTGGAAACCCAACCTAGATGACACACGTAATCCGGTGTTCATTGCCCTGGGGTTCCAGATCAGGGGACGCTGGCGCACCCAGTCCAGGGCCCCCCACCAGGTGTCCTGCATGGGGGCAGGGTGCTCCTCTTCAGCCTCTGCTGGGGGCTGGCCTGGGTACACGCTCACCTCGAGCCTTCTCGTTCTGACCCTCGCCTTCTTTGGAGCGCAGCCCAATGCTCTCCCTCTCCTCGCCTTCCAGGGTGGGGCTCCATGGTCAGGACGCAGAGGGATGCAGGCAGAGCAACCTGCCCCAGCCACACAGGGTGAGCTCTTTGTCCTACTAAACAGGTAACAACAGCAGAATGGTCCCCGGGACAACAGTGTGGCTGGGGGATCAGGACCTGCTCCCCAGGGGAAACCTCCCCTGCCTGCAGCTGCCTCCTTGTTGCTTTGAAGAACTGTTCAGTGAGAGAACGTGGTCCGCCAGTCCTTCCCCCACCCAATTTGCAGATAAGAAAACTGCAGCCAGAGAAGGGCAGTGACCTGCCTTTGGCCCCCAGTGGCTGAGCTGGGACAGCCCTGCCTCTACCTCCCCAGGCTGGCCCTGTCTGTTAGCCAAAGAAAAATGCGAAGCATTGGTGAGAGCTATAGACTGAAGGTTTGTGTCCCCCCACCCCAAATTCATATGTTGAAACTTAATCCCTAAGTGATATTAGGAGGTGGAGCCTTTGGGAGGGGATTAGGTCATGGGGTGGAGCCCTGGTGAATGAGATTAGTGCCCTTATAAAAGAGAACCCAGGGAGCTCCCTCTCTTCTTTCCCCGTGTGAGGACACAGAGGGAAGACAGCTGTCTATGAAACAGGAAGAGAGTCCTCACCAGACACCGAATCTGCTGGTGACTTGATCTTGAACTTCCAGCCTCCAGAAATAAGTGTTGTTTAAGTCACCCAGTTGGTGGTATTTTTGTTACAGCAGCCTGAGTGGACTAAGATGGGGTCATTGGAATGATGGGCTCTAGGGGTGGGTCATGGAGAGGTGGCTTGTTTTTCTCTGTGGTCAAGTGTCCACTTACTGGTATGAAATTCCAAATCTTTGTATGATATTTGGTAGCTGGGGGTCATTTCATCACGTGTGGAAGTGTGTCAATCAAAACGCAGCAGCAGACAGCATCAGTTCTGGAATTATTTGTTCATAATGTATTACTTGTTCAGATAGGACTTTGGTTTATAGCTGCAGAATCAAAGTTGCTATGATTTTCAGTGATACACAGGATGGATAACGATTCAATTTTGCAGTAAGGAGCTGTTCTCACGTGGCCCTGGGCCTTTCTTTTCTGTGGCCCTCTTCCCACTCGTAATGACTTAGTGATCACCTGCATTCCCACCTGACCACAAGCTCTGAGATGACAGGGATGTCCTGCTCGTGTTTACCGCTGTCCCTAGCTCTGGCATCCCAGGTGCTGGATAAACGTTGATTGAATGACTGAATACACACAGCTACAAGTCAGTGGAACTTGTTTGCAGTTCCTTGGTCGTTTACTGCATGCTGGTCCCCATGATGCCTTTTTATCAAATGCTCCAATTATCTCCCATCAGATATACCTTGTTGTGGAGACTGACCACCTTTTTTGTTTCATTTGGTTTGATTTGAAATTTGCTTTGGGATAACCTTGTGAAAGGAAGCAGAAGAATACGTTGAAACAGCGGATTGGCTTACCACTTGGCACTGTGGAGGGTGGAGACGTAGAGCAGGGTGGCTGTCCAGCCCCTCTGGGCCGTAGTCTACAGCTCTGCCGTCACATGCTCTGGAATTGCCTTGGGGATGAGAACGCCCTTTCTGGAAATCTGGTGTGGTTTTCACACTACTAGTTTGGGGAGCATTTCAAGCTATTTCTGACCCATACCCATCCCCTGTGCTTTTCTAAGGAGTTGATTGGACTGGCCTTCTGGGTATGCAGGGGTCTCCATAGGGGCTCAGCTCAGAGATCCCTGCTGGGCTGAAGGTGCCTTACCTGTAGTCTGTGCATGTGAAATCAGGAGGAAATGGGCAAAATGAATTAAAAAACAAAAGCAAGTGTGTAGCTCTCTCTTTCCTGCGGTGTTCTCTATCTGTGTTGATTTAAGTTTACTACAGGTGAATTAAACCCTAGGCTTAAGCTCCACTTTCTTTAGATCCAGTGCTGTCACAGAGAAAACAGGTGTTGGAAATGTGTTTGGAGCTTGGAATTGAAAAGTGCAGAGAGGAAGGGTATTTCCTAGTCTCATCTCACCAGTAGACCTAAAGTAGGCATCCGTGTTCAATGAGGGCTTCCTGTTTGAATCAGGAACGTTCAGACTCAAAAGGAGAAAAGAAAAAGATGGCCAGGCCAATGGGTTTCAAAGCCAAGCCACGCTCCCCCTGCCATTTCTCACCCATTGAGGGAAAGATGGAGATGTTCTGCCATTTACATGACTTTGTGCCTCCAGCCTTTGGTCTCCCTGCCAGTTCCATGTCAATCCAGGACAGGCACGTAACTGATCCTTCTTCCCAGGCTGTTGTGAGTCCAAAGCCCACACACTGGTGTCTTTTGCACCATAACGACAGGGCCAAAGTGGAGTGTCGTTCTCCATCCCCATGGATTAAAGATGGGCTGAGAATTCTTTGCCACTCCTCCCATCAAGAGGTGAAGACACTCTACTCTCCCCTTGAATCTGGACTGGTCTGACTTGCTTTGACTGATAGGATGTGATGGAAGTGATGCTATGGAACCTCCAGGCTGGGTCTTCACAGATTTGCAGCTTCTGCTTTCACTTACGGAGCTCCTGCTTGGAGCAGCGTGCTGTGCTATGAGATGCTCGAGGCCTGTGGAGCAGCCACATGCATTGGGGGTGGGGGGGCGGGGAGCCCAGGTGCTTCTGTGGACAGCTCACCTGAGCACCCAGTCAATGGCCAGTACAGATGGCCGGCCACACGAGTGAATGACAGAGTGGTCATTCCATCCCAGTTAAGCTTCCAGATTGAGTGCAGCCCCTGGTGACACCAGCGCAGAGCAGACGAACCCCCCAGCTGAGCCCAGCCGGCCCACACAACGGCCAGTACATTTTGGGATGGGCTGTTATGTGACAGTGGATAACTGAGCGACCCGAAGATGGGCTTGCTGACTAGACTTCTGAAGGCTGGGAATGTGTTTTCCCCATTTCTTATAAAGTGCAGTGTTTAGCCAAGATGTGAATTTCTAATGAAAACTCCTCTGGTTGGCGAATTCTTCAGTGTCAGAGACCAGGAGAACAATGTAGACCCTGTCATCCACCTTTTACTACACAGGCAGTGATGCACCTGGTCCAGTGTCACCTGGCAATCCCTGTCCTCACTTTGGCATCCAGAGGCCTTTCTTTCCCTCGGCCAATTTCTCAAGCTATTTTTGTAATATGGATTACCTGGTATTTACATACCTTCCCCGCCTCGACCTCCAACCAGCCAGATGCTTCTTTAAGTCAAAACTTGGTACCTGTGGCCACAAAGTGCCAAAGGTGTTCTTTATTTGTGTTTGGCGTGAGGGAAGATCAGGCGGGGTTGGGATACCCAGAACCTCCATGCTGTTCCCCACTGTCTCATGTCTGCAGGCCCATTTTAGCAACTCTCCAGATGTCTTTGCCAATCCTAGGGATGCCAGCTCATAGCTAAATGGAGTAAGAGATTATCTGCTTTTATGTCAAGTAAGCCTGCATTATTGGGGCAGGAAAGGAGGCACAGAGGGAAGAATAGAAGCCTCTCGAAGGGGAACAGTAGGCTAGGAACCTCGCCTTCCTTCTTGTCCCTGGGAGAGCCTGGCTGTGACATCTGTGACTGCTGTCAACTAAAAAAAAAAAAAACGCACAACGTGAGAGTTGTGGGTGAAGTTTTATCTGGGGCAAAATGAGGACTACAGCCCGGGAGACAGCCTCTCAGAGAGCTCTGGGGAACTGCTCCGAAGGGGTGGGGGGAAGGTCAGTGTTACATATGATTTTGGTGAAGGGGGTGCGTGCAGTCAAGCGCACGTCTCAGCAGAAGGCCGCTGCTGGTCACGAGGAGCAGATGTCTCCGTTCACGATCTTAGTGCTTTTCTAGATCTGAGGAGGTGCAAGACATGGGCTCATAAAACCTCCTCCTGACAATCTCTCTCTGAAGCCCTGTTCTGCCAGTTTTCCCAGAGCACAGAGGGCCTCATTCCTGATCTCCGCCCTGAACTCCTCTCAGGGAGTGTTGGAGGTCAGCGACTGCGGTGGCTAGTGACCTTGTAGAGGCAGACGGCGAGTGACAATTTTCAGCTGGCACTGCCAAGCCAAAATTCAACTTTCGCTATTATCTCAGGTCGGATCCCCATGAGACAGACTCTGAGGAAGCTTACTGGACGTGTCCTTGGCACCTGCATCCGTGGGGGAGCGACAGAGGTAGGACGGGGCCAAAGTGAGCTCCGACGCAGCCACGGCAAAGGCCTCAGCCAGCCCTTCAGGAGCCTCTGGGGCCAGAGTGGCCCTTCAGAGCCGTCTCTTGCTGGTTGAGGGGCCAGGCCTTTGGTGCCCACCCCATGCGACAACTATGGTGACCAACTCTCGCGGGACTGAGGGGCTCCTGGCACGTGGCCTTTCAGCCCCAAAATTAATGGGCCACCCTTCTAACGCCCAGTCACTGGACGTGGGCTGCCTCTGGAGGTGACATGACCTTGGGAAGGGGAGGGCGTGTGCGGTGGAGGCCAGCTCCCCACGGGGCCCCGGCTGAGAGCCATGACTGCCGACGCTCACAGCGGCTGAGGCAGCGAGGCCCACGGTCCCGAGGGGGCATGGGTGCTCCCCCGGGCCCACTGCAGCCGTGTGTTTCCTCGAGGTGCTCCTGGCTGTGTGACGGGAGCCACGGGGAATGACAGGAGAGGCAGCAGGCCCAGGCGTCCTTCCAGGAACCGGAGCCTGGCGGCCTCTGCCTGGGCGTGTGGGTCGGGAGGCGTTAGGGTGCAAAGTTAGTGGTGAAGGTGACAATGCAGGTGAAAGGACCCTCGGAGGTCCCTGGAGAAGGGTTGGAGACTGCGCCGTTTCTGTCAGTCCTCCAGCACCAGTCTGTCCCCAGGGCTGGAGCTGGCTCTACTGCCTTGGGCACCAGAGAGAGTGGTGGGTTTTCTTTTTGGAGCCATGTTGTCGAGAAGGAGAAGAAAGGGGGTTCACCTCAGGAGTGAGAGGCGCTGGCACTGTGACAGGTGCCCAGGATCATGACGGAAGGAACAGTGTTACCCGTCTGTCACCTCAGGCCTCAAATGGTGGGGCGTGTGGCCTGAGCCGTTTAAACTGTCTTCCCCTCCTCTCTTCCCCCTCTTCTCTCTTTTTCTCTCTCTTTTCTGACCCTGTTCCCCCTCTCGACCGACTCCCCTTTCCTAACACAAAACCCTGTGGGTAGGATGCAACTTCACTGAGTGGTAGGAAGACCCTCCATCGGGGAATCGGGCCAGACTCTGGGTCCCTTTCTGTCACCTACTAGGTGAGACCTTGGCCCAATTCCCTGACACCTCTGGGTTTCCAGTTCCTGAAACCTGGCCTCTGGCTCCTCTGGGCTGTATGCGCCCCTTGAAGGCTGCTGTCTTGCTCAGCATTGCGTGATGGGCGCCGGGACCAGGACCAGTCCTGAGCGGGTTGTCAGTCACCTGATATACCAGTGAGCGAATGAATGAATGAAAGAACGGCCACCCTGTGGGCCTCCCAGGGGCTGCTGTGCAAACAGGCTTTGTGGACCGGCCCCATAAGAATAAACATGCTGTCTTTGTGACGGCTCAGAGCAAGGGAGGTGGCGAGGACATCTCCAGGTACCTTCTAGCCTGAGATGGAGAAGGAGTGAAGCCCAGAACCGAATCTTCTCCCTCCTTCTCCTGTCTGCATGTCCCATGAAGGGATGGAGGCAGGCAGGCGCCTGTCTAAGGTGCCTTGGAGTCACAATAAAACGGGGGGGGGGGGGCGGTTCCCAGCTTAAAAGACTTGGGTGGCTTCTCACCTGGCTTCCCTGACCCCCTGTGTTAGGCTGAGCTGAGGCTGGCAGCAGATGCTGGGGGCCGCCTTCTGGGCTATGCGAAGGGTCGCCTGGCTTGTGCCGTGGGCCTGCCTGGAGATGTACTAGGTGGACCTGCTGCTCACGCCGTCCCTCCCCCACGTCCTAACAGGGAGCATTTCCTCCGAGCAGAACTTTTACACACAGGCCCATAGGAGGGATCCATGAACTAGGTTTATTCACCAGCTGAAAGGCGAGTAGCTTGGGACCCAGGGCCCTGATGCTAGGAAGATTCAAACATCACCACGTCTGTTTATTTTTTTTTAAGTTTCTGAGCGAATGTATATTTCTGCATGTTTAGAGATTGGCAGCCCTGGAAAATGAAGTTTATTTATCTACCAGATACACATCATATAAACAGCTGCAAACGGTACCCCACCCCCCACCCCCCGCCAGCTGCCCCACGGGGCTGTGGCAGTCGGCTCTGACCTGCAGGTCTACAGCTGAAAGGTGGCTGCATTTCTTGCCTGCTGTGCTCTGGGCCAGGCCAGGTGATGCCCATGGGAGGTGGAGGCCTGCATCCTGGGACTCAGGTGGGGCTGAGACCCATTCTCGACTGCAAGCAGGGGCAGATTCCAGAATCTTCTCTGGCTGCCTCGAATCCCAGGTCTTCAGTTTATTTGTTTCTTCAGCCAACCCACAGTGATCTTGCTCAGGCCCCGTGCTAGATCCTCGCGATGCAGAGGTGATCCGCCTGGCCCTTGGGAGCCCCTCACCCCGCAGGTGAGAGCCTTGAGGGGCTGTGTCTTGAGGGGGATGGTCACTTCCCTCTGGAGCGTCTTTCAGCCCCAAACAAGACTGCCTGTCTCTTCTGTTCCTCCGGCAGCGACAGCTGTCCCTCGTCCGCCCAGCTCTGTTCCCATCTGTGCTGGGGGAAGTGAGCTTAAGGATGTTTCCGGAAACGAGGCGAGGTCAGGACGCTCAAGTGTTTGGAAGTCGTTCTAGAGAGTGAGCGCCGAGGCCTGCACTCTCCACAGACTCTGCCGTGGCCGGGGACTGCTTTGCGTTTGCACATGTTCTAATTGATTAAACATGGAGGTACAGAAAAAATGGAGTGAGATTCCTGCACTGCTGATGGAATCTATCAAACCTTTCCTCCTTTGCATTTTAAGTCAGGCCAACGTAATATTAACAAATGTGCAAGGGTGGTAATCAGCCAGTACCCAGTGTCTTGTATGTAGTGCAGACCCCCAAAGAATTATGGCCCTGGAACACTAACTTGGCCAGGGTGTTTGGATGTTAATTGCTCTTCTTTCTAGGAAGAGCAGTTCGCGCTTACAAGATGGATTATTATCAGCCCAGGATAGGCAGAGGGTGCAATTTCTTGCCTGAAAATTACTCTTCTTCTGAACCTTTCTGCCACTGAGTCAGCATCTTGCTTTATCTTTGTTTCTCCCTTGAGTTTTTGACCTGCATTGCCTGATAGGGAGGCTCTGTTTCCAGCCAGCTGAGCAGCAGGATTTTCGGGGTGGAATAGCCTTTCCAGGCTCCATCTTTAATTGGCCCAACCTGCCAATGGGTACAGCCACCTGGGGGGTGGCCTTCCAGAACAGGTGGGGCTTGAAGAGTGGCCAAGATGTGGATTTGGACAGCCTGGGAGAAGGGTGGGGGCATCACCGGCAAGGGGGCAGCCTGAGTAAAGGGCTGCGGGGAGGGGGTGAAGCTGAACACAAGATTGGAAAGGAACGGTCAGGACGCAGGACAGAAGGAAGTGTGATCTCTAGGCACCAGCCGGCCCCGCCCATGGCCGTGGTCACCCAGTGTGTCTGAGACTTCACTTGTGCATGCCAACCGCTACTATTGATTAAGCACCGGCCAGTGGTCAGGCCCCATGCCTGGTGCCTTTCTGGCATTACTTCGTGTTGGGGTTGAATTGCGTCCCCCCCAAATAGTTGTTGAAGTCCTAGCACCGGTATCTGTGAATGGGACCTAATTTCAAAATAAGATCTTAGCAGATGGAATCAGGTTAAGACGAGGTCGTTAGGGTAGACCCTCATTCAGGATGACTAGTGTCTTTTTAAGAAGAGTGAAATTTGGACACAGACACACAGGGAGAAGGCCACGTGACGAGATTGGAGCGACGAGCTGCAACGCAAGGAACGCCAAGGATTGCCAGCCACCACTAGAAGCTAGGACAAAAGAGAAGGGATTCTCCTCTGTGGTCTCAGAGGGAGCATGGCTCGCTGACACCTTGATTTGGGACTTCTAGACACCAGAACTGTGAGACAATAAATTCCTGTTGTTTTAAGCCATCTAGTTTGTGGCACGTTGTCACAGCAGCCCTAGGAAACGAATGCACCTTGTTTTACCCTACAACATCACTGCCCCATCTGCGGTAGGCAGAATAATGCCTCCCCCCTCCCCTGCCCCAAAGACATCCATCGTCTAATCCCCAGAATATGGTAAAAGGACTTTTCAGATGGAATTAAAGTTATGGACATTAAAATAAGGAGATTAACTGGGGGGACCCAATCTAATCACGTAAACCCTTAAAAACAGAGAACTTTCTCTGGCTTGAGCAGAAGGGATGCCAGAGGGGAAGAAATCAGAGGGATTCCCAGTGTGGGAGGGACTTGGTGTGTTGTTGCTGACTTTACCGATGGAAGAGGGGAGTGGAGAGGGGCTCCTGGCAGCCAGGAAACAGGACCTGCAGCCATCAGGAGCTGAATTCTGCCAATAACCCGGATGAACCTGGAAGCAGGTTCTTCCCTCCGAGTCTCCAGAAAGACACACAGCTCTGCCAACACCTTGAGTTCAACTGAGCCCACCCAGACTTCTGAACCACAGATCTGTGGCTTAGCTAAATTTGTGTCGTTTCAAGCCACTACGTTTGTGGTAATTTGTTACGGCAGCAGTAGGAAACCAATACGCCATCTAGAAAACAGATGTAGCAACGGACACACAGAGAACTTGTCCACGTTCAGAGAGTGGTTCAGTGGAGGAGCTGGCCTGGGAACCCAGGTCTGCCTGAAACCAACATCCATGGCTTACCTGTCGGAAGCTGAAGGCATTGGTGACAGAGGCAGATGACGGGTAAAGTGAGCCCCGATGCATGACGTGACATGACAGGGGCTGGCAGAGGGGATGGGAGGGATGGCCAGTGGAATCCATGATCTCTGGGGCTGGTGTTGGGGTGATACCCACAGCAGACGGCTGACACTGGTGGGGTCATGAGAAAGTACTGGGAATTCAGCAGGCTTGAGCAGAAAAATTGGCTCTGAGAAATGGAGTCAGGTAGAGTAGCAAGGGCTGGCACTGGACAGCAGCCAGAAAAATGGCCCAGGTGGGTGGGGACATATTTGTAGCAGAGGGCCTGTCTGCTGCCATCTTGGACCAAAGTTGTGTTTTGCCCATCAACTAACTCCCCGTAGGATGGCAGAGATCAGGTGAGGAAGCATGGTAGCTGAGAGGCCCGTCATCACAGGCTTTGTGACCTGTGGCAAGCTGCAGTGCCCGGGGACCGTCACACACACTTGATGGCAAAACATCATGTCTTCTCCAATAGTGCAGTCAATACCGTAGTTACTACTTCATTCAAGAGGAAGCATGGTTTTATAATAGATTATTATCTTTATCTCCAAATAGCACTCTCAATGCATAAATTAATCAGGTCCAGGATGGGAGGGGGAGGCAGTTCCCAATGACCTCTGGAAAGAATGCCCAACTCTCTTGGACTTGCCCCAGTCAGTCAACTGTGGGAGTGCCTTCTACCCAGTGTAGGTTTGCCACATAAAATATAGAACATTCACCACAATCGGAATTTCAGATAAACAACGAATACTTTTTTAATAGAAGTATGTTCCATGCAATATTTGTTCATGCAATATTAGGGCATACTTATACAAAAAAAGTATTTGCTGTTTATCTGAAATCCCAGTTTAACTGAGTGTCCTGTATTTTTATTAAATAGCTAAATTTGGCACCGCTAACCCAGTGGTGTTCTGAAGTGGTGTCTTGTCTTATTTGGAGGAGGCTAACAAATGTCTTGATTCCTGTTTTGAAGCACACAGAGGATTTTTTTTTTTTTTTTTTTTTTTTTTTTTTTTTTTTATGCGTTACGCGGGCCTCTCACTGTTGTGGCCTCTCCCGTTGCGGAGGACAGGCTCCGGACGCGCAGGCTCAGCGGCCATGGCTCACGGGCCCAGCCGCTCCGCGGCATGTGGGATCTTCTCAGACCAGGGCACGAACCCGTGTCCCCTGCATCGGCAGGCGGACTCCCAACCACTGCGCCACCAGGGAAGCCCCACACAGAGGATTTTTACAAAGAAGTGAATGGGTTCTTTCCTTGTTCCCAGAGGCTGGGACTAAATGATGCCTCAGTTGGATAAAACCAAGAATCGGCTGTTGGTCATGATGAGCCAACACTGGCATGAATTTCTATGTGATACTGAGAAGCCCCTTACAAGAAAGTGAGCAATAATTTGCCCTAGACAGCTTGAGCTGCTTCTGGAATCAAGGCTATTCGGGGTGAAACTTGAACATGGTGACATCCAATGCTCACCACCTATAAATAAGGACACAGGAGGCTCAGAAAGCCCAAGTAACTTGCCCATGGTAACACAGCAAAGAGAAGTAGCAAGAAACAAAGCCAGGGTTAGGACAGAGCTACAGAGAAGGAGGTCTGAATGCCTCTTCATTCAGACTGGAAATAATAACACCAGCTAACATGTATTGATCATGGTATTAGTGTTACTTCATTTTACAGAGGAGGATGTGGAAAGAAGGTGCAGATGTGAGGCCCACGGCAGGCAGAGCTAGACTGCAGGGCCTACGATCCCAGCCACTCCAGGACAGCAGAGGGTGGGTGCAACCTGCAGGCCCACAGGCCAACTGAAAGAGGGGTCAGTCCAAAAATTGACACAACTGTCATAATCTGAATGCGATGGCCAAGCTCTCTGGAAGGATCAGAAGAATCGGCCCCATTGGCCTCCATTTCCATCCACTAGCTGAGGCTGCTGCCGCACCCCGGACCCGATGCGGCCCCCACCGGCCTGCTCAGGGAATCCTGGCTCCCCACCTCATGACTGTGTGACTTCGGCGAACTCTCCATGTTTCCACTGCTTGGTTTGTAAAACGGGGGTCAGAGTGGTACCTACCTCACAGGATCCTTGTAATCAATAGGGGGTAACCCATAAGGCCATGATCACATTTGCTTGGACCAGAGCAAGTGCTTATTAAATGTCAGCCACCAAGCACCCGCTCTGTGATGACAGAGCAGGGTCATGGTTCTAGCAAATGCATGAGCCGCCAGGGCTGTGAGTGATGAAAGAGCAGGGCGGTGGTCGCCACCTCTGGGTAGAGTGGGTGGCGGAGAGCAGAGGCTAGAGGGAGACGCTGGCCCAGAATCCTAAGGGACTGGGGATCCAGGGCAGCTGCAGTGATGCTAGGAAAAAACAAACCCGAAAGGGGGTCGGGCTGTCCATGGTTTTCAGAAGACAGCCCAGATCTGGGCACGGACGGGCTTTGGTGGGAGGGGAGCTGGAAATCCGCACCCTGGAAGGTGGCAGTCCGGGTGGGCCCTGGGGCCGGAAGCCCAAACAGCGGGCGGGAGGTCGGAGCTGGTGTAAGGATGAGCGTGCAGACCTGGTTCTCAGGCTTGATCCACGTGGAGAGATGTGGCCACAAACTGGAAGTGTGGGGGAGAGGCCACGCTGTGGACAGAGGAAGCCGGAGGTAAGAACACGCCAGGCCAGGCCAGGCCAGGCCCGGTTGAGGCCGGGCCGCCCGCTCCCCTTGCCGCATCCCGAACCCCAGACTTCGGGGCAAGACATCCATCCGTCCCAGCAGGATTCCTGCTGCAGACACGCCTGGACGTTAATCGCTCATCACCTGCCCGAACGACTTCCGGGAGAGGCCGGGCGCAGGCGGGATCGTCCCTGCCCCGGGCCGGGCTGCACCCCTCGTTCACCCGGCCCCGCGGTGCCGGGGCGCCACCGGCCCACCCAGCCACCCTCTGCGCGCACGGGACGCGCGCGGCCACACGGGGGCGCTGGCGCCCGCCGCCTGCCTCAGCGCAGAGTCCGGAGAACAAAGGGAGCCCTGGGGACCTCGGCCTCAGTCACCTGGAGCCACCTGCTCCCGGGGCCGCGGGCCGTGCGCCACGCCGGCATCCGGCTCCCGCGAAGGAGTTAATTTTGGTTCAGCGCCGCTCTTAGAAATCTGTGAAAGAAATCGCTCCCCCCTTGATGGTCTTTCTCCCCAGCCTGGGGACAAAATACAAGAGCTCTGGGACTCTTAAAAGTGTTACTGGGCTTGTGGTTTTACGATTTCTGCTCTGTATTCTCCGTCTCCTTCCCCAACTTTACCAGGATCCTGGCCGCATCATTTTTCTCCCCTTCGGTTTATTAAAGTGAACTTCTTTTCTCGTTCGGACGAAGTAGACACACATCCTCAGGGAAATAGCGAAACAAACCAAACGCAGACTTCAAGAGGAAAGGGGGAGGAAGGCGCTGTGGAAATCGCGTCTTGCGAAGAAGGGAACTTCCACTGCACAGCTAGGTGGGCCTTGCCCTAAAACGGCTTTTATTCTGTAACTTCTAAATATACTTCATGGACTAGCTGCAAAACCTATGTAAACGTTCCCAGACGTCTTGATTAGGAAGCCCCAAAAGAGGCTAAGTTCAATCACCATCAGTCACCAAGTACCTGTTGAGGGCCCGTAGGCACAAAGGCAGCTCATGAACTGCCCACAACCAGCCAGGCAGTGTGCCAGGCCCTGGACCGCGAGATGGGAGAGGCAGGCTGGGCTTTTCTGGGTGTTATGATCTAGTGGTCCCCAATTAACCCTTTTCTCCCCAAATTGTTGTCCAAGGTCAAATTCGGCCGGGCTTTCTCCCAGGGCATTGCCATCTTGGTTCAGCCAGCCTTTCTCCCTCTGATTCACGGCCCTGGAATCAGAAGGTGATGCTACAGGCACCTCATCACTTTCATTCAGCCAACGGTAATATTGTATTTGTCCATCAAAGAGTATCCTGGGTCTCTCTGGCACTCTTCCCATTCCAAAGGGTAGAATTCCTATCCCTAAACCCTGCTGGTAGGGACTTCCCTGGTGGTCCAGTGGTTAAGAATCCACCTTCCAGTGCAGGGGACACGGGTTCGATTCCTGGTCCGGGAACTAAGATCCCACATGCCGCGGGGCAACTAAGCCCAGGCGCGGCAACTACTGAGCCCGCCACCACAACTAGAGAGAAGCCCGTGCGCCACAATGAAAGATCCCACTTCCTGCAACTAAGACCTGATGCAGCCAAAAATGAAATAAATAGAAATTATAAATAAATAAAAATAAACCCTGCCGGTAGCACAAGACGATGGAGAGCGAGTGGGAGTTGGGGGGAGAAAGGCAGGAGCAGATCCTGGGGACTCCCCTGGCTAAGGAGATCCTCTTGGAAGGCAGGGAGCCTCTCCAGGGAAGTCCATCTGATACAGCATTCTGCCACGATGACAATTTCCTCTAACATCTTCACTGTCCAATGTGGTGGCCCTAGCCACATGTGGCTTTCGAGTGCTTGAAATGGGGTTAGTGTTAACAAAGACCTGAACTTGAAGTCCTATTTAACTTTAATTAATTTAACTTAATCACATTGGCTGGTGGCTGCCGTATTGGACAGCACAGCTCCAAGCAGCGACAGTGGGCGCGGATGGGAGGGGGCAGAAGGTGGCAATAGGACACCATGGTTGATCTCGTTCTAATTTGTCCTGCACCAGCTAAAGCCACCTGCATGTTTTCTCTCCAGTCCGCTTGGAGGCGTTGTGGTAGAGGTGGTGCTTGAGGGCGGGGTGGGAGTGGAAGGAGAGCACGGAATCTTGCAGCCAAGCAATGACATGCCGTAAATTGCTCTTCAGCAGCAATGGGCCAGGGATTAGAGGACTTTTCCGGCAGATACCGTTACTAGCAGACAGGGGTCAACAGCAGGGTTCCTGGACTATGGTTACAAAATACTTTAAAGTGGACGTTGACTTCCTGTAACCAGTTCGCTCTTCAGTGATGGGTAAATGACAACCTCTCTGTTTCTCTAGAGGCAAGGAATGCTCTGAGCTGGGAGGGGCTGGAGATCATAGACAAATTTGTCTTTGCAGCTAGAAGGGGGAGACCTCAATTATGCAAACGTGGGTGATGCCAAGGGTGGTGGGTGATGCCAAGGGTGGTGGGGCGGGCGCATTCAGTGACTTTGCTGTTAGTCCCTGACAACGTTGGGATGAAAACCCAGGTCTTGGGTGCCCTGGCCTCGTGCTGTTTCTGCTGCACAAGGTTGCCTGTCAAGTGCCCTGTGACTTTGGGCTTCATAGATATCGCATCTGGCTGGTTTGGCCAACCGTTGAATCGATCAATCAGATTTCCTTCACGTGTTCAGACTGGCAGACGCCAGGGAGGAACTTGCAGCTTATGGGGGTGGCACTAGGGGACAGTTATGCCCTCTCCCACTATCTTTTACAGCGATTTTTGCTTTTCTTGAACCAGAACACAGTCAAGGTTCCTGAATTGCCCCTCAATTGCATTTTGAGTAACAGACCCAGTTACCCAGATGCAAATAGCAAATGTGGGGTGGATTTGTAAGCCTTCGTTTTTCAAACGCAAGCCTCAGCGATTCTTCAGAATCTTCCATTTCCATTTGTTTTTATAATATCACTGATAAGAATCATTTTACGAACGAAAAATGTTGGCCTTTAATTCTTCCCCTGTTTTGAAGACTGTGCAAATCCAGCTAATGAAATTGTAAGTGTGCAAAGGAGATGTCAGACGATCTCATGCACCTGAACTTGAAGGTTCTTTGAAACATAACGGAACAGCAATGATAACCCTTACACAGATTCTTCTTGGAACACTTGAAGAAGGAGAAATGGGCTGGACCCATGGGGAGTGGGTAATTTCTCTGGAAATATTAACATTTTGGGAGGCAGTGAATTCTACTCAAAATATCTCAGTTCTATACTGAGCGGAATCGCCTGGCGTAAACAGGTGAAAGTAACTGACTTGCTCTCGTGGCCACTGAAAAGAATCCCAGCCTGATCGGGAGAACAGATTTCTGGGTTTCCCTGCCAACAGCCAGCGTGGTGGCCTAGAGCCCGTCACTTCCCCTTTCTGCACCCTGATTTCCTCACCTTGGGCCCAGTCTCCCTAGGAAGACCTACCCGTGTCATTCAAGCCATTTGGAAATCTAGCAAACCATCAGAGCAGGGCAGAGTGGCAATTTTTATTCAGATGCTCCTCAAGTTTTCAAAGAAGCTCTTTCTTAAGCTGTTCACTGGTGTTAAAAGTGTCTTCTGCCCAGCACCACCCCCTCTATCTTCCTTGCCATTCCCTGGGACCGCTTCTGGGCAGTGGGTACCAATGAGTGTTGTAATGCTTTCCAGTTGGATGGCCATTTGTATGACTTGACTGCCTTCCAGCCATTTCACCTTAGGGGGGTCTTGGGTAGGCACCTCCAGGCCTTTCAGCTGGGGCAGAGGAGGACTGGGGAATCCAGCAGTGTTGGCTCCAGACTCGCTTTAATTTTTCCAGTAGTCCCAGGAGGTGGGAAAAATACTAACAGCTAATAATAATCATAGCAAACACATTGCATTTCCCACGTGCCCGAGAGTTGCTCTAGAACCATGGGGTATCTCGATAAAAAGGTCTAAATGCTTGTCACACCTTAATTCATTTAATTCTTTGAGTGACTCTATTAAATTACAGCAAATCTCCTACATACGAACGAGTTCCATTCCGAGAGTGCGTTCGTTAAGCCCTATTTGTTCGTAAGTCCAACAAAGTTAGCCTAGGTACCCAACTAACACAATCAGCTATATAGTACTGTACTGTAATAGGTTCATAAGACGTTTGTGTCGTTGAAACTTCGCAACTTGAAGGTTCGGTTGTAGGGGACTTACTGTAACAGGATAGGTACCGTTGTTTTCCTAATTTTATAGCTGAGAACATGGAAGACTCAGATAACTTAAGTTTTTCTCCAGGGAAGTCTTGGCTCAGAGATTCAGGCCCTGTTCTAAGTGTAGAATCATTGGTGATGATCAGTGCTGGGATTCATGATTTTGCTTCAGCTAAAATGTCATAAGCTCCCCGAAGATGGGTCCACGCTCTCCGACCCCCGCCTCCACCAGCCCATCCTAGGATTAACGACTCTCACCATAGTCCTTGGACTATTGTAGATTTCTCCTTTCGAAAGCTTCTTTTATGCTACAGACATTCTTGAGATGTAGCTTAAAGAATAAAATTCATAGTTTTGCAGGGCGCTCAGAACCACGTTAAAAGGGCTCGTTAGCACTTAAATGTCAGTAGCCTTTTTATTCCTCTAACTTTTCTATCGGGTGAAGGAACAGCCACCCATTAAAAAACAAATTATTAAAAGAGAAATTCTAAATCTTTAAAGGAGAGAGGCCCATGGCAGCTAGGGTTCCCACCCCCTCCCCCTTTCTCTTTGCAGAACCAATGGGCGAGCAGCAGTTTGTCCCTTGAAGCTTATGGGGCATTGGAGTTCTGGTGTCCTCATTTTCCTTCCTTCCATTGATGTATCATTACTGGAGTGAAAAAAAGAAGGGCGTCTCGAGGGCTTTTGAAAAAAAATGGGTGACTACTCAAGACATTTTGTAAAGGGGGGGGAAATTGCGAGGAAAAGGGGCCTCAGTGGGGGGCGGAGGGGCTGTGAATGGGGCCTTGTCTGGCGGTTCTTCCAGCTGAAACCTGGTGCTGGCGTTCGTGGTTCAGTTCAAACTGTCACCTTTAGTTCTTTCTGGCTTCTCTGCCCTCGGCCCTGAACCTCAACAGATTGGGGCTTATTTACCTATTCACGCTCGGCTGTGGACGCTCATTAATAGGCTTATTAGCTACACCATTCACAGGAGGCCATTGACAAAAGGGGTTCCAGCCACTTGAAGAGGGAAGAGAAAAAAACTGTAAAGAGATTATTTTCTCATTCAGAAGCCTCGCTGGTGTGAAAGCTTTCCTAGACCCTCTGAGGTCACTCGAAGCCTAAATATGATGACAGGATTGGTTTTTTTTTTTTTTTAAATTCCAAACATGCTTTTGCTTTTCTCAAAACCAGTTTGCTGTTGTGGGCTTGTGGGCTTCACTCACTTAAAAACGGACACTCTTAAGGGAATAAGGGGCTTTTGATGGATTGGTGTCTTTTCATCCCTATAAAGAATAAATTCTGCAAACTGCATCTGGACGTTGAAGTAGGTGTTCTTATTTGTCATTTTCAGCGGAAGGCTTCCTTTTTATTTGACGTACATAGAGCCATCGATGAATGGGGGATAGGGACGGCAGCTTCCTGCACCACTAATTTATGTGAGAATGTGTTAACAGCATTTTCAATGGCTGATGGATTCCTTGCAGGATGGGAAAGGAATCTGTACTGAGACACTTGAGTTCCCCATTGGCAGGGAATATAAAGATGTAAGTGCCAACCTCTGAGCAGGCAGACGCTCAGCCACGTCTCTTTCCGTGACCCCTGATCTGAGATGTAGAAAAGGTACTGATGTGGTCATAACAACTCAGGTGTGGTGGATAGCTGAGGGTCACCCGGCTGAGGTGTCCATGAATTAAAAGGTTCTGGGACTGATCTGGGTTTGAAGATTTGACCAAAACACATAGCCCTCCCCCAATCATATACATGAACTAATTGTTTTACTTGAGAGTCAGACTATTACTTTCGCTGTCACATTTCCAAAATAGAATTTCATAGCCATTTGCCTGAAGCATTTCAATGGATCTGTTACTCCTGGCTTTTAGGGAATTTTACATAAAAGTTCTCTGAGATGTATTGTGAAGAAAAATGATTTTCTAATGATGTGGCACCTTGAAAAAATATTTCCGTAAATGTTATGAAGTGTGCAGTGTCAATGACCCATGAGCAACTGCATTTCTAAATTCAGGAAAAGTCGATTTCCCAGGTCACTTCGGTACTGCTGCTTCATCCATCTTCAGGACTCGAAAGCACTTCTGGGTTTAATGACCTTTTTCTAAGGAAAAATAATTAAGGTTTTTATCTATATTGTCTTGGACTTAAGGCACCACTGCTTAGGAGCTGGATGAGTGAAGAAGAGAAAGTATATTAAAGAATAAATTATCCGGTAGATACAGCCTAGTGGAAAAGGTAAATGGAAAATACGCACTTTAACCAGTTACAGCTTGGCATTTGGTTGAAGAATCTTAAGATTCAGAGAGAGGAATTGATTTGCTCAAGGTCGTACAGCTATTTACAGCGGAGTTGAGTCTTTAGAATCTTCCGAATTTATTGATCCAAATATATATTACCAAACAACACTTTTTTCCCTCCAGTTTTGAACTTTTTCTAAGAGATCCAGATTCAGAGCCAGGCTCAGCTGCTGCCAGTAACCAGTTGTTTAACCTTGGACAAATAACCTCTCTCATCCTCAGTTTCCTTACCAGGAACTGGGACTATTACTCTGCAGGGTGGCTGTGTCAATTAAAAAGAAGACTCTATTCCGTGTGTCCCACCCATAGCAGGGCCTCCATAAATATTCGTTTCTTTTCCCATTGCTCTCGTTTTGAAGGACAGAGCAGTGTAGCGTCCAGCAACCATTCCCAAGTTGCTTCCTCTCCTCTCAAAGTTTCAGTTGCATTACATTTCTCCCCCCAATACCACGCAGACGCATTTTAAAGTCTCTTTCGGGGGTAGAGCAGGCATTCTGTCATTTGTTTTGACTTAAAATAAGACAACGTAACGCAACCGCCCGGCAAACCGTCGGTCAGGCCAACTCCCGAAGAAAGGGGGCGGGGGCGGGGGCGCGGGACCCGGCCTGATTCACCGAGGATGCTGATGCCTCTCTCCGTCCCGGTGCTGGCCGGGCCCCTCGCCTTCCCGGCCGGGGTCTTGGGGCCGCACGCAGGCGTCGGGAGCCGCGCGGAGCAGGGGCGGTCGGGGCGCGCGGCGCTGATTGGCAGAGCGGGCGCCGCCGTCCAGGAAACGGCTCGGGTTTCAGCGGGGGCGTGACCCGCCGGGAGGGGGCGGCGGCGGCGGCGGCGGCGGCGGCGCGGGCGGCGGCGGCGGCAGTGGAGAGCGCCGCGGAGAGCTGAGCGGGCGGGCGGCGGGTGCGGAGCGGGCGGGCGGGCGAGCGAGCGAGCGCGGCCGCCACAAAGCTCGGGCGCCGCGGCGTCTGCGCGCGGCGTAGCTGGCCCCGCGCGGCGACTCCTTTCCATGCTGGCTGGGCCCGGCCGCGAGCCCCGGGCGCCCCGAGGCCGCGGCTTTCCTGCGCGCTCCGAGCGTTCGCTAGTTGCGAGCAAAGTTTGCTGGAGGAAACGCCAAGCCTGAGTCCTTTCTTCCTCTCGCTCCCCAAATCCAAGCGCAGCCTGCGGGCGTCATGCCCGCGCGCCTCCGCAACCTGGGGTGCGCGTGAAGCCTCGGAGCCTTGGCGCCGGCGAGGGCCCAAGGACCACTTTTTGGGGGGAGCTCGTCGTTTGCTCCGTCCCGACCCACGCCGGGCGCGGGGACAGAGCCGGTCGCCGGGGATCGTTGCCATTCAAGGTAACCTCCGTGGTGGGCCCCTCGGGGAGCCTCGCGGGACTGGAGAGTGGGCCCACGGGAGAGTGGGCGCCGTGAAAGCCCGGGACGCCGGGTGCACGGTCCCGCGAGCGGAGGGCTGGCACTGTGGAGGCTGCTCCCTGTTCTTCCTCTTTGGCTGCATAGGTGATGGGGGAGCTGGGTGCATGCTGACGGCTGGCGTTAGGGAAGTTCTGCCTCAACCACCCCCATCCAGATGCTGACATCTGCCTCTGGCGCTCACACCCGCCCCCCTGTCAAACTCCGGCCGGCGAGATCCTCCGACCCCAGAGCTGGCGGGCGAGCGGCGGGGCTGCCTCGATGGTGGCACAGCCGCGCAGGTCCGGAGCTCGGAGGGGCATCTTCGGGGTGCCTCGTTACGGGGCCCGGGGAGCACCCGTCCCGTCCCATCCAGGCCCCGACGGGGGTGCCCTTCCCCGGGAGGGAGCCGCTGGGGTGGGGCCGGCGACACCTCTGTAGGGTAGGAGATGCTCGGGGGTGGCACATTTGGGGAGGGGGCTGCTCCGGTTCCCCGATTGCAGTGCCGGGCGTCCCTGGCCGGCAGCCGCCGTCGGCGCTGGAGGGAGCCCGGCGCGCCTGGGGCTAGGGGGCGAACTGGACCGACTTTTTCTAGTTCGCTGCCTGCTCCGCCGGCAGCAGCTCGGAGATGTCGAAAGCGCAGGCGAGTTCTAACTTGCGCGCTCATTCTTTAGGCTGCCGGACCGCGCCGGGGAATCAGCTGGGGGCCGGGCCAGGAGCTGGCTCCGACCCTCGCGGCCGGAGGGCCAGGCGCAGCGGTCTGGCCCGGGGGCGATGAGTCTCCGCCGCTCCCCTCGCCGTCCGCTCCCTTGCAGACTCTTCTCGCGACCTTCCTTCCTCTCGCCCAATTCAATAAAACCTACCCTTAAAGGCAAACCTGCTTTCACCCATTATGTGTTTGGTGTGAAACGCCATCAACATTTAAAACCCCATTGTCCCCTTGGTCCCAAATCCCTGTAAATCTTCCACTGGCCTCGACTCATTTTCATCTGAAAAGACTGTTTAGTTTGAATAGAAAAGAAATCGGGAGCCTCTCTCTCTCCCTCTCTCTGTCTCTCTCTGTCTCTCTCTGTCTCTCTCTGTCTCTCTCTGTCTCTCTCTCTCTCTCTCTCCCCGTGGAATGTCAATTAAAATGCAGATTTCTCTGAGCTCTTTAGCGCCCAGAGAAGGGGGAGAAAATCAGATATTCCAAGCAAACAAATGAAAGAAGTGCTACAATGAAGCCGGGTTGGTGGTGTTCAGTTCTCCCGGAGCGGCGGCAAGTCCTCATTGGCTTGCCAGCGTTAACGGGGAAGAGAAGGTGGTCCCAGGTCAGCCTGTATTTTGCATTTTTTGAGGATTTCAGTATGTTGAGGAATCCCCACACCCACCGCATTTGACTCCTTGAGAAGCCCCTGCCCTGTTAGCTGTGGGGAGAAGGGGAGCTAGGGAGGCTCTGAGCCAGGAGGTGGGTCTGCCCCCTGGGGGACCTGGGCACCCCCGCACCTTGCCTGGCTCTCTTGACTGATGTGAAATATACTGGGAACAAAACACCCAAGTGCTCGTCATGGGCGGGCAGGCAGGCAGACAACCTCTTAGGGGTAGAAACTCAGGTAAGGCGGGCGCTGCATGGGCTGTCTTCTTGGAGCGTGGTGGTGGGGGGGTTGGGAATGTTCTGGTAAACCGAGGAGCCCAGCATCGACCTGCATAGGGACCACTCCCCAGCCAAGCCCACTCGCTTGTCACTTTGCCTGTCTTTGGGGGCGGGCTTGTGCAGAGGTGAAAATGGACCAGGGGGACGGGTGGCCATGAAGAGCCATCCATCACTGGGAGGGTGACACCTCCTCCCGCGCCCAGGCGGAGAAGAGAGTTCCCTTTCAAGGGGAAAAATAAACACGCTGGGGCTTTCACTGAGGCTCAGACTCCAGGAGGGATTATGGTATTGAAGGCAGGAAGCTGGGATTGTGGCCGCCAGCGGCATGCTGGGCCTGTGTTCCCAACACCGAGCCTGGGGACCTCATTATCCTGCCTAGGAGGTCCCTCCATACTTTTGTCCACTCCGGTGAGGAGTTGTGCAGACCTGCCGCCCTAGGCCTCCACCTTCCAGAGATTTGGGAAGGGGGTGGCCGCAGGGCCTGGACCTGGAAATGGCTAAAAGTCAGTTTCTGGTGCAAGCTGATGGGATGAATGAATGGTTTGGGATTTAGCTGAGGTCACTTACTGTCCACCTTTCCCTGCCTAGAGCAAAGGAAGCTCCTCTAGGCTGGGACAGGTGGGCGAGGCGGCTGGGGAAGCAGCCTGGGGCCCACCCTCCTGCCAGGATTCAGGATTGTTCCTGTGAGGCAGAAAATTCCCATGCATTCTGGAAATGCTTAGTAAGTCAATGAGAATGTTTGTGTGTTTCCCTCCCACGTGTATGTAGAAATAGATATGGAATTATCTTTTGAGGCTCTTAACTTGAAGAGGAAAGAAAAGTTGGCCAAAAAATCCTTCAAGCAGACTGAAAACAGGGTGGGCACACATGCTTTTCTTGCTTGTGCTATGAATCACACCATTTCACATGTGCTTTCTTTGAAGCAGAGATTTTCTTTATTCCTCCTCTGCAAGTGGGGCAGCATCCTCTTTTCCCTTACCCACTTTAATCCTTAGTTAAAGCTAGACGTTTTTTCTGCTGTAGCTTTGGGGAGGCTCCAGCAGTATTGAAATCGTAGTCATAATTCGAAATATCAAGTCATGCAGAGAGCGTGGGGTTTAGAAAGTTCTCACCCCTACCCTCAATCCTATAAAATGTGGTTCATTCATATATAGTTCACAGAATCTGACTGTGTCGATCAAATTCTCTAAAGTTTGTGCATTTCGGTTCTATACTTACTAATTGATACCGAACAAATTTAAAGTTATTTGGAATATCTTAAGTGTGGAAAATTTTCTTTGCCTTTGGATCAAATGAGTGAACAGAATAGCAGGTTGGGCACCCCCTTGTAATTTCTGCTCTGAAATTTTAGCCAGTAGGTTAGCATACTGAAAGTTATTGGCCCAATCACATACCTTGATAATAATTTACATATCATCAGAAGCAGCATCATTAATAAATGCCTGTGATATTCATCAGAATTTGCATTTGCTCCACTTCTTAACCCACTCTGTCTGAAGACATTCACTAGGCCTGGGTTGCCGTTAGTCATAGTGGAACGGGATTCAGCCTTCGAATCTCTTTTTGGATCAGCTGCTTTGAATGTATTGCAGTTCTGTTCATTCTTTGTAAGTGGCTGCTTGGCAAAAGATTGAAATACATTTCTGCATTTGAAAATGAATCTCGACAAGTGTAAACTGGTGGGAATTTTCGGTCACCTTCCTGGGGTTCTTTTTACTTTGCTTGTCTCCCTTCTCCCTGAGGGCTCCAGCCCCCAGAAGCAGATGCCTCTGAAGTGCAGCTGGCCCGAGAGAAGTTAACGAGAGGCTGGGTATGCCAGCCCGAGCATCATTAACTTGCTTTTGTAGTTGCCCTTGAAACTAAGGTCACGTTGCTTCTGCTTCTTGAGGGCGGTAGAGGTGACAGTGGGTAGGAGAAGAGAGTACACTTTGCCTAACTGAAGTGGCCGCACGTATCTGTGTCCTGTAGCTCCTCTTTTTTTTATCTCTGTTTCTTAAAAGTAGGCTTTCTGAACGATCAGCCTAACACCTTTTGTGGACGGGTCTGGTGGAAACCCCTGGGACTCACGTGCGGATGGAAGGCATTTGCAGATAATGAAAAGGAACTGGGTTGAAATGACTTGGAGTTGGGGAAGATTTCACTGACTCGCCGACTCTCTCCTCTAGAGGCTACAGCAGCAGCAGAAGTGGCTGCAGGGCCAGCAGAGGCTGTCACAGCACCTCGGTTCCCGAGCCCACCGCCGGCTGAAGGCATTGCTGCAGGCAGTCCATGCTCATAGAGGAAGTGTGCAGATGGGATTAACGTCCACATGGAGATATGGAAGAGGACGGGGGATTGGCACCGTAACCATGGTCAGCTGGGGGCGCTTCGTCGGCCTGGTTGTGGTCACCATGGCAACCTTGTCCCTGGCCCGGCCCTCCTTCAACTTAGTTGAGGATACCACGGTGGAGCCGGAAGGTAAGTTGTTTAATTTCACTTTCAGGGTACCGAGTTTGTTTTGGGATTTGTCCGGGGAAGTGGCACTTAGGTGGAGGCCTGTTTGAGAATCAGGTGCCCCTCGCGTTGTAAATGGGTCTTCCAAGAGCAAGGGAGAGTGGGCTGTCTGCTCCCCGCAAGCCAGAGATTACGAGAGCAGGTTCCCAGCTGGGACACTGCAGGCAGCGCGGTGTCGTTTGGTGGTTTTTTGGCATGTGCGTGTCTCTGACCTGGGTGAGGGAGGCAGCGGGCAGTTTATCCAGTGCCCAGGAGAGCCGTGGAGGGGGAGCTTGTAGCTGAAGGCCATCTAGGGCTTTCTGCAGGAGCACGCTTACCGGAGAAAGTTTTCCTCACAGCGTAAAGAATTGCTGCTTTCTGACAAAAGGAGTCACTAAGGGAAATTGCCAACATCTGAAATGCTGACATTTTATTTTCATTGTCTAAGGGGAAGCAGCAGCCTCTGAAGTTCAGCACAGAGATGCTTGACACATTACATGCTTTTGAGCCATTGTAATTCATAATACTTAAGCAGTACGTCACAAAGCGGCAGATTCTATTTTAAGTCAATTTGAAGTGTACCTGGGCCTTTCCTGAATCTCTGAGAACTTCCAGATCTAACAGGGTGTGCGTTGGTGTCTCAGCTTTGGACATTGCATGAAGGCAACACATTATGCATTTTGGGAGGTACAGAAAGGCGTGAGGCCAGTTGTGAGCACCGAACAGGGCTGAATTATCCCGCCGGGCAGATTTGGAAACTCTTCCGCAGGTCCTTCTGAGACGTCGGTAGCCAAGCCTTGACTCGGTGCAGCACTGACATCTGTCATCAGTAGGGAATATCGGTAGCTGAGCTATTTTTCAAGTGGTAATCTGAGAATAAAACGGCAGATCCTAGCACTCATCGCCACTTAATGAACCTGTTTGCTGAGAGCCCACCTGGTGCCTGCTGAGCTCGGGGGCCTGAGTGGGCTGGGGTCAGCTCAGCTGTTCTGGAAAGGCACCCAGCACAGAAGAGGACCGCAAGCCCGTCTAGGACCATGCGGGAGGGAGGGCTGTGTCCCCATCCGAGGGGGGCTCCCGCTGAGACCCTGAGTCAGGAAGCATAAAGGCGTATCTTTTTCTAAGACGGAGGGACTTCTTACCGGAAGCAGTCCAGCAGTCGTGAGATGAGGCTCGTGCCCTTTTTCTTACACAGAGGTACGGAGGCTTTATAATGAACAGGTGCGGTGACATCGCCGAGGTTTCCAGATCTCCGGGAAGGAAATCTGGTAGGAGCTTGTGTCTGTGACTGCCTCCTTGTGACATAAGCATGGCTGTAATGTGCAGTGGTGATTTTTTTTTTTTTTTTTTTTTTTTTTGCTTTACGCGGGCCTCTCACTGCTGTGGCCTCTCCCGTTGCGGAGCACAGGCTCCGGACGCGCAGGCTCAGCGGCCATGGCTCACGGGCCCAGCCGCTCCGCGGGCATGTGGGATCTTCCCGGACCGGGGCACGAACCCGCGTCCCCTGCATCGGCAGGCGGACGGACTCTCAACCACTGCGCCACCAGGGAAGCCCAGGTGATGCATTTTTAAAGGGTTTAACTTGAGGGAAAAGGGTCCTGGTTTCTGAAAGTCACGCCTGTACTTCTTTAATTTTGCTAATAATTAAAATGGATGTTTCTCTAATTGCCAGTTTTCCCCCGAGTGCGTGGCTCAGCCCACACTGAGGCAGCTTGAGCTGGGATTTCCCAGGAATGGCCCAGGTTAGGAGGAAAATGTCATTTTTCATTTAGACTTCCAGGGCAGCATTATTGGGAGTTTATTTCAACATAAAGTGTAAAGTGGTCCTGGAGGACTTCTTTTTATCATATTTAATTATTGAAGAGAGTTTAAAATATGTGTGCACATACTGGAAGAAAGAGGTGAGGCAGAGAGGGGGAAAAGCAGTGGACAGGGATGGAGTCCGCACGGTGGTTCTTTGTTAAAAATGTGCATCCAACAATGTGAGTATTGTTGGAAGCAGGTCTTCCCAACGTGGCATCTCTGGATGCGCTTGCGGGTTGAGGGGAGGTGCCTGAATCCCCTGAAATGGTAGGTCATATTTTGCAGGTGTCCTTCTGTGCATATTTCGGGGTTCATAGCTTCTATGAGGTTTGTGTCCAGAGTTGTGAGAGGTTAAAAAAAAAAAGAGATTTAGTGGACCCCGCAAAACCCTGCAAAGAGGTGACTTTGGAAAAGCACACAAACCCCTGGACCTCAGTTTCCTTCCCTTTCTGTCGTCTGAGGGTTGGATAAGACAGTCTTCCGGGTCTCTTCATTCGTGCTAAATGAATATTTATATCCTCAGAAGCCTTCTGATGACCTGCCTCAAAAGCTTGCTGGGAGATTTAGGTGGGCCTGGACGTGAAGTGCGGTTAGCACAGGGCCTGGCACCTGGGATGTGTTGTCATCATTGTTCCCAGTGAGCTGGGCACGTGCATCTTCCTGGTCCCATGGGCTGGCTGGGTCAGTTGCCACAGTGTCAGGAAACATCTAGGCTTTTGGAGGCAGTTGAGTAGAAAGTTGCTCTCTAATGGAGGAGGCCCTTCATGTTTCCAGGCAGCTGTGTTTGCTTTCTGTAGGGTCTGTACTTCCCCTTTCAACTGATTTGAGCCCTAAGATGAGTTCTTCCAATGCCGGAGTTTTGCTTTGGTGTCAGAGGTTGTTAGGAAGGTAATCTAATTATAGATGAGGAAGAGCAGATTTTTAGTAACTGGAAGCAGACTAAGTGGGGCAGCTCCAGTTTAGGCTGTGGTACCAGCGAATTGGAGAGAGACAGACAGAGTGTCCCCCATCCATGTGTGTCCATCAGTCCCTGTCTGTCCTCCATGGTGAGTTTAACTGTAGCTTTGGTTAAAATAAGTTCAACCATGACCTTCTAGTGCACAGGGCCTTATCTTATTTTTGTTTTGCTAATTGGGAAGCTCAGTTTAGGTAATGTGTATCGGGCTGGACCAGAGGAAAATTTGTGTGGAGAAAGAGGTAACTAAGTTCCAGGAAGGAGCCCTAATGCTAGAGGGTCCTTTTCCAATTGTCCCAGCTTTGTACAGTATCATGTCGTCTATCATCACCCTATCCCATCCATCATATCATGTATCACATCATCTCATCTGCCATGTACCATCATATCATATATCCCATCATCTGTCATATATCATTTGTCTCTGGACACATTCTGAAGTGGTAGCAGTAGGTTTGGGTCTACTCAACTGACTTAAGAAGAAAACAATCTCTAAAAGATTTTAGTTGTTAGTATTCCAGACTAAAAATGAATATTTTCAACTGGTCATTCATTTTTGTAGGTGACCAGCTGCGAAGGGTTTAAACTCAGTTGACTCAAAGGGGCCAGTCCTCAATGCCAAGTACTGTTCTGTTGATTAAGATTGTAATTATTTAAAGTATAGTCAAGCTTGATTACCTTGGGGTGGAGGCGACTCTTACTTTCAAGTTCTTCCTGACATTGTCACCTACTCTGGTTAATTAAGTCATTGTTGACATTAACCACATCTTTGTTTACATCAGCCCAGTAGGAGCTAAAATAAAAGGGCTTTTCCAACCCAAAACCCTTTATTACTTTTCCACCCTCCACAAAGTGTCATTCTGAAAAGCAACAACCTGGGAAGAAAGTAGTATGCCTTTTTTTTTTTTTTTTGTAATCAATTTTTGGGCAAGGTGATCCTGACTGATGTGAGCTGGTCCAAAGTTCAGTAGCAGAGAGATTGAGCATGGGGTCCACACGGAGACCTCCTTACCTCAGATTTTTCCAGTATGGTTTAAGTCCTTTGTTAGAAGTATTGTAAATGCCATGATATCAGCCATACGCATTTAATTGCAAGTTAAAAGAAAAGAAAAAAAGAATATATCCGCATACCAAGAATGAATGATTTAAAATAATCTTCTGTTTTTTATTATCTGCATCTTTGTTCCTCAGTATGAGTGTTAATATTTAAGAGTTGACTGTAACGTGATAGCTTAGGAACAAGGACTTATTCTTGGTAAATTAAACCAAACGTAGGCTTATGCAGTTCAATACACAATGAAGTACACATTCTTTTTTAGTATATAAAGTATTTCACAATTCATAGACAAAGAGCTGTGTTTAATATTACTTCTAGAGCAAAAATTTGGCAAGCCCAGAGAATTGGTATTTGTATACTTTCTATACTGGCTCGCTCTCATCCAAATTCCAAGTGTGTGTGTGTGTGTGTGTGTGTGTGTGTGTGTGTGTGTGTTTGTGTGTTTGTATTTTGCCTTTTTATTTTAACCAGTTAAAACACTGAGTACCTACTAGGTGACTAGTCCTTGCTAGGCCATAACTGAAGACTTGTTGCTCTCAAGTGTTTCCCACTCAGCTGAGGGTGAGAATTCAAATAACTAGAGCAACCCAATATGAGATGTTTCCAATATCAGACTTAATGAATAATTACATGGTTATGAAATCACTGGGGTAGTGTTTACACAGGAAGAGTTTTGTTTAATGTTTGTATTCCCAATAAAATGTGTCCAGGAGCCCTCCCATTTGTAGTCTCTTGTTTGGGTATTTACTTATCCAGGGTAGTTGTTAAAAGGCTGCCCCCCTCTTTCATCAGAGTCTGGCTTAATTTTACGTTTCCATTAAAAATGCTGTCTAATTTTAGTCTTTAAAGGAAAATGTGGGAAATTGATTTTTGGGTGCCGGCATCTTAGGCTCGGTAGGAAATACAGCTAGTGTGCTACTTTCCGCTGTGTCGGTTTGACTCTTAGCAGGGTGCTTGCCTTGGTAGGCAATTCAGAAGTGATTGTTCGGAAGTTTTTCAGGCTGTCCCACAGATGATTCTGATCCAGTGGGTTTTATGAGGCTGTGCAAAAAGGCCCATGGTCTTTATTATTATTTTGTTTTCCTGGAGGGATGACTTTAGCCTTAGGTTCTGCATCCTTCTTATGCTTTTGCTGCATCCAAGTGGGATTTAGAGGTGGCTCTGCTTTTCCGGCTTCCCTGGCATTGCAATGCCTGATGCCACACCCTCACCCCACGTCCTTCTCTCTGCCTTGCCATCTTAGCAGTAATTTCTTTTAACTGATGGTGACAGTGCTGAAGGCCATATGTGGCTGAATCGTGAACCTAATGTAAGGGCTGAACGTTTGGCCTCAAGCCAAAGAGGTGGGTTTCTGATCATTATATCCAAGGTGAACAAACCCCGAAGAATTCAGCTTTGACTCCTTAGAGGCTCTTGAACTTGAGTTTTTAAAGCTATGCACAACTCGTGTTCCATTTTGCGGACAGTGTTTATCTTCATGGGAAGCCTTAAGGCTTTCTGGCAGCCCGAGAGTCTGCACAAACTGGCCACTTCCTCCTGCTTACCCAGATAGACCTGGAGTGACCCAGCCAGGTTCAGCTCTGGCTTTCCTGGATCAGGGAATGGGAGGAGGTGGGGAAGGGAGCTGAGGCCGAGTTCTGTAAAGAAGTCTGGTTGAACAAGCTGCTGGCCTTTTCACTATGATGGGCCCCCATGTCTTGGAGATGTTTCCTTTTGAAATTAACAAAGGTCACACTTTTCCCAAGTTGTTTTTCCCCCGTGCTCTGATCCTTACTACCCCGGTTTTGGGCATGACAGGAAACCCAAAATGGTAGCCACATCAGTGGTAGATGGTGGTTGCAGGCTTTCACTGGCCTCTGTTTGTGTAACGTCAAGCTTTTACTGTTTATATAATCATGCAAAAGGATATTTTAAATTATCAGGCTAGACCACTGTTGTCCATGAAGAGTGCAAATCAAGAAGAATAGGCATGCTTTAGAGTTTCAGTAATTTTGGTTTTAGGAAACTTGTACCATGATGGAGTTTTAAGATGTTGGGTGTGAGCTGTTGTCATTTATTCCACTTTGGAATCCCATAAGTAGTTACGTCCCATTCTGGACTTTTGCCATTTCATGTGAATATTAAAAATTTCAACTTCTTTTTGACTGTACTGAGTCAGGGAGCTAAGGTGTGGCCTACTCTTTGCTCTAACCCCTGTCCAGCTAAAGCATGGTAAATTCTGAGTCGTGTCTGAATGGAATGCACATATATAGAATGTCGGGTCATGGTGAACATGTTTTATGGGGAGGTCAAAACAATAGCTTATAAGGAAAAGACTGACAGATTCAGAATTGAGGTCAAGGGACATATATATTTTATGATTTATATACAGCACTTTACTTGAAAGAAAGAACCCAGTTCTGAGCTCTGACATTAATACGGTAAACTCTGTATATATTGTCATGATTATTTTCTAACGCTAGAACTTCTTCTGAGTTACTATGTGTGACCTCTTTTTAAAGGCCAGTTTACTGTTAAGTTTTGCCATACATAACCAGCTGTAATGTTTTAAGGATATCAGGACATCGAAAAGTCCAACTTTGTGTGTTGCAGGGGGCAGGGGAGGTAGGAGGTGGGGAGGTGCTATAAAATGTATAGAAAGATCTTTGCAGTGGTGAGTTTAGGGTTTAAACTCTTTGAAAACCCTTACACTTCAGATTGTGAGTAGACAGTGAGTTTGCCCCAAAGGAGTGTGGCTGCCTTCAAGGCACCTCCTTCCTTTGGGAATTCCATGGCGGTCCAGTGGTTAGGACTCTGCGCTTTCACTGCCGAGGGCCCGTGTTCAGTCCCTGGTCGGGGAACTAAGATCCCGAAAGCTGGCTGCGCAGGTGGTGGCCGCCCCTAACCCCCGCCCCAAAAAAGCACCTCCTTCCCATCCCACTAAGCCTCCTGGATCTTGACCAAAACTTGTTGCCTTTTTAGCTGGCCCAGGCAGGCGCACAATTAACTATACATCCTAGGGTTCAAACAGAAAATCACTCAGATCTTTAAAAGACCAGGAATACTCTATGTTATTATCCTAAATTCTGCATCTGACTTTTTTTTTTTCGTAGAAATGAATAAAATCATTTAAAATGGTATGTAACGTGCTTTCTGGGGACCGAAACTCACAGAAGGAACTTGGCCTTGGGAGCTAAACAAAGGAGATTTGAATCTTTCCATTATCTACTGGTGCTGTGACCTTGGATAAGTTAGATAACCTCTCTGAGCCTCTCTTTCTTTATCTAAAAGTGGGTCTGATAACATCTATCTTGAAAGGGGGACCATGAGGATCAAACGCAAGTGTATGTAAAGCCCGTACAGTAGTTCCTGGCAGATAGTAGGTGCTCAGTAAGTGCTAGTTTCCTCCCTGCCCCACCCCACTTCCTTGTAGAGGTAAAAACCTGAGACAGGATGTCAAACCAATATCTCTGGGATGTTTACCCTACGATATACAATGACAAATCTTCTGATGAGAGGCATTTACTTTAATTAAAGTAGAAAGGGAGCCTGTCCAACCCTTTGTATTATCCTGGGCATTTACAAGTCTGGACCTTAGAAATGGGGTCCTCTTGCTGCTTGCAGTCCAAATGGTTCAGGGTTGACATTTTTTTTCCCTGTCGAAAAAGTCAGTTGCGGCTATGTAATAACGGCAGGATACGTGCTTCATAAGGAGCAATATATTTTGGCAAGGAGTTCTGCGCTTGGGGCTTCCAAACAAAGGATTGTCAAGAGGCCCTGTGAAGAAGGATGGAGAGGGACTTCCCTGGAGTCCAATGGTTAGGACACTGCACTTCCACTGCAGGGGGCACGGGTTCGATCCCTGGTCAGGGAACTAAGATCCTGCATGCCACGCGGCACAGCCAAAAAAAAAAGAGAAGGATGGAGAGAGGTTTATGGGATTGGTTGGCGGGGAAGGGGGGTGTCACATGCTCTGCTTTTGTCCTGGCCCGTGAGGGGAGCTCCATAGTATGTTATGATAGGCTCTGCCAGGTTGGCCTGTGGTGACTTCCCCCGGGCAGCCTGCTGGGCCTTCCTTAGGTGCACAGGTGGCTGGGCTTCCAGTCTTCGTGGAAGGGAGCTCAAGGAGATTGTTATGGTACCCGTGGTGCTGGGGGTGTGAGTGGGCGTGGGCAGTGTGGATGGGGTCGTATCCCTGAGAGGCTGAGGTTGCAGCTGGTGGTAACAGTAATTCTTCTTACCATCTATTAAGTGCCTGCTGTGTGTTGGACATTGTGCTATAGGTGCCTTGACATGTTATCTCTAATCTCTTTCCCCAGTTTTATTGAGATATAATAGGCAGCACTGTTTAAGATGTATGGCATAACCATTTGAGTTACATATATTGTGAAATGATTACCACGATAAGTTTAGCTAGCATCCATCATCTCATACAGACACAAAAAAGAGAAAGAAAAAAATATTTTGGGATAAACTCTCTTAATGACATTCACATATACCAACCACAGAGCAGTGTTAACTCTAGTCATCACGCTGTACATTATACCCCTGGTACTTATTTCCCTTCTAACTGGAATTTTGTACCTTCTGAACCACCTTCCTCCAATACCTCCTCCCGCCACCATCTCTCATCTTAGTAATGCGGCTGACCCCAGCTATCCACATTCGCATTTTATGGCCGAGACTCTTGGAGATGAAATGATTCCTCCAAGGCCCCATAGGTAGTGAGTGTGTGTCCAGGCTTTGGGGTACATTGATTGGTGCAACAAAGATTTCCCAGTGGCCTCCTCTTTCCTGAGCAGGTGACTCTTCTGTGGAGTACTGTGGGGAGCTGCTCATTCTTAGATCTGTCATTTGACTCTTAAACATGTAAGGACAGTGCTGCTTGATGCAGTTTCTTCTCATCTGTCCACATCTATTCCCCTAAAGCTATTTGAAGAAAAGTCGTAGACAGTACAAGCATTCCAATAATGACCACTTCGTGATTCTTCTGGAATGGCCTCTGGTGGTACGTCGCTCGTTGGTAAGAAGCTAACCCTCTCTGCTGTGCAGGAGACCAGAGGGAGACTGCGCGGAGTCCCAGATAGCGTCATGCGGCAGGAGTCACAGCAGGAAGGGCCGGCCAGCATGAGGCCATCCCGTTTTCCTCGTCCCGGGTGCTTCAGACGGTCTGCCCTGGGACCTCCTCAGCGTTCAGTTTTGGTTGTCAGTTTGACATTGCGTCAAGCTTTTCTTCAGCATTTCTGGTTTGAGGTTGGGTCAGGGCCTATCTCTGCACACTGGTATACCTGGGGCTCCTGCAACCTGTCGTCATGGACAGATACTGAGCCCTCTAATGTCAGAAGCTAGGAAAGCAAAAATAAATAAATAAAAGGCGGCTGGGGGGAAGGGGAAAAAATTCCCAGAACGAAAGGGCAGAAGCAGCAACACCTATATACTTCCTGTAGCCTTGGCCAGGAAGGGTGTCCCGAGGGAAAAAAAGAGGCCGGGGAGCAGAGCCTGTTTTTAAAGCAAACGAAGTTCAGTTTGGTGGTTTAAAAAAAAAAAAAGAAAGTGAACTCTGAGCGGTTCCAGCCCGACGTGGAGGTGAATCAAGCCTGGTTCAGCCAGTTGCACTCCGCGCCGGCCACCTGCTCGGTGACGCAGAAGACGCAGGCATCCAGAAGGGGGGCTCCGTGTGGGTGAGAGGTTGTAGGATGCTTGGCTGGAAGGTGACACTGCGCGGTTCCCTCTGAGCCTCTCAGCCCTGGTGCGGCCGCAGCTTCCAGAGCCAAGGTCATTACCATGGCACACCTTTCAGATTGCAGCGTTGCTGTGGCTCCTTTGAGTTTGTCCCCCAATTATGTTGAGGCCCTGCTATGTCCTACTGTGTGCCGGGCTCTGTGGGGATAGAATGACAAGCAGAGAAGTCTCAAGTCCTGTTGAGTTGGGGGGGATGGGGGCGTGGGGAATGGGACTGGCATTTGTCAAATACTTGCAAAAAACGAAAGGGCAACTTCCAGTCTGAGGTGAAGGTAATCCGAAGTAAAAGCATGGTGTGTCTCAGAGGGATTCGGGGAGTCCCGAGGAGGCCAGTGTGCTAGAGATGGGGCTGCGGAAGTAGGCCAGGCCAGGCGGGGCTGGAGGCAGCCTACGTGCCATGTTAAGGGTTTTTCTGGGTCTTTCAACCGTGCGCCTTCCTGAGGCTGGTCTTGAAGGCAGTGGGTGCCGCCTTGATTTGTTGGTAAGTTCACCGCGTTGGCCCTAGTCAGCCCCGGCCAGGTGTGCCAGCTAGGTTGCTCTGTGCCCACTTTGGGAATCCTCCTGACCTCCCTGCTGTCCGGTGAGAGGTACCTACCCTTAAAGGTATGGCGAGTCAGGAGGTCACGGGCAGCCCTCAGCCGCCACTTGAGTGGGGCATCTCCTCGCTCCTTGACAGTCTGGAGCTGCAGTTCCTTACCAGACCAACGTGGATGCGGGGAGACGGCCCCGGGCAGCCAGGGAGACCTAGTGAACACGATTCTGGTCCCCTCTCGGGGGCCTCACCTGGGCACTCAGCGATTCAAACAAGGCTTCCTCCTCTTTCCATGGAGAGGGGTGCACAATCTCAGCTTAAGAAAGACCCTGGTACGCCCTGTCCATGTCTTGGGAAGCCAAGATGCTGGGGAGCCGTGCACAGCCTTTCCAAGAGCAAATGCTCCCGAGGGTTTTGAAAGGGGCTCTATTAGGATGTAGGGGCTCTTCAGAGTTTGTTTCCTTGAAGTTTTTACCTCTCTGCACATAGGCGGCTTAGGGTTGGGGAGAAAGGTTAACCACGGTGGCGCCTGTCTTAATTTGGAATTTCCTGAATGAATGTGGTTTCAGTCCTCAGGCACAGGATTCCCCTAGGGAGGCTTTTTCTTTTCTCCGCATATCACGGGAGAAAAGTGATCCCTGTGGCTTGTCCTGCCTTTCTGGGTCCTGCCGGCCCCGGGCCCCGGCTGGGAATGGGCCCTGCCCGCCACAGAGGCTCTCCGCCCCCTCTGACTTCAGGGAGACCTCTGCCAGGGGCCATTCTGATCGAGCTGCTCGCTGAAGACCCCTCGGGCTAGGAATCTGTGCCTTCGCCTGCCTGAGCCGGATTTCAGCGCTGGCCGGGCCTGAACTTGCTGAGGCCCGGGCTGCCAGATCAAACCCATTCAAGTGAGGAGGCCCATCTGTTTCCCAGTATCCAGCTGCTGTCCCTTCATTTGCAAATGGCTGGGATGCTGCTGGAGGGGGGACCAGTCTGGGGACACATCTGCAGGCTCCGAACGGGTGTTGGAACTGGGGTCCTGCTGAGAGAAGAAAGGCCGAGCCCTTTAAGTAAACTTGCTGAACAATACCCCCAAAAAGTCCTGAGTTGCGGAACCCGAGGCAGCCTTGCCCTCAAGGAGTAACTCTTCACCTCCCTCTCTCCACGTCAAGCTTCCCGTTTGTTTCCCCTCTCATTTGCCGATTGGGCCGCTTTAAAAGTATTCATGTATTCAGAACGTACTCGCTGAGGGAGGGGCTCGGGAAAATGTCCAATAGGATTTGGACATTGATCTGACCTTTACGGGACTTAGAGGGCAAATGTATCCCCTGGAGTTGGCACCATTTATGTCGGGAACGGGGCCATGTGAGCCACAGGTAACACTAAGGTGGAAAGGCGGCCGCCCCTGAAAACTTGCTTCTGAATGCAGTCAGGCTGCGGGCTTTGGAGCATGCTCTCTGGAACGCAGGCCAACTACCCCGCTCACTGGAGCCCAGGTCCTCAAGCTAGTGGCCTCTGGGTCTGGCGTTCAGGGGTTTTCATGGCCTGCTGTCGGGTTGCAGTGAGTCGTTCCTGAGCCCAGCTGGGATCCTCTTTTCTAGGGAGTTCTTTGGGGGGTTACCGTGCCCCCCATACAAATATCAGTTATCTCAAATTTGTTGGATGGATGAATAGTAAATGGTATTTTAATAAGCCACAGGCTTCTTCCCTTACAAAAGTAATCAAACAGGTGTTGTACATAGCCGTTGATGACGACGACTCTCACAAGGTCCTTGGATGTTTAGTTCCATTTGGGAACATTCCAGAAATCCCCACTTTGGTAACTTACATATATATGATGTGGCAGATTTGTTCATTTGAAAGAAAACCCCTTTTTAAAATCAGACAAATTCAAATTGAGGTTCCCATGTGATTGGAAAAATGTAATCTGCTGATCAGTTAATGTATTACTCAGCCATAAAAAGGAACAAAATTGGGTCATTTGTAGAGACGTGGACAGATCTAGAGACTGTCATACAGAGTGAAGTAAGTCAGAAAGAGAAAAACAAATACCGTATATTAACGCATGTATGTGGAACCTAGAAAAATGGTACAGGTGAACCGGTTTGCAGGGCAGAAATAGAGACACAGGTGTAGAGCACAAATGTATGGATGCCAAGGGGGGAGAGTGGCGGGGGCTGGGGTGGTGGTAGGATGAACTGGGAGAGTGGTATTGACATGTATACACTGATGTGTATAAAATGGATGACTAATAAGGACCTGCTGTATAAAAAAATAAAATAAAATTCAAAAGTTAAAAAAAAAAAAGTATCAAGCTACAGCCCACAAGCAGGAGCCTGGCCTGCTCTGGCCAGTGCTGAGGGGTAGGCAGGCAGGGCACCCCTGCCGGGGTGGAGGCTTTTCTTAGGTGTGCCCCCCACTTTACAAAAGCCTTCCCAGGCAGTCTCTGGTTTTGTCCCTGTGGTGACCTTGACCTAGCCTGGAGGTAGCCTCTTCTACAGACCAGGACTCTGAGGCTCAGCGAGGAGAAGGGGCCGCCCAAGTTGACAGGGTTCATCACTGCCGCAGCAGGTCTAAAGCTTGTCCTTAGACACTGGAGCTGAACTTCTCACAAGGCGGCCCTTGGACCAGCAGTATCAGCATTCCCCGGGAACTTGTGGGAAATCCAGAATCTCAGACCCCACCTCAGGCCTCCTGACCTAGAAACTTTAGAAGGGGGCCCCTGGAAGCTGTGTCTGGGTGATCTTTATGCAAAGTAAAGGCTGAGAAGCAGAGCCCCCCTCCTCCGCTCCCCCTCCCCCGCCCCCAGCTCTCAATTGGAGTGGGTGGGTGGAGGCAGACTGTATTCTGCTGGGAATATACTAGATGGATAAACAAAGACCTGATGAATTGGAGATGGGAGCCATGCAATCTGTCTTAATGGGAATCAGAGGAGATGATATTTGAGCTGGGCTTTGAAGGCTGAATAGGAGTTTGCCATGCAGAGTATCGGGAAAGGGGATGCAGGTAGAGGGAACAGTGCCCATGTGAACAGCCAAGCCTTGGGTGTGAGAGAGAGGGTAGAGTGGGATCTGGGGCCAGGAGCAGCCAGGGCCTTAGTGTGGGTGATGTTCTTTGGGTTTCACCCTATCGAAGTGTGGAGTGGTCTGTGCCTTTTTTTTTTTTTTTAAGTAGTGGTAAGATTTGCTTTTCAGAAGATTGCTTTAGTGGCTCATGAAGGACACAGGGGGCGGCCCACGGGTGATGGGTTGGGGGGTGTTGCAGAGCTCTTTCGGAGAGATGGTAGAGGCCTGGAGTAGTGGGCCCGTGGGACCGAAAGCCGCCCTTGCTTTATCTCCAGAGCTGTTGCAGAGACAGACTGAATAGGGGAGGAGATGTGGGGACTGACGAGGTGGGAGGCGAGAGGGAGCAGAGGTGCTTTAGGGTGGATTTGGAGCTTGAGTTGATGTCACGTGGTGACTCCATTCAGCCAGAGGCTAGAGGAAGAGGTTGAAGGTCATCTGCCTGTTTTAGATAGGACCTCTGTAGACACCCAGGTAATGTGTTCCCTCGGGCAGGTGGAAATGTGAACCTGCAAGCAGGGACTTGAGTGGCATTGCCATGTAGGGGTGGGAAAAGCTGCAGAGATGGAGGAGATCAGAATACAGGGAGAAGGACCAGAGGAGCTGGGGGTGAAATTCAGAGCGTATCCACAGGTATGCGGGGCGGGGAGGGGATTCCCAGAAGGGCAGGAAGGTCTCCATGCACGTTCCTGTTCTTGAGAACACATGTTCACACGCATGTGAGTACACACACACACACACGCCAGCAGAAAACAGCATGCCGCTGTAGGTAAATAGGCGCTAAACTGTGTGTTAGGGGCTTTCCCTTTCCTATCATCGCCAGCCTTCCACGCTGAGAAGACCTGGTCAGGGGCGTTTCCTCCGTTCACGGTTAGCCAACTGCAGCCCCGGAATAAGGCTTTCAGCCACAAGTTCTTCCCCACGGCTGGTACTTTTGAGTGCTCGCTAAGCGCTGGGCATTGTGCTTGGTGCTTTCCGTGCACTGTCAGTTACGGTTGTTCCTGGTTTGCAGGGGAAGAACGACGAAGTGATTAGAAAGCTGAGGGCCCTGTCCTGGGTCACACAATTTCTAAGTGGCAGAGTTGAGACTCAGGCCTGTTCTAAGTCTGGTCTTTTAACATCCCCAGCTGTCCTTGCCTTTTCTGAAGAGTCACCAGGGAGGGGACAGAAGTGAGACTAAACGCTAAGGTACCACAGGGAAGAGCTCCAGGAATTGAAGGAGCATCGGATGAGGAAGGTGGCCTCCCACTCTGTACAGTGAGGAGGGCTGCCTGGGGTCAAGGGCTGCCACGAGGACTTGGGGACAGAACTGTTTTGGGGGGCAGAGGATGCGTTTTTCAGGACCGGAGATGATGATGTTTGTTCATTGTACAGGCGATGCCTCTGCAAGCCCACTTTCGACCTTAAAGAGGGTGCTCATAGAGCTCAGGCAGATCCCGTTCATCCCTTCATTCCTTTACCTCCTCGCGACGCCCCCATCCCCCTTCCCCCCTTTTCCCTTCCTGGTTGTGGTGATACAGGGAGTACAAAACCTTCTGCTGAGAAAAAGAGACAGATTTTCCAGTGGTCTCAGTCAGTCGGCAGGGCCAGCTTTTTGATGATGTGGTTTTTCCTAGAACAGCATGCCCTAGGAAGCCTAGATTTCGAGAAGGGCCAGCCTCCTCCGCCGTGTCTAGCAAGCGTGTTCCCAGAAGGCAGGCTCAGGGCCTGGATGACCAGGTGGCTGAACACATAGGCTCACTGTATATCCGACCTGGGGCAGGGGAGCTACTTTGACACAACTCTTAGTGCCAGTTTCTGCTTCCTGGGCACTAGATACCCTGATGGCTTGTCTCTCTGGGAATTGGGTTTTGAACAAAGGGCTCAATTTTGAAGTTCTTGCTCAAGCAAAGCTACCAATATCTAGGGATTTTATGCAGGTGCTTCTGTTCCGTACCCTCCTCCTGGTGGTCCCGTGGGAATTTTGCTCTCCGAACGTGAGTTCGATGCACGCGTTGTGACCAGGAGAAAACCTCTTTTGTGTCCCTCTTGCTTCCTTTTGGAGGACACTATCATTAATAGCCTAAAACCTTGGATCAAAAGAAGATGGGATGCTGACAAAATACGGGGTGAATATTTCCGCGTTTTGGGTCCGAATATTGGGCGATGATGGTGACTCACTCTTAAATGGGTACTTTCTTAGGCACTTTACTATTTCCACATTTTTATTTTCTCTTAGGTAACAACATCATTTCTTTTCAAACTTGGAGAGCTGTTCACCGTGTTTGTCAGAGACAGACAGACCTAAATTATATGAGGGGTATGCCTAAATACATAATTTTTAATGGTTACCATATTGGAAGCATTAGCCATTATCCCATCTGATCACCAGGAATGCGAGCCAGGCTAGAGTTTCTGGAACAGTCAGGCTACTGTGGCAGAGACAGCTATTAGTGGTTGTCCTGGCCCCCGTGATACCGCCAAGGAGAGTTTTAAGTCCTGACGTGAGTCTGCAAGACACCCCGACAAAGGGTTGGAAGAGAAAACTGCAGCCTGTTTGCTTATCTGTGTTCCAGTGCTTTGAATTCTTTGAGGCCCCCATTTTTATGTTGGCAGTATTTCTTGAGGTAGAGAACTTTTATCTTTATATTGTGCAGAGTTTTTGTCTCTCCCTTCCCCCCTTAAGGAACAAGTAGTACCCAGGCCTTATAAGGCCTCTGTTTGAGGCCCGGATTTTGTCTCCTGCAAGCCCGGTCTCGTAAAGGAGAAGCTTCGAGCCTGTCTGAGCTGAAAACAGCCAGCTCTGCTGCTGCCATCTGGGTGTCTGCGGAACCCCCGTGCTAGGGCACGCGAGGGTGGTCATTTCTGACTTGATTGCAGGACACCAGGACCTTTAAATCTTTCTACGGCTAAGTTTTGATGCCACCTAGATGGAAACTGTGCCCTAGAAAAGTGTGAGCTTCGCTCTTCCAAAGCCCCTGTGCTCTAAGACATCATGGATTATGGAAAAGTAATGCGATATAGATGTCTGTCTGTCCAGACTCCCTCCGTTCCGGCTGGTAGAAAGTACTTTGGCAGTGCTGTGTATGTGAGGGATTCTGTATTCTGTTCCTATGGACAGGAACTGGGGGGGGTTGGCCAGTTGAAACTTCTTACCGGGACTGGAGTGTGGCCTCTATGGGCCATCGTAAAGACCAGGAGGACGAGTCTGAAACAGACACTTACCTGCTCTGTGCCCCGTGACATTGCGGTGACGTGTGCAGCTACGTCCTGTGTATTTCTTCTGTCAAGACAGTGGCAGCCCCACAGCAGTGATATTTATTCCTCTCGTGCAAGGTGGCAGAAGGTCGGGAGGGCACCAGGAAACCAGGGCTGTTTTACTACTCTTGCCTCACATGCTGCTGTCATAGTTCCCGGGGAGGCCTGCCACCCATACCCCCTAGCAGGACACCCCTTTCCCTGTCTCTTCCTCCCCTCCTCTCTTGCTGAGGAATCTGTTTAGGGATTTCTTTCTCCATTTCTTCCCCTTCCTGGAGGAATGTCTTTAGGGCTTGGATGCCCCTGACTTTCTCAGACGGAGAGACCTCAGGGGGGATGCATTCCAGGGGTGACCCCCCTGCATCCTTGAAGCCGGGGCTCCCATTTCTTAGCTGTGATCATCTTGACCTTTGAAAAGACACTGGTCCCTAGGAAACCCCAGAAAAGGCTGAATTTGTGTAGTTAGTTGTCCCCTTGGCATATGCGGCTCTTTTCCTCCTTAACAGTTTAAATCTGTCATCCATCCTCCACGAAATGATTGGACAGGGCAAGACGCGGGTTTCCCATCTGTTCTCTGTTTGCGTTTGGGCGCCATTTCAAAAACCACACGGGAAAAGTTTATAGGCAAACATTATAAAAAGTGACAGTCTGAAGTGCTGCTATGGCTGGTACAGCAGCATCAAGTGTTACCTGAAATAGCTCCCTGTTCCAAATTCTCTCCTGTTCCAATTCTCTCCAATTGTCTCAAGACGGCCTCCCGATGACACCAGGGAAGAATTCAGCTGGTCATGTCCAGCGAAGTCCCAGAAAACACAGCCTTTTCTGACTTTTTACAAGACTTGCCCCTCCCTGGGCTCTGCTCACCCCCAGCAAGGATTGATTTCGCTGTGTTGATTTCCTGTGAAGTAAAGCTGGTGACATCAGCGTGATGTCACACCTCTGCCCTGATCCACTGCGGGACTTGGGGTGTCAGGCAGCCCTCGCCTCCTCAATCTCCTCTCCGCAGTTGGAGGCCCCTCAGTTCTACATTCCAGTAGCTCCCAAGGCATCCCGGCTTCAGAGTTTCTTAGGGGTGGGAAGGAGATGCAGCTCCGGACAGGAATCACACACCAGCCGTGTGCAGTGGTGGCTGTTAGTCACACCATTCACTTTTTGATGAGCTGCAGAGATGCCCATCTCTCATTTTTTAATATCAGATTAGTCCATTTATTGGAAAGCAGCTGTGTGATAAGATGCCACTTGTGCTTCTCAAGTGTTTGAAACTTGTGGGGAGAAAGTTCAGATTGATGCAACCAAAGATCTGCACAGCCGAGCTGCCCCCGCCAGGCGTGTGGCCTCAGCAAGTAGAAACATGTGCCTTTTCGTCCTCCCAGAAAGTAAACTCAGCGCCTTGTTTGTTTAACACTTTTAGGTACAGAGACAAAAAATGTCCAGCACTGGTGTGTGCGCTCCAGCCTTCTTGCTTCTTTGTGGATTGTAATTTATATTATGAAAGATATGAGGAAACATTTTCTGTCCGTGGAAGCCTCTGAAAGAGCAGTTGGTGCATAGCAAAGTGGCTTCTGGAGCCTTCTCCTCGTTGTGTTTTGGTGAGATGACCGAAGTGTTGGGCTGTGTGTGTGCTCTGCATGGATTTCTCCACTCCTGTCTGTAAGAAAGAGTAAAAAGTATGCTACAGTACCAGAAAAAATAAATGCAGGAAATATTAATATTGCTATAAAAGGTATCGTTTAAATCTCTCAGGGAATACTTTGCCCCGTGTCAACCATCATATTTTATAGAGCAGGCCATGCAGCTTGGTGGACTCAAGGGGAGGCACCGACCTGTGACACTGGGAGGTGATCACATCACAGTTAGAGGGGTGGGTAGGGTACCGCAGATGCAGCATGACCGATGTCAGAGGGAGCCGGCCCGTTGTCTCCACGGAGCAAAGTGGGGTCGGTACCACTGTGGAGGTGTCCACAGAGCACTCGGGAAGAGAAACCAAGCCCCAGTGGCCGCGTGGGAGGGGCAGGGACAGAGCTGCCTCCACTGAGCCAGTGGTTTGGGTCTCGGGCTAAGTGTCCGTGCCCTGGGATGTCTTCGACGCAGGAACCTACGAGCTGGGCCACGGGAGCTGCTGGGTGGCCTGGGATGGGTGTGTCGTTCTGCCCCTCACCCCCACCACGTGCCCCACTGGTCTTCCCCGACTTTTAATCCCCAACCTCTTCTCCCTTCTTCCCCCCTTTCTATTCACTCTCCCGTCCTCCCTAAGTTGCGCTGGAAGTCCTAGATCATGCAGGAGTATTGCTGGGTTCTGCCAGGGTTCCGCAAAGCCGCCACAGACCCCCAGATGAGCCTGTTGTGAAATAATCAGCTGGGAAGGGGGGAGCACACACTTTCAGCAACTGCCACTGGTAGTAGTTACTGGTTTCAGACCTTGAAGGTGGATGGCTTAATGTTATGAATGAACATTGTTATCTTATTGATGTATTTGGGGGAATTATTTTACTACCCTTGAAGCTTATCATCTAATTGGAAAACTGGGTGACAGTTTTTTTTTTTTTTTTTTGCGATACACGGGCCTGTCACTGCTGTGGCCTCTCCCGTTGCGGAGCACAGGCTCCGGACGCGCAGGCTCAGCGGCCATGGCTCACGGGCCCAGCCGCTCCGTGGCATGTGGGATCTTCCCGGACCGGGGCGCGAACCCGCGTCCCCTGCATCGGTAGGCAGACTCTCAACCACTGCGCCACCAGGGAGGCCTTGGGTGACAGTTTTTGTTTGTTTTTTTTTATTAAAGAAATGAAATCCTTTAGTTTATTTATTTATTTTTGCTGTGTTGGGTCTTCGTTTCTGTGCGAGGGCTTTCCCTAGTTGCGGCAAGCGGGGGCCGCTCTTCATCGCAGTGCACGGGCCTCTCACTATCGCGGCCTCTTTTGCTGCGGAGCACAGGCTCCAGACGCGCAGGCTCAGTAGTTGTGGCTCACAGGCCCAGTCGCTCCGCGGCATGTGGGATCTTCCCGGACCGGGGCACGAACCCGTGTCCCCTGCATCAGCAGGTGGACTCTCAACCACTGCACCACCAGGGAAGCCTTGGGTGACAGTTTTGACCCGGTTTTCCTGGAAATTAAAAGCACTCTTAGTATCTCCAGTCACCTTACCAGTCCTGTTGACCTGGGAGCCAATCATTAGTAGCATTACTCTGTATCTATGGCGATACAAATCCAAGGAGTCTCTCTGATGATCCTCCGAAAAGAGTGGCGCTCGAGATCGTGGTAGTGTCTTCAGCCTTGAAGAATGATGGAGATAGTGACCGTCATGGGCCCAACAAGGTATAGTTGGAAGGTCAGGTTCATATTGAATGGCTTGTTGGATTCTCAAGATAATATCCTGTTTTGGGGGCATTCTTGCTTCTCAGGAGATGAGGAAGCTGAGGCCGAGAGCCTAGGTAGGAGCAGAGTGGGCTTGGACCTCAGGGCTTCATCCTTTTCCCAGGCAGGCCGCACGCACTTAACCAGCATCTCCTGTGTGTCCAGCCTGAACAGGACGTGGTCCCTACTGCCCCGTGTTACCTCCTTCTGCAGCAGCAGGTGGTAGTGTCCTTTTGGTGATGTTGGTCCAGCATCTCAGATACTCCTGGTTTCAGCAAGACCTTGTGGTTTACCCATTTCAGATGAAGGAAAGGCTTCTCAGTCAAAATGCTTTCCTTTAAAAATGGAGAAATCATAATTCCACCTTTGTCCGGAGAGAAGTTTTTCTGCATCATAATTGCAAGTGTCTTGCTTTTTTTTTCTTTTTAAACAAACAAAACAAAACAGAAACAAAACAGTATTAGAGCTTTCCAGTGCCTCCATGAAATAGGGACATGGCTTCCCCTTATCTGAGGGCCAGGACAGAACAGGTTGGCCCTACGGGTCCTGGGCTGTCCTTTAAGGGGGGAAAGTGTCGCAGCTTCTGGCCAGCTGGCTTCTTGCTCCGTCATCTCTTGATGACCAGTGCTGGCTCAGAGGAAAGCAGATTCCACAGCATTCTTGGTAACTTGCTGATCATACAATGTGGTTGTAATAAATATCGATTATTTTATGACCCAGGCTAAGCCACTGGCAGCTCATCCTAACATTGTGGGTGCTGTTTCTGTAATCAGTTGTTGGAGACCCAGGACCCAAATGACATCTGATCCTCGCCTTGACCAGCTGTGAAAGGGGTGGGCCGGGTGGCCTTTGGGGGCCTGTCATTTCGGATACTGACTGGCCCTGACTCTAGGAGGTGGGAAGAGGGAGATGCTCTGAGATGACGGGCCAAGCTGATTTCTTTGTTCTTCTCCATTTCCCCTCTTACCCGCATTTCTGCTCAGGATCCAGAGTTCAAAACATTTTTATTAGTCCCTGAATTCAGCAGCCTTATGACTTAGCCTTGGGAGGCCTCATCCGAGGACCTTCCAGCTAAGTTCCCAGCAACATCTATTAAGCATTGCTTTGCCCTTCACTTCTCTCTAGAGAAGACTTCTCTGACCATCCTATACAACAGGAGTTGGTGAACTTGCCCTAAAGGGCGAGACTGTAAATATTTTAGGTTCTGCAGGCCGTTAGGTCTCTGTTTCAACTACTCAGCCCTGCCACTGTCACATCACAGCAGCCCCAGACAATATGTAAGTGTGGCTGTGCGCCTATAAAACTTTGTTTACAAAGACAGACGATGGCTGGGTTCGGCCCGGGAGCTGTGGTTTGCCAACTCCTGCTTTGGAGCCCGGAGCCTCCATCTCTGGGTGTGCCGCTAACCTGCTGAATTCTTCTCCCTGACACTTAGGACCACCCTACATACTTTCTCGTTTTGTGGATGTTGTATTTATTGTCTATCACCCACTGTAATTAATATCCCGTAAGTGCAAGGACTGTTTTTGTTTCCTGTTGCTTCTTGAGCATCCGGAATGAAAAGCAGCGTGGCCCGTAGTAGGTGTTCAATAAATAATTGTTGAATGAGAAAAACAAACTTTTGAAATGTAACCTGCTTGTCAGTTGGGGCTTTCTGCCCTTGTTTTGGGGTCTGTTTTTCCATGTTAACCATGACTTCTATTTTCTCCTCTTTGTTGTGGTAACCTCCTTATGTTCCCATCCTGTTCAACGTCTGGGCCCTTCTTGGCGTGGATGCCTCGGTGAGGCTAGGGGTGCCCCTTTGGGGGTGCCCGGCCCTCCATGTTGGCTGGCGGTGGTGGTGGGGAGAAGGATTTTTCTAGAACCAGATGCGTGCGGCTCTTGCTGGTCCTTGGATACAGGGACTGAAACGTGAAGTAACTTTCTTTCAATCTTATGTGGGAGATTGGTCCAGGCCACATTCAAAAGGACAAAACAATTGCCTTGTGATGTTGCCCTGCTTTGGAACCGTCCCAGAGCTGGGCAGCTTTGTGTTTTTCTGGGCCTGGGACTCTGGGTACCATTCATAGTTCTCACTGTGGAGGATGAAAGCCGATTCATAGACCCTCGTGGGTCCCGGCTGGCAGCTCCGGCTGTTCTTAAAGACGCACGGCTCCTTGTCAGTCCTTTCGCGGAGGCTGGATCCTGCCAGGTCCCATCTTGCCCTGTTCGAAATGATCACCTTCCATGTGTCTGCCTGGGGCAGGGGAGGGGCTCACAAAGAGCCACAAGACCTCAGCCCTTGCTTCAGGATCTTGGCATCTCCTCTGGGGACAGGACAAGTCCATCAGGAATGTCGTCCGTCCCCAGGAGCTGGGGAAGAGGGGAGACCCGCTTCACTCTGGGCCAAGGTGGCTGGTGGCACACCCTCATCCGGGAGGGCACGAGTGATTTGGGCCTTGAAGGACGGGTTGGTGTTAGTGTGGAGGCAAGGGAGGAAGGAACAGCCCTAAAGGAGACAAAGGCCGAGGGCTGAGGAGGCTGAAACCCGGGGTGTATGGCGGGGGCTTATGGGCAGGGAGCGGTCCAGCTTTCCGAATGGAGCAACAGTCCTGCAGCCTTCAGCAGCTTCATTTCAGGATCCATTTAAGTGTAATGGGGACTGGGGACTGCCTCTTGGCTCCCTGGGGGCATATTTCTCTTTTCTGTTTTGACGTTAACGCCTCCAGGCTATTATCATTTTAAGAGAAAGCAGTGTATCCCAGCTCACCCAGCACCGAATTAAGTCTCCAGACCAGCAATGTTCTGATCTGAGCCTGAGAGTTTGAGGCATTTCTTTTTAAGAAGCTCAGATTTATGACAACAGGCAGGGTCAGCACAAATAAATAGGGGTGTGTGTGTGTGCGCGCGTGCGTGCGTGCGTGTGTACACAGCCATGCAGTCATGTGGAATTAAACCATTTGTAAAACACACGTTCTCACAGATTAAAAATGCCACGATGATAGACTTTCCTGGGGGTTACAGTGTACGCAGACTTTGGATTGATAATCGACTTTAGAGTTTTCTTGTATAGTGTCTTTCCAAGTTGGGTTTGGGGTTTGTGTTTAACTCTCTACAGTTTGTGGAAACTCAGTGGGGCAGCTTTTGCCGGGTGCTTCCTCTGGTTGGTTTTGGATTCTCCTCTTCTCCTTGGTGAGGGCGGCTTCTGGGGGTGCGAGGAGAAGCAGACACCCTGGGGCCATTTGCAAAGCATGAACTGCCTCTCTTGGGAGTCAAGGGGCCTCCACTGACCTTTGTTGGACGTTCTCTCCTTTCCCTCTTTCCCATCTGTCTCCGTCTTCTCTCTCCCACCTTTCTGCAGAGCCATCAACCAAATACCAAATTTCCCAACCAGAAGTTTACGTGGCTGCGCCCCGGGAATCGCTAGAGTTGCGCTGCCTGTTGCGAGATGCCGCCATGATCAGTTGGACTAAGGATGGGGTACACTTGGGGCCCAACAATAGGACAGTGCTAATTGGGGAGTACTTGCAAATAAAAGGTGCCACGCCTAGAGACTCCGGCCTCTATGCTTGTACTGCTGCTAGGAATGTAGACAGTGAGACTGTCTACTTCATGGTCAATGTCACAGGTGAGTTGGCCTGCCAGCTGTCTGCTCTCTCTCTTCTCTGTAGCCATTTTTCTGGGTAAAGTGTTATTGGACAAGTGAAATCATAGTGGGATCTGCTAATTGGATGCCAGGCACAGAACTTCACAGTTTGTGATCTGTTTTTGAAGTTCTTCTACGGGACCTGGTATATCAGAGAGGCTGGTCGTTAAAAATGACAGGGTTCTCATTGTACAGTAACATTTTTCATTTAAGACAGCACACTTTCCTATAAGTAAAAACACATCTTTTTTTTTTTTTTTTTTTTTTAACCCCCATACCACCGGCATCCTTGGCATTTAGAACATAGAATTGGAACTTGGATGCTGAAGATTTCTGCTTCCTTTTGTTAAAATTTGAGTTTCTCTCCTTGACTTTTCTTCCATGTGGTGAGGAGGGACTGCACAGGACCCCTTTTGCAGCCAAGTTTAAAGTTCCGCTTTCAGAATATTAGTAAATGGTCATAAGGCCACACGGGGGCTAAGTTTTTCTAGCGACTAATTGCTTTCTTGAAGTAGACCCCGAGTGCTGAAAGCTCGTGTTGGAAAGAATCTTTGGATATTACACAATCAGTAAGTTCGTTGGGGACTTGAGTACCATTTGAAGCTTAAAATCCAGTTTCAGTATATCCAATTTTATAGCATGTTTAAACAAGGTGAAAGCAAAAAACGTTGAGAATCATAATATAGACGAACTATCATCATGGAGTGAAAATTTAAGCCATTAAAACCATCTTAACTAAACATGGTCTCAGACTTCTTGCCTGGGTTCCTGGGTTGTTGAATCCCCTTTCCAGAAAGACTAAGTTGTAGATGATTGCAACCTTTGGCTCTGCAAAAACACAACCATGGATATGTTCTTTTGAATACAGATGCCATCTCATCCGGAGATGATGAGGACGACACAGATGGCTCGGAGGATTTTGTCAGTGAGAACAGTAACAGCAAGAGTAAGTAATTGCTGTCTCCGAAGGTCCCCGAGAGAGGAGAGCTCAGTGGGAAGGCCTGACTCTAAGCTGTCTCCCTGTCGACTCTTCGGGATGCTGTCGCCCGCGGTCCCCACCTCTCTCCACTGTGTCTCCTCTCTTGACTTTCAAATCTGAGAATAAACCAGTGTTACTGTACACCCTTCTCTACTGTTTGTTCTTTCTTATTGTGTCAGTAGCCGCTTTTCTTTTGAAAGCAGTTATGACTTTTCTTTCCTTGGTTTTCCTTTTTCCTCTGGCTTCTCACTGTTTGGAGACGTAAAGCCAGTAGAGCCATGTAACATCCTGGTCTCTTTCGTAACCTTCGACGGTGCTTGGCTTGTCCCAGTGGTTCTCCACGGGGGGTGATTCTCCTCCTTCCCCCTCCCCACGGGGACACTGGGCAGTGTTTAGTTGTCTCAGCACAGGAAGTTGGGGGGATGCTAGTGGCTTTGAAGAGGCCAGGGATGCTGCTAATAAACATCTTTACAATGTACAGGGCAGCCCCATAACAAAGAATTATCTGGTCCAAAATGTGGATAGTGCCAAGGTTGAGAAACCATGGCCTTGTGAAACATTATTGCTTGCTGAGCAGAAATAAGGGAAGTGTGTCTTACGTTGCAGATAGAAAAGGGGGGAAACAAATGCTGTTTGCGTATTTAAAGGCAGGTAAAGCACTGCCGTAACTGACACTAGGAGGCCTTTACATGGTGAGTGAGATCATGTGGCCTCTCAGAGCTGGGCAGCCTCGGTTCAAATGCTGCTCCACCACTGCCGAGTTGGGTAACCTTGGGCAAGTAATTTAACTTTTGTGCCTCAGTTTCTTTATCTGTAAAATGGGAATAATCGCAATATCTTTTGGGGTTATGAGGGTTAGTGAGTCCATATTTGTACATTGCTCAGAAAAATATTTGTGAGTGTTTATTCAATAAAGAAGATCACATATTTCCAATAACATGGTTGGAATATTTCCAAAGTGATTTTGCATTGGTCAGTGGCATTCTTTGCTTAGATGTTATATTCTACGTTTCCTCAAAAGGATATTACTTTAATAACTTTAAACAAGGCCTAAATAATAAGATAATTCATTATTAAAATAGACCCAGGGCTTTTTCAAGGAAGAAGAGAAAAATCCATGTTGTCCGGCACCTGGGATAATGTTTTGCTTAAGTGGGGAACTGGATTTGTCTCTTGAGTCTCCTAGCAGCTTAGGCAAAAAGGGAGGTATTTCGGCTCATGTAGTTTTCACTCTTTGGCAAGAGAAAGCTTGCGACCACTAGTGTCAGCGTCACTTAAGAACTTACTGGGAATGAAAATTCTCAGGGCCCACGCCGGACCCACTGAATTAGAAACTTTGGGAGTGATTCTGATGCACAGGAAGCGTAAGAACCGCTGGCTTAGGGATTCTCACATGCAGATCTGCTTCCAGAAGGAGTTTATTGTTAGAGATCTCGTTGGTAAAACAGTGGGTAATAAGGCGAGTGAAAGTGTCTTCTGCTGTGCTCTGTACCAGCCTTCTAATGAGGTTGTTGTCATCATTGCGATTTAGTCATAAAACACTGGTACGTTACAACAGGCCGCTCGCTTCTTATTAGTTCTCTGGCTCCGGCAGGAGAGGCAGTGACCCTGACAGTGATGAAAAGGGTCTGCTCTGGGCCGACTCTGGGCTGGCTGCTGGTTCAGTCAGTGCCCCCAACGACCAGATAAGGTGGGGAGAGGAGTTGTTTGTGTTTTATTCATTGACAGTTTGTGATTCAGTGAGCCCAAAGCAGAGCTGCAGTTCAGTCAGAGAGACCTGTTGCATGTCTAATCACAGCGCCCCTCTGCCAATACTCAGGGTGATGACGGGGGTGAAGGGAGGATGCTCGCGCAGTTGTTTACAGCTCTAAAGTGGTACCCACGTGTGGGAGCCATTGCTGGTGACTGGGACATCAGATTCAGCGCGGTTCTGTTGGCATGCCTGGGAACCGTGTCGTTCTGGTGATCAGTCCCCTGCCTAATAGCATGTTACCCGGAATATGCAGGAAGTTATAAGATGTAACAGCAGGGCAGGCTGAATGAACTGAATCTCTCTCTGGTGACTCTCTTTTCATCCTGAATACTAGTCCTGACTGCTCAGTGCCCAGAGTGTTGCCTTTAAGGCCCGCCAGCCCACGTTGAGTGAATTGCCGTGCCTTCCTGCACCTTGCAACCAGGGTTCTTTGTAATTAGCTCTCGAATGACACCAACTCTGCCCCGAAGTGGGTGCTCTGCAGTGATTAAGGGCTGGTGTTAGCTGTACCAGGCAGATACTGCTGTCGGGAACTGCCTCTGTTCGGTGCCTGTGAAACATTAGATGCGATTTAAAGTGATAGCAGTTCTTAGCTGGCTGCTTGGCCTCTGCCATCTGCTAGTGTGATTAGGCCGGTCAGATTCACAGGTGCAGCCTGGGGCGGCTGAGGTGAAGCAGCTGTGGCCTGTGTGGACAGAGGAATGCCATGGCCAGGGTAACTGGCAAGGCGGGGAAGGGGATGTTGCCATTAAGACAATTTTTTGCCACCTCGAGTGTCAAATGCCTGACCTGATTAATAGGGAAAATTGTAGAAGCACTGAATTCTTTGCATTTTCAGCCACCTGGAAACCACTCATGTGTCCAAATTGATTCCTTCGGTGCCTTCTGATTGCCTGGAGATGCCACTGGGGTGTGTTTGAAAGTTCCCCTTCAGTGAAGTTAACAAATGATGCTCCAGTGACCCTGTGCTGACAGTGATAGCTCTGAGCTTCTCTGAGAAGGGTTTTTCTCTTTTAGGATTGGTCTACGTTACTTCTCCATCAAGTGACTCCAAAAATAGGTTGTAGGTTACTCTCGTTGCTGGTATTCTTGTTTGTCTAATTTTGTCAGTTAACTCTCAGAAGCCAAGCTTATCTGCCTGGTAGAGTTCTTCTTAGATTCTGTACGGAGTACAAAAAGTATGGTAGTCAAATATAATGGTGAAAAGAACAGTCAAAAATTAAGGCAGGATTGTTGCATTTTGGCCGTGAAACTGGTATCCGTTAACCTCCAGGTCCGATTTGAGTTTTATAGGAATGTACTGCAATGGTCAGGTTGATCTGAACTCTTACCTCATCCTGCGAGACCCAGCTCAAAAGTGGGCTCCTCTGTAGAGGATTTCCTTGTTTACACTGGGCGATTGAGTGGCTTTGACTGTTGTTCACAGGTTCTGTTGTATCACAGGTAGTGTACATTGTATCACGTGTAGTATCACGTAGTATCTCAGACCTGCCTTTTCTGGTAGATTGCTTCTGGAGGGCAAGGACTAGCCTGGATGTTGAATGAATATTTTGTGGAACTACCGTCCTCACGTATATCTTTTACAGATCCCATTAAAAACAGAGCAGCGTTCAGGTTTGGTTTGTACATTAAGAGAATAGACTGGTGTTTCTCAAAGAGTATCCCTTGGAACCCTAGTTCAGCATAATTCTCTGCCAAAAATGAGTTGTATTTTGAAATGAATTTGGAAAATACCTCCTACTCTGACCTTTCTTGAAGACTTACAGTGCCTATCAGCCTGTTACAAGCTCTGAGAAGTTCTGTAGTAAGACATCTGTTTCTTTTTGTCCTTTCCCAGGGTTTTCCAAACTTACTGACCGTTAAGACCCTTTTTAAAATATAGCGTCTATTCACATCCAGCTGCACGTGCTTTGAAAATCCCTGCAATGGGCTGATTTGATTGATCTGACTCTGCCTCCCCTTTAAGTCAAGTTCTTCCATCACAGATGTGAAGGGCATTCTCCGGTCATATTTTAGCAGCTGACTAGCTGATGACCTCACACTTGACCAGTGCTAGACGTTTCCCTGAGTGGAAGAATCTTGTGACGTCACTGCAAGCCCGGCTGCCAGGAAATAATGCTGCTACATACGCCCTTTGGTGAAAGAGACTTTCTCCGGACAGAAAGTTGTGATTTCAAATGCTAATTTTTGAAATGCGTCCAGGTTCAAGCTTTGTGCTTTAGCTTAAAAAAGCATAACTTAACTAGTCCTTGCCTTCCCTAGGTTCTAGGTATCTTAATGGGTTATCTGGCAGCAAATAGACAGACGTGTCTGTCCGTTTTTTTCGAGGTACTTTTTATCACCTCAGACTTGTGTTTAAGTGATTCCTGTCTCTGGAGAACTTGAGGCTGACTTCTTGGGAAGGGCATGAGTGACAGAAGGTTCAGGTTGGCTGCTTAACTAGAGGGAATTGATAGTAAGACAGCCGTATCAGGTGGAGTGGTTCTTTCTATTGAGTGAAGAGGGAGAAGGTAATTTTTCTATTTTGGCTTTATTTTCGTTCAGACCTGCATCTGCCCATCCTCCATATTAGGGAGAAAGGCAATTTTTTTTTTTTTTTTGTAAGCAACTGGGGAAAATGAAGGTTCTTGGCCTGAGATTCTAAACGTTCATCGATAGACCTGCTGATCGTAACAGTTCACCGTCTCCTTGGCTCTAATTGGGATTTTCCTTGGAAGAGATCGTACCTAAGTTGGTAAATGCTGGTTTCTTAGTTGTGTTGAAGTTTCCAGGAACTGAAGAAAACAAATTTTTAGAAAATGTACCAGCTGCCTAAAGTTTTCAAAACACCTTTGCGGTGAAAACCTCATTACAAGTTGGTTTGGGTGTTTTATCACAAAGGCCGGGGATGGTGTTGCATCCATTCGGCCAGATTGAGTGTCTTTTCTTTCTCGGCCTCCCCTCTGGTCCAGCAGCATCACCGGCCACTAGCAGGTTCTCTTTTGAAGGCAGAGCCTGGGAACTCCCCCAAGCAACTGGTCTCCCAGTGGGCTTAGGCGTTTCACACGTGGGTCGCTTGCCTGGTTTGTTTTAATGTATTTCTCATTGAATGCCTTGTTGGTCAGCAAGCTGTTGTTTTAATGAGATTTCTCAAATAAAGCCCCCATGAGCCCCACAGTCACACCTTCACTGACATCTCCATATTTTGTTAGATTTGTTTTCTGTTTCTCTGTGCAAAACTGAAGACAGATGAACTGCAGTCTACTGCAAGGATGGGGTAGAGCTCTCAGAGACGTGCCTCCTTCCCTCATCAGGGGTCAAAGCATTGAAATGTCCTGATTAGTGATATTTTTAAAGGCACTAATTATAGACTTAAGACAGAGGCCTTAGTGAGGCTTTAGAGAGTTTGTGAGACTTAATCTAAGAGCTGAAACAGGCTGTTGTTTTTCTTTTTTTACATCAATAAAAATACAGTTGGCAGTCATCAGCGGCCACAGCTCACATAAATCTTGAACTTTTGACTTAATTACCATGGGAGAGTTCAAAGGGCAGCATGGAGTGGTTGAAAGAGCACTGCTCAGGGAGCTGGAGACTTGGGTCTAGCCTCAGCCCAGCCTCTGGCCATGTGACCTTGATCAAATCACTTAACCTTTCTGGATGACATTGATCACACCAGCCGTTGGGCCAGATGGTCACTGAGGTCCCTTTTGGTACAGTGGTAATTTGAGTCCATGTTTTTCCTTTAAACCACCAGGCTGTATTCTCTCTATTTGGTGAGAGAGAGAGAGAGAGAGAGAGAGAGAGAGAGAGAGAGAGAGAGAGAGAGAAGACCATAAACCTTCGATGTCAGGGTGGGGATACGTAAGAGTTTTTGTGGGAGCTGGCTCAGCAGCCCATGTTTTCTCCTTAGGTTTAGGTTGCAGGGTCAAAATAAATCCTCTGATCCTATCATTTGTTGACAGAATCAATATCTGTGTAGAATATAGATAGATACCTGGAAAGAATGTTAGAACCGGGAGGGGTTCTGAATCAGAACATTCAGTTCAGCTCCCTCATTTTATAGCTCAGGCTTTTAACAGTCGTCCATCTGGTCTGTCCATCCATCCATCCATCCATCTGTTCAATAAACACTTGAGTGCCTGCTTCATAGTCCGAAGGTGGCTCGAGCTGCACACTCCAGGTGATCTGCCCTTATTGGTCAGCAGACATCGAGAGGAATATATTTCAGTCTAGAAACACCCTGGGCATGGAAACAGACATAAATAACCAAGAAGATGGTGGACCAGAGAAGGAATGATGAATCTTTATTGTGGGTTGAAGGGGGGTTAAGAAAGGCTGTGTTGAGGGAACCTTGAGGGAAGTTTCTGTGGGGTTATAAATCTGCTTAACCAGCCACAAGTTAAGAGACTTCTGTTGTATTAAATTAAAATTCTACTTACTTGGTATTATTACTAACATACAGTATCTGTTTCAGTGTAGAAAGTGATAATGAGTCAATACGCTAAACCTTGATGATGGGCTTGTATTTATTTATTTATTTTGGCTAGGTCTTACTGTTCCCTTAACTTGGTCATTATTAGTATTTAATGACTAAGAGAATGTCTTTCTTTTGCTACATACTACAGCAGAAGAAAGTGTCAGAGCAGAAGGGGCCATACCTATCATCTAGGTCAACTTATTTCCTCCTGATTTAAGTATAATTCATGTTTTATGCCATCAGGGGTTTATACCACAATTCCGTCTCTACTAAACATATCCCTAAGATTATGTCAGGGAAGGTGTACAAAGTGGATGCCGTACACCTCTTTCAAGCAACATGATGTGGCCTTGGCCATCCGTATTGAGCATCTACTGTGTGCTAGAGTCTTCTCTGCTTTTGTAGATCATTAATTTGTTAAGTGAGTTCCTCCTCCAAATGAAAGTTGTTAATGCTGTTCACAGCCTTGGGATAGAGAGGCCTCATTAGGTAGAGGGGCTTTTTAGGAGCCTGGTCCCTGTTTCTCTCCAGCTGCATTGTAGTTCTTGGGGTGGGGACCCTGGCATTTCCATGTGTCCAGACTGCAAACATAGCCGGAAATACTGAAGACAGGAAGAGTTCGCAGAGGACATAGGACATTGATGATGGAAACACAGCATGGCCGTTCCTACATTGTAATTATTTTTCTGGACCTTCCAGATTCTTCAAGTTTTCCATAAAACTAGTTTATTTCAGAAAGAGCCGTTGTAAAATAATAAAATAACTCCTCCCCTCCAGCATATGTTCTTAAAAAAATTCGTGAGCTTGACTTCTTAAAGGAAGGCCCATCGTGAAAGCACATGGTGCCTGTGTGACGTCAGCACCCGGAGTGGTGCTGGACACGGAGTTGGTGGTGACTCATCACTGCCACTCAGGGAACCTCGAGAACTTGGCCTGACGGCCCTTTTTGTTGAGTCAAGCTTTACCGTTATCCAGAGAAAGCGAATGTTGTGAATTCGGGTTTCCAGTGACAGTCATGTAGGTGATTGGCTTCCACTTCGTTGATTAGATTTCATGGCGCCTCACCCACCTGCGATCTCTGAGCCTTTAGATGAGACACATGGTGCCCACAGACTTTATTTAAAAAAATTTTTTTTCTGGTTTCTTCTTTTTTTTTTAACATCTTTATTGGAGTATAATTGCTTTACAATGGTGTGTTAGTTTCTGCTTTATAACAAAGTGAATCAGCTATACGTATACATATATCCCCATATCCCCTCCCTCCTGCGTCTCCCTCCCACCCCTCTAGGTGGTCACAGAGCACCGAGCTGATCTTGCCGTGCAGTGCAGCTGCTTCCCACTAGCTATCTGTTTTACATTTGGTAGTGTATATATGTCAATGTTACTCTCTCACTTCATCCCAGCCTAACGTTCCCCCTTCATTGGGTCCTCAAGTCCGTTCTCTATGTCTGCGTCTTTATTCCTGTCCTGACCCAGGTTCATTAGAACCTTTTTTTTTTTTTTAGATTCCGTATATATGTGTTAGCATACGGTATTTGTTTTTCTCTTTCTGACTTACTTCACTCTGTATGACAGACTCTAGATCCATCCACCTCACCACAAATAACTCAGTTTCATTTCTTTTTATGGCTGAGTAATATTCCATTGTATATATGTGCCACATCTTCTTTATCCATTCATCTGTGGATGGACACTTAGGTTGCTTCCATGTCCTGGCTATTGTAAATAGAGCTGCAGTGAACATTGTGGTACGTGACTCTTTTTGAATTAGCCCATAGACTTTAGATGAGAAGCATGGCTGTGTATCTGTTTTGCACAAGCAGATTTTATAGGTGCAGTTTTGATGATTGAAATTTCACCCCAGGGAAGTGGCTATCTGCCAGAAATTCCAACAAAATTCTTTCACCCTTGTCCCTAAATAATTCCTCAGGCTCCAAGAAAAAGGTGCTGGTTGCCAGTGTGCTCTTGCCACAGGCCAAGGCTGTACAGGCCCACGTGGCCTGGGGATCCCCGTGTGGGTTGCAGGCTCACCAGCAGCTTGGCCCAGTGACGGAGAAGCAGCGCGTTCCCAGTTGCTAAAGCTGAGACCTATTTTTCAACATAGGGAACGTGGAAATCATGCCTCTTGGTACGTAAGCACACGTCTGTTGATTTCTTTTTATATAAAAATGTAAAGACATTCCACGGGATCAGGGCAGCTGTAATTGATGGTAGCTGAAAGAGCTACTACATTAATATTTAGCTAATTCGTATGAATAGGCTATTGTGTTTACTTTTAAACAGATAACATGAATGCAGACACCTGACAGCGTGAGGTATGCTTTTCATTTAGGTCAGATTTGTAAAAGTCTTTGTGTAGCGACAAAGCTCATTATTTATTTTGTGCTCTCAATGCTTTCTTTTTTAGTGGCAGTGGATGGAATTTTCTAAGCAGGAGCTTTTAAAATGAAAGATGATTGAAATTGTTTCAGTATATGCCAGGCCCTGGGAGACTTACGATAAATAGGAACCGAGCACTCCCTGGGGAACCCTCAAAAGAATAGGTGTGTTTATGGGCATTTGACACCCCAAGTCAAGTGGCTACCAAGTTGCCTACTCATTACAGATGCAACTGGATTCAGGGGAAAGAAGGGCAGCTCTATTTTCTCCCCCAGCTCCCCTCCCGCCCTCCCACTGGCCTTTCTCTCTCTGGTGCACATGACTGGCAAGTTTTGCCTCCCTTTGCTCTGCCTTGGCATCATGTCGATACCCCACCACCTTGACACTTAGATAAGCAGAAGGATAAAGAAGATACAACATGTCCCCGTTAAGAAACCCCTGTTTCACCTTTTATAGCAGGCTTCAAGAGCAAGGGCGAGTCAAAGAAGGGTAGGTGTTTTGGATGCAGTTTTTCCATTTCCTGATTCCACCATGACAGCCTGGCTGTTAAGTGAAGGGCATTGTTACCTCGCCAGGAACGAGCTGTGTCATCCACAGAACAGAGGAGGAAGCTTCTAAATCTGCATCGTAGACAAAGCCCCTTCTTACGCCCGCTTTTGCTTCTGGTTTGTGGAGGGTGTGTGCTGTTGCCCAGTCTAACCCTTGTTAGAAATAAGCACTTATGGATCAGTCTTCAAGAGTTTTAGTGTTCTAGAATGTTCTAGGATGTTAAAGGCCCTGCTGATGGATGCTTTGGGGAGGATACAGGGATTTGGGTTACCTGTTTGCTAAGACAGAATCACGCATGTGAAAAGTTAAATTGCTCTATAAGATTTCATTGGAAATCCTGGGCAGTAATAACGGAGGCAGTGTGCCTTCGGCTGAGGCTGTCTGTCCTGGACGCCAGTCCTGCACATTCAGAGAGGTTAAAGGTATGGATTCCAATGCTTTGGAGAGTAGGTAGGGAGACAAACAGTGGGCTCTGCAATCAAACTGCCTCGGCTCACATCCTGGTCGCGCTTCTTCCTAGTTTTGTGGCTGTGGGCAGATTACTTCTCTGTGACTCGGTTTCCCCATCCCTAAACAGGGATTATCATTGAATTGTGTCAGGATTAATACAGTAAACACGTGAGAGCTTTGGGGGCTTTGTCTGCAAATAAGAAGCACCCAGTCAGTAGTGGTCATGAGCCATTATTAGCAGGCTTGAAGAATTTGTGGCAGTATTCCCGATTGATGCTGTGACTTTAATTTAGAAAAAAATGTCCTTCCTGTGGTAATTGAAAAAGGTGTCTCCTTCTTTGAGTTTAAAAAATCACTAGTGTCCCTGTCTTTGAGGGCTACTTAGAGGGCACCACTTTAATGTTTAATTGGCAGCTTCCTATTAAGTTACCTGCTTCGACATGCTGGTAGAATTATGGCATTCACAAGCACCATTCGAGAGGAAAGAAACCTTTTTTTTTTTTAATTTTAAAAATTAAAACATATTTAGTAACATGGCTTGTTGACTTGTCATATAAAGTGCTGGGAAATTAATGAATCCTCCCTGAACTATTCTACCCTACTGAGATAAGTTATACTATTGATTACCCTTTGAAGCGCCAATGGATAAAATGGATGTGGCTTTTGGGCACAACTTGTTTATGTGTATATGTGATCCTTTCATAGGTGTGGTGATCTAAAATGATATATTTGAGGGGTACTCAGCTGTTGTTATGGTATGTGTTGTCACTGTGTGTCTAAAGTAGCATTTTAAAACATGATTCATGAATTTATATCCTGGCACTAAGAACAGGGAGAGAAGGCTCCCTGTTAATAGACATAAACTATAAACTATCAAGCAGCCCACCTCCAGGGACCTTCTGGGAGGCCAGCTGGATCAGACTTCAGAAAATGTTTCCCTAATGTAAATATTACCCAAAGATTTTGAAAGCGTCGGATCATTCACCTACAAAAGAAAATGATCTTACCTGTTAGGATTTAATGATGGAGGTGAAGCTAGCCATCTACGTACATTATAATGTCATTTTCCAAAACAGGGGCACCGTATTGGACCAACACAGAAAAGATGGAAAAACGGCTGCACGCCGTCCCAGCAGCCAACACTGTCAAGTTCCGCTGTCCAGCTGGGGGGAATCCAACACCAACGATGAGGTGGCTGAAAAACGGGAAGGAATTTAAGCAGGAACATCGCATTGGAGGCTATAAGGTAGAATGACGCTTTCAAAATATTCTATTTCTTAAATTTTTATTTCTTTATTTTTTTAAGTAGTCAAAAGTTAGCAGGAACTAGAAGGAATATTCTTTTTAAAAAAATCAATAATTATCATAATTGATCGTTTCCATGTTTGATATTTTAAAAAAATTACCCTGGACTTGAATGTAATTTTAAAGTACAATCCCCATTTGTGTTGTTCTTTATATGAAGAGAGGTTAGTAATAGAAGGGTCGAAAGTTGAGAGTCTGTTTTCTATATGTTTTATGGTCTGTAAAACTAAAACTGAAGCAGAATTTGAGAAGTGTTGTAAGTACAGTTGCCCTATCTGAGCAGGATTGTATGAACAGTGGATGGACTTGGATGAGAGACTGGGGTATGAAATACTACTTATTAAGAGAGAACGCTTCCCGGGACTTCCCTGGTGGCGCAGTGGTTAAGAATCCGCCTGCCAATGCAGGGGACGCTGGTTCGAACCCTGGTCCGGGAAGATCCCACATGCCGTGGAGCAGCTAAGCCCGTGCGCCACAGCTACTGAGCCTGTGCTCTAGAGCCCACGAGCCACAACTACCGAGCCTGCGTGCCACAACTACTGAAGCCTGTGTGCCTAGAGCCCGTGCTCCGCAATGAGAGAAGCCACTGTGATGAGAAGCATGTGCACCACAACGAAGAGTAGCCCCTGCTCGCCGCAACTAGAGAAAGTCCGTGCGCAGCAGTGAAGACCCAACGCAGCCAAATAAATAAATAAATAAGACTAAAAAAAAAAAAAGAACACTTCCAAGATGACAGAGGCAATCTCCCTGACGTCCATCCTCAAGGATTCTGAAGAGCCCATTACAGAATGTGGTGAAATATAGTCTCATCACTCACTGGGGAGGTTGAAATTGACAACCATTTCCCGGAAGATGCCTCTTCAGGCGTTTGTTCATCCATTGAGCAAATGTTGATCGAGTGCCCTCGTAGCAGGCACCGTCCTAGGCTCTGGGCACAGCACGGCCCAAGCTTATCGGGGCTCCTCGTCGAGCAGGAAGGCAGACAGAAGAGCTGGCCATCAAGACACTGATACGGGTGAAGTTAGAAGAGTAGGTTGTGCTGTGGATGTGCAGAGAGGTGATGTTGGCTCCTTGGGAGACTAAGGTAAAGGAGATCAGGAAAGGATTCTAGGCTGAGTTTGAAGGAAGGTTGTCTCAGAAGAGTGATATGGAATCTCCAGATCATTTAGTGTGGAAGGGGAGAACTTTACGAATTTAGTATATAAGGATGACTTAAGGAACCTTACTGTGAAATTCTTTGGTGCATTTGGAACATGAATGGGTGTATCAGTTACCCATTGCCTTGTAACAAATTACCCCAAGACCTGGTAGCTTTAATGACAGCATTTATTTTCTCACAGTTTCCATGGGTCAGGAGTCCAGGTGTGGCTTAGGTGGCCTTCTGTCTCAGGGCCTCTCACAGGATGGTAATCACGGTTTCAGTTAAGGCTGGGGTCTCATCTGAAGGGTCAGTGGGGAAGAATCTGCTTCCAGACTCACTCATGTGGTTGTTGTCAGGATTCACTTCCTTGCAGGCTGTTGGACTGGGGGCCTCAGTTCCTCACTGGCCGTTGGCTGGAGGCCACCCTTTGGCCACATGGGCCTCTCCATAGGGCAGCTGACAGCGTGGCAGCTGGCTTCCTGAGGGGGAACAGACAAGACAGAGGAGAGTATGAGGAAGATAGATGTCACAGCCTTTGTAACCTAATCACAGAAGTGCCCTCCCACCACTTTTGCTGTTTTCTACCATTAAGTAAGTCACCAAGGGAGGTGATTATTGAGGGCACGAGTGTCAGGAAACACGGGGATCGCTGGAGCATCGGAGGAACCTGCACAGTGGATGAAGCAGAAGATGCCTCAGCTCAGGCCCCAGGTCCTTAAGAACCATGTGGGAGAGGAGTTCTTGGTGGCAGCAGTGTGATACCCAGGAGGACTTTCCTTGATGTACCCCCCTTACCTGTGTTAACACAGCAACATCACTTTAGATGGCACGTGAGTCCCTGTCCCATCCCTGCTGCGCTCAAATGGGACTTCCCTCCACACAAAGTGCCCCGGAGCCCTTTCCTGAAACACTATACACAGTTACTCATCTTGAAAGGGTTAGTATTTTCGTCTGTAGGAACTTTTGACTTTTGTTTTAACATTGAAAAATTACTTTCTAGAAGCCAAAACCCAGAGGATAATTGGGAAAGCCTACGAGTAAATTTCTAAGCGCACGTGTGGGCAGTTTATGTGTGAAACAGATGTGAAACACATCTGCTGGAAGGTGGATGCCTTTGAAGCCGTGGAGTAGAAATACTTGGGTTGTCTTCTACGACTCCTGCTCATTGGGGGAAGCAGTAGCAGGAGGACGATTTGTCTCTTTGTTCAGTCCTTAGACTGGTACAATGAGATTGGAGGTTGGCTTTTTTATTTTATTTTATTTTTTTAAAGAATGAATAGACAGAGATTTCATTAGGTGATGCTGGTTGTAAAGGAAGAGTTAAACCACTAAAATCAAGGCCCCTGGGATTGTTCTAACCACCAAACGTTCTCTGAAATCATAACTGATGCAGTTCCAATGATTTATTTAAATACAACTTGAGTATAAGAAGGGTGGTCAAAATCTTGGTGGTTAACTCATTTCCTTCCTCAAGAAAGTCTGGGAAATGAGTGCAAAGGGTCAGTGAGCGCCCAGAAACTCCTGGTCTCAAAATAAATAGGGCCAACATCATTATTATGGGTAAGGAGCTTTTTGCAAATCTGAATTACTGATTACAAATACGCTGGAAGACTAAGGGTGCCGAATGAGGAGGCGCTGCTTGCTTTTTAACAGGTGCAGTTCGGTTTTGATTATTGATGACAACACTCCACTAAATGAAGAGCAGCTAATGTTCTAAAAGCGAAACTAGGAACCTTTAGCCTCATCCCGAGGAGGCACAGACGACCAAATTATTTTTGTTGTTTGATGTTGGAGTCATTTCTGGAGTGAAAGAGGAATGGAATTTGAGTGTGTGGGGAGAAAAATCTAAACTCTGTTTTGCTTTTCAATGAAAAGGGCAAACAAAAAGGAGAGTATTACACCTTTGGAGCGGGGGTGGGGAGCGCCGGCCGGCAGTGATGAGGGTGCATCTCTTGCCCAGCTGGCCTTTCTCTCTGGAGAAGGAGGCTGGGACGGTGGGCCTGACTGGCCTGGGGGCTTGCCGCATCATTGCAAGGGTAGTCGACCTGGATTCACAACAGTTGTGGCATTGGTCATTCGTTTTGGGAATACGGGACACCCTTAGAAATTCCATTGAGTCCAGTGGGCTTCTGGGACTTGAAAGGAAAAGACAGAGATCTCTTACCTCCTGGGAGAATATAGTTACCTAAAGCCTAAGTCTTGCTAATGACGTGTTAGACCCACCCCAGGTCCCCGGGTTCCTAGGCCATGACGTCACTAAAGGTCACAGAGGTGGACTCCCACCTGAGGGCCACCCCTGCTGGGCCGAGCTCCAGGGCAGAGTGGGGAGCATGGTCGTGATGGGGGGTTTCCCCTCTGATGTTTTCTTTGTTACCTACATGACACTTGTAAAGAACTGTGTCTCTGAACATTTGACTTGAGGGATCCGTATTGTACAGTTTGTAGTTTCCATTCCTCGGCACTTCCCCCCAAAGCCGAGACCTAATTGTTCACGTGGAGGGCCCGACTGATGTCCAAATGACCCCTCCTCTCACTCCCGTCCTTTTGCTCTTTTATTTAATGAGGAAGCAAAGTGTCAAGTTTTCCAAGGTGTATTTTTCCAGAAAGCAAGACCTGAAATTTCCCACAAACAAAATTGTGATTTTTTTGGTGTGCATGTCTGTGATTTTTTTTTTTTTTCTCCTTCATAAATCTCATTCCGTAAACCATGGCTGTGCTCTGATGGCCCAGCTGTCTGTCTAGCTCTTTCTACCTGTTTATGGGCTGGGCACTTTGGCCCTGGTCTACTGTATTATGCATATGTGGCCATTGAAGGGAGAAGGAACACAAAAAACGAAAACAAAATCAAAGAGAATTATGAAACAGGACAGAAAGCTCATTTTAATTAAAATGGCCCATAGAGCTCTTTGGTATTCTGTGTTTCAGTCTTACTTATCAAAGAACTCATGCTGAGCCATTCTTAGGTTATTAAGAGTCAAATTACTGTTTTTCTTAGTATGTGGGCAGAAGCTGGTTAGATGTTATATAATGACAGAGCATGACTTGAAGCAAAACCATATCTCCCTAATTGTGCTGATGCCTGGGCTTTTTAACATCAGTTAAAAAGTTGGCGGAGCTCTCTGGGCTTCACATCACCTATCCTTAGGATGAGAAGATGGGATAGGAAATCTCTAACGTCTGATCCTTTCCAGCACTAAAACCCGTGATTTAGTAGCCTGACCGTAATGCAGCATCAGCCATTTTTCATCTTAAACAACAGCACAGAGTTTGTTTTTTATAAGGAGGTTGCCTTTAAGGCTAGATATTTAGTAGGGCTCTGAGCAGTGATTACAATTAAATGTAGAAAAGCAAGAAGATGACTGAGATAATTAATAGACCAGCTCAATTGCTAGCTCATTCCTAGGTAATGATTTAGGCATAGAGGAGAAGAACATTCTTAAAAACCGTCTTTCAAGCCACGTACTAACTGCATAAGACCCAAGAGAGATCATGGGATAAAGCTCTCCCTCAACATGGCCATAGAATTGGCACAAGAGCCCACGGCATCCAAGAGGTTAGAATTCCCACGGAGCGGCCTGGCAGAGGAGAGGAAGCATTGTAGAGTATGGACTGTTAGTTTCCAAGTACATTTCAGGTCCAAGAAAGGACAACTACAAAAATTATTTTCTTATCACAACTGAACTGGTTGTTTTGATGGTTAGGTTAGATTTACATTTTCTAGGTTATTAAGTGTAACGCTTAACCCCAAAGTATGTTTATTTGGAAAAATCACTACTAATGTGCGTTTTAATATATTTATATTTGTTGAGCTTTTTTTCAACCAAGACACTTCTGCTTTAATGTCAGATCAGGCAGACTGTGACGAGGGGCAGGTGTATGTTGGTATCTGCTGCCATGTGTTGTCTGCTCACCTGTGTCCTGACTGTTCCAGGTGCCTCCTGTGTACATGGCACCCTGTCCCCTGCACAGCCCAAAGAGGTGGGCACTGTTCTTTTGTCCCTTTTGCACATGGGGCTCCTAGGTGGTGGAGCTGTTATTTGGACCCAGGCAATTTTTGCTCCAAAGTTCATGCCCATATTAAAATATGGTTCCATGTTTTGTTAAAAAAAAAACCCAAAACACTGTTATGATAAATGAAAGACATGTAGGTAGTAATGGCTTCCCAGGAGCATATAACTGTCAGTTGATGCAGGGTATACTGTTGAGAGTAAAGTTGGGGGGAGGGGTATGACGCTGTTCTTCTAGCTTCCGTGACCTGTATGAGATGGTTTGTTTTGGTGTGTGGTAAAAGTATAACATAAAATTTGTCATTTATTTCTAAAACTTTTTCATCATCCAAAATAGAGACTCTGTATCCATTAAACATTAATTCCCTACTCCTCCTTTCGCCCGGCCCTGGTAACTTCGAATCTACTTTCTGTCTGTGAGTTTGCCTGTCCGGGTATCTCCTGTAAGTGGAATCACAGGAAATGTGTCCTTTTGTATCTGGCTATTTCACGTAATATGTTCAAGGTTCATCCATGTTGTAGCATGTATCAGAACTTCCGTCTTTTAAAAGAGTGGCTGAATGATATTCCATTATATGGATATATCACACTTCGTTTATCCATTCATCTGTTGATGGGCGCTTGGGTTGTTTCCACCTTGTGGCTACGGTGGATGACGCAGCTGTGAACATTGGTGTACCAGTATCTGTTTGAGTCCTTACTTGGAGTTCCTTCGGGTGTATACCTAGGAATGGAATTGCTCGATCATATGGTGATTCTGTGTTTAGCTTTTTAAAGAAGGCCATGACGTTTTTAAAGAGTTAAGTTCAAAAGGCAGTGGATGCCCTTTTGGCAGTCTGTCCCCAGAGCACCTTTCTGGGCACCGTCAGGGAACAGGCATCGAAGAGATCAGCCTTGCATTTTATAATTCACTTCCCACCTTCTCTGGAGAGATCCGTTGTTTACTGAGTAGAGGGAAGAGTTTCTGCCATTGGTCCTCAAAGATCAGAGCTCACCCAGCCCTGTTCTCTGGACCCCTCCCGAAAAGCAAACCTCTTGGCGTTTAAGCATTAAACAGGTGTTTGTCTCCAGGTCTGCATGGTGATAGGAAGCAGCATGTACCACAGCCCTTGGCACATGTAAGCTCAGTTTGTATATACACATCCCAGAGGGATGGCTTGGAGTCCGCCAGGAACCAGCTGAAAATGGGGATTTGGCATGGGCTAGTAAGATTTTATGCATCCTCGTGACACCTGGTCTATGTTGAATTGTAGTTCGTGGGACACCTTATGAAGGCCAGGGTTAAAAGGGAGTGCTGTCCTTCTCCATAATTTGAGCCCTGATACTGGTGGAGGGAAGTCTTGGGGGTATTTACCGTCATGTGGACACATCATTCCTCGATTTGGCACAGAGCAAAACTTTCCATCCAGCTTCTGGGTGTTTATTCTGCTTGTTATCGAACACCTGGGTGTTTGGAAATGTTAAGAGTTTTTTGCAATGTGGAAAGCAAACATCCAGGTGACAGCTGGGTCTTTGACCTTTCACCTTTCACCTAGGTGTTTTGGTGTCCTACCAACTCAATCGACATTCCCAGTTGTCAGCCGAAGGCTAGGGGTTTTAGGTGCAACGTGGAGGCTTTAGGTAACTGAGGAATTCCGAGAAAACCTGTCTGGGCCACCTTTTGTCTTTGCAATGACAGGGTGTAGAATGTCTGTGGATCCAGTTTTTGGATTACGAGTAAGAAGAGAGTTGAGGCCATTAGCTTCAGTCTGCTTGGTCTCAGTATTGAAATGTTATTTTTAGAAGATTGTAGTGAACATAGGTTTGAAACCCCATGCTTTCTCATTTTGTTCCTTGGCAGATGAAAAATACTGATGAATTCCACAAAGATGTAGCCACAGGGAGGAATGAAAAGAAGGGATTGTGCATGGTCGGTTACTGCAGGATTTCTCTTCTCCCTGGCTTTTGTGGTCTGTCCGCCGGAGAGTTACACATGCGGTGGTTCTGCCACAAAACAACTATTACCCTAGGATTTATTTCACTTTTTGAGTGTGTGTGTGTGAGATTTATGTTTAAATTTGGAAAGTGAAAATGAGAAAAGAGTAAACATTTTTAATCCTACTACTTAATTATATAAAGTATATCACTAACAATTGAGTACATTTTCTTTCTGATTTTACCTTGTATACAAGTCATGCTTACAGATTCAGGCCTATATGCGCCTAGAAGGTTGTGTGTGTGTGTCATGTGTGTGTTGTGTGTGTATATTTTTTACAAAATGGAATCACGAATATACATATTTGCACTCAGGCTACTTGTTTTCATTCATCAGTAACTATCAGTGATATTTTACCGGGACTGAACATAAGAATACCTCGTTCTTTTTAATGACTGTATGCTATTCTTTTGGAATAAACTGTTCATTATGAATGAGTCTCCTGTTCATGGATTCCAGTTTTCTTCTGTTACAAACTGTGCTTGAAGCAACAATTTTATTACGTGCCTTGAAGTAATCCTGCTCTTCTCTGTGTAGGCAAGATTTCTAGAAGTGGAATTAGCTGGGTCCAAAAAAAATATGTGTGTTGCTAATTTTAATGGGTACTAGCAAATTATTTTACAGAAAGGTTTTCCTCAACTTATGTTATCAATTTGAGTTTCTATTTCCCTCCACCCTCACCGAGTACTCAATGACATTGATCTTTCTAATTTTTGTTAATCAACTGGTGAATAACAGTGTCTCATCATTGTTTTTTTTTTTTTTTTGCGGTACGCGGGCCTCTCAGTGTTGTGGCCTCTCCTGTTGCGGAGCACAGGCTCTGGACGCGCAGGCTCAGCGGCCATGGCTCACGGGCCCAGCCGCTTCGTGGCATGTGGGATCTTCCCGGACCGGGCCACGAACCCGCCTCCCCTGCATTGGCAGGCGGACTCTCAGCCACTGCGCCACCAGGGAAGCCCTCACCATTGTTTTAATTTGCATTTCCCTGCTCCTTAATGAGGTTAAAGCATCTTTTCATATGTTTATTGAGTATTTACATTCCCTCTTCTGTGCAACCAAAGATGGTTTATGTTCATTTGACCTAAGTGGCAGAAACAATGGAGCATTAAAAAGCTGAGGAATTGAGAAAAACGTGTTGAAGATGACATCTTACATTTTTGTAGTTTCTTTAGGTGTACCCGGAATCTTGGTATGGAAATGGTGTGTTTAAAAAAGCACAGAAATCTTTGTGCCTCTGTTCCCCATCTTTGTAGAGTTACTGTTTGTAGTCTCTTAGCTTGTCATTAAGCAACCAATAATTAACGGTAGGATGTCCCCTACAAAAGTGTCAAATAGTCTCCCTGTTGGAGGCTTCCAAGGGCATCCATTGGAAAATGCCACAGCTCATAAAATTGGGGATTGGTGGTATGTCAAGGAATCAAATACTGGAGCCACGGTGTAAGAAAATAAATATTAACCGCACTGTACGGGGCAATATTGATTGAGTACCAAGGTCTCTGGAAGGGCAGGAGCGCCCTGTTGGGTAAATGTGTTTCTCATTGTGAAAGCATTTTATAAATGTTAACTTATTAACGTTATTGTCATGCATCTCTAGGAAGTAAATATCCAGGGAGCACATGCCCTTGTAGATCTTACGTGGAATGCCATAGCCCCGACGAAAGACTGGAGCTGACCATATGCCCTAGGGTTAAAAAAAGGCAGTGGCATGCGGGGCTGTGTATGCCAAGATTTAATGTCTCGGGCAGAGGCAGACCGTGCCCTGCCTGCACAGTTCAGGTTCAGCTCCATTTGGAATCCACCCTGTGCCAAATCTGGATCCAGGCACAAGAAAGACATTGACAGTTTGGATGGGGTCCAGAGACAGGCACTAGCCATGATTAAGGGCTTATGGGCATGACATTTGAGCAGGGGCTCAAAGAACTGAATATTTACAGCAGGGCTAAATGCTGGATTACGTGGCTTGGTGACATCGGCCCGAGTTACCCTCCACGTGACTGGTTCCTCAGAGGCCGAGAGAGCCCTGTTCCTGATACTGCGGAGCGCTTCTGGAGAGGGAGGGTCTCATTGTGGGCTTATCTGCCTCGAGTTAAATCAAGGAGCTAGCACCTGCCTTTTCCATGCTCTGAGCCTACAGCTCCAGGGTAGCCCCCAGGGGGGCCAGGATTTCCATAGGGAATTCTTAAACTGGAGATTTTAGCATCCACATCTTCTCTTCTTCCTGAGCATCCCTTTTATACATTCTGCAAAGAAGGTGCTTATCCCAAGAGGAGACACAGCCTCTTGTTTTGGTTCTCCTAAAAGTCTGTGGCCCAGCCAAGAGCAGAAGTGAGTCTTCTCCAATGTAGAGAATAGACTCTCTCCATCGTAGGTCTGATGACTTCAAGTTCATTGACTGCCAGACATTTCACCTGGGACAGTGAGACGAACACCCCATCACCAGCTCTAGGACCTTAGACTGAAACAACCTCCATGGTTTACAGGGGGAGTCGTTTTCAGGCAGCAGCTGAAGCAAAGTGACTGCTCGGAACGCAGTCTTAATTCAGGGCTTGTAGTCTGTTAAGAAGAAGAATCCAGCCTTCACCCCCATGATGCTTCCCGAGACTGTTAGTGACGACCAGCAATCTTGTTTTTGGACTCAGCGTCAGTAACCGCACTCTGCTGTGATGGCTTGTGCTGAACTGAACGGCTGACATGAAAAGAGTTGTACTATCGCGTGTTCTTCTAACCTCTTACCTCTGTTGGCTCTGCTTTTCAAAGTGGACAGCTGCTCTGCCCTCCCCTTTTTATAATGGAGCGTTCACGAGACGACTTTCTTTATTCTCTAATTTAGTTCCTTGAATCTCTCGTGTGCTTGCGCAGGCTCTGCTGGCATTATCGGTTTTTTATGTGATTAAGGCAGACAACACTTGCAGTGCTCAGGGGATCATTCAGAAGGTCAGTTGGAATTCCTGAAATAAGATGAGGAGGCCCTGGCTTTTTATTTTTTCTTTCCATTTCTCCAGAATGCCTTGTCCAAAATGCCTCTAAAGAATGATACGGATTTGGAGAGAAATATTAAAGCCATGAACCTGAAAGATGAAATCTGCATTTTGACCTTGATAAGGAAAAATCATGTTTGCTTGAAAGCCTGAGTCTATTGAAATACTTTGAAAGCAAGGTGGAAACCTTAGAATCTAGTCTGTTTGCATGTTGACAGAACTAGGGTAAGAATCACAATAACTTATTTTCTCATGTGCTGCTTATCTTTGAAAAGTCTCAAGGAGTTTGTAAACAGATGGATACACAGCTTAAGTTTCCTGAGGATTCATTGCTCCCATATTTGAAATTCCGAGTGTATCTCAGGAACATGTAGCATCTATTCAGCCAGAGATGGGAGGGGCAGACCTGTGTTTCCAGCTGAAACTTCTTGAGATGTCCTGGCAGCATCTAAGCGCTGTGGGGAAGGATCTAAGAGGACTTCAAACCAGAAGCGTCCAGGAACAATAACAGCACCTACGTTGTGGGCTCCTTGGGAGAGTTAAGGTTAAATTAGCTGCGGTGGAAAGGAGCGCTCAGGAAAGTGCCTGGTTGACAGTACGTGTTCACTGGCGTTTGCTCTGCGTGGTTCCTTGGTGCCGTAGGGTTTGCGGGCTCCCAGTGGATGAGCAGTCTGAGGATCACCTGCCCTGGGGCACTGATGCTGTGGGTTAGTGTTAGGTTCCCCGGCCACTTGGCAGCTCCTGGAGGACCCCTCAAACCCATGACAGTGACAGACCTACTGCAAACACTCTTTTGTATCTTAACATGAAGATGTCAGCTTGCCAGATGTTCACCATGATGATAATTGTTGTTTTCCTTTGTCACCAGTCTGAGTATTTATTATGAGGAAAATTTAGAATTCAGGTGATTCTCCTCTACCTTCCTTGTCTCCCTCAACTTCTTTTTAAATCAAGAAAGCAAAGCGCCTGGTGTTCTGTACTAAGATTGTTCAATAACCACCTTTCCTCTCATCTTTGCAGGTACGAACCCAGCATTGGAGCCTTATCATGGAAAGCGTGGTCCCATCCGACAAAGGAAATTATACCTGTGTGGTGGAGAACGATTACGGGTCCATCAATCACACGTACCACCTCGATGTTGTTGGTGAGTTTGCTTCTCCCCGAGTGGCAGCCACGTGCCAGCCTGCTGCAGCTTTACCCATTTGAAATTGTGAAAGTGAGTCTTGTTTCTCCCCATGCTTTCAGGAGACTTGGTTTGTTTTCATTCTTTCTAAATACACGCTATCATTTGGGAAGGATTCTTCTGTCATTTGACAGTGTTCTGTTTCCTGATTAGCTGAGTTTTGTGTGTTTTGCGTGATCCCCTTGGCTCCCAAGCATCATCTTGTGTAATGTGGATGTGGTGTGAGATGTGCTGATGTTCTGGAAGCTGAGATTTCTCTGCAAAATGTTAGTGTCTGCAGGGAAAGGTACAGTTAGGCTGTGGGAGAACGTTGTTGCTGAAAGAAGGGCAACTATATAATGCTGGCTGAAGAGTAAAGGAAAAGGTATTATAATGACTGAGCTTATAGCTGGTTGGACGAAGGTTAACGTCAAGGGACCCTTCAGTCCCATCAGAAGAAAGTCATTAGACACTACAAGTTCAACGTCTATTCCTAGAAGCTATTTCTTCTGTGAAAAGGGAACTGTTTTAATGGGCTTATGAATACTTTTTTTAATCAAAGTGCTTAAATAAGCTATTTTAAGGAAATATCTTAAGACAACATAGCTTGTTGTCCTGGAAACTCAAATTTCTTCCTAGGTCTGGTCTATTATGATGGGTTTTGTTGTAACTGATGAAGAAAGGCTGTTTCTCTGTCTTGTTGGAGGATTGATAAACTTACACCTAGGAGGTGTCTCGTTTCGGGATGGTGGGCTGAGATCTTTTCTTTGTAGAAGCCACCTTTTGTCTTTGCCATCTACCCTGACTCTCAGTGTGGCCACCTGTCCTTGAGTCCTTGCTGTGGGTTACCTAATCGGTTTGCACATCCCCACATGCAGGTTTCTGACTCCTGCTAAAGTCTCAGTCTCACCTTGACTCATTTTGCATTAGTGTGACCCTCTGTAACCCCACAAACTCATGCCCACCCCCTGTGCATCCATAAACAAAGGCCTTCCACCATCATTTCCTGTGCATGTGCCCTTAGTATTATTTCACATGTGGGCATTTCTTCTCCTTCAATAGAATATAAACTCTTTGAGGAGAGAGACCCCATAGATATTTGGATTGCCCAAAGAGCCATTAAAGAAACTTTGCAACAGCTTGATTAACCAAATTACATAGATGTGGTTAATTGAAGTTTTAGGTTAACTGAAAATTAAATAGAAAACCATTTTAATTTTCTATCAGGTTAAATTAAATCCATAAGAAACTCTGCCTTAGAAAGCATGATTCAGTCTTTATCTCCATTTGTAAAGTGTTCAGTGAAAAAAACAACATTTTGTTATTCAGAAGCCTTAATGTGAAATTTGAAAGGATTTTGTATAATGTAGATTCTACAGATATTCATAAAAGCCTGAGTTTTAAGAGCCTTCTTTTCTCACAGAGATATTTGTGGAATGTTTCTTAGTGGGAATCACTATGTACTGACATTTTACCAAACAAACACAAAGAGAAGTAACACTCACACATGAGAAGAAAATGGTTAACATTTATTTTGGCATTGATGTGTCATAAGTCTATCGATCAAAGAGCACACGACTTGGGCTTTCCTGGCGGTCCAGCAGTTAAGACTCCACGCTTCCAATGCAGGGGGCGCAGGTTCAATCCCTGATCGGGGAACCACGACCCCACGTGCCGCGTGGCGCGGCCCCAAAAAATAAATTAATTAAAAAAAAAAAAAAAAAAGAGGAGCACACCACTTGGATTTCACTTTGGGCCTCGCATATCCTGAGTTTGACATGAAAGTGTTCCTATTAAAGGAAAGAAAGTTTGGGGGCTAAAAGTTCTAAATAGTTAATTTTGGACAAAAGTCATTTATTGTGGGAATAAAATAATTGTGTTAACAGCAGTCTTTGGGGCTCCTGGCTTTGCAGAGATCTACAAATCATTCATTAAGATTGGCTGGGGCCATTCCAGGAGTCAGGAGTCATATCTCGGCCACTTCAGCCGTGGGCTCTTGCTTCTAGCAGGTTTTAGGTTGAGTTGTTATGTAAAACGTTCAAAAGCCCCTCACCCCACCTCCCCTTTCAGCTTTCTGGCAGCTCATCTCTGTGAAGCCCTGAAATCTCTCTTAGAGTTTAGGGTTGGATTTGAATTGGGCTGCTGAATAATAGAATCGCGCCGTCTAATGTTAATCCCCTGGCGATCAGTCTTGTTGAAAAGAGCGTATGACTCAGTGGTGTAATGTGGAGGGAGCGTAGTGTATGGAGTAATGCAGAGAAAGGCCTGATTATGTCACAAATTTGGGAGATCGCCCAGCTAAACGTGGGCCAATAATGACACAATGCTGGTTGGGAATATCCATTAAAGCTCAACCCCAATAATTTTCCAAGCCTTGAACCTTCTTTATAAATAGAAGCCAAAAGTCAGTGGAGTATAAGACATTTTCAGGAAAGATGGAGGTGTGAAATACTCTCATCTTTGCTCAAAACCCTAGTAATTGCTTTGAGAAGTGGTAATAAAATAAGAATTGAGTCAGCTGAAGAGTCTCGGGCAGACTTACAGGGCTGGCAGACAGTCATCCTGAACATCTCGGCAAGTGGAAACAAAAGGGGTTCAGGCTTGAACTGTGAGTTTCTGGTGGCCTGTAGGTCCAAGTTTAATACATGGCTGCGTGGTAGCAGCCTCTCAGCTCCATCTCTGTTTGACAGAATATCAGAGACTCTTTCCCAGAGAAAGTGAAGTCCTGACCTAGTTCCCATTCTCCGAGGTTTTATTTTTGTTGCTATGATACATAGGCTTGTAGTTTGGATATGACGACGCATCGAACTGGGTGAGACCTTTTTATTGAAATTCTTCCTTGGAAAGGCATTCCCATAAGCACTTTAATGTAAAAGCTGTGTGATTTAAGTGACATTCTTGTGTTCTGGAATTAAATAGCGAGCCATTGTTGTGTGTGAGGGAAACGCTTTGGTTTATGGGAGCCTTTTAGGAGCCTTGTTTGATCCTCATTAAAATTGACACCATTACTTTTCAGCCATTTACTTGCAAGGGAAAATTAGTGTGAAGCTCCACATCTCAGTAATTGTGGTGATAATAAAACGGGCTCTCCTTAAAATAGCGAGCTCTGGGAGGTGGCAAGTGTTCACCCGTAGCTCATCAGTGAGTGAGGCTGAAGCGCAGAATTCTGCCTGGGGCCCTGCCACCAAGAAGCAGCAGCCTGGCAGAAGTCCTTTAACTTTTTTTTTTTTTTTTAACATCTTTATTGGGGTATAATTGCTTTACAATGGTGTGTTAGTTTCTGCTTTATAACAAAGTGAATCAGTTATACATACACATATGTTCCCATATCTCTTCCCTCTTGCGTCTCCCTCCCTCCCACCCTCCCTATCCCACCCCTCTAGGTGGTCACAAAGCACCGAGCTGATCTCCCTGTGCTATGCGGCTGCTTCCCACTAGCTATATCTATTTTACGTTTGGTAGTGTTTATATACGTCCATGCCACTCTCTCGCTTTGTCCCAGCTTACCCTTCCCCCTCCCCACATCCTCAAGTCCATTCTCTGGTCGGTCTGTGTCCTAATTCCTGTCTTACCCCTAGGTTCTTCATGACATCTTTTTTTTCACTCTCCTCATGTCTGAAAAGGAAGGTGCTGAGACTCACTAATGTTAGATAAAGGCAGCCTGGTGTTGTGAGCATAGCGGCTCTGTCGGCCCACACACTGGGGACCAAGAGAACTGGGACAAGTGACTAGCTCCTCTGAGCCTCTCTCAGCGGTGATGCTTACCTCGTTTCTGTGATGGCTGTATCAGTTTCCTAGGGGCTGCTGTAACACATCATCACAGGCTGGATGGCTTAAAACAATAGGAAATTATTCTCTTGTCAGTTCTGGAAGCCAGAAGTCTGAAGTCAGGCTCTCTGTAGGGTTGGATCCTTTTGGAGATTCCGAGGGCGAATCCGTTCATGCCTCTGTCCCAGCTTCTGGTGGCTGTCAGCAGTTCTTGGCTTGTGGACATATCACTCCACCTCCAGCTCTGTCTTCCCGTGTTCTTCCTCTCCGTGTTGTCTCAAATCTCCCTCTGCCTTTCTCTTGTAAGGACACCTGTCCTTGGATTTGGAGGCCATCTTCAATCCAGGATGACCTCATCTCGAGATCCTTAAACTCAATCACAAAGACCTTATTTCCAAATAGGGTCACGTTCACAGGTGCCAGGGGGTTAGGACATGGACTTTTCTTTTCTGGGGCCACAGTTCAACCCACTATAGTGGTTATGAGAAATCGGTTGGGTAAACAGGTGAAAACACCCAACTGGTACCTAGGTGGCTAGCAACAAATGCTACTTTCCTCCTTTCTAAACTTGGAAACTCCTTTGAGGGTTAGAAGACGTCTTAAATGGCCTTTATTGACTCAACCAGAAGTTTACTGAACAACCTGGATGCCGTGTTGGGACCGCCAGAACCGGCCAGTGGCTGACGGTCACTTGTCCTGCTGAGGTTTCCATCTTTGGTTATTGCTGTTGTCAGGGCTTTCCCAGGACTGAGATAGTTGCTTGAGCTCGCAGAAGAGGGCTGTAGAGTTTGAGAGCTTCAGGTTCATCGAGTTGGTCTCGTTACCTCCACCTCTCACCCCATTTTACAACTGGGGACCTCCAGGTTCCGGGCGGGTAAGTGACTTTTGCCAAGGGCTCGAAGGAACTCCAGAGCTGGCTCCTCTCGAATCCGAGGTTCGCGCTGCACGCACCACACTGCTGTCTCTGTTTCAGGATTGCTGTGGAGTCAGCAGCTGCCTCAGCCAGACTCAAAGGTGAACCCCACGTGCAGCTCTCTGTTTCCAAAAAAACCCCAAAATGTGAGAGAGAGAGAGATGGAAGTATTCAGAAGACCAGTTGCTCCTTCTGACTCATATAGACCCTTTCCTTGGCTTGGAATTGTGAACTCTGCCTCCTTTCGATGTCCAGGTCTGCATTCCCAGAGAGCATCAGATAACATGTGAGCTTTTCACCTGGCATCGGGTATCCTGGGGGGCAGCAGAGCCGCAGAGGTGGATACGGGGCCTCTGGATTTGCAGAGGCCAGCCTTGCCTACTCCTCTACAGTCTACTTTCCAGAAATTTGTCCTCCCAGGGCAAGAGCTATAAGCAACACACAGTGTCTCGGTGGCTGGTTGGGAGCCGGTCGGGGCCAAGAGTCCCTTCTGGCTGTGAGGGGATCACCCAGGCCCCTCCGCCAGCCCTGTCTTGTTCGGTGGCAGACAGGGACAGCGCTGTCCACTGGCCCTTGACGTCAATCTGCTGTAACCCGGCTTCAGACGTCATGGAACTCAGCCCGAAAGCAAGGAGGGGTCCGTGCCAGCGCTGACTGCCACCCCCCAGGTGTGTGTCGAGGAGGAGCGAAGGCTGTTATTGCGGGCGCTGACCCATAGGCCTGACTAAGGGGCTGACGTTGAGCGCTCGGCAGCCCGTCCAGTGGGAGAGGTGGTGTCAATCGTTTATTGCTTGGGGCAGTCCCGTCCTGGGAAGACAGAGGACCCAGTGTGACCCCTGAGCCCTAGGGAGGGGACTGAGGCAAGTCAGAGCCCCTGAAACCACACTTCTGCAGTGCAGCGGACCTTTCTTTTTGGTGGGAGGTGTCAGGTTGGAACAAAGTAGTGTTTCAGTAAATGAAGAAATGGTGGTCTAGTTCATTAATTAACTGGTTGGTTTATTAGTGAGGCTCTCAAAATTAGGACCATTCCCAGCCACTTGCCTCCTTACGGAAGACCCTTCTCTGTCCTAGTTTCTGTCACATCATGGCTCCCGGACACTGCTTCTGTTTCTCTGAGTGAAGAGGGTGGCTGCAGTGCGGGTGGCATGAGACTACACAATACCGTGTATCTGGAGATATGAACGCATCGGACACCTGACTCTCACCTTCCAACTTGGAGCTCTTGTGCATTTCCCTGGCACTCGCTAGGCCTCAGCTCCACAGAGCCCCTTGGGATTCTCAACTTGAAGCATCTTGACCTAGAAGCTTCCTGGCCAGACCTCATTTGATTTTCCATATTCATGATTTTGATGCCAATGAATTCTTTTCCATTTCTTGCTCTGAGTTCAAGACTTGGTGTTTATCCTGATACTGGTTCTGCGTGCCAGCTTGACGTTGTGAAATCTAGCTGGAGGAAGGCAGAAAGCCCCTCAGCTGAGAACGGATGGATGGAGGTGCCATGCCAGGCACAGGTCACAGCGGTGCCTTCCTAAGTGGGCTTGTTAAAGTGGACGTGGAATGGTGGGGCTGTAGCGGGGGTTGTGTAGGAGGCCAAGTCCTGCTGCTTTTGTGGCTCCAGCAGCCAATACTGCCTCCTCGTCCTAACCGTTGCTACAGCATCAACCCTCGGGGGGACACCTGAGCACCTCTGCAGGTACTGGTGGGAATTACGTGGGTGAGTGGTTCAAATCCTGTTTCCATCCTTTGCTAGCTTTGTGGCCTGGGAAGTCATGGACCTTCTGAACCTCAGTTTTCTCATCTGTAAAATGGGGGATGGCATGCTTTGGTAGGAGGGCGGTGCTTTTAAATAATGGGACCCACTAGCGATGTCTAGTCCTGTCATTAGGGGGTCCCACACCTCCTTTCATAGCTCTAAGCCGAGACATGTACACTCAGCTCAGCCCTGGCTAAAGGAGTGGTTGGTCCTCTCCTTTCCTTCAGGACGCAGATTTCAAAACTTCCTTTGGTAGCTACTGTTTAACGAGCTTTTTGGTTGCTACAGAGTGGCTTTTCATACCTATTTCACAACAGGTACTCCAGGGGCAAAAGCTGGCCAGTGGGTGGCTACATCAGTGCCGAATGTACTGAGCAGAAAGCGCTTTCCTGCAGGACTGATACCAGCTCAAAGTTACTCCTTCTGGGCATTGAGGGCAGGTGATGCCTGTGGGTGCCAGCTCCTGGGGTTGGAGCAGGCACACGCTGGCCTGGATGGGACCACGTGAGAACTGCCGTATCAGCATATTTGCCATGTTCTCTGCAAGCCATTATTAGTTGCCCTCTGCTCCATAGTTGAGGAAGGAAGCCTGATTGATTGTTTTAGATTCTGGCAGTGGGCCTGACTGCGGTGACTGGGGTGAGGGTTGATATTTGAGCTCTTGTCTGATCTTTGGCGTTGAGTCTATGGTACGGGCAAAGAGGATGTAGAAGTGTTACAGACAAGTGAATGACTTACAGCATTTTGTAAGAGGGTCTCTTCGTCGTAGCTGGAAATAATTCAGGTGGGCGCAGAGGGCGGAGAGAAAGCTTGTTGCTACTAGTCTCTGGGCAAGTAAGCTTGGCGTGAAGATGTAGATTCATCCATGGCAGTTACAGTGCCCAGTAATTTGAGCTAGAACTTAGCAAGATTTTGATCAGTATGTGCTGAATTGAAATAATAGAATAAGCCTGAGTTACTTATATTTGGGGGTATGTGGTTTTTAACATATTGCAAATCCTAATGCAAGGGATCTTCCGAGCTCCTCTCTAAACGTATATATACAGCTTCAATTACCGGTCACCTTTTTTCACAAAAGACCCCAGTTGAGACGTATTATGCCGACTCTCATTAAGATGAGTGTAGAAATGCCAACAGATTCTTCCCCGTTTAAATAATACTTCCACCGGAGTGCTTTTGTGGATTCCCCCTCCCTTAGAACACCCTGCTGTTACATTCAGGTCTTGTGTTTGGTTTATTTTCACAGTCAGGAGAAGGTAGGGCAGAAACGACCTATCGTAACAGGGGTGTGTGTGTTCCCAAGTTCAAGAGCAGGTCTGAGTTGGAGAGGCAGCATTTAGAGTTTCGCCATAGTGAGGTCAGAGTCAGGTTGGAAGTGGGGAAGAGATGGCTGAGGGGAGGATGTTAGTGTTTCTCTGGGAAGGTTTTTCTGTTTCTCCTTCTGAGAAGAGAGAGATGAGGAGATGAGGACATCAGTGCCTTGGTTTAGAGGGAAAAGATAGAGCAGAGCGTTCGACAGGGATTGTCTTTATTGATTGTACTGTAATGATTAATCCTCTATCTATGGGGCATCCTGTGCTTGGCCTAGAGGGTGTTTGGGACAATTGGTTGAACGAAACACGTGCTTTGGCCTCTTGGGGTTCTCAGCTTACGGTGCAAAAGACCCCAAACTGCCGCAGTGAGAAGGTGATAAATAGGGATGGAGATTCCTGGATCTTGATAGAACTTCTCCTTTTACTTTCTTTCTCCTGGAGCCTCCCCCTTAGAGAATTCTCTCAAACAAGGCCTGTAGGAATTCTGTCCATCCCAAATAAATGCGCACATCACAGGTCAGGTGGTGCCCCAGGCATATTCTTTACCATCTCAGCGTGAAAGTGCTCCTTTTTTAAGATACGCATTGCATATTATTTGGGAGGAATCTTTTGGAAGTTGTGCTTTTTTTGAAGAAGGAATTAATTCCTCGTTTTATTTGGTTCCGTATACACTCTGGACTGAGACTGAGAAATGAAGGATTTAGTCCTTTAAATTTTACATTTTGGCCAAAAGAAACAAAACCATCTTGTGTGTGAACCATCACTGAGTGATCGGTGGGCAGTGGACAGGGTTGCAGGCTGGCCTGAGGCCTCCCATTTGCCTTGGATGGTGAGAAGAGACGTAGAATTCATATTGGAGCCTTTTGTGATCTGGGTGACTACTTTGAAACTTCTCTTTAGATGATGCTTATAGCAAGGAATTATCTAGAATCACTTTTATTTTCAGGGTCTGAGTTTGCCTCTAAGAAGACAAATGAGGTTTTATTGTTCCACTTCTCCTATGGTTCGTTACCAAAGGGAGGCATTTCTTGTTTGCTCAGATGGGCTAAAAGCTTTTGCTTCTGCTTGACTACGCCCCAGGAGCAAAGTAAGGCATCTGAGAGATTAGCATGATGGATTTTTCTGGACTTCCTCTAGAAGTAAGGTTTTTTAATGGTGAAAGTTGATGAAACTGTCAACATTATTACCGTGGACATCTCTCCATGTCTGTACGTATCTCTTTGCTTCATTTTTCCTAGTGGCCTGTGTGCTGTCTCTTGTGAACAGAGTATAATTTATTTAATCGTCACCCTTTTGCTGGGTATTTAACCTGTGTTCATCTTCTAGTTTCCAGTTACCAGAGAGGCTCCGTTGACAAGCTTTGCATACACCTATTTGTTGGGCACCTGGGTGAATATTTTTCTGGGACCTATTTCTGGATCTTTTTTGATATCAACATTTTCATCCTAAACAGCTTCATTCGGATCGCTGCTGTCTTTGCGACTCCTCCATGGTTTGGTTTTTAGCTTCTTTGCAGATCATTTGAGAAAAGATACTCTAAATCAGAGTTCTGCCTGTGTAACAAGAGGGTCTGTTTAATTCCTGGACTTTTTTTTTTTTCTCTTCTTTTTTTATTGTTTCTAGCATACTCTTCCCATGAAGGGAACCCAGCTCTGCAGACACCAGCTGATAATCTTGCATTCCTGAAAGATGTTGCACCCGCTATGGCGAGTGGCGGGGTGCTGAGGCTCCGTGATGGAGCTCCCCAGCGTGACTGCTCTCAGCTGTGTTTACCCCAGCTCCTCAGGAGGGAGCCTGGGGAGACTGATGTCTGAGTTTCGCATCAGCGTGAAAACCAAGCACAATACGGGGTGGTGGGGGGGACCTTGTGCAGAGTCTTTGTGTCAGAAGAGAGAAAAACCTTCATTTAGGCAATGGGACAAGATAAACGTGCTAAACTAATTGAGAAGGCAGCTTTTCCATGATCCTAGGACTATATCTTACTCTGTGATATTGTCACCTTTGCCATGTCTCTCTCTCTCTCTCTCTCTTTTTTTTGCCAGTTGTGGTAAAATACACATAACATAAAATGTACCATTTTAACCATGTGTAAGTGCACAGTTCAGGGGCATTAAGTACAATTGTTGTGTAACCGTCACCGCTTTCGCTCCCAGAACTTCTTCATCATCCCAAAGCTATGTCTCCTTTTAACAAAAAGAAGGGCATTTTTGAACCTAAAATTGGCATACCTTTGTGGCTGCCAAAGAGTCTTCAGTTCCAGTTTAACTTTTCGAAGGCACAGAGATCAGGGTATCGTAATCATTTGGGGTGTAAATAACACACGGCCCTGCTCCTGTAATTTGCCCAAGAAGACCTAAATTGACACCCAGCTGGTAGAAGCCACTCAACTCCCAGCCAAATAATACCGTCTATGACATTAATTAAGGAAGGCACTGTGCCTCCGCCTGCTTTGGGCTTCCCAGGCCCTCCAGCCTCAGCCAGCACTTCACCCTGCGTCTCCACCTCATCGAGCAAACACAAAGGAATTAGTGGTGTTTTGCTTCTAGCATTTCACATGGTGCAGCCTCCATAAGTCACTGAGGAACCTCAGTGCTGGAGGGAGAACACTTTGGCTTTTCCCAAACCAGCTTTTGCTCCCCAGACTTTGCTCTCTCTGCCGAGAAACATGTATGTTTCAGAGGAAGATGGATCCCCAGCCCAGTTCCTCAAGACCTTCCAGAGTCAGATGTCCAAGCAGGAGGAAAACGAGGCTACGTGCAGGTTGGAGAAAGAGCGGCAAACCAGTCACTTTCTACCAAAATGCATTTCCCGCCCCCCCCCCCCCCTTTGTCTTTTTAAAGTAATTCCAAGTACCCAGCATCCCTAGCCCGTTGTAGAAGGTGACAAGCAAAATACTGGTTACGCATACTTTGATTCTTTCTGAGAAAGAAAGAAATGTGGTACTCCTCCTCTGGCACACCTTCTCATCCTATATCCTAACTGTCCCTTTTCCTCCAGATCACTTTTGGTTCTGACCTTCTTTTGTGCCAGTCTCTAGAGGCTGGAGGAAGCTTAGGGAAAACAAAACTCAGAACCCAGCTAGATGTGGCCTGTCTGGTTTGAGGGCATTTGGCACAGTCTTGACAAGACAATGAACTCCTTCTACTAATTGTAATTAGCATGAGGGCTTTAGCAGGTTTTTGGGCTCCTCAAACTTCAGAGGCCTTTGATCGGCTCCCCTAATAACCATGCCTCATGCTAACTGGTTTAGTGCGGGTTTTTTATGCAACAAAAGCCACCACCGCCTCCTCTTGAGAAAAAAGGGAGGCTGGGCTTTAGAAACAAGAATTCTCAGTTGTTTTCACTTGTTCTCTAAATCGCAGAATGTTCTTTCCTTATTCAGCCCCTTGGAGTTGCTAAGAAACTGCCATTTTAGAGGAAAGGTAATTAAATTTTGATTTTAATTTAAAGACAGGGAAGGCAGGGTTCTTCACGTTCCTTAAATGAATGGGCGCCCCGAGAGCAGGCTTTCTGTTTCCAGATCAGTCCTGGGCAAGCGGTGTGATTGGAGTCTTTTGGTGTTTTGCTGCCAGAGAGCGGGGTTTTGAAATGGTTCTTTGCTGCAAGCGCTGCTGAACTTTGGGGAGAGATACTTAGAAGACCAGTGTGTGCTGGGAAACCAGTGACTCTGGGCTTGATTAATTTATAGGGTGTGATTTAAGAAGCTGGTTCTCCTTCTGATCCCCGGGATGCGTATTTACTGAGTCCGTACAGGAGGCCCCTCTGCCCGGTGGACATTTTTTATGGCCTTTGCTATGTCAGAGCAAAAGTTGTAGATCTCTTATGAGCAAACGTATTATTATGTCCAGGAGAGGATGGGCATGTTATAAAGTTTCAAATGGTCAATTAACAAAGATTTATTCTTTGTCACTCAGGTATTTTCTCTCTCTCTCTCTCTTTCTCAATAATTAGCCCTTGGAATGAAGCAGGCTGTGTTCTTCCTGCTTTCCTGGTCCTAGCTTCAGAGCAGGATTTTGAGACAGGCCGTCTGACGTTTAGACTCTTAGCAGCTGGGCCTTCTGGTTCGGTAAAGTGGACTCATTTGGAGCACTTGACAAAAGGCAGTGAGGGAGAATGCGGGGGAGAGAATGTGTTTTTTAAAGCACTCCGGGCTGTGTTTACTACACATTTATTTGGTAGAACCTCATTCCAGCAGGGCAGCCAACTGTCCATTGGCTGCAGCCACGCCCTTTGGACTGCCTTCCATTCTGTCTTAATTTGGAGCTCACACAGGGACCTTAGAATCTCTATTGTTAAGAGTTCTCATCCTCTTTTGGGCCCGTGAACTGGCCCCTGCAACCTGCTGAACCCAGAATATGTATTTTTAAACATTTCAGTAAAAACACAGGTGAGGTGCTCGTCAGCTTTTCTGTATATGTATTTCACTCCCCTGGTAAAGAGAAAAATCTATTTGCTATAATATCTGAGAGTTGAACATGCTGTAAGAGACCCTTGCCTAAAACGAAATCCTTCCTGGCAGAGAAGATGTGACTTTTGTTATCGCAGAAGAACAAGAGATGGGCCAGCTCTGGGTTTTATTCTCTCATCCAGAGATAATTCACTGACTAATTCTTCTTTTTGTATCAGCTTGCTGCCCAAAAGAGTTGCAGACCCAAGGGCTTTGGTGTGGCCCAGGGCCGAGGAGCACACATTCGCTGTTGGAGGGTCTTCGTGCCCACCGTCACTGCCCTGTCCCCGCGGTGCTTCCCAAGTGCCTGCTGGGCCGGGCCTCGGAGGGGCTGCCCGCTTCCTGGGGGCTGCCACCCAGCCTGTTCTCCTAGCTGCCATCTGCACCCTGCTTTCACCCCAGCTTTTCAGAAGTTAGAACGGGAGTCCAATCGCTGTCATCCCCTCACTAACGATTCCTGTTCTTAAGGGTCTGATGGACACAAGGAAGAGTGATCACTGAAGGATCTGAGAAAGGGGAGCGCCGTGCTCGGCAGATGCTGGCATCCAGGGACCTTTTCCAAGATGTCTCAGGCCTCATTCTCCGACTTGTTTAAGGGCAGAGAATAAGATTGCAAAGGAAATCAAAGCCTGATGTGGAGAAACGAAACATGAGGCCTACTGACTTTTTAAAAACATTTTAAATAACATTCTCTAAGGTTTCATTTTATACTGAAGGCAGCTGTAATAAGTTTTGGAAGGCGGTGTAAGGTTTCGGTTACAGAGCGATCCAGCTTGCAGTTTTTGTACCCAAAGTGAGAAAGGGCTGAGGGGGAGTTGGGGTGGCTAAGAGGTTATTTTGAATAAGGTGAGAAAACTTGAAAGAATGAATTCAAGACCGTAAGCGGTAACATTTGGTACGCTGTAATTTGCAAATGCAATAACATGAAACCATTGCAAAGGTGGTGGTTTTTTTTTTTTTTTTTTTTTTTTTTTGGTGAACATAGTCCGGATAGCAATGGAATAACTTAATAACCAGAGCGCAGCAGCACGCTGACCACAAGTAAAACAAGACTGCAGCTCCGTCGTGGGCCCTGCCAGTGTTGCCCCAGTGACGACGTTCTCCGCTGAAGGCTGGCGCAGGCTGGAGCTGTCGTGCCGTATGAAAGACCTCATTGTTCATGGGCATCGTTATTTGGTATTACATGCACAGTGTTTGCTTGTGAAACGATTTATGAGAAACAAGCATGTTTAAGAAAGAGGACTTGGTTTGAAATTCAGTTGATCTGGCTTATGACAGTTAAGATTTTATAGTACCTTTGTTTCTGAGAATAAATATTTAGGTCCACTGTAAATATTTATCTCTGAACATGCAAACACATGCACGCAAAACTGGAAAACTGAGCCAGAGAATGAACCGATACCTGACATTCACTTCTCTGTGGAAAGGCGTAAACTACCTCAGTATTTGATAGGTGCAGAGGTGCCTATTTTGTGAACTTGGCTGGCCGTGTCCAGCCCGGAGGGCAGTGCACCTTGGGCTTAAATCTCTTGGGAGGAGGCCTGGTGGGGAGAGTGTGTGTGGACTTAATTCTGTTCTTCTCACGTGGATGGGGCGAGCCGGGGTTGAACCAGAGCTCTGTCCCTGCCAGCTGCTGGCAGGTCCCTGTAGCATCCAGCTGGCCGCCCGGCTGGACCAGGAGACTCGCAGTGGCCCATCGCTAGGATGGTGTCTCAGCCAAGCAGTGAGTGTTTCTAGTGATGCTTGAAAGGATCCCGGCTTTGACATTTTCTGCCCACAAAAACTAGGAGACTCGACTTCTGGGCTCTTTGCTTAGCCTGTGCGGGTGATACTGTGAAAAATGAATGACTTCTTTGGGGATCTGAAATCTTTATCTTTTTAATGGAAAAATATAGGTGTCTGTGAAGTGATGGGAGATTCTGGAATGAAATGTGCTCAGAGTAATTACCAGCACTTTTTCTTTTTTCGATTTTCCCTCCCTCCCTCCCTTCCTTCCTTTTTTTTTTAAAGTTTTTACAACCAGCAACAGGCTTATTGCAGTAAAATCAATTTGCACATGGTCTGGCTCTTGTCCAACACATTCCACTGAATGACATTTTAATCTGAAAGCCCAGATATAGAAAGGCTTAGGTAGCCATCGTGCTGATGGGCTGTTTCCCGCCCAGTGCGCGGGGGTACTTAGGCGCGGCATAGAGACATCCTTGCTGTGTTGGGCCTGTTGGCCTGTCCTCATTTTCCTTGGTGGTGTTTTAGGCTGGAGGGTGAAGGCAGTGGTACCCACAGCGCGGAGAGGGAAATGGGCGGTGGCCCGTGCGTACAGGTAGGTGGGCATGGGGTGATAGTTGTGAATGGACGGATGATTGGGTGTGTGACTCTTGACCGAGCTGCTGTGTAGGAAGGTTCCAGTCCAGTTGTGATTATGGTGCCTCTGTGGACAGGATCACACAACAGGCTGGTCTGTTACTTGATTCTTGAGGAGCCTGGTGTGTGTTTGCTCCTGCACCTTGGTGTGGGTGCCTCTACAGGGTTTCTGCAGAGACCGCCTCTGAACCAGAGAGTTTCCCTAGAGACTGAGGCAGATGAGGGTGGGTGGGAAGTAATTGCTGGCTTCTTCTCTATGGGGCCCCCTTTAAGACAGCCTGAGACATGGCCAGGGTTTGGGAACCGGTGTCGCTTTTTGTTCTTTCGGTGCCACATCTGAATAAGCTGAGGAATGTCTGTCTGTGCATCCGGCATGGGATGCACAGTGACACTTAACTACTTATGGAGGTGAATGGGGGCATGGGACAAAGAATGACCGAATGGAGTGAATGCCACAGCAAAGACATGAAACCGTTTGTTCGTAACTTTGGGCCTTAGCTTTTAGTTTATTTTCTGTTTGAAACAATGGATGGGAGTCTTCTCAGAGCATCTTAGAAATGCACGGGGAGACACTGCCTATAGGCACCATTTTGGAATTCAGGGCGACCTTAGTCTTGTCGCTTCCCTGGGATTTGTTAAGCTGACGACCAAGGTGAGCTTCTGATGGTGTCCCCAGCGGGATGAGAGAAGAGGCACTCTTTCCCCGCCATTTGTCTTTTAGATTGTCAGAATAAAATCTCATCCCTTGTTCGTCAGGTGGCCACGGACGTCCAGTGACTCATGATGTAGTAAGTTCTTCTCTCAGTTTTCTAAATAAGTACTCCTTTCACAAGGGTCGCGCTCCAGCCGTCTCCTTTGAAGTCGTTTTTGTTCTGTGTCGGGCTATGGTGTTATTTCAAAGGAGTCAGCCAGCAGGCTCGAGGCCTTTTTGGCTTGAGTTCACGGTCAGCCTTCTGGACAACACAACTTATTTGTTCGTCTCTCCCCCCGCCCCCCTCCCCCGTCCTGGCCCTGCTCCCCCTTCCATCCCTCTCTCCCCCAGAGCGATCGCCACACCGGCCCATCCTCCAGGCCGGACTACCGGCAAACGCCTCCGCTGTGGTCGGAGGCGACGTGGAGTTTGTCTGCAAAGTGTACAGCGACGCCCAGCCCCACATCCAGTGGATCAAACACGTGGAGAAGAATGGCAGTAAATACGGGCCCGACGGGCTGCCCTACCTCAAGGTTCTGAAGGTGAGCACGTTCTGAATCCAAAGACGCCCACGGCCGGGGTCTCCCTGATGGGTTTGGCCACAGGTTCTTTGGCTTCCCGTTGGATTTGAGAGAAGACGACTCTCACGTGTTCAGCACAGGGTGTGTTTAAGAATTAGCAGATCCTTAGGCTGGCTGATAAAGCCTCAGAAGGGAGCCAGGGGGTAGCGGGAGGACTGCCAAAGCTGGAGTCAGAATAGTTGAGCTCTTTATCGGCCCTGAGGTCTTAGATGGGACATTTAGGCTTAGCTGCACATCTATAGAAGTGGTAGTATCTCCCCTACAGGGCGTTATGCGGAGTTAATGGGATGAAGTAGCTGGAAAGAGCTTTGTAAACTTGAGGCGTTGTACCAACGTTTATTGTTACACTGATGTTGTCTTCTCTTAATATCCCTTAATACGATGTTAGGATCACATTTTAGTAGCCACCTTTTAGAAACAATTTAGATTTTCCTTTTAAGAGAGACCCCTTAACCTTTGAAATTCATTCACATGTGGTTTAGTGATAAGCTTGAGAAGGTATTCCTGCAGTCATGTAATGTTGAACAAGGAAACTTTCTTTCCCCTTGTAGTCCTTATTTGGTTCCTTGCAAGACCTTGTTTTAATAGCACCAGCCTCTTTATTTTGTAGATCTGTCTTGCTCTTCAAGATGGTGATAGCAAGCAGCAGTTAAGTCTGTACAAATGCTCTGAGTGCACTGCCTGCCACGTCTCCCACGTTGAGCTGCTCATAGAGAATGTCCTTTAAAAGAACAGTCTCCCAGGGCTTCCCTGGTGGCGCAGTGGTTGAGAGTCTGCCTGCCGATGCAGGGGACACGGGTTCGTGCCCCCGTCCGGGAAGATCCCACATGCCGCGGAGTGGCTGGGCCCGTGAGCCATGGCCGCTGAGGCTGTGCGTCCGGAGCCTGTGCTCCGCAATGGGAGAGGCCACGGCAGTGAGAGCCCCGTGTACCCCCTCCAAAAAAAAAAAAAAAAAAAAAAAAGAACAGTCTTCCAGCAGGACCATAGGAAGCTCAACTCAGAACATTAAACCAATGAAACCAATGAAGTGTTCTCTCCAGCTGAGAACACCAAGGATCCAAACAGCTGGAAAGAGATGACCAGCCTGGGGAACTGTGGACCCGTTCTGCAAGGGGATTGATCACACCCTTCCTCCCCTCTCCACTGGGTCACTTCTGCTGTCCACTAGTTGACTTGTTTTCTTCCTTCTAAACCCACAGCCCTTTGATGTTGCTGTTTAGATGAGATGGAGGTTGTTTTTCTGTGGTGTGTTGGTGGTGGGACCCTAGGTAGTGTGAAGTCCTTCCTGGTTGGCCATTATATTGTTCTCCTATGTCTGTTCCAGCACTCGGGGATAAATAGTTCCAATGCAGAAGTGCTGGCTCTGTTCAATGTGACTGAGGCGGACGCTGGGGAGTATGTTTGTAAGGTCTCCAATTATATAGGGCAGGCCAACCAGTCTGCCTGGCTCACTGTCCTGCCAAAACAGCAAGGTAACAACGTTTTTTTTTTTGTTTTTGTTTTTGTTTTAAAGAAGGCTGGATATAGAAGCTGAAAAGACTTGGTGCTTTGGGAGACTGCAGGCAGCTTATAGGATAACTCTGTGGTCTTGGTATATTCATCATAATCTTTCTTTGGTGATGCAGCTGGTATGATACCAGCAGCCATGGAAAAATGCCCACAATATTCAAAGTGCTTGCTCTAACTTCTTCTAAAGATTACCTTCCACCCCCACCCAGTTTTTAAGTTGTTCCTTCTGGTTTATCTCGTTCGGGCTGCACGTCTCCCATCATTACTGCACGCCAGCACCATTGTAAGCGCACGCCGGCATGCCTGTTGAATTTGTGGCATTTGCATAGGAGCAGAATTCATACCTCCTCTGCCCCACAGTTTGAAAGAAATATTGGCATGATGTAACCGGTTCAACAGAGCATCATTTTCTTGATTGTGTAACTGATGCTTAAGGAACGCTGTCCTTGACTTTGTTTTCCCAGTTCAAGGATATTCCATCTGAATGAGTAGATGTACTGCTGGCCACTGTTGAAGACAGCAGGTTGCCTTTCCCGATTTGTCGTGACCCACGTTCAAATGTTTGTATTAAGAAAAGAAAAAACAGAGTCCGGTTCCTTCGCTACCAAGATCATGCCTTCTCCCGTTTTCTTTCAATGCAATGTATGTCAAGGTGGTTACGCGGGAGTAAACATAAGCAGAGCCTGCTGACCAGCACAAACTCCCTTCACCCTGGTGGTTCCCACAGGCCTGGAAGGAGGTGCCAGGTGTCCACTTGGGCTTATCTGTGGTGTGCTGTCTTACGACACGACAGTTTAGACAGAACCATCCTTTTTTCGAGGTGGGAGTCTGCAGCCAACAGGACCAGAACCCAACTTGGACTTTTGGGTGCCGTACTTTTGGAAAATCACCCCTATATCCAAAGCAAAGCAAAGCAAAGGCCAAGAGAATGGATCTCTGTGGGTTGATTTTTCCATGCCTTTGATCGCATGCATGTATGTCTAGGTGGTGAAGCCAGTGTGGTGACGGGCCTGTGGAGGTGAGCTGCTCCGTGTCGCTCAGTCTCTCTTGGTTGTGGGCTTTGTGGATGGGCTGCAAATCGGAATCTTCCGGTGGCCGGTACCCTCCGGAGCCCCCGGTGCGACGCCTCATGGTTCCATGGCCCCCTCCACAATCATTCCTGTGTCGTCTAGCCTTTTCTCTTGCTTTCCTTGTTTTCTAGGCCGCCGGTGTTAATACCACGGACAAAGAAATTGAGGTTCTCTATATTCGGAATGTAACTTTTGAGGATGCTGGGGAATATACGTGCTTGGCGGGTAATTCTATTGGGATATCCTTTCACTCTGCATGGTTGACAGTTCTGCCAGGTATATACTGCTCTTTCTCTCCATGGTTTTTTCCCTCTTCTGGGTTGATTGCTATAAAATTAACACAGCTTCTGTTCTCAGAAATGGCCCCTTTTCCCCTTGCATAAAGAGTTTTTTAAATGTTTAAAAATTATCCCCCAGGGATAAGAAAGTTGCCTTGGAAATTCACTGGCAATGAGATCCCACCCTCACATTTATGATCGAGTGAAATTTCACCCTTCAAACCCGAAGGGATCTTATATTTTTAGTGAGTCATTGGGTCAATGTATAGATTTGCCCATCCCCCTTTCTTTTAAGGAAGAAGTTGAAATTACTTTGTAAAATCCAAAGTAATTTTTTCTCGTGTCAAATTCCATTTTGCTAAAATCCCATAAGTACTTTTATTACTTCTGTTCTGCTTTCTATTTTTAACAAGATGTAAATAGATGGGTGTATGTTGAGGTGCCCGGGGAGAAGCACCCCCGTGCGTAGGGTGTACAGAAGCAGTGTGTTACCTACCTTGGGGATCGGTGGCTTGCTGCATGGTGGAATGCAACGGACTCTCAGTTTGCTTTTACTGCAAAGCATGCTCTGGCCATCTTGGGTTTGATGTTATTTCTACCCTACAGAGAAATCAACATCACCGAAGCCCTGTTGCCTAAACATGGCTGCTGTCTGAATCTTTAACCGATATCTCTATCCTAGTCAAGCTTTCTTGATAATTACTGTCTCCTTTAATGCATCTGTCTCTTCGTCATTTCCTCTGTGAAACTGCATAGACTATGGTTTGCCAGCTCATAATGTGCTACTCCAGCTATTAATTCCTTATTTTTAAAGTGTGGTGCCTACCTGCATGCTTATTTTATATCCAGTAAAAATAAATTGAGCATTTCGTTTTGTGCTGTGCTGCTAAGAGTTTTGACTATCTTGCAAATAGTTTTCTGTTTCAAATGTATAAGCTTTAAATAATGCCATTGCATTCGTGTTTCCTTTTGTTGTGAATCTGCTCTGTGAATATTTGCTCTGAGACAATGAGATGCCTCTTGTATTGAGCTTGCTTTTTACTTGCAGTACTGCGTTCTGCAGGTGCCTGATTGGCACTTCTTAACCAATTTGCCTGACAGTACAAGCACATTAACTAAGAATGCAGTTTGAGAAAAATACTACTTGGAAATACACTGCTTGTCGATTGACCGTTAAGCACTAAGGAGGAAGCAGACATTATTGGAAGTTGGCATAAGAATGTGCTAACTTAAGTCATTATATGTATCCTCACATGCGACACTATCTCTATTTTCCCTTGAAGAGAAAAGTTGCAGTGACATCAGTATAACAAGATACACAAAAATTTAAATGGTTATTGATGAAGGAACGTTACAAGCTTTTTATCGTATGGACGCAATGATTCTATATTATAAGCAATTCAGTCTTTATATTAAATGCATTTGTTGGTTTAGTTGAATAACCTACTGGACTATATTAAGAAATCGGTACCTTTTCCAGTCCGGCCTACTAGATGAATATTTATCTCATGTCCTATGGAACTGTGTTCATCTGGGTCAGTGACTTTGTCGCATCTTCCTTTGGAAGAGCTTTACCCAAATAAGACTGAGGCCATTCCTTTAGAGATAAAAGTGGGCATCGTTCATATTTAAGAATTTTTAAATGGTTTGCCTCAGAGACCATCAAGGAAGACGACTATCCTTTTGTTGAGGTTGTGGTTGGCTGCTTTACTCTGCCCAAATGTCTAACAGAATGTGACCTCGTAACCTGCCCCTTGTAACTGGGTGGCAGCCAATCCACCACGATCGCAAGACTGCAGAGGCCCGTTGAGGATAGAGATAGTGACCACCGGGGCCCCGGTGGTAAAGTGAGGAGCCCCTGGCTATTCACCTTCGTTTGGAAGAGGTGCACGGCTGGCCCGGAGCCCATGCCCTCCTGCAGCGCTGAGTTCTCGGGAAGCCCGTCTTGCCTTGGGAACGGTCGTCGCCTTTTGATTCCTGTAGTTCTGCCAGGATGCATCAGTCCAGTGTCCTAACTCTGTGGCCTGCTTATCTGTTCCTCTCGTGTGATCTGCAATCTAGCTCCAGTAAGAGAAAAGGAGATCACAGCTTCCCCAGAGTATCTGGAGATAGCCATTTACTGCATAGGGGTCTTCTTGATCGCCTGTATGGTGGTGGGGGTCATCGTGTGCCGGATGAAGAACACGACCAAGAAGCCGGACTTCAGCAGCCAGCCGGCTGTGCACAAGCTGACCAAGCGCATCCCTCTGAGGAGACAGGTAACAGAAAGTAGATAAAGAGTTTGAAGAACCTTACCCCTCCCCCACGCCCAGCCAGCTCTTGGGTCTCCTCCTCTGCCTCCGTGCCATCTTCTACTTCTGGGAGTGTCCCTGTGCCAGTGGTTCCCATGGGCCTCTTCGTGGCCATCTGATGAGTGTCTGGAGCTTGGAGGGTCAAGTCTTGGTGCATCAGTGGGGTCCACCGAGTCTAGTTCCAAGGGCAGCAAAGCCCAGTGGTGCAAGACTCTGAGCTCCTCCGCATGACTGGAAATAACCCAGCAGGCAGTGCCCGGGTGCGTTTGGTGGGACTCGAGTGCAGTGGTCTCTTCAGAGCATAAGCCCCTTTTGTTCCTGTCATCTAATGCTTTTTTTGGAGACAGGCTCATGCCACTAGTTGGAAAGCAAGGGACTCTAGTTCTCTTAGACTTACTTTTTCTTAAGTCAAGTTCAGAAATCTGTTCCTGGAGGTGACTGAACTACTGCCCCACGAGCTCTGTCTTAACTGAACTTTGGCGCCACCTCTTTGATCCTTAAAGTAGAATCGTATGCCTGTAGTGTATCGTTTGCACTAACGTTGTGACTGTGGATTCAGTGGCAGAGTGATTTTTTTTTTTTTTTTTTTTTGCGGTACGCGGGCCTCTCACCGCTGTGGCCTCTCCCGTTGCGGAGCACAGGCTCCGGACACGCAGGCTCAGCGGCCATGGCTCACGGGCCCAGCCGCTCCGCGGCACGTGGGATCTTCCCGGACCGGGGCGCGGACCCGTGTCCCCTGCATCGGCAGGCGGACTCTCAACCACTGCGCCGCCAGGGAAGCCCCCAGAATGATTTTTATAATGAATAGGGAACAGATTGTTGTTAGCCCCGCACTTGGTCTTTGGTGGTTACTTTTTCCTTGTGTGTTCCTCCTGATTGGTTTACTCTTGCTTTGGGCAGACAGGGCAAGGTGCAGCCTACACCTCTGCTTTCAGCCAAAACCCTGCAGAGCTGACAGAGCAGGCAGTGCTCTGATTCTCTCTCATGCTCACGAAGATGGAAAGGGGAAACGGGTGTGAAGGCAGTGTTTCCAGAAGTACTTGGAACTTGGTTCCGACAAAGTCATGTTTTTTGAAACAGCAAGGAGGATGGCTACCTCATGGGCCCTAACTCAGTGTGTACTTCAGTTGAATTTACAGGGTGCTTGTTAAAACTGTGGACTCCTTCGTCTCAGCCCCCGAGAGTCTGGTTGAGTGGGTCTTGGATAGGCCCAGGAGCCTGCATCTCAGGCGAGTCCTCCGGTGATTCTGAAATGCGCTCTGAGCAGCTCTGGGTTAATCCCAGCCCTGTCCCTCCCGGGACTTCAGGTGGCGATGACATTTTCTGGACAAGGCCCTGGCAAGGATCAGGGACCATTCGGTCAGCAGCTGTTTTAGCACAGATCCGGGTGTTCTCAGCCCACCTCCAAACTCCGGGCTGAACGGGTCCTTGCTGACTTCTTTGAAGCCACGTTTCAAGCAGGTCTTTCTAAACGGAGGCTGAGGGTAGCATCTGGAGTATGTGCCACGTGCAGGCAAGTGCTCAAATGGTGTTAAGAGTTGCGGGGGAGAAGGGTGCCCATCGGTCCCCCTGCCTCCAAGAATGCTGTTGTTATTAAAATGGTACCACTGTCATTCTTGGGGCCAGGACAGTGATGATGAGGCCACTTGCCTGATTCTGGGAGAGTCCAGTCCTAAGGTGACTCTTACAAGCTGGTACCCTTGGTGACCTTCAGGTGATGTGGCCACCCCTCCCCAACCCTTGCTCCTTACCAGTTACCTCTGGGCCATCCTTACAGCCACCATCTTGAGAGCCTGGCTCCAGGGAGCTGAAAGAGTGAGTGGTGTTCCCATCTCTATTATTTTTTTTTCTCTAATAGGGAAAAATGCTGCCTTCTAGAGGAAACCTGTAATTTGGTGTAGCTAGACCGTTGTCCTGTAATCATTTCATCATCTTTTTTTTCTGCAGCTGTTTACAATGCGCTTCTCTTTATTTAACAGAAAAGAGGCAGACGCCTTTAGAATCCCCTCGGCTCCACTCTGTTCGTTGTGTTTTTATTTCTCTCTGGCTGACTGGCCTTTCTTCATTGTCATCTCTACCTAAGTTGGCCGCTTCTCCTCTGCCCCCCTGTGTAACTAAAGGGAACATCCGAGCTCTTCCTCCTTTTTTATCCCTCCCTCCTTCCTTCCTTCCTTCATAAGTTTCTGAGTGCTTAGTCTAACCCAGGTTCCATATAAGACGTGGCCCGTCGCCTTCGCCAGTGGCTCCAGGGTCATTTGGGGGCCTTCATTTGAGATGCAATTGCCTTGTGTTTCAGTAAGGTCGAGTACTGTAAGGGAAGCAGAACAAAGTGGGCAAATACAGTTCCCTGGAAAAATAAATCTCTGGGAGTTTATTTGTGGAAATGTTAACACATCTCAGCTGCTCATGTGGGATGCACTGATTCTTCACAAAGAGCGATTCGTCCATAATAAGCACAGCCCCTTTGGTGGAGGAGACGCTTAGCAGGCAGCTGGATAAAAGGGGGTTATTGGACTGTAGCTGGAATGAAAAGCCCCAGAAAGGCCGGCAGATATGTTGATGACGGAGAGCATACCACAGGGATGCCACGCATGCCTTTACCTGGCGACAGGTGAGCCTGTAATCAGATGTCTTAGGGGGTGGGTTTTTCCTAGGCATTTGCTAGGCGCCTGTCATGCTGCATTTGCCCGGCTCTCTTTATCACAGGGTAGCATTCTGCGTCTTTGTGGTGAGTCCGAATTTCATCTTCTTGGCCCTGACCCTCGCCCCTCCCTGGAGGTGCACAAACCGTATCTCACTCAATCAATCATTGCTCCCTTTTTAGAACACGAGAAGGTTAAAAAAAGTTTTTTTATCCTACTGTGAATTTTTTTGTTTTCATTGACATTTACTAATCTGTACTGGACTTACCAGTGTAAGACAGACATTTGAGTTTATTTGTTTTTGAGACAAAAATACTTTTTCTCCAGTACCTAAGAAGAAATTCTTTGTGATCGTTTCCCAGTAACCATGAATTTTTTTGAGACTCTTTATGCGTTTTGATGTTTGGGGAAAGAGAAACGACTTTTAGGTGGGGGGAGGCGGGTAGCACGGGGCATCTCCTGGTTCCCCTTGACGGGGGTCCTCCCACATTCTGAGCTGGGGCTCAGGCAAGGGGACCAGCAAGAGCCAGTCCAGAGAGGGGCATCTGCATGAGCCTGTCGGCCCTTGTACACGTTTCCAGGGCTGCTGGTGGACGGCGTGGCCATTTGTGAAGCCTTCCTTGCACATCCGTGAATTACAGGGAGGGCTACCCTTCCCGGGGTTTTGCACAAATTGGTTGGGTGGGGGCAGGGAGGGGTGTGAAGGGAATTGAGGACGTCTGTTCAGGAGGCGAGCAGCCTCGCTGTGTTTGTTGAATTGGTTTTTCAGGGAGCATATCAGCCTCTTTCTCTGGAGCCAGGCACTTCCATAGGGCATGATGGAGATTCAACTGTCTCCATAAACAGATAAACGCAGCTCCTGGGTGGGGACATACACGTGGGTATAGCTCATGCTGTCTCACCACCACCAGCATCTCAGAAGGGGCTGCAGGTTTTTTGTTTTTTGTTTTTTGTTTTTCAGACTTCAGTTTCACCCTCTTGGCTGCCGATACAGATAGGTTGAAAGCCAGAGAAAAATCAAGGGCTGTCAAGGTCATGTTTTATAACAATGTCTTTGAGGCAGATGGCACATTCCCAGGGGCGCCATGAACAGGGCAAAGATGGCGTGTGTGATTCAGGAGCCAGTTCTCGGGGCTGGGTATGAATGGCTATGAAACATACCGAACTCCGTGAAGGGCAGTCCCACTTCTAGAAGCTCATCTACTACCTAGCAGCTAAACAGCGTGATCTCGGAACATTCTCTGTATTTTGGTCAATCAAGTGGTCTAATGAAACCTCGCCAGTTCCAGAAAGCATGTGGGTAATTAGATGGTCATGGATGGTTTAACTGGAATTTGCCCTTTTGTGTGGGCGCCTGGCCCTCCCAGCCCCCATTTGGCCATTCTCTCCTCTCCGCTTCCAGAAGACACAACAGTTTGTAAGCTCGGGCCTGGGTGCGATCTTCTAGGAAGACCAGCCGGTTGGGGTTTGATAGGTTTACTCTGGAGAGTCCTGCGGGGAGGTCTGGGGAGACGGAGACTTGCTAAGGGAGAAAAGTGCGTGCCAGATCAACTACCCTGCCTCTTGACCTAAAATTTGTTACGGAAGGAAAAAAATCCCGTCCCCACACCCCTTGGACCTTTATTTCAGCTTGGGGTGGTGAAGGCATTTTGCCTGCCGTCGGGGAGTGATGGGCAGGGCTTATAGCAAACCTGTGTCGACTCCAGGACGTTGTGCTTTGGTCTGGGAATGCGGACCCATGGACTGAGAGTCAGAGGGCTTCTCTGGCTGGTTGGGGTCCGTTTGTGAGTCCTCAGGATAAGCAGGCACACGGATATTCATACCTCTTCCCTGTGGCATCTGTGCCTCTGTCTGCTCTGTCCTCTGTGGGCCCCCCTCTCACTGTTGAATTGAATCTCGTATTAAAAGATAACATAGTTTCTCGGTGGCCCTTTAAAAAGAAAAGAAAAAAGCCGGGCTTCCTTGCTTAATCTCCTTTATGTACCGTGGAAATAGACAAAAAGCACATTTAGTTAAAGGCTTGATTTATGGCACGAGGAATTTATGGTAAAGAGATTCTGGAAAGTGAGGAAGCTGAATTGAGGCTGTGAAAAAACATGCTAAAAAAGTGGCTGCCAGGATTTGGGAGTGGGGAAAAAAGAGCTTGTTTTAGACTGTTAATGTTTATTGTTGTACATAACTAAATGATCTCTATCGATGGACTATTTTAAAATTAGATAAAAAGGAAACCCAGAGTTGAAGAAGCATATCTGATAGAGGATTATGATTTTGTGCCAAAAAAAAAAAAGCGATCATCTAACATTGCTGCAGAAGTAGGATTCAGAGGTGGACAGTGGATTTCCTTAAGGAGTGTGGTCCAAAGGAGAGAAGCTCCAGAAACACGGTGTTCCACGGAGGAATTGCCTGCAAGGGGTCGGGCCAGCCCTGCAGACACGTTAGCACGCGGAGTGAAACGGAGTGAAGAGAAAGCCAGTCCTATTTTACAGTCTCAGAGGGGATTTTAAAAGCATAGTAAAAATGCATGGAGGTAAAATTAAGATATACGTCCACAGACAGAGTGATTGAATTCTGTCGTTTCTTACACTTGGGGGCATTTTCTTACCTTTTTTCTCTTTGTGTGTTTTACAAAAGTATTTTCCAGATCTGTACATGGAATCTAAACCTCTACACTTAATGTGAGCAAAATTTCCATAACTTTAATCACAGTGACAGCAACTAAGTTTGGAAAGGTTTTCCATGTTCAAAGCTCTCACCTTAAAACCTTGTTGGAGACAATCTGTTTGTGGGGGAAGATGTATATGGGCGTGAACTTCTGTCACGGTCTGTGGGCCAAGATTCCTTTGGGGTCACAGGTTAGCCGCAGAGCAGTTAACTTCTGACTGGTTGTTTCGTTTTTCTTTCTGAAGCGGCCTCTAAGCCCTGTGTGTCATGAGGACTTTCTTGCTCTCTAGCTTTCCTCTTGCCCTGGGACCGTGCCCTGACTCCTGGGTCCTTAATTTCTGGGGTTTGCTTTTTTGCTCACTGGAGCCCCGGCGCAACCTGGCTGTGAGCAGAGGATCTAGTCTTTCACACCATTAAGGCAAGTCCTGCCCTTAACGCCGCCGGTGGGGTTTCTCTCTCCCACATTGCACGCCATGTCACAGGAGCTCACACACAGAACAGCCTTGGGCTCCAAGTCCTCGGGCTTCCCCGGGGGAGGGGCCATCTGAGCTCCCTTGGATCTGAGCAGCAAATGACTCTAGAAAGATGCTAAGAGAAACCCTCGTGGGGTTGGTAGCGAAAGTTGACTGAGCTCTCAGCAAGCACCAGGCTCAGCACCAAACGCTTTATGGGTGTGACGTCATTTTACCATCACGGTAATTCTGTGATGTGGGAACTGTTCCGGTCTCCCTTTAACAGGTGAAGAAACTGGAGCTGAGGAACGTCAAGTGACTTGCCGAAACTCTCACAGTTAACTGTTGGAACAGGGATCCCACAGCCTGCGGTGGTGCACTTGGTCAGGATGCCGCCACCGGCTCACGGCCCCACATTATAAACAGTTTGCAGGGGAAGGGCACCAGCTAGGGTTGGCTGCTTGGCTAGGGGAGGTCACTGGGTATCCACTTGGAAGGACGCAGAGACGCCCCAGCACCCAGCCTCTAGCCCAGGGAAGGGGCGACAGCAGTGATCTCGTCATTTTAACTCATTTTAGAAGTCAGTATATTTTAAGCATATGCCCTGTTTTCCGCCCCCCCCCCCCCCCCCCCCCCCCCGCCGCAGTGCCATGCCTCAGTCCAGATCCTCTTTATTCTTAAAAACATTTTTGTCATTAAAGAAAAGTGCTTTGTTTTCGTAGAACGTAAAAGAGATACATATGCATGGGAATGAAATTCAGATGGTTTAGGAAGTTCTGAAATAAGACATAGTCTACCCCGTCCCTCAACGTCCTATAATCTCTCTCCCCAAAGCTGACCACGGCTAAGCCTCTTATATATCCTTCCCGAGGCTTGTTTTCAGTGCCTGTGTCCTCACACCTTGCCATGGGAAGGCCAGTCCTCTGCGTTGTGTCCTGAAGCCTCAACCGTGTGTGATGTGCGAGGATGTGGGAGGGAAGGCCAGACGGGCCTCTTCACCCAGAGCTGCGCCCCCCCATCACCGCCCCAGGGGTTTCTCCCTCACCACGATCCCAGCACACCATGCACAGCAGTTCTGGCCACCCTGCGGTCCAGCAAGGAGGGCTACGCTGCTGGCCTCGGAGGGGGTGTTCGTCTGTGAAATCTGCCAGCCCTCGTCTGGTTGGGGCCTGTAACTGTCTCATTGCCAGGCTGACTTTGACTGCTGTTCCGAATCTTCTTCCCTGTCATCTTCAAGCCCGGTTCCCACTGCAATGAGTGGTGATTTTTGCTTCTTCACGTGGGAGACCTTTTTGTCTCTGAGAACACCAGTCTCCTTTTGCATCCATAGCTCAAAACCGACTCAGGGCGTTAGGATTTGGGGAATTATTTTTCGCCCAACTTATTCCTTGAATCTTTCTGAACCCTTCTCTGCAGTTGGAGCTCAAGACATAGATATGTGGTCAGTGAAGGCTGTGGAGGTCTTGAGGACATTACTGGTGGGCCCTGCAGCTGAGGTCAGCGCACTGCGGAGGTCGTTTCCACGGGCTTTTCGTCTTTTTCTTTTTGCTTCTGCTGTTTTGCCTCTGTGGCCCAGACACTTGGGTGTGAAGCCTCAGCCTCTTAGAACCATATCTATTCATGAGGCCCCTCTCAGCTCCAAGATTAATGATTGTTCAGTTCCTTAAAAAAAAATTATTTACTATGCTCACAGCGAGTAAACATTGATCGTGCTGTCTGCATAATAAAATTTAGGAATAACAGCCTTTGAAAAAAGACTGCTCAGAAATGTTTTCATGGACATTTAAAAAGATAATAGAAATTCTGTGTTAAAAATTGCCTACTTCTTGATATTAATACGAAAACCGACTTCCTGTTCCTAAAATGATTCCCTCCGAATCCATTCTTGGACATCTTCTCAGGTCTCCTACCTGCTTTTTAAGGGCAGTCTGGGTTTAAAAAGGAGAGAATCAACATTTTTTAAGTAGGACGTTCCCAGGAAAGTACAGTCTTCTGGTTCCCTGTGGGAATGGTCCAGGCTCCACCTTGAAAGTTCATCCCCATTAAATATGTTCATCTTTACTTGGTCCTTGCCACCTCGATTTAAAAAGTGTTTGTAAGCACAGCTGGGAAGAAGGGTTGATGTGGGCAGTCATGCCGGGGACAGAACCACGTTTGAGGGGTCACGTCAAACCCCCGATTCCAGCTCTGTCAGGCCAGAGTCTTGTTCACGGTTTGGAATAAGGTGATGGTCAGGCAGCCCGCGATGGTGTTTTCCTTTACAGAAACCAGCACGGGGAAGATGATATAGTTAAGAAATAACCATTTTATCAAATGCAGACTATAATGGATTAGAGTAAATGAGAAAACTCGGTGAAGCCCTGCAGGCTTCCCGGGGGGAGAGGAGCTTTCCCACGAGATTGTGAATAAAGAGGTATTTTTCTTTCCCTTGACTCTTCCACTAGTTTCTGAAACTGAAGTTGACAAGAGGTAGTTGATTTTCTCCAAATGGCCTGGGCATCAACCAGTTCCCAGAAGGACTAGGGAGAAGCAGATAGTGGTCCCCAGTGCCTGGGTCTCTGGTTACCTTGAGTAAAGGCACGTGGAGCTACTGGAATGCTTTTCACATTCAAATCCTAGAGCTAGTTCCTTGAGGTATTCTGCTTACGTTTCAAAAGATAGAGCTGATTGAAGAGCCGATTTTCCAGACGTTTTTATGGAATCTCATAAGCACAGCACTGATTCACCATCCCTGCTGGTCTACGGGCAGGAGATCGATAATCCGGGGCTCCAGTACAGGCACAGGGAAAAAGGCAAGAATGAAGCCCATGGGGTCTGTCTCTATGTCCTCAAGTGATTATCTTGAGGAATTAGGACAGAAAGAAGACATTTTTTATCAGGCACTCTCTAAAACTGTTGTCTGGAAACCTGGCCTTAGGACTGTGTAATTTGGATGAAATCTAGCACATACTGCGTGGATGGGAAGACAGAGGAGTTGGAATCCAGGGTTTTGGTCCTCAATTCACGACTTTGGCCAACCCTCACCTTCCCACCTTTCTAAGAGCTGACTGGCTGGCAGGGCTCTGGCCGGCTTCCAGCCTTCGCAGGTGGAGCCAGGATTACATCTGTGTCTTTGTATTTTGTATCCAGGTTTCTGCTGAGTCCAGCTCCTCCATGAACTCCAATACCCCACTGGTGAGGATTACAACTCGCCTCTCCTCGACAGCAGACACCCCCATGCTGGCGGGGGTCTCCGAGTACGAGCTGCCAGAAGATCCAAAATGGGAGTTTCCGAGAGACAAGTGAGTACTTCTGTGGGGCGCATCGCTGAATGGGGGCTGAAGTATAAAATGGGGATATTGGGCTGACATTTTCTTTTTATTACCCTTAACTGCCAAGGTCTTGCTGTGATGATGTCAGCAGGAGTGGGTAAGATTGTATCTAAATAACCAACTCTAAGAAAAACGAAGAACTAATTCTCTCTCTCTTTTTTAATAGTTCTTTTAAAACAGAGCTACTAAGCCATGGCTGATCCCCAAACAAAATGGTACCTTGGTAGCATTTTTTGTTTTAGCTTTCTAGATAATTCAAACCCAGTCAAATGGAATCAAAGTGGGATTATCCCATTTATAAAACAGAGTTGACATTCCAACTTCTGGTTCCTAGAACGTGTCTGTCCTACAGTTCATTTCCTTAGAGAAATTAGGTCTAGCATATAGATTGCCTTAAGAATCTTCATCCAGTGTTGCTGTTTTTAATAGTTTTTAATATAATATTGGGCTAGAAATCTTCAAATACGGTACCTGACATCGAGTTTCTTGTGGTCCCTAGTATTTTCCTTATCGGATGACATGGGTGTGTTCCAGTCAGATGTTCAGTCAAAGTGTGGCCACCTGGGCTCTGCTGAAGGCATTGTTGGGAGCTGTGTGTCTCTTGGTCTGGCTTCAAGTTCAGGGACTTTGGATTCTATTGGGCTGGATTGGAATCCCGGCTCTGCCAGCCAGTGGCTGGGCAACCTTGTGTGAGTTCCCTGATTCTCTTTGAACTTCATTTCTATGAAATGAAGGTCACGGTACAGACCTCCAAGGACTGAGCACAGTTCTCGGCTCATGTGAATTTCCCTTCCTTCCATTTCCCTTCATAACCTGAGAGATCTGAACTGCAAATCTCAGCAAGATGGCAGAGCTGGGCATCGAGTCAGTGGACAGATCTTGGAGTACCAGCCCTCCATCTTCTAGCTAGGGACCAGCCCCCAGACTCGCCTTCTGAAATGAATATGATGGTCATTGAAGGGCTGTCAGCTCATTTCCAGGGTCTCTCTTGTAGTAATCAGAGTCCAAACAGCTTGAGAATAATGGAAGGTAGAAATCGCTGACTATACATCTGCATGAAATCAGCTGGAGTAAGCTTTTGACTTGTAAGCTTTTGACATGTACAGCAACCCTATTGGTCTTGACATTTGCACTATCTCCGTGAGATTATGTCGGAGAAGTGTCTAATTACTGGAGAAGGAACTCATACACAAATTTGGAAATACAAAGATGAGCTCTTCCAGGGTCTGGATATCACGTGCTCTCTTTGGAAGGAGAGATAGCTTCCATGGCACTTGTAATTTTGATTCACACAGCTCCAACCAGCTTTGTTTTCTAATGGCTCGTTACTTTAAATAATAAACAGCTCATTTATCAATGTGCAGCATACCTTAGAACCAAATTATTGTACTGATATCATCCTGTCAGAGTGTTAATGGAAATGATTTCCAGTTTATTTGTGTACTGTTCATTCATTCAGTACTTGTTTACTGAACACTTACCAGTGAGGTACCAGAAAAAACAAAGAATGATTTCTTTACCTGTAGAATGTGGAAAGGGGGTGTTTCCCGTAAGCCCTCCCAGCTCCCTGGTTTGATTAAACAAGGAGGTGGGTTAATGTACACACGTTCCTATGGATATAGGACTGAGTTTGGGAGCTGGGATATTTTAAGAAACGGCAGCTCTCAGGTTCAGTCTGTAGTTTTTGCCACACCTGTGACACCACTGGCCACAGTGGGAGTCTGTCTGTTAGCTCCCACCCGGGGTACCCGGAGTGTGGAAAATCTGAGTGCAAAGCATTTCAAAATAGTGTTTAGCACAACCGTAGGTGGAGCAGATTTCCAATGAATGGAGGCTATTTAGAAGCAGTTTATTAGATCGGAGGCAGACGTTATACAAAGAAAGGATTGTTATGCTTGTAGCGGCAGGGCAATAGGACATAAATTAGTCACTTTTCCAATGCAAATGTTTATTTTCTGCCAAGATATTAAATTTAATTTTAGCTCAGGATAGAAAGGGAATGACCTCAGCATAGCACACACTGCCCTCGGTCTTTGCTGTGACTTTTGCAAACCATTGCGTACTTACCAAAAATACTGCTTACTAGTGGCAGCTTGGTACTTTGCTGTGTTATGCTTAGATGAAAAAACCACATTCATAAGTGTTCCAAAGTCTCTTCCATTCAGCTGGTTTCTGGAACACCCAAGGAGTCTATATGGCTATTAGTATGATGTATGTAGAGCTTCTGAGCTTAGAAATTAAGTTTGTTGTGATACTTTGGATTTCTGCATTATTAATGTTGGGTAGTCATAAGGATTTCTAAACTATTATGTCGAAAAAAAAATTGCCCCAATTTCTAGCATTTCCTTTTTCCTTTAATGAAAAAATAGAGATTCCTTGAAATGCGTTTAAGATTCATATCTTGTTACTTGGCCCAGAATGTGACCATAAAATCCATTGGTATTCGAATAATAGCGATTTTTAAAGACATCACAGAGACAAAAAATAACAGCTTTAATGGTTTTCTTTGAGATATTCTAAATGATGAAAATTCGATAGGCTCAAGATCAAAAGCTCCTCGTTTTTAGCACTTAGGAAGGCTGACCACCTCACTTGCAAGGATACCGTCCATAAAGAAAATAAATCGAGAATACAAATGTGAAATTCAATAGCTGTTCCAGCAGTAATTGACATTCTCTCAAACGTCACTAAGAAAATACTCAAGCGCATGTGTACCCCAAGTCTCATTAGTTCCATATGATAAATGCTCCATGCTTTTGTAAGCCGCTGAAAGATTTTTATATTGAGTTCAGGAATTTCCCTCGCTACACCAGATGCTGTTTGCTAATCCTCTCTTTACACATTTAGGCTGACGCTGGGCAAACCCCTGGGAGAAGGTTGCTTTGGGCAAGTGGTCATGGCTGAAGCAGTGGGAATTGACAAAGAGAAGCCCAAGGAAGCAGTCACTGTGGCCGTGAAGATGTTGAAAGGTGAGTGGGGCGGAGGTGGGGAGGGTGGGGGAAGGGAGGGGTGAGGGCGCCTTATCAAGAATGTTCCTTTTGTGGCATGTGAACTCTGTCATGGCAGGGGGTTAGAGAGCACATAGTTGACCTAGGGGTTGAGAAGTTTTCAGTATAAATCAGCATCTTGGACAGACTATTTATCTTGAGCTGTGTGCACTTATAAAAAAGAAAAGCCAGTTGTATTGGAAAGTGGCAGCCTAATTCCCTTTATATTTGTAGGTGCTTAGAAAGTATCGATTCACGTAGAATTGATTAATTTAGATGAGTAGTGGTATGTCGGATTCAGGACGCAAACCTTAATTTACAGATGAAGGAAAATTGGCCGTTTCAGAGGGAGAAAGGAGGCTCAGGGAGAGGAGGACACACTCCTTTGCAGGAGGAACAAAGGAATGACGTTGTCTGTGGGAGTCGCTTGGGAAGCTGAAAGGGGGCTCACCGGATTGGTGCTGGTCTAGAGCCTTCTGGGACGTGTGAGCCGTTACCCAGGGATGTAAACGTCGAGTGGCGTTCGTGGGAGCCTGAATGTCTCTGCATTAACCTTCTAACCCTGCGTCCAAGGAGCTTAAAGAACTTTTAACCATTAACTTCATCCTCCCACAGTGTTCTTTCATGAGAGGAGTTATAGGGAATGGTTGCATTATAATTCCCATTGTAGGCATCTCAGAAAGGACACCCCAAGCTGAGTTTTTCCCACATGTCCTGGAGGAGAGAGGTCTGTTCTCAGGACATGGGGGGCCTCCGCATTGTGGACGCCCCGGGGGCTAGGCTTTTTCTTTCTTTCATGGGTTTTTGTGGGATAGTCACCACGTCTCTCCCTGAGGGGAGGGAGCAAGGTGGAAATAGTCAGAAAGGTGTTGGGTGTTTTCTTCCTGTTTGTTTTTTTAGCTATGGATCTGAATGGCTCCCAAGGCATACTAGGGTGTTTTGAGCTGCTCCCCACTTTGGGGTGTGATGCCTGGGAGGACTACGTTCTCCCACCCTGCGTGTCTCAGCTCCACCAACAGAGGCAGCCAGCCCTCTGCCTGCATCCTGCGTGGCCTGGGCCTGCCGCCTGTGCCTTTGCCTTGCCGAGTGGCAGGCGCAGAGAGCTGTGGGCTCCCACCGGCCGCCCTGACAGCCCCTGGCCGTGTACCAGGGCCGAGTATGCGGAAGGCCCAGGCTCCCGGTCTCTGTGGACAGAGCTTCTGATTCGGTTTACGGAGCTCAGGGGGAGGAGGTCTGGGAGTTCTCTTTCTCTGGTTGTTTCAAGGCTGGCCTTCCCTTAGGATGGAGAAGGACCTTAGCCACAGAGCCCTTATGACGTGACCGTTTTTACAGCCAGTGGGTGGCTCAGAGCTTAGAGCAGACCCCACAGTGTCACCGCAGTGGAGCCTCTGCATCCGAGGGGCAGGCGCTCAGTCCTCCATGTGAGTCTGCGTGGATTTTACACTCCAGGCAATTGTGTTGCTCTTCCTTTTGTGAAGCTAAAAAGCTTTATGCAGCATGGCTTCTATCCATGCCCTTACCTCATTTTTTATAGTAAGCCCAGATTTCCCCATATTGAATTAGCTCAAAGGGGGATACCTGGAGAAGAATCTTGCCACTTTTTGGAAGCTAACTGTGAGCCTGTGTATGCAGAACCTAAGCCATTCTTGCTTGAAATTATGGAGCAGAGGTTTTTAAAACCTTCATTTTTTAGGAGGGGAATCCCAGCCCCTTTGGAAGCCCGTGGAAGGCGTGGACCTTTGCCCCCTCAGGATGCACGCGCGCACACGCACCTCTGTCCTCGGTCCGGGGTGTCCTCTGAGTCCAGCTGTGAATGCTCTGGGGACTGCGAGGGCTCAGCTTAGCAGCACGTGGTGCAGAGAAAGTCTGAAGTGATGTGGAATGCTCCCACACTCCTCTCCCTCCTCCTCCCCGGAAGTCCTCACAGTTGCTTTCAGGCCCCATGAAGTCTGATGTGATTTTCTCAGGTACCTTAGGTCTGCCAGAGGATGGAATTATTTCACGATAGAGGAAAATGCCCCCTCGTGTGTGAGGTTTGCTGGAAAAGATTTGGCCTTGGCATCCAAGGCCTATATATTTGTTCTGACTTCTGACCCTATTGACCCCAAATTAGCTATTCGACACGGAGCAGGGCAGTGCTGGGCCCTTCCCGCTTCACCAGTAAGATGATTTGGAAAGTTTTTCTGGTTCTAAAGTTGACTTTCATGCTGCTTCAACCAAATTTTCATCAGCTAACGGTAGCAACCAACGGGTTAGAGGAAACTGATCTGTAATTTACCTGATGTTCCCAGATGATGCCACAGAGAAGGACCTTTCTGATCTGGTGTCAGAGATGGAAATGATGAAGATGATTGGGAAACACAAAAATATCATAAATCTCCTCGGAGCCTGCACTCAGGATGGTGAGTAGGAGGAAAAAGAGCTTTCATCCACATAACCCAGGGTTCAATGTCAGCATCGTTTTAAAAATGGATGGACTCTTAGATCCTGCTCCTAGGGCCTCTCAAGTGCATGTTTAAAGTTTTCCTTAAAAACTCCCTCAGGGAGAATTCCCTGGCGGTCCAGTGGTTAAGACTCTGAGCTCTCACTGCCTAGGGCCTGGCTTCAATCCCTGGTCAGGGAACTAAGATCCCATAAGCTGGGACTTCCCTGCTGGCACAGTGGTTAAGAATCCACCTGCCAATGCAGGGGACACGGGTTCGAGCCCTGGTCCGGGAAGATCCCACACGCCGCACAGAGCAACTAAGCCCGTGCACCACGACTACTGAGCCTGCGCTCTAGAGCCCGCGAGCCACAACTACTGAGCCCACGTGCCACAGCTACTGAAGCCCTCGTGCCTAGAGCCCGTGCTCCGCAACAAGAGAGGCTACCGCTCACCACAACTAGATAAAGCCTGCACAGCAACAAAGACACAACACAGCCAAAAATAAATAAATGAAAGTAAATAAGTAAAAAAATTAGTAAAATCCCACAAGCCACGTGGTGTGGCCAAAAAAACCCCAAAAAACAAAACCCTTCAGGAAGTGTTCCTGGCCACGAACACAAAGAAGACGTTATGACTGTGCCTGGGTTCTGGGGGCGGGAAGGTGGGCATTGGGCGACTCTGGATGGGAAGGCCTATAGCGTCCTCCTGTTTTTAGGGTATAACCTGGAGGGTTTTCGGAAAAGGCAGCCTCCTTATGTTTTTGTTTTGTAAGTGCTGAGAGAGGTTTCTCCAAATAAGATCCTACATTTTGGTTGACAAGTTCTTCCCTTAAAGTGGGGATTGAGGAACCCATGTCTTGTTATGGGTACCAGGCGGCTGAGCTCCCACGAGTGGCCTGAAAGAGGGGAGACAGATAGGAAGGGGCACATTATCTTCCTCAGGGGAGCGAGACCCCTGGCTTCTCTCATGGGTGATCTGTGGCACTCTGCGAATCAGTTTGATGATAATTAATAAACTTGAAAATGCCTGTCTTTGCCTCAGCAATTTCCCTTTGAGGTCTATGCCAGGAGTCAGGAGACTTTTTCTGTAAAGGGTGACTGTAAATATTTTCGGATTTGTGACAACTACCCATCTCTGCTGCCGCAGTGAGAAAGCTGCCACAGACAATACAGAAGTGAATGGGCCACGTTGTGTGCCAGTAACATTTACACGCAAAAACGGGCTCGTCTATACCATGGGGAAATTATTGCACATATATATATATATACAGAGACGTGCATAGCAGTGCTCACTGCACACTGTTTGCAATGGCCCAAACCCGGAAACAACCCATAGGGGGATGGAGAAACAAATGTGGTGTATTTATATGATAGAATCTATGTAACTGTTAAAAGGAATGATCTAGATCTATTTTTATCAGCCTGACTGGCTTCCAGAAAGATAATATGTGGGGGGGAAAAATGGTGCAAAGCTATGTCTTTATTACTCATTGATGTGATTAAAAATAATACGTTGTTTATTGATACATAGGTATCTGTAAAATAGTTAAAATGCACTACAAGGACCAAATTTATGGTAGCTGTTGCTTTCCAAGAGGGCGCAGGTGA